>NW_028274807.1:173692212-174317212 GCF_037043125.1 Eumetopias jubatus
ACTTGGGGGTATATTTAGCTTGTGTATTAAGTATGGATTTTATTTTTAGATTTCAGCTTTTCATTTCCATTCTTTTCTCAGAGAAATAAGGGTGTATTAAAGATCATAATATGGAATTAAAAGGGATATTGAAAAGTGAATTTAATCAAGTGGTATTTTTAGATTAGGGAAGGCCAAAAGATTCTACTTGATTGGCTTTAAGAATCCTCAAATTCATGTCAGCCTTACTGATGAATTCCTCAACTTTCCATGTGTGGTTTCTAGAGTATTTCTAAATATAATCCTATAAAAGACATCTCTCAATAATTCCATTTTACTAAGAACTGCAATAAGGAAAGAGGATGAAAGTAACCAAATTCAGATGTTCAAGTTATAGTGTAGTTTAGGTCCCTTTTTTGGGGTCCAAAACCAAGTACGTAACCTAACCGAGATGTGCTTGGATTTAATTTAAAAGAATAAAAAAACACACAAAGTTAATTTCTTATATCTTAATTGTCAAGAAAACACTAACAAACAATTCTATAGTGAGAACAAAACATCTTATTCTTTTCTCCAGCTATTTCTGTGATTAATGAAAGGATAAGAAAAGTAATTTTCAAAAGTCTGAGAAGGCATTGTCTAGATTTTCTGCAATAATAACACATAAAAATTAGGTGCAATAAAAAGATTACCCACAATGATTTTATAAAAAATCTGATTAGTTTTTGAATTGATCATACATTTTTTTGATACAAATCAAATTTGAACAAAAAGATACCCTTCTGTTACTCTAAAATAAGACTGCTGTTAGTAAAATGAGATGCTTCTTACCTGTTTAACAAAATATATTACAGAAAGTCCCCTCTCCTTCCCTTTGGGAATGTCATCTGAGTTATGGGGAGAAAAAAGGCTCTGGGATCCCACCAAATCCCAATTACACACATTTCTCTCCATATTCTCTGGAGAGAAGGAAGGAGAATACAAATGAGAATGGGGGGGAGTACATATATGAGGCCACTTGGCACCAGACCTTGGAAAGAAGGGGATGGATGTATGAGCTAACACCCTAAGGAAAAGCCCTTCACTGTCTCAACTACTCGCTTCCCCAAAAACACTGCCTGCCAAAATCTTGTCCAGTTCTTTCTTTGGGTATAGATCAAAGTGTCAGCCTGCCAGTTTCAATTCTGATAGTTGATCTAATTTAGATTATTTGTTCATGACTATGATACTTTCAAAATATTAACCCTTTCCAGATTATTTAATCATTTAAATATTCCAGGGGGGTTGATGATTCTTATTGAAACCGGCAGAACAGATATAATCAAACTTGTAGAATGAAATGTGGATATTATACAAGAACCTTGTTACCCTCAGGCAGAAAATTATAGCAATGCAAGTATTCAAAGGACTCAAGACATCATTTATTTGCACTCCCAAAGGAAATTGAAGCCTGGAGCAGTCAAGTGATTTGCTTGAAGTGCCCCATTTGTGGCAGAGCCAGAATAAGGACCCAAGCTGACATTTTACAATATTATATTGTATGTTAACTGTTATTGCAAAGTTTGTTCTGAGAACATTGCTTTTCTATGAACAAAAAGGAGATTTATCATGAAATGAGTTTGGGTGTTACTACTTACTGTATCTCCTTCTTGGGATATACAATGCACATTACAGCATCAAAGATTCCCAGAAGTCCTCAGAAAGCAAGGCTGTGAACTGTTCATTGCTAATCTCTCCTAGAATCAGTGTCCTCCTGAGCCTACACTGAGAACTGCTACAGTGGAGCATCATGCTAGTATTTTTCTAACCAAATATTATTTACAGAAGGTGAATTATTTCTCTGATGGTTTAAAAAAATTTTTTTATTATGTTATGTTAATCACCATACATTACATCATTAGTTTTTGATGTAGTGTTCCATGATTCATTGGTTGCGTATAACACCCAGTGCTCCATGCAGAACATGCCCTCCTTAATACCCATCACCAGGCTAACCCATTCCCACACCTCCTTCCCTCTAAAACTCTCAGTTTGTTTTTCAGAGTCCCCAGTCTCTCATGGTTCACCTCCCCCTCCAATTTCCCCCCTTCATTCTTCCCCTCCTATCTTCCTCTTCTTCTTCCTTTTTTTTTTTTTTTTAACATATAATGTATTATTTGTTTCAGAGGTACAGGTCTGTGATTCAACAGTCTTACACAATCTCTAATGGTTTAATCAACTTTGAGGACTAGAATCTAAAACATAGCATATGGTTTTCATTATTTGTTCCAAACTGTCAAAATTGGTGAATGGACAGGAAAATACACCTGAAAGAGATGGTAGATTTGAAACACAGTAGATTTCCTTATGCTGTAAACTTTATGCCCTAAACAACAACATGAATGGCACTGCAAGTTTGTCTTTGGTGTTCCCAACTATTCATAATCTACCAGAAAAATGGTAGGTAAAAGTTTGTCACTTTTCTCAGATATTAATGTGAGTTACTCAGTCTCCAAGACTTGTTCATAGGAAAGGGTTACCTGAATGTTACATGAGTCCTTTCAAGTTTCCATAACATGAAGCTCCATGTGACTTTGCTGTTCTCTCCTTGCTGGGTACTTAGTAACTGTGATCAAGGCAAAAAAATTACCTTTTTTCCCTATTATTTCTTACTACATACCATGAATGAGATAATTCCATGCTGGTAGCCACAAATAAGGTGATCATAGAAGTCTGGAAATTTGGCAGTGGAAACGAGTAAGTCATTCTTGGGAAATGTAAAGGAGAAATAATACTAAAAAGGGTCCCACAAATAGTAGTGAACCAGAACATAAAAGAAAAATCATTTAGGCTCTTGATAGCTGTGACTATCTTTGATTAAAGCAGCACCATACCATATTTCATAAAGGTAATACCATCAATAATTAAGGGCCCACAATCCTAAAATAAAAGATTCAGAAAAGCATTTGAAAAAATTAAATATCTGTTCATGCAGGGAATGATCCCAATCTTTTGGTACTGGTTGAGACCTGATTTGTGACCTAGGATGTGATCAACAAAATCCTAAAGGAGAACACAGGTAGCAACCTCTTTGACCTCAGCCGCAGCAACTTCTTCCTAGAAACATCGCCAAAGGCAAGGGAAGCAAGGGCAAAAATGAACTATTGGGATTTCATCAAGATAAAAAGCTTTTGCACAGCAAAAGAAACAGTCCACAAAACCAAAAGACAACCGACAGAATGGGAGAAAGTATTTGCAAATGACATATCAGATAAAGGACTAGTATCCAAAATCTATAAAGAACTTATCAAACTCAACACCCAAAGAACAAATAATCCAATCAAGAAATGGGCAGAAGACATGAACAGACATTTTTCCAAAGAAGACATCCAAATGGCCAACAGACACATGAAAAAGTGCTCAACATCGCTCGGCATCAGGGAAATCCAAATCAAAACCTCCATGAGATACCACCTCGCACCAGTCAGAATGGCTAAAATTAACAAGTCAGGAAACCACAGATGTTGGCGGGGATGTGGAGAAAGGGGAACCCTCCTACACTGTTGGTGGGAATGCAAGCTGGTGAAACCCCTCTGGAAAACAGTATGGAGGTTCCTCAAACAGTTGAAAATAGAGCTACCATATGATCCAGCAATTGCACTACTGGGTATTTACCACAAAGATACAAATGTAGGGATCCGAAGGGGTACGTGCACCCCAATGTTTATAGCAGAAATGTCCACAATAGCCAAACTGTGGAAAGAGCCAAGATGTCCATCGACAGATGAATGGATAAAGAAGAAGTGGTATATATACACAATGGAATATTATGCAACCATCAAAAGGAATGAGAGCTTGCCATTTGCAACGACGTGGATGGAACTGGAGGGTGTTATGCTGAGTGAAATAAGTCAATCAGAGAAAGACATGTATCATATGACCTCACTGATAGGAGGAATTCTTAATCTCAGGAAACAAACTGAGTGTTGCTGGAGTGGTGGGGGGTGGGAGGGATGGGGTGGCTGGGTGATAGACATTGGGGAGGGTATATGCTATGGTGAGCGCTGTGAATTGTGCAAGACTGTTGAATCACAGATCTGTACTTCTGCAACAAATAATGCAACATATGTTAAGAAAAAAGAAAAAGAAGAAGATAGCAGGACCGGAAGAATGAAGGGGAGTAAGTCAGAGGGGGAGACGAACCATGAGAGATGATGGACTCTGAAAAACAAACTGAGGGTTCTAGAGGGGAGGAGGGTAGGGGGATGGGTTAGCCCGGTGATGGGTATTAAAGAGAGCACATTCTGCATGGAGCACTGGGTGTTATGCACAAACAATGAATCATGGAACACTGCACCAAAAACTAATGATGTAATATATGGTGATTAACATAACAATAAAAAATTAAAAAACAAAAACTAATGATGTAATATATGGTGATTAACATAACGATAAAAAAATTAAAAAAATTAAATATCTGTTCATGATAAAAACTCTCAAAACTCTCTAAACACTTAGAGGGAACACCTCAATATAATAAAGCCCATATATAACAAACCCATTGCTAGCATCATACTCTGTGGTGAATAACAGAGCTTTTCCTCTATGATCAGGAACGAAAAAGGATGTCCACACTCACCACGTTTGTTCAACAGTAGTAGGAATACTAGCCACAGCAGACAAGAAAAAGAAATAAAAGACATTCAAATTGGTAAGGAAGAAGTAGAAACATGGCACCTGGGGATGACATATACTCTACCAAGGAAACCCTAAGGACTCCACCAAAAAAGTATTAGAGGTAGTAAATGAATTTTGTAAAGTTGCAAGATATAAAATTAAAATACAGATATCTGTTATATTTCTATACATTAATTATGAAGTAGCAGAAAGAGAAATTAAGAAACAATTCCATTTACAACTGCACCAAAAAGAATAAAATATCTAGGAATAAACTTAACTAAGAAGGTGAAAAACCTATATTCTGAAAAGTATAAGACGCTACAACAGAAATGGAAAGATATTCTGTGTTCACAAATTATAAGAATTAATATTTTTAAAATGTCCATACTATCCAATATGCAGATTCAATGCAATCTCTATCAAGATTCAAAGAACATTTTTTTCACAGAATTAGAACAAATAATACTAAAATTTCTATGGAACCACAAAAGGCCTGAATAGCCAAAGCAATCTTGACAAAGAAGAACAAAGCTGGAGATACCACAATCCGAGATTTTAAATTGTATTACAATGTTATAATAATCAAAACAGTATGGTACTGGCACAAAAATAGATAGATCCATGGAACAGAATAGAGAACACAGAAATAAACCCACACTTACACAGTCAATTAATCTACATCAAAGGAGGCAAGAATATACAATGGGGGAAAAGACAGTCTCTCCAACAAATGGTGTTTGGAAAACTGGACAGCTATATGAAAAAGAACGAAACTGGACCACTTTCTTACACTGGGCACAAAAATAAACTCAAAATGGATGAAAGACTTAAATGTAAGATGTGAAACCATAAAACTTCTAGAAGAAAACATAGACAGTAATATCTTCGACATTGGCCTTAGCAACATTTTTCTGAATATGTCTCCTCAGGCAAGGGAAACAAAAGCAAAAATAAACTTTGGGGACTCCATCAAACAAAAAAGCTTTTCCAAAGCAAAGGAAACCATCAACAAAATGAAAAAGCAACCTACTGAATGGGAGAAGACATTTGCAAATGATATATCTAATAAGGAGTTAATATACAGGATATATAAAGAACTTATATAACCCAATACCAAAAAACCCCAAATAATCCAATTAAAAGATGGGCAGAGGGCGTGAGTATTTTTCCAAGGAAGACATTCAAATGGCCAACAGACATATGAAAAGATGTTCAACATCACTCATTATCAGAGAAATGTAAATCAAAAACCTGATACCTGCCCAAATGGCTAGTATCAAAAAGACAAGAAACAAATGTTGGCAAGGATGTGGAGAAAAAGGAAACTTGTACACTGTTGGTGGGAATGTAAACTGTGGCAGCCAGTATGGAAAACAGTATGGAGGTTCCTCAAAATAAAAGTATCACAGGATCCAGTAATTCCACTGCTGGATATTTACACAAAGAAAATGAAAATACTAATTCAAAAAGATATATGCACCTCTATGTTTATTACAGTATCATTTACAATAGCCAAGATACGGAAGCAATGTAAGTGTTCACCAATAGATAAATGGATAAAGAAGATGTGGTATATATTACAATTGAATATTGGTTATTGAAAAGGATGAGATCTTGACATTGATGACAATATGGATAGACTTAGAGGGTACTATGCTAAGTGAAGTAAGTCAGACAGAGAAGGACAGATACCACATGATTTCACTAACATATGGAATTTAAAAACAAAACAAAAGCAGAAACAGAACCATAAATATAGAGCACAAACTGGGTGAGCACAGCATTATGTATAGAGCTGCCAAATCACTATGTTGTATATCTGAAACTAATGTAACATTGGTTAGTTGAGCGAGGAGCCAGGCCGAGCTGAGCACAGGGCTCCTTCTAACAACCCTGAGATTACAACTCGAGCTGAAACCAAAACTGGGACACTTAACTGAGTGCTCCACCCAGGCACCCCATTGAATGATGCTTTTAAAGCATCCAAAACTAATTGATCTACGCATCTTTTAGTTTGCTGCTGAATATGTACTAATTCAGACTGTGAACTTTCTAAGCAAAAGTGAATTAACAAATGCACTTGAATTCTCATAGCATTATTGTACTAAATGTGGAAGTCCTTCACAGAGAATCAGCTACAGAAGTTGTCTTGCTATGAGACACCTGTCACAAACAATTCCATTTACTTAGCAATCACTTCTAATATTAAAGTGTATTTTGTTTTAACTCTGGATCCTCCCTTCCCTGAGAGAGAGAGAGAAAGATTGTTAATTTAATTTTTAGTTTTAAAATGAGTATAATAATAAGACCCATAAAATTAATATAGGGGTATATGTGTACTTTGTATTTTTAAAACACAGTTTCTGAAATGCCAGTATTCATGGGAACATTCCCCTCGGGCATAAAGATTTGCAAAGCAGAGCTTAGCTTTCATAAAAGATAGGGACATCTCTGTCACACCACCAATGACCTGAGACATGTAACCTCCTTGGGGAAGTATTGTTTTCATTATGGCTGCTGGGGAGCAGCAAGTTCAGTTGCTGAATTATTTCCACATTATAGGCAATGAAATGAAGAAAGCTAACCTTGTATAAAACGCTGTAAACAGGATGCCAGAGTTCAAATGAAAAAAACTTCACAATTAGTTTCATCCTAAATGGAAACAGGTTTACTTGCTAGAAACAGAGATCACACATTTCACTCCTGATTCCTATCACACTTATGTTTTTTTCCATAGCTGTAAGAAGGCTAATTAATCATCTTATCTATTCAGCAACACTATTAATCTCTGCTATTAACCTACAAGACCTTGACAGATGAGGTCCAAAAGCAAGTTTTAAGATCTCACTAGTACTATTAGTGATGTGATGTTTCTCCAACTCTTGCTTTTACCTATAAACATTTGCCTTTATTTCCATCTATAATGGAAAAAGAGAGTTTGGTTTTATTTTATGATTTTTTAAATTGAAATTTAGTTGACCTACCCATCCCTGAAATAAAGATTATATACAGTCATTATCAACAAAGTTATGTACTAGAAATCTCTTTTGTTTGATTCAAGTAGTCCATCAGTGCTCACTGCAAACATGTCCTATTGAGATCCATGCTGGGAGAGCATAGGGAGCATCTAAATATATGGAGACCAGGTATAGTGGGCTGAATAGTGGCTCCCAAAAAAGGTGTATCTGTGTCCTAAGCCCCAGAAACTATGAGTGTAAATCTACCTAGAAAAAGGTCTTTGCAGATGTAATTAAGTTAAGGATCTTCGGAGGAGAGGATCATCTTGGATTATCTGGGTAGGACCTGAATCCAATCCTGAGTGTCTTTAGTAAGAGTGGGGCAGAGGAAGATGAGACATTCACACAGGGGAGGTCATGTAAAGATGGAGGCAGAGATGAGAATGACGTGCAGGAATGGCGGGGCTGCCACCAGGAGCTGGCTGGAAGAAGCAAGGAAGAGATTCTTCTTAAACCTACTAGAGGGAGTGCATTCCTACCAAGTTTTGGACTCTGAGCTCCTTAACTGTGAGAGAACACCTTTCTGTTGCTTTAAGCCATCAAATTTGTGATAATTTGTTAGGGCAGCTTCAGGAAGCTAATGCACCAGGTTTTCATTCTCCTGCTATGTGAACTTGGAAGAGTATTTGTGTAAGCCTCAGTTCCCTTATCTTTTGAAAAGTATCTTTCTGAACTACATAATGAAAATAATAATAATAATAACAACAACAACACTAACACCACCATCATCATTTGCATAACTCCTTGCAATAATCCTGTGAATTGTGTTATAAAACTCTTATTAAGTAATAATCTCAGAGAAATCTAATGGCTCATCCTTGTTGAAACAGGGAGTTTGTAGAGACTCAACCCTTGATCTTCTTCTTCTCCTTTTGTCATTGAATACATAATATGTTTAGGACACTGTGATAGCTCTGGTGATGTGAAGTCTGCAGTCTAGCAGGGAGGACAAATGTTCAATAAACAACTAAATCCAATTTCATTTGAATTTTATAAGTAAACCAAAGTAATAATACCTGTTACTTGTACAAATTAGTGGTGGCAGATGCTGATTATCATCAAGTATTTATACCTTTCATGTATAGAATTTGCACCAAAGATAAGATTTTCCATGGAACAGAAAAAAGTCAAGAAAATGTACAAGTTATAGATGGCAAGAAGAGACAACACACTGGTCATTGTTTGAACTGCTTTTGTGGAAGGTAAATCATTTTATGATAAATATCAAACTCGCTCCGGTATAACAAAAAGCTGTTGGATAAATCCATACAATAATCATAGAAAGCAAAGCGATTTTCCTACACCTACGACCTGGAGACTGGTTTGCATAGCATGTTAAACAGAACGTTCTCAAGCAGAACATGTCACAGTAAGTTTGTCAGCTGGGGGCCTGAGTCACATAGAACACATCTGCCCACTTAGGCCCTTATTTTGCATGTTTGACTAGTTCTGCTCCTCGCCTTCTGAGGAGGTTGTGAAGTGACTATCCTTGAAGGTCTTTTGAAAAAAAAAAAAAAAAAAAAAAAAAGCAAGCATCTGTCCTAGATGGCTGAGTCATTCACCTGATGGAAAGAAGCAAGCTGGCCTAGCTGATCTCCTGAGATCTATGATGGCTTGATGCCTCTTTCATTTTAGTTCACTTAGCCACAGTGAGTCCTTTCAAATGGCTACAAATACTGAAGGGGGAAGCTGGCCCAGGAGAGGCAGCAGCATTGAGAACATAAGAATCTGATAAACTGAGGTTTGGATTCTGACTTCACCACACACTGTGTGACTCCAGATAAATGACTTCATTTAGTTTACCATCGGCTTTCTCAATTTTAAAAGAGATAATGATCCCCCCCCCCAAATATGAAGTGAAATTATGCTGGTAAATTGTGAAACCTGGCATCTGGTAAATGCTAAGCACTAGATGGCAACTGTTCCTATTATCATAATCATCATCGTTATTAATTCCACCTTCTCAAAGAAAAAGCTACCTCACTTAATAAACCGTACCAAATGGCTGAAAATCATAAAACGTTTCCCTCGTCTGATGTAGCTGGAATCACCGGTTGGATTCAAAATAAAAAATCCACTCTTCATTTTGCAACTAGACATGTACATTTCCAAGTCTTGTTTAGTTTAGTTTCTTTTTCCCTTTGCCTCTCTACATTGTTTTTTGGACTCCCTCTGTTTTGTATCAGAAGGAAACTTGTAAGTTGCATCCACTTGGGCAACCATGTCAGAGCTAAGTACTCTCAGGCATGGCAACTTAATAATGAGGATGGTACAATAATAACACTATTCGTTACTTTACATGGGTCACATCTTTAATCCTTGCAACTGCCCCATGGATTAGGTTTTGTTGTTAACAACTACTGTTGTTATTATTGTTTGACAGATGAGGAAATAGATTCAGAGTAAAGGATATGCCCAGAGTCATACAGCTATAAAGGGGAGCCAAAATTTGATCCTAAATCATCTGGTTCTAGAGACTTCCTTCAAATGGTCAGGCAAATTCCTAGGGATCCTGAGTCAATATCATTAAGACTAAAAGGATACAACATCACACAGAGTGAAGATTTATCTGATAGATTGGGAAAATTGTTAAAGCATAAAGAGAAAAAGAAATATATGTGCAAGTACAGACAGAATCAACTTTTTTTTCTTCTTGGTTGTCATGTCTCTCAGCAAACTGATAAGCTGAATTTTGTAGACCCCAAGGGTGGGAGAATCAGCCCAAGATGTGTTGGGCCTGCCAAATATAATAATTAAAATGATTTCAAAACATTGAATGCTATAAAAAGAGAGCACGCTTGCGCTGGTCTAGCACAGCTTTTGCCCCTCTTTTGGGCTTATATCCATCCCCATTATCCACCCATTCATGCTACCTGTCTGGGCTATACTTGGGTTTGGGTTTCTAACTTTTTTTTTTTTAAAGATTTTATTTATTTATTTGACAGAGACACAGCGAGAGAGGGAACACAAGCAGGGGGAGTGGGAGAGGGAGAAGCAGGCTTCCCGCAGAGCAAGGAGCCTGACATGGGGCTCGATCCCAAGACCCTAGGATCATGACCTGAGCCGAAGGCAGCCGCTTAACGACTGAGCCACCCAGGCGCCCCAGGGTTTCTAACTTCTGAGAGAGCGATAAATAGTGTTGGTTG
Source organism: Eumetopias jubatus (assembly GCF_037043125.1). Lineage (NCBI taxonomy): Eukaryota > Metazoa > Chordata > Mammalia > Carnivora > Otariidae > Eumetopias > Eumetopias jubatus. The sequence goes on from NW_028274807.1 coordinate 173,703,014, forward strand.
TTATTATCCCTGTTTTCTAAATGCCTGCAATAAATATTTTAGCAGGCAATGACATGAATATAACCAATCTATATAACCTAAAATTTAAAATCATGGTACAATAGCCTATTCTCTGACAAATATATACCCAGAAAACCAGAAAGGGTTATGGTTAATCAAGGACTATACTGACCTTCCCAAAGGAATTATATATGGCACCTTTATTATAAATATTGTAAGATGAAAAAAAAGCAAGAAAATTACAGGGTTCAACCAACTAGAGAATGGATTCATCATGAACATTCATTAAATGTCAACCAATCCTAAATGCTGTCTTATAACATGGGACACCTGAGATTGGTTTGAATTTTTCTAAGCATTAGAAAACTTTCAGCACTAAAATATTGGTATTTTCAGGTAATCCAGAGAAAAGTTTTAAAAAGTTTAAAAGCCTGGAGTGCCTGGGTGGCTCAGGCAGTTAAGCATCTGCCTTTGGTTCAGGTCATGATCCTGGGGTACTGGGATCGAGCCCCGTGTCAGGCTCCCTACTCAAGGGGGAGCCTGCTCTCCCTCTCCTCTCCACTTGTGCTCTCTCTCCCTATCTCTCTCTCTCTAATAAATAAAATCTTTTAAAAAAAGTTTAAAAGCCTGAATCCTACACAGAAAAATCACAATTAGATTCTATCTATTCCTTTTGGCTCCTACTTCCTTCTCTCATTCCTTCTAATCCTTAGATTCCCATGAAAACCTCAATGACATACCTCTGGAGATAGGGTGTGTGTGTGTGGGGGGGGGGTCAATGTGAACACCATAGGCATAATGGGGGAAAGGGAGAATAGGAAACCTTAATAATGGCATTGGGACTTCAGCTAAAAACTGTGACCTTCAAGATGCATTGCCTCTAGAGCCTCAATTGCCTTTGCCTTTATAATTAGGAAACTGAATCAGTGTTCTGGATCTCTTACATAGCCAAGTAAATTCATGGATAAGACCAGGACATTTAACAGAAACACAAAACTGATTCCAGGTCACTCTTTTACCCTAAGATTATGATCTCCTTTGAAAGCACTTCATCAGGTTGCTTTTCCTCACCACAGGGCTCTAGGATACATGTCTTCTTTTTCTTTATCATGCATTAAAGAGCAGATAGATAAAGAAAAGTCATAGCTTATCCTGGAAACCATGGGAAATGAGCACTGAAATGGTTTTCAAAGTAAAATGGTTACTTTTGGTCCCTGAACTAAATCACGACACCTGGTCTCCTGTCTGCCCAGTGGTGTATCATAATAACTTCTTAGAGAAACAGCCAGAATTTTCTGGAACTTAGGCTAATTATTTGTTAGTAAGGGAGGCAGGACCTGTTATGAACTATATATATATTCCTCCCCATAAATAAAATTTTAAAACCCATAAACCAGAAGGTAGGAATTGGTTATGGATATATATTCTTTGAACTCTTTATTGTTACTAGGAAACCATTTAATGCAAAGGTGCTCTATGGAAGGAAGACCAAGAGGGTTAATACAGTGTTCTCAGCTATCTTGCTCTCTTCACACATAGATCCAGGGTATAGCTTAGACCTGATTCACAATACAGTATTATTGCTTGGTCTTTTTTCCATTTTTGTTAACTTTGTGGAGTGTTTTATATTTGTTTTGTTAATGATGATAAACTTAAAAGATGGCAGAGTATTTTCCCTATAGTTTTAAAAGGAGGTTTCAAATGAAGGTTATAGAAGAATAAATAATATAAATGGTATTTACTGAATTCAGCAAGTTAGAACTCACTGGAATTAAGATTAAAAGCACCTTTATTCCTTGTTTAGGTTTCTGGCAGATACTCTATTTCGATTGATCTTATGGCATATTGGTTTCTTTCTTCCTTATTTGAGGCTAAGCACTCCATGTATATTTCTTTTTATTTCTCCTTTTCCTACTCATTTGAAATTTTGGCAGAATCATATCTAATTTTCCTCTTGCTTTTCAGAGTTCCTAGTACAGTATCATGTGCTCAGTTGATATTTAAATGTAGATCAAAATATCCTACTTAACCTGGGTTTGTAATTGTGAAAGACAATTAAAATCGGCAAAGAATTTGCACTGACTAAATTTTATAATGCAGGAACTCTAAAGAAGATTAATTCTATATGATAAACAGCATCACAACTTTCCCTCTCAGGAAGTGAAAATGTATTATTCCAGATGTGAAAGTGGCACATTTTCCACCCACGCAAGGATGGGATTTCAAGAGCGTGAATATGTGTAGGCCTATAGCAAGGACTAGAAATATACTTACCTACAGGAGTAAAGAGCAAACATTAAATGAGTGAAGTAAGCTGGGTTTAACTCCATATGACATAAAAGACCGAAGTGGTTAGAAGAATACACCCCATCTAGAGGAGCTCAGCGGCAGCCATGGTTGCTAGAAATTCTATGTCTTTAAGAGAAGCTTGAAATCCAGATTATCTTCTGGAGAAACTACTTTTAAAAATCCTTATTCTTAGGCAGAACCCCAAATATAAAACATAAAAAAAGAACTAGTTCATACTGAAATCGAGAAGGGTTGGAGAGTCCAGAATTCTTTGGAAGTCATAAAGGTATTTATTGGAGGAACACACTGGGGATGAGGAATTAGTTTCACAGAGCCTACCAGCCATAAATGATCTCTTACATGGAAAAGGTACATGTATTCAGGCACTAAATGTATAATGCAAGAAAAGACGTTAGTAGTACTTACTAGAGCTTGAATTGAAAATATTTAGAATCATTCTGTTTCAACTTGCCCCTGACAATGTGGATTTATAGGCAATTATTTTTATCTTATTCTCATATACAATATTCTCATATGTAATACTCAGATTATAAGTCAGAAATACACACCACAACGAGCATCACGATCAATGATGAAAGACTGTAAGGTTTTCCTCTAAGAACAGGAGTAATACAAGAATGCCCACGCTCACCACTCCTATTCGCCATAGTACTAGAAGTCTTAGCTAGATAAATCAGGTAAGAAAAAAAGATAAAGGCATTAGAATTAGAAAGGAAAAAGTAAAACTGTTTCTATGACTTTATATACAGAAAGTCCTAAAGACTCAGCCAAAAAAAATAAAACTGTTATAACCAACAAATTCAGTAAAGTTGTAAGATATAAAAATAACACACAAAAATCTGTAGTGTTTCTATACATCAACAATTAATTTTCTTTTTTTTATTATGTTAGTCACCATACATTACATCATTAGTTTTTGATGTAGTGTTCCATGATTCATTGTGTGCGTATAACACCCAGTGCTCCATGCAGTACGTGCCCTCTTTAATACCCATCACCAGGCTAACCCATCCCTTCACCCCCTTCCCCTCTAGAACCCTCAGTTTGTTTGTCAGAGTCCATAGTCTCTCATGGTTTGTCTCCCCCTCCGATTTCACCCCCTTCATTTTTCCCTTCCTACTATCTTTTTCTTTCTTTTTTTTTAAACATATAATGTATTACTTGTTTCAGAGGTACAGGTCTGTGATTCAACAGTCTTACACAATTCACAGCACTCACCATAGCACATACCCTCCCCAATGTCTATCACCCAGCCACCCCATCTCTTCTGACAAAAGGAATAATGAAGTTGATCTCATTTATATTAGCATTAAAAATAATAAAATACTTAGGAAGAAATTTAACCAAGGAGATGAAAGATCTCTACTCTGAAAACTATAAGACACTGATGAAAAGGATCAGAGAAGACACAAATAAACGGAAAAGTATCCCATGTTTACATATCGGAAGACTTAATATTAATTAATTAATATTGTCAAAAAATTTCAATACTACTAAAAGTCATCTGTGGATTTAAACTGGATACTCACATGTATAAGAATAAAATTTGACCCCTATCTTACATCCCTCAGAAAAATTAACTCAAAAAAAATTAAAGACTTAAATGTAAGACCTGAAACCATGATACTCTTAGAAAAAAACATAGGAAAAAAGCTCCTTGACATGAGCCTTGGTAATGATTTTTTGGAAACACATCTAAAGCAAAAGCAACAAAATAAAAAAAAAGTGATGCTAAATCAAACTAAAAACTTCCACAAAGCAAAAGAAATTATCAACAATATGAAAAGACAACTAGTGAAATGGGAAAAATATATTTGCAAACCATGTACTGATAAGGAGTTAACATCCAAATACATAAAAGACTCATATAACTCAATAGCCAAAAAACGCAAATAATCCAATTAAAAAATGGGCAAAGGACTTGAATAGCTATTTCTCCAAAGAAGATAAATGAATGGCCAATGGGCATATGAAAAGATGCTCAACATCACTAGCCATAAGAGAAATGCAAATCAAAGGCACAATGAGATACTACCTCATGCCTGTTAGAATGGCCATTATAAAAAAGACAAAGAGATAACAAATGCTGGCATGGATATAAGAAAAGCGAACTCTTATAAACTGTTGGTGGGAATATAAATTGATGCAGCCACTATGGAAAACAGTATGGAGGTTCCTCAGAAAATTAAAAAATAGAACTACTATATGATCCAGCAATCCCACTTCTGGAAATACATCCAAAAGGAACAAAAATACTAACTCAAAAAGATATTTCTGCACTCTCATGTTCATACCAGCATTATTTATAATAGCCAAGACATGGAAACAACCTAAGTATCCAATGATGGATGAATGGATAAAGAAGTTGTGACACACACACAGACAGACACAGACACACAGAGAAATTATTTAGCTGTAGAAACAAGAAAATCCTACCATTTGCAACAACATGGGTGGACCTTGAGGGGCATTATATTAAGTGAAATAGGTCAGACAGAGAAAGACAAATACTGTAAAATCTAAGTTACATGCAGAATATAATAAGTAAAACCTCACTAAAGTCATAGAAAAAAATCAGGTTTATAGTTACCAAAGATGGGAGGGGAAAATTGTAGGAAGGTGGTCAAAAGGTATAAATTTGCAGTTATAAGATAAATAAGTACTAGGATGTAATGTACATGATGATTGTAGTTAACAGTGCTATAGCATATTTAGGAAAGTTGTTAAAAGAGTAATTCCTGGAAGCAGTTCAAAATTCCTAGAAGCAGGGTAAGAAGATCCTGAACTCACCCCCTCCACCAACACAATAAATCCACAGCTACACATAAAATAATTCACTGAAAACTACCTGAACAGTTCCTCCACAGCACAGTATAATATGGCCAGATCTAGACCATAGGACAGGCAGAAAGGGGTCCTGCCACCCTGGTGTAGTGACCCACAGTAGGGAGGGAATCTAACAATTATGGAGTTTCTCCCCTGGGGAGTAGAGGGGTTTACGCCCAAATCAGGGACTTCAACAATTGCCACGTGCAACAGAGAGATGAGTCTCCAAAACATCTGGCTTTGAAAACCAAAGGGGCTTATGTCCAGGAGAACCACAGGGCTCCAGGGAACAGAGCAGACTCTTAAAAAGCTTAGGAGCATACTCACTCCCCCTAGAACTCAGCACAAAAGCAGCTGTTTGAAAAGTCCCGGGAGCATACAGGAAATTCATCTGCTGTTCTTAAAGCATTTGTCAGAAAGGCAGGAGTCTGTTAAGACTCTCTTTGGGGATGGAGCTGCTGGTGGGTGACAATTTATGTTCTCCCTCTACCTTGCTAGTCTGCCATTGGTAGGTCCCATTTTTGTACTCTCCCTCTAACCTGCTGTGGTGGTGGGTGTGTACTACCCCTGCGGAAATGCAAATTAAAACCACAGTGAGATACTACCTCATACCTGTCAAAATGGCTCTTATCGAAGGACAATAGATATCATGTTGGCAAGGAGAAAAGGGAACCCTCCTGCACTGCTAGTGGGTATGTAAATTGGTGCAGACACTTAGGAGAACAGTATGGAGGTTCCTCAAAAAATTAAAAATATAAGGGGCGCCTGGCTGGCTCAGTTGGTAGAGCATGGGACTCTTGATCTCAGGGTTGTGAATTCAAGCCCCACATTGGGTATAGAGCTTACTTTAAAATTTTTTTAAAATATAACTATCATATGATCCAGCAAATCCATTTCTGGGTATTTATCCAGAGAAAACCAAAACACTAATTCAAAAATATATGTGCATCCCTATGTTCACTGAAGCACTATTTATAATAGCCAAGATATGGAAACAACCTAAATGATGATCCACGGAAGAATGGATAAAGAAAATGTGGGATACACACACACACACACACACACACACACACACACACACACACACACACACACACACACACACAGTGGAAATGCTACTCAGCCATAAAAAGAATGAAATTTTGCCTTTGCAACCACATGGATGGACTTTGAGGCTATTACACTAAGTAAAAGAAGTCAGATGGAAAAAGACACATACCATATGATTTCACCTTTAGGTGGAATCTAAAATTAACAAACAAACAATATAAAACGAGGGAAAACTCAGATGTTCGCAAACAGAACAGTGATGGCTAGAGGGGGTGGGAGGTGGAGGGTGGATGAAATGGGTGAAGTGATCAAGAGGTACAAACTTCCAGTTATAAAATAAGCCATGGAGATGTAACCTATAACATGGTGACTATAGTCAATAATATTGTATTGCAAACTTAAAGGATGCTAAGAAAGTAAACCTTGAAAGTTCCCATCACAAGAAAAAAAATATGTAACTTTGTATGGTGACAGATGGCAACAAGATTTACTGTGTTGATTACTTTGCATTGTATACAATAGTCAAATTATTATGTTGTACACCTGAAACCAATATAATGTTTTATGTCAATTACATATCAATTACAAAAAGGAAAAAGAGAGTAGATCCTGAGAATTCTCCTCACAAGGAGAAATTTTTCTTTCGTTTTCATTGTATTTATACGAAATGATGGACGTTAACTAAAGCTACTCTGGTAATCATTTCACAATATATGTAAATCAAATCATCATGCTCCATACCTTAAACTTATATAGTGATATATGTCAATTATTTCTCAATAAAACTAGAAAAATATAATCCCGTTTATTTCTCTTTGCAGGTATGTATTATTATACCCATTCATGTAAAGGGAACATTGAGGTTTTGAGACAATTAAAAGACTTACCCAAAGTTAGCCACATCTACTAAATGAAAGAGCCACCATATGATGACAGGCCTCACTCCAAAGTTTCTCCTCCTAAAGTCCCTTTTCCTCTGACATAATTGTTCAAAAAAAGTAAAATTGACTTCTAATTAATAACCAAAGGCCAGAAAAGAAAGCCACAGAATTTTTTCGAAGTCTCAATCATTTCAACCTGTTGATGTCAATGAAATTATTACTCTAAGTCCCTGCCCCCCAAATAAAAATCACACAAACATGGCCTGCTTTCTGAAAATGCTTTCATTGTCAATTATATGTAAAACAATAACTTTGTTGATCATTTAATCATCTGAAGTAAAGAAATGCCACTATGGGGCATTAAGAGGCTAACATAGCAAAGAATCTGAGTTGCAATTATAATTTGTTTCTTAGCAACTAATAGTGAAAGTTATAAAGTTGATTCTACCACATCTATAAAAGGGAGCATTACAGCCTTGGGAATATTTCGACAGTCCTTAACAGTATAATGTTGTGAGTAATTTGCTTTTGCTACTATCATAGATAAATTATTTTGGATCTGCTTGGTCAAAGCTCTAAAGAATTCTCATTAAAAGTCAGCTATTATTGTTTGTGTTGTTTTCTTCTCCTCTCTCCCACATTATACTGAACCCAACTGTATTGGTTATTCCGTGCATTGAAAAGAATCAGCATGATAAAAACAGATTCGCTTAATAACTGGGGGAAAGGAGTTCATCACTGTAATAGTTCCATTTCCTGTCTGAAACAGCACTTATTAAATGTAGTCATGGTTGGAATAAATTAAAAATTTTATAATGGATATGAGGGAGAGCAAGAGAGATGTAAAGGGTTCTATCTGCAATAAACGGGGAAAAACAGTAGTGAACTTTGAGTATTCTTAGGTCTGAGAGCTTACAAGATTTTCAGGCACAAATTTGCTTTTAAAAGATCATATTGGTGGCTCATGTTTTGGGAACAGAAATTGTGTGGCCTAGAGGAATACTATTTAAGTAATCAAATTTAAAATCTTTAAAATAATTGTATCATGGTTTTCTCTTACACACACTTGGAATACAGATGATATGAAGAATTTCTGGAATAGATTTTTCTTAAAGCTAGAAGATAGGTACTATTGGGAAAAAATATTACATTAAAATACAAAGTAATAGGTTAAGTCACTGACCGAGAAACATATATTAGGAGCATTTATGTGCTTAGGAACATTTGGAAATATGTTGGTCATTTTGGAAAGAATTTGTATGGTGTAAGAGAGCACACATTAGAACTGTCTGCTTGAGGATGTCTTGGGCAAGCCCTTCTGACATGCTGTGTATTAGAAACCCTGCACTGCAGATCAGCAGAGCCCACTCGGCTGCTTACTTTTTTTTTTTTTTTTTTTAGATTTTATTTATTTATTTGACAGAGAGAGAACGGCGAGAGAGGGAACACAAGCAGGGGGAGTGGGAGAGGGAGAAGCAGGCCTCCCGCCAAGCAGGGAGCCCGATACGGGGCTTGATCCCAGGACCCTGGTATCATGACCTGAGCCGAAGGCAGACAGACACTTAATGACTGCGCCACCCAGGAGCCCTCAGCTACTTACTTTTGAGGAGACTCGGTTTATAGGAAGGACGCTGAGAGTAATCTGAGTAACCTGAACTGAGGCATCAATTGGTCTTCCTGCCCTTTGATGCTGCCAGAGAGGGTCAGGTATATCTGGCCTGGCCTCAGATGGGTAATCGATGCCAGGCACATTAACTAAAGCAAACCTTTATTCAATCAAAGACCAATGAATAGCTGTACTTCCTGGTAGAGCCTCCAAACACAGTATTGGAAATATTAGTTGAAGATGTTTCCAACAGTGACCATGACTCTTACTATTTTTAATCCCTCTTCACTAAATTTAGGGGAAAAAAAGCACACCTAATTTGAGATAGCTATAGGGTGCTGAGTAGTCTTATATTTTCCCCTTATATCAGAACTAATCATGAATGAAATGATTTCTATTTAAGTATTATATAAAAAATTTTATTTTCTTGAAAACATAAAGGATCTTTAAACTCAGATTTATCATGTCTCTCTTGGAATAAAAATTAGGGTTTCCCAATACATCACATAATTTTTGGTTTCTACGTCATTTGCCTAAGAGATCAAATGACGAGGCTAAGTCTATTTCCAGTTAGCAAACAGGGATAACCTAGGTCTTTTCACCCAATGGGCTCAGCAAAACTCCTTAAATAAAATTAATGCAGTGAACACCTACATTATCATCATATATTTATTGAGCTCTGGCTGTCTAGTACAAAGCCTGGGAACTAGGCAATCAAAGAGGAGGATGACACAATCCCTTTCCCTCAAAGAATTCATAGTCTATCAAGTCTACTGAGGGCAGAGGGCAAATTTGCAGAATAAAGATGTTATGATACAAGTTTGTACAAAATGTAAGGCAGAAAGTGGTTAGTTCTACCCATAGAACACTATCTTGATTAACAAATATCTGCTAAGTGTCTGTATGAGTCAGGTCCAATGCTAGGCATTGCTATCACTGAAGTGGTGAATATAAAAGAAAAGGTTCTTACTCTCACGGAGCTTATATTATAGTGAAGGAGATGGACAATAACTTAGTAAAAAAGAACAAAATGAAATGATTAGAGGGTATGATAATTATTGCTCTGTTGGAAAAATTTTTAAAGTTCTAGAGATGAAATGGTGGGACATGGCTTTTTAGAAGGTGGTTAGAAATAGTGTGCTGCCACAGGTACCCTACATACAGAAGAGAGGGGAAGAGGGTAAGGATGGGAACAAAAGAGGAGCAGAAGGAATATGGCTTGAAACAGATCTGCAAAAAAGAACTGGCTGGAAATAGGGGTGCCTGGGTGTCTCAGTCATTAAGCGTCTGCTTTCGGCTCAGGTCATGATCTCAGGGTCCTGGGATCGAGCCCTGCATCGGGCTCCCTGCTCGGCAGGAAGCCTGCTTCTCCCTCTCCCACTCCCCCTGCTTGTGTTCCCTCTCTCGCTGTGTCTCTCTCTGTCAAATAAATAAATAAAAAATCTTAAAAAAAAACTGACTGGAAATAAAAACGCTAATCAGTATTTGAATTCTGAAACGAGCTAAAGCAGTGCCCTAAAGGAATCCATGTGAACATTTAATTGTTACAGTCACTGTACAGAGCATATGGATCATATCATACAAGATTAATGCTTTTAAGATGCAAAAGCAAACCATCACTTATGCCTGCTGGAAAGTCATTACTGTCCCACAGAGCATATGATGAATAAAGAGCACCAGCAGGTGCCTGGGTGAACTTTACAAGCACAACCAGTCTCTTGCAAAGCTGAAACAGCCATCTCTACTTCGAAAGAGAGTTGTTCAGTCTATGGTTGAAGGAGAATTGACTTAAGAATCCCAGGAATCTTGCAAGAACAATAGGCTGTTTTGTAAATCTTTCCAAAAACACTGGTTTCATGTTCTAGCTGGTTAATAAAAATAAGAAAATAGTATTAAATAAACACCTTTAAACCAAGTGATGTTGCCTCATACTCTATGGTCACACGTTGGTTCCAAAACTCCGCTAATATTCATCTCTTCTCTAATCTTCCCAAATGAAAGCAAAGGGGAAAACTTGCTAGTATGAAAAAGCATCATATGTTCTATTTTGCTGCCTTCCTCCCTCCCCTTCTATGTCTGGCTCACAGGACAAAGTTTGATGATTCCTGAAGGCTTTCTAAAACTCCAAATATATAAAATATCAGTTGGTGTCTAGATTTGACAAGAGCTACCAGAGTGAAGGGTAACAATTATTTGTCAGTCAATTTGTAGAGGAAAGGAGTCCTTTCTTTACTTTGGTGTGCACAAGCAGAAAATGAGTGACTGGTTACTTTGAAGGTAGAGAAGAAAAGGGAGATGCAACATCAAAGTGATGGGAAAGAGAAAAGGAGGAATTGCTGTGGAAATGGTAGGTTGATCAGAAAGCAACAAGCTTGGCATATAAAATGCAGGCAGAGGAGCGGCACTGACATTTCTCTTCTGGATTAGCACTTGTCTCAGTCAAAACCCGACTCAGTTGAGATGAAAGCTTTATTATTACCCAACACCAGAATTTCAGTAACCACCTAAGCTCTCAATGCCTGCCGGTTGTTCAGTCTCATCTTTATGCAGAATCACACATGCATCACCTTTCTGAGGTCTTCCTCCACTTTCCAGGTGTTCTTAAATAATTCTGCAGCACCGTGTTATGGAAAATACCAATAAGAATGGTCAATTCCCTTCCCTACCTACTTAAAAGGGCAATATATAAAACAGAACTCAAATGAGTTAATACCATCATAAAATAAAGACAGTACCATCTTTAAACTTGAACAAAACTTAAGTCAGTACTACTAATGAATGAAAATTGTATCTTTTAACTTATGGTTTTGGCCTATTAAAATATGCAAATTTCTTTCAACTTGAAGAAAAAGCACAACTTTCTTTGACTCTATACTCTTTTTACTATGCCTTTCTCTTTCCTTCTTTTGGTGTGCCCTTGCTTCCTCGACTTCCTCACTTCCCCTCTACTCTTCAGTCCATGCATACTTCGCTTTCATCTGGATACTGTCCTCAGTTCTACCTGAAATCACTCTGCCAAAAGTCAACTCTGTGTTGCCAGATCCAGTAGGCATTTTTCATTTCTTTTTTCTGATTTCTCATTCCTTTGCTGCATTGCACATTTTCAACCACTCTCTGAAAATGTTAGCTCTCTGCCCTCCTATAATTCCTACCTCCTCTGTGTCTACCCTCTAGTCTCCTTTGTGGGTTCTCTCAACTTTGCCTACCCTTTAAACACTAGTGTTCTCCATGGTAGCCTTGGCCTGCTGCTCTTTTCCCTTTCTGATAGACTCTCATGGGTAATCTGATACTCTTCATGATTTTAATTCTAACCTTTATGCTTGTGTCTACTTACTGCAAATCTTAATCCTGCAGATATATTATCCTTATATGTTCAACAGTCTGATTAGCAAAGACATACATACTTGAATCCTACTGTTCCTGAGATAGTTGTAGTTTACATTCATTGTCTTGGAAAAATTATTTATAATGGCCTTTTTCACACTCATAAGTACCCAACTTTGCATGATAAATCATAAAACCTGGTATATCTTAAATTTGCCACCCACTGATCTCCAACCCTAACTTGCTTCCAAGCTCACTCAATGGTAACCCACCATGCAAGACTGCAACTTGAGAGTCATGCTATATTCTTCACTCCCTCTCCCCACCCTCAACTATACCATCCACCAAACCCCGATGATTTTACCTCATAAATATTTTCCAAATATGCCTTCTCTAGGCATTTGTCTTAGGATAGACTCTTATCATTTCTTGCCTGGAATATTAAAAAAAAGTCACCTTAAGTATGTTCCTAAGCTCTGGCATTCCAGTTCCTTAAATGTACCCTCTAAAATGAAGCTGCAGTAATCAATCTCTGAAATATAAACTTGGTTGTATCACTCTGCTGCTTAAAACCTTTCAAAACCATCACTCACCAAAAGGCTAAGTCAAGCTCATTAGTACGTCAAGCAGGCCCTCCTTGACCTGATCCTTACTTCTCTCCAGCCCCAGGGCCTTTCACTCTCCGCTTCATATTTGACAACTTTGAGATATGGAGTGTTTGTGCATGACCTGAATATCTCTGTAGTCGAGCTTTTTTGCCTTTGCAGCCCCTGTCCTGCATGAGACACCTGGCCAACTTTCCTGGCCTCTTCAAATATCTGTTAAGTTTAGGCTCAGTCATCACCTCTTTGGGGAGCCTCCTGGGCACTTCAAGGTATGTTACATGTTTCTCCTTCATGCTTCTGTAACATGAAGTGCACATTTGCTGTCTTTCCATTTATCACACTGTATCCCAGAATAAATAATTTATTAATACCTTTTGCCTTTCTCCCCCACCAGTGTGCAAGATCCCTCTTAGTTATGTTTATTTTTAACTATTTTGCTTTAGATCTTTTCCTATTTTCTTTTTCCAACAATGCACATCTTACTTTTAGAATTGGAAGAGAATATTCTCACATACTTTGTTTTGGTGGATCCTTAAAAGAGTCATTGATATTGATAGCACCCCCATTATACACAGAACAAAACTGGGGCTTAGAGACATAAAATGGCTTGTCAGATGGCTCACAGTGGGGTGGCATAAGTGAGACAGAAGAGCTAGCCACATAAATAATGTGGGTAATTCTACCCACCATGCCACTTGCTGGTCAATTTTCCATACAGCATTAAAGGTAGGAAACCCAAATCTACCTTATTACTTAGGTTCATTATTTACATAGAGGGAGTACCTTGCTATGTCTTCTAGTATTTAAAGATACCTGTTTCTCATACAACATGGTTCTAAACTTAAGCTAACTTATTCATTTGATACTGAACCAAGGAAACAGTTACTTGTACATTCTAATCCAGGTGAAAAAAAAAATGACATACTTGTTTCCAACGTGGGCACCTATACCCACAATTTAAGGGAATTTTTACAGAAATTTCAGCTATATGCAGTTTGCTTTAAGTGCTGACTTTGGAAACATATCTCTGGAAGACATGTGAGACTCTATCATGCTCTTTCTATTCCAGAACACTCAGTACTTCTAGACACTACAGTGAAGGAGAAGCATTATTTTATGAGCACATTTGCTTCTAACTCTGAAATGTTAATAGAAAAGCAAACCCCCAGGGAGCCTGGGTGGCTCAGTTGTTAGGCGTCTGCCTTTGGCTAAGGTCATGATCCCAGGGTTCTGGGATCGAGCCCCGCATTGGGCCCCCTGCTCGGCCAGGAGCCTGCTTCTCCCTCTTCCACTCCCCCTGCTTGTGTTCCCTTTCTAGCTGTCTCTCTCTGTCAAATAAATAAATAATCTTTAAAAGAAAGAAAGAAAGAAAGAAAGAAAAAGAAAGAAAGAAAGAAAGAAAGAAAGAAAGAAAGAAAGAAAGAAAGAAAGAAAAAGAAAAGCAAACCCCCCCCAAATAAGGAAAACACAATAAAACATACTCTCGATCCCACCACCAGGGTATATATTGCCTGTGTTTCTGGGGGTAATCTATGGTGTGTGGTAGAAGAATTCCTCAGCCTGTGCCTCATATGGTACCAGAATCCCCCTGACCACTTACTGACTAATGAGTGCTGCTTTTAAACTCTTGCTATTCCCACTGCATCAGCTTTTCTTTTCTTTTTTTTTTTAAGATTTTATTTATTTATTTGACAGAGAGAGACAGCAAGAGAGGGAACACAAGCAGGCAGAGTGGGAGAGGGAGAAGCAGGCTTCCTGCTGAGCAGAGAGCCTGATGTGGGGCTCAATCCCAGGACTCTGGGATCATGACCTGAGCCGAAGGCAGATGCTTAATGACTGAGCCACCCAGGCACCCCCACTGCATCAGCTTTTCAAATAGCAACTCTTAGTCATAAGACACTTGAATTTTATATCCCTTTGCTGAGTCCAGTTCATTGATTATCTCTAACTCTGGATACTTTGTCTTTATTTTGCTTAATCCTTATGGGTAAGTGCTGGGAGCCATCTGTAGTAGCTGTGCATGAAACACATGGGAAAAAGGAGCTAATGTTCCACAAAAATCTGTAGCTTTTATGATTCCTTGTCTTTAAGGGAGTCAGATTTATAAGGGATTGTACAAGTGCTTCCTCTCTCAGGAAGAAGGGAAAAGATTAGCCTAGTTCAAGGATGGGGAGATACATGGATGCAAAAGGCAAAGTTACCTTATCCTAAATGGTTGTAAAGCTTTAACAGCTGCCTCTAAAACTAAATGAAAAGAGATGGAAGATAAGCCACTCTTGTCTTCTTCAGTAACAGGATACAATTAATCTAACCTTGAAAATACGGTAGGTGCTGAGGTCCAAGAGATGGCCTCCAGGGAACACCATAATGCCAGGCATTGATGCCTAGACAAAGTTTGCTTGCTGGGCTGGTACCTTTGGTCACTTATTGTGAACCTTTGACTCTGCTGTTGATTTCTAAGGACTTAAGCTAGAGGAGAGAAACACTTTTACCTGCTACCTGTTCTATCAGCTGCATGCTGTTTTTAAAACCATGGTGTATAGACTTGGGATTTAATGGCGCAAAAGAATTTTAAGGAAAAAAAGGAGGTATATGAGACCACCAAAGATGTTTCTAAGTGTTGACAATTAAAGCTACTGTCACTACCACTACCATCTTCCACCATCATTAATTCATAAAAGAAAATAACTTCCCAAAATTAAAAAAATTACAGGAAGGGTATAATTTCAGGAGAAAAACTGCTCTTTATTTTCTTTAAAGATTTTATATTTATTTATTTGACAGAGAGAGAGAGAGAGAGAGAGAGGCAGAGGGAGAGGGAGAAGCAGAATCCCTGCTGAGCAGGGAGCCCAACGCAGTGCTCCATGACAGTACCCAAGGATCATGACCTGAGTTGAAGGCAGATGCTTAACCGACAAAGCCATCCAGGTGCCCCCAAAACTGTTCTTTATATTGTCTAAACTATGACTTCTTAGAAATACTTAATACAGTTTCTTAGAGACTAGTTTTGAGAACCAGTATACTCTAAAATATCTTCTTCACACGATATTGACAGGTGTCAGATACCCAGCTAGTAAAGGTCCATTTTTTGGTTTAAGAAAGGAGCTTATTTCAAATGAAAACAGCAGTGTGGTGGGGGCGCCTGGGTGGCTTAGTCAGTTAAATGTCTGACTCTTGATTTTTGGCTCAGGTCATGATCTCAGGGTTGTGAGATCTAGCTCCGCATCCGGATCCGTGTTGGGATTCTCTCTCTCCCTCTCGCCCTGCCCCTTGCCCTGCCTCTCTCTCCCTCTCTCAATAAATAAATAAAATCTTACAAAAAAGAAAGAAAATAGCAATGTGAACAGTAGTGAACAGACATCACTTGAAGTCCGAAGTCTGATTGATACTATTAGTATCACAGACCTGAGGAAGCTGCTTCTCCTCTCTGAGCACATTCCACATTGAGTAAAATGAGGATTATGATGATAAATCATACCTCATGGAGCTTGTATAATTATTGAAAGAAATAGATTTGAAAGTGCCTTCTAAATAGTAAAATTGTATAGACAATTTAGCTATTGTTATTTTTCCAAGGTGTAACAGTGGTATCTTGGATTATCAAGGAGAAAGTAAAGCAGTGAACAGAAAGGGGCAACATACATTCTGTGAACATGGTAAACATTTTCCTTAGTCTTTGGTGCCATGTGTGACAAAGCAGTTAGGGAAAATCACAAGGATTGTTCTGGAGGCAATTGGAGGACAAGATCCTAAGGCTCCCACATTTATATCATGAGCTCTCTACAGCTGGTGTAACAAGACATGCTACAAATCCAGTAAATACCTCACTGATTTCCATTTTTCTACAAAAAAAATTCAGCTACAAGACAATTTATAGTTAACAAATTTAATATTGAGCCAATTAGCTAGATTACCTACCTGCTAACTGTAGCAACATTGATTTTTATTGAAATATTAATCATCCAAGACAAGATTTTCTGCATAATCTTCAAAGGAAGCTTAAAATGCACTATTTTACTTCAGTGCTAAAGGTAAGAGGAAAATGTTTATGATGTGATTATAATTTATATTCCTGGTTTCACCATTCATTTTAGAGGCATCAAGGCCACCTGGTCAAATGAAGGATACATTTGTGATGCTTAATTTTCAGCAGGAAATGGCAATGACACTCAGAGTAATAAATATGAAGGCGCCACAGATGTAATACGTTTGTTCATCTCTAAGTGCCACTCTTTGACCATTTTACCTACATTTCAGTATTTGAAAATCCTCAACTCAATTTAACATTTATATGCAAATGTTTTCTGGCTTCATCATTTGGTTGGCAAACAGTAAGTGGCAACACACATGCACTGCTATGTGACAATATTTTTAATTCTTCCTCACTCTAGCCAATTAAAGAAAAAAAACATAAATACTAAGATGGCGAACTATTTAAGAGCTTTTATTGAGCACCTGCTGTCTATAGAGGTATTCCATGTTGGGCTCTCAGGATAGGTTGCTACCACCAATGAACTCACATTGAAGACTTTGCTTCTTATCATTATTAAGATGTGGATCACAGAGCAAATCAGAAACAGTAAGGGGGTCAGAACCTCTATCTGGAATTCCCAGTTTGGTACTATCACACATGAACTTTTCTCCAACCAGCCCTGAAGTATTCCAAGAACTAATTATTATCTCTATTTTCTGTCAGTGGAACAACTAAATGAAAAATTTTTAAAGGCAATAAAGAACATTTTTTAAAGATTTATGTATTTGTGAGAGAGAGAGAGAGGAGCGCCAAAGGGAGGGGGGGGAGAGAATCAAGTAGACTCCCCCATGAGTGCAGAGCCTGAGCCTGATGTGGGGCTCCATCTCAGGACCTTGAGATCATGACCTGAATCAAAATCAAGAGTTGGATCCTCAATTGACTGAGCCACCCAGGTGCCTTAAGAAGACTTTCATAAATTTCCTTTTTCAAGATATATACTAATCATGTCCTGATTAGCTGAGGCAAGTGATGGGTCTATTTTAAAAATCAATTACAAGACAGCAGCTCCATAAGAGTAGAAGAACTGTCAATCTAGTGCTACATCCTACCTATGATCAAAAAGTCACATTCATGATAATCACCTCATAACAGAGGAAATAAAATCTTTGAGAGATCTCCTTTTCCATCTTCCTCGAGATCCCATCTCTCCCAAAAGGAAAGGACACTCATTTTTGTCTCTGAGTTTATTTTGTACATTGAGCTCTAAAGTGTTAAAAAAATCTCAAGGCTGCTATTCCTACTACCTTCTCTTTGGGATCCTGGCTTCCATGTAGAATGACTCACTAGCCTGCAACAAAAATTTATTGAACAAAGCAATAAATGGTGGAGTTTCTAGTAGGTATGAGAAACAAGAGAGACTGATGGATAAGATTATAAACTATCACGGTGATACATAATGAAAATCAACAAGGTATAAGAAAGACAGGACGGGGCCAGTGTGGTAAAAGCAGGTGATGTTAGAAAACTCTGCATTGCCTCCACTCTCCATGCATCTTATTGTGACTTTGGACTTGAACTGATTTGGAGGAAATGGTGATAATAGATGTCCTCCCATGGGAAAAAACAAAAATAAGATTCAATTGGAAAAGCCACAGACAGGGGATAAAATTCTGAGAGGTTCCTACTCTTCCATTGCCCAAATCCCTAAGCTCATTAAAAGTGTTCTCTCTCCTTAAAGCTGGTGGTTTGTCCTTTCTGGCACCTAATAATGTTAGCTTCTATGTATGTGGTACAGTACCATTACTGATGAACTAGTCACTAAATATTTGTTTTTGAATTATTTTCAAATTTAACAAATGCCTGTGTACTTCTTGGCCAATGAAGGTGATTTACTAAAGAAGGAAGTAGGTTTGTCCAAGTGGTACTTGCCTTATAAATCTATGGTCTGATCACCAAGGACACCTGTTTTAAAACTAGAGCCCAAGAAAGAACGGCAAAGGATCTTATGTGCAGCTATTCACAGATACAAATTATTTGTGTAATATAACACTTTAATTATATCTAATCATATTTCATTGATGATTAATAAGAATTGCTAAACAAAACTAAAAACACAAATGGGGCTATTAGAGTAATATCTGATTAGCTAACTGTATGGAAATAAATAGTTCCCCATTTCTACTACACATCAGATATTTTGTAGATACTCTCTTAATTCTTACAACAACCATTTGAGGCAAATACTCTAGGAAGGGGGACCAGGAGAAATGGATCCTTAATTGGGACAGAAAGAACACCAGTAGCATCATGTGAGCTCCATGCTCCAAGCACCGCTAACTAAGTGGTTCTTTCTGACTTCTTAGCATCCTCAATCTTATCCTCTTATTTTTGTGTAGAAACTTGGTGATGACAAATAATATTACTGAAATTGAAATCCTATTGTATGTCTCTCTGCACTGCACTCAGGACTGCTGATTACCAGCTAATGAACAAACTACAGCCTTGCCTTTTCACACATGAATGCAAGTATAGGTTAGTTAACAATATGGCATTTAGAAATGGAGCCTGGCTATTTCCTTAGCATCACATTCCAAACTCAGTTTTGAGTTTCTTGGCCCAATTGGTGCCTCTGATGAAGATGCATTTTCTTTGTGGTGGAAATAACAGAGAGCCAGTAGAGTGTAGTGATTAATACTGCAAATATTGACATCAAATAACCTGGAATCAGCCCCTGGCTCTTCAACTTCCTCCCTGTTTGAATTTTGTCAAGTCATACAACCTTTCATGTCTCAGTTCCCTCTTTTGTGAAATGGGAATTATCAAGAATACACGTGTCTGGAGCTGAGGTTAAGGACTGTAAGAGAGAATTTTTATTCTAATGCCTGGCATATGCAAAGCGAGTATGAACTGTTAGCTCTGTTGTTATTACAGGTGGTTCATTGGAGATGAATTTATAGAAAGCCTCGTATATTGAGCACTATGTAGAATTCAAAACACTGAGCAGGTTTTACAGGAGTATATGAGAATTTTCCTAATCCTCAGTCAGTAAAGTAACATACTTAAGTATAGTGACCCCAGAAAATCTTGAAGTAAAAACACAGAACAAATAAATAATCTCTTTTCTCATTCCCTACCACCATCTTCTATTCTGCTGCATTCACTTCACTGCTCTGGGCACTCCAGCCACCCTGGCAGGTCTGCTTTGATTTCCCTATATGTGCCATGTACTATCCTACCGGAGTGCCTTTGCACACATTGTGTTTTCTGTCTGAGAAATGCTTCCCCTTTAATCCTTACTTATCCTTCAAATCTCAATTATAGTCTTTACGTCAGGGAAGTTTTTCTCAATACCCTTTGTCTATGTTTCTCAATACCCTTTGTTACAAATGTCATAGTACCACCACCATTTTCTCAGCATTTATCTCAATTGGTTATTGTGTATTTCTTGCAATATTACTCGATGAACATCTTCCTCCCCCATTAGAAAGCAAACCCTGTAAGATGAGGGATTAGGTCTTGTTTTCTTCACCTGCCCAATACAGAGTGGCCACTCAGAAAAGAAACAGAATGAATGAATGCTATATACAGTCTGTGTTTTCCTCTCCTGAAATGCCTTGCTTTTTTCTCTTTGCCCTTCCACTTTCTATCTCTCCTTGAACATCTGCCCAATTAACTACCTTACAAAAAAACACAACTTTCAGACCATCTCTCCATTCCCTCTGCTGCTGCTGTCTTTTGTTCCTTAGAATTCAAGACCTTCAATCTTCTGAACGCTCACCACACTTGAGGTTACTTGCTCAATATCTGTCTTCCCTGCTGGATATAAACTTCATATTTGTCTAGTTCACTGATATACCCGCCTCATCTAACACAGTGTTTTCTACTTAGTTGGTATACATTAACTATTTATGGGAAAAAGGAAAAATAAGCCTACAAAGGAAATCTCCACACTGAGTATTGATAATTCAATTTTTCACAACACATTTACTTGGATGATGTGGTGCTATTTTCCAAAAGTCCTTAATTTTTCAAATATGTAGGAGAATTAACAATTCTTGACAGTAGAGGTAATTACTTAGTAGAAATCTCAGGCTGTGATTACTGACATTGAATTATATGTAGGATAAATGGCTGGTTAGAGTAAAATGAAGCTTAGTACCTTAGACAGAGCAATTGATAACTGCTTGCAATCTCGGAACATCTGCTAGGTACAAAGAACCATGTTTAATGTTGAGCAAAATATAGACACATGGATCCAGTTCTCTGGTTATATATGGACTAGTCAGAGAGCCACACAAAACCATATGCTCAATTCTAGTACCTCATAATAAATATTGGAGCACTCATAGTCAAAAAAGATAAGAAAGCATAGCATTCACATATTAATGTACAGTCTATTCATGAGCAGGTAAAGGCATGTTCATAAACATACATGTGACATTTTCCCGACATAGTAAATCCTCATAATTTTAAAATTACCGTCTTATGCCCAATTCTATAAATGAGGATACTAGGATTGAGTGGAATGTAGAATTCTTTCAAGGTCTTACAAAGTTTAGGTGGTACATACCAGAGAACAGCAGACACAAAGCCAAGGAGCAGATTGAAAGGGCTAAGCAAATTGAGAAGAAATGACTTATTATAAAGTACTCTGGAGGAGACAGGAAAATTAACATTTTAAAATAACCCTGGGTCAAGAGTATTCTTTGTTCTGAGAAAACCCACTAAGAGATGTTTGGTTTTGCAAATGCCCAATTACCTCTCTAAGGTTCTTGGAAGAGTTAGAAGAAACGTGCTGGCCAGTGTTAAGTGGTCTGATTGCTAATTGAATAGTTCTCACAGAACTTCATCACCTTAGAGAAAAACATTTCTCCTCTGTGGATTTAGACTGTGCCTGGCTGGTAAAATAGTGACTGCTCTTAAGAAATCACAAGCATTCATTGGGGCACTTGGGTGGCTCAGTTGATTAAGCATCTGACTCTTGCTTTAGGCTCAGGTCCTGATCTCATGGCTTCTGGGATTGAGCCCTGTGTCAGGCTCTGCACTCAGCAGGGGTCTTGGATATTCTCTCCCTCTTCCCCTTCCCCTACTTGTGCTTGCTCTCTCTCAAATAAATGAATACAACTAAAAAAAAAAAAAAAAAAGGAAATCACAAACCTCCTTGAGTGGTTGTTTGAGGAAAACAGAACTGAGATCCTGCTAAGAGGAATAAGGATAAATGAGTTCCATCTCAAATGTGAGGAAAACAGTGAACTAGATTGTCAAGGCTCAAAGTGTGATGTCATTTAAGATTAGATAACTCAGAATTTGATACTGAATTGTATATTACATGCTCAAAGGCAATATGCTTAATTGTAGTGAAAACAGAACAGAGTCTAGAGTTTATGTGCTATATGCATCATATTTTATGATTAAGATGCTATTAATAAGACACTTTCTGATTTCAAAACTTATTACAAAGCTACATTAATTAACACAGTGTGGTATAAGGCAGATATGCTGATCAACAGAGTAAAATTGTGAGCCCTGAAATAAATCCTTATATTTATGGTCAATTGATTTTTGACAAGAGTGCAAAATCATTCAATGGGAAAAGAACTACCCTTTCAACAAATGGTGTTGGAACAACCGAATATTCACATACAAAAAGAATTTGTCTCTGATTTCAAACTATATTACCAAGCTATCATAATCAAAACAGTATGGTATTGAAATAAAAACAGACCCATAGAACAATGAAACACAATATTGAGCCCAAAAATAAACCCACCAATTTATGGTCAATTAATTCCTGACAAGGTAGCCAAGAATATACAATGAGGAAAGGACAGTCTTTTCAATAAATGGTGTTGGGAAAACTGGACAGCCACATGCAAAAGAATGAAACTGGGCCACTATCTTACACCATAAACAAAAATTAACTCAAACTGGAGTAAAAACTTCAATGTATGACCTGAAACCACAAAAATCCTAGAAGAAAACATAGGAAATAAGCTCCTTGACATGGGTCTTGGTGATGATTTTTTGGATTTGACAACAAAAGATAACAAAAGCAAAAATAAACAAGTAGGACCTCCATCAAACTATAAAGCTGTTGTACAGCAAAGGAAAACATCAACAAAATAAAAAGGCAACCTTTTGAATGAGAAAAAATATTTGCAAATTGCACATCTGATAAGGGGTTAGTATCTAAAATATATAAAGAACAATTCAATAGCCAAAGGATGGACAATCTGATATTAAAAATGGGCAGATCTGAATAGACATTTTTCCAAAGAAGAAATACAGATGGTCAACAGGTACATGAAAAGATGCTCACCATCACTCACCATCAGGAAAATGCAAATCAAAACCACAATGAGATATCACCTTACACCTGTTGGAATGACTATAATAAAAAAAAGATAAGAAATAGGGGCACCTGGGGTGGCTTAGTTGTTAAGAATGTGCCTTCAGGTCAGGTTGTGATTCCAGGGTTTTGGGATTGAGCTCCGCTTCCGGCTCCCTGGTCTGCAGGAAGCCTGCGTCTCCCTTTCCCACTCCCTCTGCTTGTGTTCTCTCTCTCACTGTGTCTCTTATCAAATAAATGAATAAAATATTAAAAAAAAGACAAGAAATAACGAGTGTCGACAAAGATGTAGAGAGAAGGGAAAATAAATTGGTGGAAATGTAAAGTGGAGCCACTTTAGGAAACAGTATGGAGATTCTTCAAAAAATTAAAAAACAGAACTACCACATGATCCAAAAATTCCACTTCTGGGCATTTATCTGAAGGAAACAAAAACACTAACTCAAAAAGACATATGTACTCTATGTTCATTGCAGCATTATTTGTAATAGCCCATATATGGAAATAACCTACCTGTCCATTGACAAATGAGTGGACAAAGAAAATGTGGTATATATACAAGGGAATATTTTTCAGCCATAAAAAAAGAATGAAATCTTCTTTGGAAAAAATGTCTGTTCATGTCTTCTGCCCATTTCTTGATTGGATCATTTGTTCTTTGGGTGTTGAGTTTGATAAGTTCTTTACAGATTTTGGATACTAGCACTTTTTCTGATATGTCATTTGCAAATATCTTCTCCCATTCTGTTGGTTGTCTTTGGGTTTTGTTGACTGATTCTTTTGCCATGCAAAAGCTTTTTATCTTGATGAGGTCCCAAGAGTTAATTTTTGCCCTTGCTTCCCTTGCCTTTGGCAATGTTTCTAGGAAGAAGTTGCTGCGGCTGAGGTCGAAGAGGTTGCTGTCCGTGTTCTCCTTTAGGATTTTGATGGACTCCTGTCTCACGTTTAGGTCTTTCAGCCATTTTGAATCTATTTTTGAGTGTGGTGTAAGGAAATGATCCCGTTTCATTCTTCTGCATGTGGCTGTCCAATTTTCCCAACACCATTTGTTGAAGAGACTGTCTTTTTGTCATTGGACATTCTTTCCTGCTTTGTCAAAGATGAGTTGACCATAGAGTTGAGGGTCCATTTCTGGGCTCTCTAGTCTGTTCCATTGATCTATGTGTCTGTTTTTGTGCCAGGAGCATACTGTCTTGATGATTACAGCTTTTTTTGTTTGTTTGTTTGTTTTTTATTATGTTATGTTAGTCACCATATAATGCATCATTAGTTTTTGATGTGGTGATCCACGATCCATTGTTTTCGTATAACACCCAGTGCTCCATGCAGTACGTGCCCTCCTTAATACCCATCACTGGGCTAACCAATCCCCCATCCCCCCTCCCTTCTAAAACCCTGTTTGTTTCTCAGAGTCCATAGTCTCTCATGGTTCATCTCTCCCTCCAATCTCCCCCCTCATTTTTCCTTTCTTTCTCCTAATATCCTCTGTGCTATTCCTTATGTTCCACCAATAAGTGAAACCATATGATAATTGTCTTTCTCTACTTGACTTATTTCACTTAGCGTAATCTCCTCCAGTCCCATCCACGTTGATGTAAAAGTTGGGTATTCATCGTTTCTGACGGCTGAGTAATATTCCATTGTATATATGGACCACATCTTCTTTATCCATTCGTCTGTTGAAGGGCATCTCGCCCCTTCCACAATTTGGCTATTGTGGACATTGCTGCTATGAACATTGAGGTGCATATGGCCCTTCTTTTCACTAGATCTGTGTCTCTGGGGTAAATACCCAGGAGTGCAATTGCTGGGTCATAGGGTAGCTCTATTTTTAAATTTTTGAGGCACCTCCACACTGTTTTCCAAAGTGGCTGTACCAACTTGCATTCCCACCAACAGTGTAAGAGGGTTCCCCTTTCTCCACAACCTCTCCAACATTTGTTGTTTCTTTCCCTGTTCATTTTTGCCATTCTAACTGGTATAAGGTGGTATCTCAATGTGTTTTTTTTTTTTTTTTACTTAACTAATCACTATTCTTTGAAGTTAGGTTTTTATTTAGAATACAGTTTAGAACAAATTGCTGGCAGAAATACATAATCATTAAGATATATTACTTATAGGATATTTACCATGAAACGTAATTAATCTTGGTTAGTATATATTTTTTTAATTTTTTTATTGTTATGTTAATCACCATATATTACATCATTAGTTTTTGGTGCAGTGTTCCATGATTCATTGTTTGTTCATAACACCCAGTGCTCCATGCAGAACGTGCCCTCCTTAATACCCATCACCAGGCTAACCCATGCCCCCACTACCCTCCCCTCTAGAACCCTCAGTTTGTTTTTCAGAGTCCATCATCTCTCATGGTTCGTCTCCCCCTCTGACATACTCCCCTTTTCTTCCTCTCCTGTTATCTTCTTCTTTTTCTTTTTTTGATTTGAATTTCCCTGATGGCTAATGATGATGAACATTTTATCATATGTCTGTTAGCCATTTGTATGTCTTCTTCAGAGAAGTGTCTTTTCATATCTTCTGCCCACTTTTTGACTTGATTATTTGTTTTTTGGGTGCTGAGTTTGAGAAGTTCTTTATAGATCTTGGATTCCATCCCTTTATCTGTAGTGTCATTTGCAAATATCTTCTCCCATTCTGTGGGTTGCCTCTTTGTTTTGTTGACTGTTTCCTTAGCTGTGCAGAAGCTTTTTATCTTGATGAAGTCCCAAAAGTTCATTTTTGCTTTTGTTTCACTAGCTTTTGGAGATATATCTTGAAAGAAGTTGCTGTGGGCGACATCAAAGAGGTTACTGCCTATGTTCTCCTCTAGGATTTTGATGGATTCCTGCCTCACATTGAGGTCTTTCATCCACTTCGAGTTTATCTTTGTGAATGGTGTTAGAGAATGGTTGAGTTTCATTCTTCTGCATATGTCCAATTTTCCCAGCACCATTTATTGAAGAGACTTTTTTCCATTGCATGCTTTTTCCTGCTTTGTCAAAGATTATTTGACCATAGAGTTGAGGGTACATATCTGGGTTCTCTATTCTGTTCCATTGGTCTATATGTTGGTTTCTGTGCCAGTAACATGCTGTCTTGGTGATCACAGCTTTGTAATATAGCTTGAAATCGGGCAACGTGATGCCCCCAGCTTTGTTTTTCTTTTTCAACATTTCCTTGGAGATTCAGGGTCTTTTCTGATTCCATACAAATTTTAGGATTGTTTGTCCCAGCACTTTGAAAAAGGTCATTGGAATTTTGATTGGGATGGCATTGAAGGTATATTGCTCTGGGTAGCATAGACATTTTAACAATGTTTATTCTTCCAATCCATGAGCATGGAATATTTTTCCATCTTTTTGTGTCTTCTTCAATTTCTTTCATGAGTGTTCTGTAGTTCCTAGAGTATAGATCCTTTACCTCTTTGGTTAGGTTTATTCTGAGGTATCTTATGGTTTTTGGTGCTTTTGTAAATGGAATCGTTTCTCTAATTTCTCTTCCTAGAGTTGCATTGTTAGTGTATAAGAAAGCAACTGATTTCTGTGCATTGATTTTGTATCCTGCCACATTACTGAATTGCTGTATGAGTTCTAGTAATTTGGGGGTGGAGTCTTTTGGGTTTTCCACATAAAGTATCATGTCGTCTATGAAAAGAGAGAGTTTGACTTCTTCTTTGCCAGTTTTAATACCTTTTATTTCTTTTTGTTGTCTGATTGCTGTTGCTAGGACTGCTAGTACTATGTTGAACAATAGTGGCGAGAGTGGGCATCCTTGACATGTTCCTGATTTTAAGGGAAAGGCTCTCAGCTTTTCCCCATTGAGGATGATATTCGCTGTGGGTTTTTCATAGATGGATTTTTTGAACTTGAGGAATGTTCCCTCTATCCCTATACTCTGAAGAGTTTTAATCAGGAAAGGATGTTGTGTTTTGTCACTTTTTCTGCATCAATTGAGAGGACCATATGGTTCTTCTCCCTCCTCTTATTAATGTGTTCTATCACACAGATTGATTTGCGAATGTTGAATCACCCTTGCATCCCGGGGATAAATCCCACTTGGTCGTGGTGGATGATCCTTTTAATGTATTGTTGGATCCTATTAGCTAGGATTTTGTTGAGAATTTTGGAATCCATATTCATCAGGGATATCGGTCTGAAATTCTCCTTTTTGATGGGATTTTTGCCTGGATTGGGGATTAAGGTAATGCTGGCCTCATAGAATGAGTTTGGAAGTTTTCCTTCTGTTTCTATTTTTTGAAACAGCTTCAGTACAACAGGTATTATTTCTTCTTTGAATGTTTGGTAGAATTCCCCAGGGAATCCATCAGGCCCTGGACTCTTGTTTTTTGGGAGGTTTTTGATCACTGCTTCAATCTCGTTACTGGTTATTGGCCTATTCAGGTTGTCAATTTCTTCCTGTTTCAGTCTTGGCAGCTTATAGGTTTCCAGGAAGGCCTCCATTTCATCCAGATTGCTCACTTTATTGGCATATAGTTGTTGATAATAATTTCTAATAACTGTTTCTATTTCCTTGGTGTAAGTCGTGATCTCTCCCCTTTCATTAATAATTTTATTAATTTGGGTACTTTCTCTTTTCTTTTGGATAAATCTGGCCAGTGGTTTATCGATCTTATTAATTCTAGTTTCGTCAATCTGATCTACTGTGTTTCTGGTTTCTAATTCATTGATCTCTGCTCTAATCTTAATTATTTCTCTTCTAATGTGTGGCTTAGGCATCGTTTGTTGCTTTTTCTCTAGTTCTTTAAGGTGTAGAGTTAGCTGGTGAATTCGGGATTTTTCTATTTTTTTGAGCGAGGCTTGGATGGCTATGTATTTCCCCCTTAGGACCGCCTTTGCAGTATCCCATAGGTTTTGGACCGATGTGTTTTTGTTCTCATTGATTTCCATGAATTGTTTAAGTTCTTCTTTGATTTCCTGGTTGACCCAAACATTCTTAAGCAGAGTGGTCTTTAGCTTCCAAGTGTTTGAATTTCTGCCAAATTTTTTCTTGTGATTGAGTTCCAGTTTTAAAGCATTATGGTGTGAGAATATGCAGGGAATCATCTCAATCTTTTGGTATCGGTTGAGACCTGATTTGTGACCCAGTATGTGGTCTATTCTGGAGAAAGTTCCATGTGCGCTTGAGAAGAATGAGTATTCTGTTGTTTTAGGGTGGAATGTTCTTTAAATATCTATGAGGTCCATCTGGTCCAGTGTATCATTAAAAGCTCCTGTTTCCTTGTTGATTTTCTGCTTAGATGATCTGTCCACTGCTGAGAGTGGAGTATTGAGGTCTCCTACAATTAACGTATTGTTATCAATATGACTTTTTATTTTGGTTCAGAGCTGGCTTATGTAGATTGCTGCTCACATGTTGAGAGCATAGATATTTACAACTGTTAGATCTTCTTGTTGGATAGACCTTTTAAGAATGATATAGTGTCCTTCTCTGTCACTAATTACAGACTTTAGTTTAAAATCTAATTTGTCTGCTATAAGAATTGCTACCCCAGCTTTCTTTTGAGGTCTGCTGGCATGGAAGATGGATCTCCATCCCTTCACTTTCAGTCTGGATGTATCTTTAGGTTCAAAATGAGTCTCTACAGGATGGGTCCTGTCTTTTTATCCATTCCGCAACCCTGAGCCCTTGTATGGGAGCATTTGGGCCATTCATATTGAGAGTGATTATTGAAAGATATGAATTTATTGTCATCAATTTGCCTGTGAAGACGTTTTTATAGAGTGCCCCTGTAAATTTCTGTTGTATATCACTCTTGGGGTCTTTCTCCTTTTATAGAACCCCCCCTTAATATTTCTTTCAGGGGGGCTTAGTGGTCACATATTCTTTCAGTTTCTGCCAGTCATGGAAGCTCTGCATCTCTCCATCCATTCTAAATGACAGCCTTGCCGGATAAAGTATTCTTGGCTGCATGTTCTTCTCATTTAGTACCCTGAATATGTCTTGCCAGGCCTTTCTGGCTTGCCAGGTTTCTGTGGATAGGTCTGACATTATTCTGTTGTTCCTCCCTCTGTACATAAGGAACCTCTTCCCCCTAACTGCCCTTAAGACAGTTTCCTTGGTTCTAAGATTTACGAGTTTTACTATTACATGCTGGGTGTTGGCCTGTTTTTCTTGATCTTGGGAGGGGTCCTCTCTGCCTCTAGGATGGGAATGTTTGTTTCACTCCCCAGATTAGGGAAGTTCTCAGCTATGATTTGTTCAAATACATCTTCTAGTCCTCTCTCTCTCTCCACTCCCTCCGGGATCCCAATTACTCTGACACTGGAACGCTTCATGGTGTCACTTATTTCTCTGATTCTATTTTCATGGATTCTGAGTTGTTTTTCCCTGGCCTCCTCTTTTCCCTTTTTATCTATTATATTGTCTTCTAGGTCGCTTATTCATTCTTCTGCCTCACTTACCCTAGCTGTTAGATTATCTAGCTTGGATTGGATCTCATTGATAGCATTTTTAAGTTCTGCCAATTCAGCTTTCATTTCTGCCCTTAGAGACTCTATGTTGCCATTAAATGATTTCTCCATTCTAGCCATTGTCTTCACAATTGGTAGCCTGAATTCCATCTCCGACATCTTGGTTATATCTGCATCCATTTGTAAATCTGCAGCATAAGTCATAATCTCTGAGTCTTTTCTATTTTGGGGGTTCCTCCTCCTAATCATTCTGTTGAGGGGTGGTTGAAGGAATGTATAGAGTCCAAATTATTGACCACAACCGAAGCAAGATGCACCTGTTTTCTTGGGACCTTGGGGTTGCTGTCCTCTTGTTTTCCCAGCCTGTCTTCTGGGGGCAGGGCCTGCCATGCTGTTACTCAGGCAACCCTGTTTGGGCGGAGTTGCCCTGCCCCCCTGTGGCGGGGGATGGGCTCAGCGGGAATCAGTTTTTGGGGCTTTTGTTCTCTCGTGGCTTTCCTGGCTTTCCGCATCTCTTCTGAGAGTCAGAGCAGAAGAGACTGTTTCCCACCCTCTGCCTCAGAGCACAGAGATTGCAGTCTGTTCTTCAGTGAGCTCTCCAGGCCACACTGTTTCTGTTTCTGTCCGTGCTGCTATAAACTGCAGCGGCCTGGGTTCTGCACCCCTCCGCAGTGCCCCCAGTCCTGCCTCCAGGTCGGGGCACGTCTCTGCACTTTGTGCTTCTAAAACTGCCAGCCACTGCTAGTTCGCGTGACCTGCAGCTCCAGGTTTTCACCCCAGGGGCTGCCTAAAGTCCTTTCCTGGCTGCTAGGGGTCTGTGAGTCTATGCCCTGTCCCCAGCGGTGTAGAATCCCCATGGCCAGGCTCCCTCCCACTGCTGTTTATCCTCCGATATCTGCCCACAGAATCACGGCTCCCTGCTTCCTACCTCGAAACCAACCACCTGCGATATTGTTTGTAGAGATCCAGATCTTCTTACATCTCAGGCTGATTTCGTGGGTGCTCAGAGTGGTCTGGTAGATATCCAGCTCAATTCTGGGGACCAGTTGAAATAGGGTCCCCTACTCCTCCGCCATCTTTCCTTCCTTGATGATTACAGCTTTGTAATAGAGCTTGAAGTCTGGAATTGTGATGCCACCAGCTTTGTTTTTCTTTTTCAACATTCCTCTGGCTATTCGGGGTCTTTGCTGGTTCCATACAAATTTTAGGATTATTTGTTCCATTTCTTTGAAAAAAGTGGATGGTATTTTGGTAGGAATTGCATTGAATGTGTAGATTGCTCTAGGTAGCATTGACATCTTCGCAATATTTTTTCTTCCAATCCATGAGCACGGAACGTTTTTCCATTTCTTTGTGTCTTCCTCAATTTCTTTCATGAGTATTTTATAGTTCTCTGAGTACAGATTCTTGGCCTCTTTGGTTAGATTTATTCCTAGGTATCTTATGGTTTTGGGTGCAATTGTAAATGGGATCGACTCCTTATTTCTCTTTCTTCTGTCTTGTTGTTGGTGTATAGGAATGCCACTGATTTCTGTGCATTGATTTTATATCCTGCCATTTTACTGAATTCCTGTATGAGTTCTAGCAGTTTTGGGGTGGAGCCTTTTGGGTTTCCCACATACAGTATCATATCATCTGCAAAGAGTGAGCGTTTGACTTCTTCTTTGCCGATTTCAGATGCCTTTTATTTCTTTTTGTTGTCTAATTGCTGTGGCTAGGACTTCTAATACTATATTGAATAGCAGTGGTGATAGTGGACATTCCTGCCGTGTTGCTGACCTTAGGGGGAAAGCTCTTAGTCTTTCCCCAATGAGAATGATATTCGCTGTGGGTTTTTCATAGATGGCTTTTATGATATTGAGGTATGTACCCTCTATCCCTATACTCTGAAGAGTTTTGATCAAGAAAGGATGCTGTACTTTGTCAAATGCTTTTTCTGCATCTATTGGAGGATCATATGACACACGAAAAAGTGCTCAACATCACTTAGCACCAGGGAAATCCAAATCAAAACCTCAGTGAGATACCACCTCACACCAACCAGAATGGCTAAAATTAACAAGTAAGGAAACGACAGATGTTGGCGGGGATGCGGAGAAAGGGGAACCCTCCTGCACTGTTGGTGGGAATGCAAGCTGGTGCAGCCACTCTGGAAAACAGTATGGAGGTTCCTCAAAAAGTTGAGAATAGAGCTACCATATGATCCAGCAATTGCACTACTGGGTATTTACCCCAAAGATACAAATGTAGGAATCCAAAGGGGTACGTGCACCCTGATGTTTATAGCAGAAATGTCCACAATAGCCAAACTATCGAAAGAGCCAAGATGTCCATCGACAGATGAATGGATAAAGAAGTGGTATATATATACAATGGAATATTATGCAGCCATCAAAAGGAATGAAACCTTGCCATTTGCAATCACGTGGACAGAACTGGAGGGTATTATGCTGAGCAACATAAATCAATCAGAGAAAGACATGTATCATATGACCTCACTGATATGAGGAATTCTTAATCTCAGGAAACAAACTGAGTGTTGCTGGAGTGGTGGGGGGTGGGAGGGATGGGGTGGCTGGGTGATAGACATTGGGGAGGGTATGTGCTATGGTGAGCGCTGTGAATTGTGTAAGACTGTTGAATCACAAACCTGTACCTTTGAAACAAATAATACATTATATGTTAAAAAAAAAAGAAGCAGGAAAGGAAAAATTAAGGGGGGAAATCGGAGGGGGAGATGAACCATGAGAGACGATGGATTCTGAAAAACAAACAGGGTTCTAGAAGGGTCTAGAGGGGAGGGAGGTGGGGGAATGGGTTAGCCTGGTGATGGGTATTAAAAAGGGCATGTATTGCATAGAGCACTGGGTGTTATATGCAAATAATAAATCATGGAACACTACATCAAAAACTAATGATGTAATGTATGGTGATATAACATAATAAAAAAAAGAAGAAAAAAAAAAAGAATGAAATCTTGCCATTTGTGATAACATGCATGGACCTTGAGGGAGTTATGCTAAGTGAAATAAGTTAGACAGTGAGAGGATTTCACTTTTATGTGGAATCTAAAAACAAAACAAAACAAAACAAAACTCCAAAGTAACCAAGCTTATAGATACAAAGAAGTCATTGGTAGTTGCCAGAGGCAGGGTTAGGGGAGGATAGAGGGAGTGGGCAAATGGAGTGAAGGGCATCAAAGGGAACAAACTTTCAGTTCAAAATCAAAAACTCATAGGGGTGTATTGGACAGCATGGCAACTACAGTTAATAATACTGTATTGCTTATATGAAAGTTGTTAAGCATATCTTAAAAGTTCTCATCCTAAGAAAATATTTTCTACAACTATGGGTGGTGATGGATGTAACTAGACTTATTGTAGTGATCATTTTGCAATACATAGAAAGAGTGAATCATTATGTTGTGTACATGAAACTAATACAATGTTGTATGTCAATTATACCTCAATTTAAAAAAAAAGGAAGAAAGGGAAAAGAAAAAGAATGGTTTGTAAAAAATAGAAAAAGAATGAAGTTGGACCCCTATATCAACATATACAGTGGCATACCATTTGGCCATAAAGAAAAATAAAATACTGATACATGCAGCAATATAGATCAACCTTGATAATACTATGCTAAGTGAAAGAAACAGGTTACAAAAGGCCACATAATGTACGATGCCATTTCCATGAAATGTCCAGAATGGGCAAATTCATAGAGACAGAAAATAGGTTAGTGGTTGTCATGGAATGAGAGAACTGGGGAGTAACGGTTAATGAGTACAGGGTTCCTTTTTTTTTTTTAAATAAAGATTTTATTTATTTTGAGTGAGAGATAGCAAGTGTGCATGTGCATGAGCAGGGGGAGGGGCAGAAGGAGAGGGGAGAGAGAATCCCATGCGGACTCCCTGCTGAGCGCAGAGCCTGACTCTAGGTGGATCTAAGGACCCTAAGATCATGACCCAAGCCATAACCAAGAGTTGAAGGCTCAAATGACTGAGCTACCCAGGCACCCCCAGGGTTCCTTTTTTAAGGTGATAACAATGTTCTGAAATTAGACAGTGCTGATGGTATCAAAAGAAAATGTGGTATGAGAAGTAGAGACAATACTTCTTTAATGAATTTTTTTAAAGAAATGAGAAACACCATATTTAATATACAACTTTATGGAGGGCACCTCCCAGTTTTAGAAATTTAAAAATGTACTTCCCAGTTCAAGGAATAGAATATTTAGGAGGAAGTATTACCTCATAAACTGGTAAAAGCCAAGGCATTTATGTTTCTCTTGTATTCTTTCATTGGTTAGTTCCTATATTCATTCAGCCTCACTATTCCATAAGTATTTATTCAGCACCTGTCCATATATACCTGCCCTCATCTTATGGTGATTATATTTGAAAAAAGTAGAACAAGGTAATCACTGAGGCTAAAAATAAGGAAATCCATTTGTTGACTCTCTCACACTGCCCCATCACTGCCTTTTAACATAATTGTGGGCTACTTAAAGAAGGGTCTTTAAGGTATAATTAATCTGTATTTTATGAGGCCAAGTTAAGAGATTGTTCACAGCACAACAAAGGCACTGAATTTGGTGGAAGGGGGTGGCAGACAGTAAATGCTATGAAAAAATGAACACATCTGAAATGCTAATGATAAACAACAATTCAAATGTTTGGCAGCAAATTAATACTCTGATCATAACTGGTATATAGCTTAAATACATATACCAGGGATAAATTACAGATCTTCAGTACCATCCAGTGAGGGTTTAGTGCTTAGTACAGAATTTAATCTCCAGTAGAATATCTAACAGCATAATTTAGTTCTTGGAAAACACACACACACACACACACACACACACACACACACACACACACACACACACACACACACCCTTTCATGATGCTTCTGAATTGAGATTTCACCTCTGAACCCTAAAGCAAGCTTTGTTCTGTAAAGGGATCACTATTATACCTGTGAAGTAAAAAAAACTAGATAGTGTGGTGCATAAAATACATGTCAGCTAGGAGGTAAATGGCTTGTGCAGATTAGAGCCTACTCAGTGCAAGGCACTGCCTGGGTGGACGATGGAATCTGGCCCTCACTAGCACAGGGGATTTCTGCAGATAGAAATGTCATAACACGAAAGGTAACAATGCATGAGAGACCACGGTCAAATTGTTACAGCCACAGGTAGGTCAGACACTCTTAATGTGATAATTGCTAGTTTCTAGGGCTTTGGTGTACCAGACAAAGGGGTCAAATTCAGGGAAAATGACCTAGAAAAAAGAAGTCCAGAGAGAGGGATTTGGGGCCAACAAACTACCCTGAATCACTTCAAATCACTGCCCTATGAAGAAAGGGCCAATCCTGCCTATTTTAGAGAAGGCCTAGAGAGGGCTATTTCAAGTGAGAGGTAGGAAGTGCTGAAGGAAAGAAAAGGTGACTTTTTGAATTTCTGTAGCTACCTTTTTCCATTATTTCATCAAATCATACTACATAATGTTCAAAACTCTATTATGCTTACCAGAGGCAACAGCATGGCAGGACACAAAACTTGCACAGATAATCCCAAGATTAATCAAGGCCATTCCTCTCAATACTTCGGTCCCTAATACAGTCAAGTTACAAAAACACCTGATTTCGGCCTGATTCCCTAGATGGTTGTATTTTTCCTTGATGAAAGTGGTCAGCAAAGAATAGGAAAGGAACTGCACATATGCTGGCCTACTAGTTTCTTAGGGTGGCTGCAGACAAGTTACTACAAATTTGGTGGCTTAAAACGACACAAATTTATTCTCTCACATTCAGAAGGCTGTAAGTCTAAAATCAAGGTATCAGCAAGGCTGCACTCACTGTGATGGCTCTCGGGGAGAATCCTTCCCTGCCTCTTCCAGCTTTTGAGAGCTGTTGGCAATCCTTGGCATTGCTTGGCTACATCACTATAATCTCTGCCTCTATGGTCACATTGCTTTCTCCTCTTTTGTCTTCTCCTCTCTCTCTTATGAGGACCCTTGTCATTGGATTAAGGGTCCAACCGCATACTCCGGATGATCTCACCTTGAGATACTTAATTTACATCAAAAAAGACCCTTTTTCCAAATAAGGTCACATTTACAGGTTTTAGGTGGATATTTCTTTGGGTAAGTTGCCATTCAATCCACTAGAGGTAGTCTGTTAGATTTTGAATTCTGAACCATAACTGAATATGTATCTCCTCTATGACATCATAACCTCTCAAACAAAACTCTTGAGAAAGAATGGAGAGTGACATGATTAGAGTGATTCCCTGCAGTTGACATTTTCTGCCAGTCAGAAACTGCTCTCTCTTTCAACTGAATGGCGACACCTAAACTTTTGTTCAGCAAAACTACAGTCAAACATAAAGCACAGTTAAGACTGTGGAAGAAGGTAAGACTGGATCCTTGTTCTTTAAAAATTAAACTGGAAAAAGTCAAAATTATTTTAATATTTGTTGACTGAATTACAACAATGAAACAAAAAGGGATGATATTTTAGTAACTTGTTGTTTTTTAGTTAAAACACAAAGTATTTATTTTTAACTTTACCGACTTTTTTAAAGTACTGTCTGATTAAGCTTCTTTGGATCCCCATCTGGTCTTGGTTGCCAATTTTCAGGTGAACTGTATTCTTAGAATGTTCTTGGTTTTTTAAAAATCTGCACACTTCATTCATTCAGTAATAAACTTTTTGTCAGTCATGTAGACCCCAAATTGGACTGTGGGATGAGTGGAAGGAGAAATACCTAATAAAATCATAGCCACAATTTTGTTAATTGTTTTTTGTTATTTGTACAATAATAAGTTTCATAGAAGACACAGAAAAATACAAGTGATGATTATGTTGTATACCTGTGAATTTCAATTATTAATTACACCACAACTCACAACTACCCACATCACTAAGAAACAATATATAGCATGGCCATATCTGACTACTTCTTAAGGTTTACATTATAAGATCTAGGGACATTGATTATCACCAGTAATGTATTTCTAGTACTATAGTAAGTGACAGAGATTATCTACTAAAAGCATTATTTCAGAAACTTAGCCAGTTTCGGTTTAAATGCTTCTACCTATTCAAATGAGAAAAATGTACTCCTTTATTGAGAATCAAAGCTCTGCCTTGATAAATGTTTTCAGTTTTACTATCCAAATATTTCTTAGTTGATTAAGTGTTAATTGATCTAAATATTCACAAATTATTTATCTAAACAATCATCCATCAACATTTTATTGCTCAGAAACAAAAGTTTGCCTATTTAAACACACTTCCTAATTAAAAATAAGTCAAGCCAGTCATGGGTTTGGCCATCTATCCACCCCCCAGCTATTGTTCTGGCTGACTGCAGATTTCGTTCTTTGGCTATGAAAGATACACTAATTATTGAATATTGAAAGCAATGACCATTTGAAATTTACTGTGAATAGAAGCAATAATCAAGGCTAAAAAAAACAGGTTGCCAAAAGCCCCAGTTTGAACATGGTACAACATTCTAAACTTAATACACTTTTCTAGTTTTTATTACCATCAGCACTGCAGTCATCAGAGGGTGTCCAAGTTAAGGAGAACTCAGACAAAGCTCACTGGGGCAGCAATAAGAAAGATCTATTTCAATGAGACCATCTGATCAGCTGCTGTTCATCAATGAAATATTTTCACCATAACAAATGTTGGCTGCCACATAATTGGTAAAGTTAAATGAAATTAACCTTAGAATGGATTGGTTTATTGAGTTACTTTACCCTTGTAGATACATTGCTTGAGGTCATAGGAAGGCCAAAACGGAGTGGCTTCTGCACCTAAGGAACCCCTTCACTTATCATCTCCATCCTTTTTCTAGCATCTTTTCCCTCTTCTGTCTCCTTCTCCTTAATGCAACCTCAGGAGGTAGATATGCAGGGTAGTGTGTGAGTCTAGTTTCTTTTCCTGCCTCAGGCAAGGTACCAACAGAGATCAGCATAGGTAACACTCAACGGTTTCCTTCAAAGACCACCACCTCGCCCATGGCCAAGACAACTCCAGTTTCCCTACAGCAGGCAGGTGACTGGATTTTGTTAAATGATTTAATTTTACCATGAGCAATTCGGAGATACTTATGTATGAATTATCGTCATCCACGACCTGAGATGATGAAGAGCATTAAGTCTTTTGCTTTGAAGACCTGAACTGTGATAAAACAGCTGAACTTCCAGGATAAAGGCCCCAAACATTATTTATGAAGCAATCAAGTTTGATGGGCTAAAATCTGGAGTTATTGTATTATTCTCTTGGAAGCTCTTCATAATAATCTATATTTAAAGTGCATCTTTTTCACATGTAGGGGAGGAATGATATGGGAGTAAGAAAGCCTATATTAATATGTCATTTACTGCTTGGGGATATGCAGTTTACCAACCCAGGGTTATTTACCACAAAATATCACTATTCAGAATGTTTTATAACCTACTTATAATAAATGGAAAATTTGCATATTAACTTTTAGAGCAGAAATATTGTTATTAATTATTCTCATTATGGAACCTGAAACCAATTATATTAAAATTAGAGTCACAAATGTATGCATAATTGCAGTATACAACATTATGCTTTTAGATGTTAACAGTAAATCAACATCATGATGACATCAAGGAATCTTATAACTAAAAAAAACAAAAAAATTAATGATGGAGATAATATATTAAAGGTTGTAAAACACATTAAAACATTCCAAGTTTGATGGAACACTACATCAAAAACTAATGATGTAATGTATGGTGATTAACATAACATAATAAAATTAAAAAAAAAATTCCAAGTTTTTGTCTCTAAAGGAAATATGTTATCATCCACCCAAATCTATGGTTTGAACATGAATTCCACTAGGAAAGTTTAGTTTTAGGTGTCATGGGGGAACCATACACAGCAAATGCCATGTAATGGATATCTGCTCAGGAATTAGGTGGTCAGGTCCCTATGGGTTCCCTTCCTCCCACTGCATCCTAGGTGAAAGTTATTTCATTTCACTAATTCTCAGATTCTTCACCTATAGAATAAAAATACCCAGCCTCCGCTCCTAGTTCAGTGCACCCTCACTCCCCTCTGCTTTAGCCTCACCTTGATTGATAAGAAAACACCCCTTCATCTTTATCTAACATGGCATAGCTTCATGTCTACTTTTATACTTTGTATAAATTCATCTATAGGACAATCTTGGGTTATATTAAGAACTAAATGGAATAATGTTTCCAAAGTCCTTAGCATAATATCTGACAGAGTAATAAAATTATAATAAACATTATAATGATAGGTAACATTTATTAAACCCTTAATGTGTGCTAGACAATGATATAGGAATTTTAATAGGATTAATTTATTTGATCCTTACAACAAAGGAGGTGTGGTTATTAACCCCATTTTATGGAGAAAGAAACTGAGGCAGAGAGAAGCATCTTGTCCAAGGTCACAGGGTTATAGAAGGGGCTGAATTTCAAAGCAGGGAATTTAACTCCAGAGCTTGTGATCTTATCCATTAGACCTAAGCTCATAATAAATGTTAGTTATAACCTGATGGTCACCAGAGAGGGAGATAGGCAAGGGGACGGGTGAAATAGGAATTAAAATTTTAAAAATTTCTCTCTCTCTCTCTCTCTATATATATATACATATATAAACATACATATATATAATTTTTGCATTATATATTACTTTAGAAATATAAGAAATTAAACTTTACAATGTAAACTAAATGTCTAATTATATTTTCTAAAAGTTGAAAAAAGAATGCAGAAAAATAAACAAAGTTGATTATTATTTTTATTTTACAAAGATGGGAAAGAGAAGGACAGGGAAGAGAAGAGAGAAAGAAAAGTAGAGAAACAGTTATTACATAGCTTTCTCGAGCAAGGAAATATTCTGGGACTTTGCATATACTGCATAATTTAATCTTGATAACAATCCTAAGAGATAACTATGGTTATCCTCACAATGTTGATGTTAAGTCTGAATTTTAGAAACCTTATGGACACCTAAAGTGAAATGGAACCATGAACAGCATTCCATTCCATCTAAACTTAGGTAATATAGTATCTCAGCTTCTCAAATCCACATAATCAATTTTTTAAAAAAATAGTTATTGACTATATTCTAAGTATCTAAGTGTGTATTGTAATTTACTTTGAAAAATATATGTCCACATGTCTGAGAAAAAATTGTCCTGCTGAATTACCGTGCACCATGATTCTCAAACAGATTTATCTTGGGATACTTGTCTGGGAAGTGGGTGGCTGGGCTGATGAGGCTGTAGCACTTCATTCTGCATAAGACAAAGCGTCTTGAAATATCCCCACCATTAAGCGGTGGAAATAATGAACTGAAAGTCTCTCCACTCCTGGCCTATGTAAGAATTAAAGATCCTTCAACTTGCTTTTCCCCTTGGATGGATGGGAGATTAAGGCAAGGCTATTCCTAAAAGATTTTACTGAAGCTAAGTATATACTAAGGCCAAGTTTTCAAGAGTTGGATGGCATGTTCGATGCATTCCATACATGAATTATTTTTTATTAGGCTAAGGTCTCCTGCCCCAACATATACCCTTATCTGGAATAAGATGTCAACTGTCTTCCACATAACCTCAGGGTGGAAATGCTTGCACCCTCTTCCAAAGCACTCCCAAAGGATCATCAGAAATTATTTGAATTCAGTGGTTCAAATCATGACTTAAATATGGCCTGATGACTTTAACATCCACTCTTATTATTTATTCACTTACTTAACAACTATTATTACAAATTCAGTAAGGGCTGGGTACTGGGTAAACTCTGGTAAAAACAAACAAACAAACAAAACTTTTTAAAAAGATCTTGGTCATTTACTTGAGAACGAGATAGAGTGCAGGGGCACATGAGTAGGGGGACAGAGGGGGAGAGAGAGGGAGATAGAGGATTCCAAGCAGACACCTGATG
Source organism: Eumetopias jubatus (assembly GCF_037043125.1). Taxonomy (NCBI): domain Eukaryota; kingdom Metazoa; phylum Chordata; class Mammalia; order Carnivora; family Otariidae; genus Eumetopias; species Eumetopias jubatus. Next base: position 173,743,338 of record NW_028274807.1, read on the forward strand.
TGGGGCTTGACCTCACAACCCTGACATTATGACCTAGGCAGAAATCAAGAGTCTGACACTTAACTGACTGAGCCACGCAAGTGCCCCAACCCGGGTAAATTTATCAATGAAGTTTTGTGGCCCTAGATATAACAGAAGGAGTAAACAGTAGAAGAGCTATGGGTAATCTTGTGACAGCAAGGAAAATGAATGCTAATGGCTTAATATTACAGGGGGACTGAAAAACAAAACATGATCCAAATTGCATTACAATAATATACGCTCATGAAAATGTCCACATCTCATCAAGAGGGACTTAAATTATGCTATGCCTTTTTAATAAGAAAGGATTTCTATCCCAAGGATATTGAATGAAAAAAATGGTGGGGAGGAGTAGGTTCTTAAAGGCGTCATCCCCATTAATGAGATATTTTGCTTATGTGAATTAATTCATTCTTAAAAAATGCTAAATACAAGAGATTATCAAATTGTCTACAAAGCAGCATTAAAAGATTTAAAAATCATCCATAAACAACGTCTACCTTATAAGAATGCCCTATAAATTTATATAAAGTATAAAAATGAGACTTGAAGCTATGACATGTTAGATAAACATGAGGGGATGTTTTCTTACCAATCAAGGCGAGTCTAAAGCAGAGGCGAGCAAGGGTGCACTGAACTAGGAGCGGAGGTTGGTTTTCCTTGGCTGTCTCTTATTCACTGTGTAAATAACCATGAGTAATTCAGTTACTCTAATCTTAATTTTCATTTTTAAAATGATACAGGCCAGGAATCTTTTAAGGTCTGTTTCAGCCATAAAATCATATGATTAAAAATGAAGAAGTATTTTCACTTGCATATTAGTAAGTATGGGCAAAAGACAAGATTTTCCCCTCACTGGTGATCTCACTGGTGATGAAAATGTTTGGGGTGAAAGCAATTAGTAACATTCAGGAGATGACATTGTCATTGTCGACTTACATCACTGAAGAAAAGCATTTTATTCTAAACAATTAAAACTGGTTTTTGAATAAAGGCAACATCTTTTTTAAAAATTTATTTACGGCACCTGGGTGGCTCAGTCGTTAAGCGTCTGCCTTCGGCTCAGGTCATGACCCCAGGGTCCTGGAATCGAGCCCTGAGTCGGGCTCCCTGCTTGGCGGGAAGCCTGCTTCTCCCTCTCCCACTCCCCCTGCTTGTGTTCCCTCTCTTGCTGTGTCTCTCTGTCAATAAATAAATAAAATCTTAAAAAAAAATTATTTAAAAAGGATAGGAAAAAAAGTCTAGAAACTGCAGAGTGAAGACCAACAGGCTGGATTCTAGAAAATGACTAGAATATAAAGGTATGGGTTTATAAAAATACATCATTCCCAAAATAATTTTATTTCACTAAAGAGGAAATGAATTAAAGAATTCATTTATTCATACATATAAAGTGTTCTAGATTTTGCAGATATAAGGATGGACAGAATAGTCTCAGTTCTCTTAGAACTTAGATTCTATCATAGCGATTACATAATGAGAGAAAATAAATATATAAAATCATGCTAGGTTGTATTAAGTCCTAATGAACGAAAGAGAGGATGCTGTTATATACAAGTAGAGGGCTGGAAGAAGGTAAGCAGAAGAGAAGAACAGAAATGATAGGAATTACTTCTTAGGTTAGACCGGGTGAAGCGAAAACTTTCTCTTAGGACCTCATACCTAAATTGAGAAGGAAGGATCATGAAAAGTGAGTATGTGAAGGATCATGAGAAAAGCATGTAAGGCAGAGGGAATTAATGTATCAAGGCTCAAGTGCAAAAGATAGATTCTCATTTTCAAGAAATTAAAATGAGACCATGGTAATGAATTTGAGATTTATTCTAAGTGCAGTAGAACGCATAAAACAGCAAAGTGGAATGATCTCATTTGCATGTTTAAAAGATTAATCTGCCTGCTTTGTGATAAATGGTTAAAGAAGATATAGAGAAGATGCATAGAAACCAGGTAGGAGGGGTGCTGAAGAAAAAATACATCTTGATTTTACCAAGGCATTTGACAAAGATTCTCACTACTTTAAGAGTACATAGGGGAAACTGGGGTTCAATTACAGTATGTTTGGGAAAATTTGTAGCTAACTGAACAAGAATATGCAAAGAATATCAATTTAAAAATTCAATCTCATCTTGTTTCAGTGGAAGTTCTGATTGGCATGCTGCCCTGTCCTGGTCAACCTATTGTATCAATTATTTGAATGTACACATGCTTATCAAATTTTCTGCTGACATTAAAGTAGGAGGACAATCAATATGTCAGATTAAAAAAAAGATTTAAAACAATTTCAACTGTGAGGGAACAAAGGGTCACCAGTCAGAAGGTGAATTTAACAGGGGTAAATACAATAGTCTCAATTTAGGTTAACAAAATAACATGGTTGGGTACCTTGGGATTAATAGACATTTATAAAAATGAATCCTCAGATTTTACAGGACTGTTTGTTCAAAATAAGGTTACGATGTGAGACTGGGGCTTTAAAAAAAGATGAATATCAATGTCAGCTGCATTAATTGAAAAATAAGTTCACAGTGTAAGCTACTACTGCTCCCATTGTCCTCTGCAAAGGTCAAGGCACATGCATAGAATTGGGTACATTTCAATATGGTCACAATTTAATAGATAAATTTACATAAAGGGGTGTGTCACGAAGACGATAGTTGTAGACTAAATACTTGGAAAAGATGACAATTATGAATCAAGGGACATGATCATGTTTTCACATATTTGAAACCTAACCAGAATCCTACAGTAAGCATTGGGAGTTAGAATGATGGAAATTTAGATATTTAGCCCAATTTTAAGAAAGAGATGTTGGGTTTGTTTTTGTTCTTTTGAAAAACTAGAGCAGTCTACCATGGGTCAGGATGCTTTGTGATGAATAGGTGAGATCTCTGTTTTTAGAATTTCTTGAGCAACTATCAGCCATGGATTCTTAAAGTGGCAGGATGCCTACATTAAATGGGATAAGCAAAGTGGACTCCAAACACTGGTCCTCAGGCCAACTCAGCCACAAAATGAATGATAGAGCTTTTCCTTAGGCTAAAATAATGTAATTAAATGACCACCCTCAAATATGATATTCTGTTGTTTGGATAGTTTTGGTAGTAGAAATGCCTGGACTCTTACAAAAGGATAGTCTTAAGAGTTGGTAATTTGTTTTTTTTCAATGTAATAAATTAGAAAGCTAGGGTTGGTAATGCTATATCAACCTTGATTTTTCTATTGTTTCTATTGCTATCTTAAAAATTTTCTTATACTATGAAATCCAAAAATCAAAGAACTAATCTCACTGAGTGCAGAGATCTCCCTACTCTGAGAATCAAAGATTCCATGATTATTTTTCAAAATGAATCCAACAAAATTCACTTGTCATTCCTAAAAAATAAGTATAGGTATTAGACTTGCATTAAACCAAGAGAAATAGTTTGGTTTTATAGCACTCAATTGGACACTTTATCCTTCTATTATTCTGCACATCTAAGAATATTTGGAAGATTCTATCAGGAAATATTCGCAAACAAAATAATCTTGGAATTCTATATATGCCTAATACTCAGAAACTTTATTTCTCAACTAGTAAAAATGCCACCTGATGGCAATAATAGATTAAGCACTGGATATTAGATATATTTGATGTTGAGTTCCCAGAGAGGATTTTGTTAATGAGAATATTCTACAGTGTTACTGCCAACAGACTTTGTAATTATGAAACCTTTGACATTAATGCACTGCTGTATGAGTTGGGATTTTACACAAGGAAATATATAATCATATGCAAATACATAAACCCTTAAAAATGTAGCTGAACATCAATTCTCAAAGGCATCTATACTCAAATGTGTACTCACTGCTCTTGCCTGTGGATTTTATTTTCAACTTGCTATTTCTAAATTCCACTCTCTTTGATTGCTCATGAACTTTTATTAGATGATGGTCTTAAGAGATGGCAATTTATTTTTTAAATGTTCTATACTGGAAATATAAAAGGTATAATGTAGAAGTTAACACTCTGTCTCTACTTTTTGTTGTTATTGTAGTGGTTTTAAAAATTTTCCTAATCTATAAAATAAGAAAAAAACTGGAGAATTATAGGATTAATAAACTACCAACGTTTTTTGCAACTCTGAGCTTTATGGTTAAATACTTCTCAAATTGACTATTATAGGCAGTTCAATTGCTTGCTTATACACACTCTATAATGTGTGTGTGTGTCTATGTGTGTAATTTCTTGGTATGTAAATTTATTTGTGTATAAATTTGAGTGTGTGTGAATTTATATATGTATAGACAGTCCCATAACAAACTATCATATAATCAAACTGTCTTCAACTTTATAAAAGCAGAATACATCTTTCCATTTAGGTTTACAATTTATCCTGTAAACAAGATATTACCCAAATATGAAAAAAAAAGGTAAAGATCATGTAACAAATTAAAATCTATTTAGTTTTTAAAAATAAACTGTTTGCAGGAGGGGAAGAATGAAGGGGGGAATCAGAGGGGGAGACGAACCATGAGAGACTATGGACTCTGAGAAACAAACTGAGGGTTCTAGAGGGGGGGGTGGGGGATGGGTTAGCCTGGTGATGGGTATTAAGGAGGGCACGTTCTGCATGGAGCACTGGGTGTTATACGCAAACAATGAATCATGGAACACTACATCAAAAACTAATGATGTAATGTATGGTGATTAACATAACATAATAATTTTAAAAATAAATAAATAAATAAATATGCAAAAAAAAAAAAGAAACTGTTTTAAAGGCTTAATGGTACAAAAACTCGAAGTAACATTTGCAGCATGATGTATTGCTACTTACAGGCAAACTGAAGCTTTGCTTCTCTGCTAACAATTGTTCCAAATGAGTTTGTTGCTATGCACTGGTACGTTCCAGCATCTTGGGTTTTATTGGGGTTATTGATCAACAAGCTTCCTTCAACAACACTGTAGCGGAAATCCACACCAATGTCAACATCTGTTCCATTTAATTTCCACCTATAGTATAGAAATGCCAGTAGAAAAAGCCTTGTAATATTAATCAATATTTCTGAATCATCATGTCTTTTACAGTAAACAATATTAAAATTTTAACACCTCCTTTTGTGGTTAATCTGATACTACACACACTTCACTTTTTTGTTTTTTTTTTAATCCCCCTACCATCTTGTACAACTTTCTTCAAAAAGGTCTCCTCAGCAAAAGTCCTTTTTCTAGTTTGAAGCTAATCTTTTTTTTTCCCCCTCTTAGTTTACAGTTATTCTTTAAATGGGTCTATACAGATGACAGAATACACCACTTTCAGGCAGATTGTTGAGTATTTGATGGAATTGCAGCGGAGTTGCTTTGATTTGGTCCTTAATATGACTGAAATGGCTGACTGCAAAGTAGAGGAACTCTATTGATCTAAAGCTGTTTTAGGGACCAAACTAGTCTTAACCATGGATCACTTTGAAGATCTTAGCCAATGGCACTGTAATATCAGTCAACCATCCCAGTAAACTGCAGATCAGGCCATTAGATAACAGAGGCAAAGAGAGTTTTGTTGTTCTTCTGTTTGTTTACTTGAATCATCTATTGTATCTGACTCTAGTGTTTGGCCCTATAAATAAATTTTACTGGGACTCACACATTTAAACAGTAAAGCTTTACTAACAAGATCTACTTCTTTTTCTTTTCTTTTTTCTTTCCTTTTTTTTTTTTGCAGCCAATAACATTCCAAAAAGAGTTTATTTAACCAAATTGTCTTCCTTTGAATACTTAGGAAATTTTGACCTAATACAATTCAATGGCTATGTGTCTTATTTTTTTCTCCCCTTCCCTCCCAAATTCTGCACAAATATCATAGTTGAAACTTCTGAAATATCAACAGTCTCACAGTACTATTCATCACACTGGGAGACCAAAAAATAAGGAAACGCTGAAGCACAAAGGAAATTGACAAGAAACAGTAACAGGACTAAGAATGAGAGACTTTTCATTTTTATTTCCTTCAATCAGTAAAAAACAAACAAAAGCCATTTAAAATGTATTTGTGTACATACACGCGCATTGTGCATCCTCTCATAAATTCTGGAGTACTACAGCTGGTGTGTACAGTGTAAAAGGATTTAAATGAAAAAATGCAATCCAGTTTGTTTCAAGATTTTGGATATTTGGTATCCACAAAAGCAGAAGTTTAAGGATGATCCTTTTCTTTCTGTCAAGATCTCTCTCACACTTCAAGGTCAATTTTAAATCACACCTCTTCCAATGAAGTATTTTTCAATATTCCTAGTCAAAAAAAATTTTTTTTTAAAGATTTTATTTATTTATTTGACAGAGAGAGAGACACAGCGAGAGGGAACACAAGCAGGGGGTAGTGGAAGAGGGAGAAGCAGGCTTCCTGTGGAGCAGGGAGCCCAATGCGGGGCTTGATCCCAGGACCCTGGGATCATGACCTGAGCCAAAGGCAGACGCTTTAGGACTGAGCCACCTAGGCGCCCCATTCCTAGTCAAAATTAATCAAAGTTTTCCACAGTCTCCTATAGGATTCTCTCTGCTCTATTATGTAGGAATTCTGCCTTCACTGTAGATAATTTGCCTAGATCACTTTTGCATTGTCCCTTCAGCAGTCTAGACCTTGACACTTTCTTGTGCTCAATAAATGCCTGTGGAACCTGACTAAATATTTTACTTCTTTGCTGTATATTTTAGCTTTGAGCATGCACAGTTTATGAAGCATTCTAGCCCACTACAGTGTGGTGGTGTATGTTTGTTCACATCTATGTCTTTGAAATGTAAAAATGTAGAGACATGAGGGGCAGGAAAGGTAGGTCAAAATCACAAAATGGGACATAGCTCTTTATGTGTTTGTTTATAAGAAGATGGGTATTAGAAACAGATATTGTTTTTAAGCTTGACAGTAATTCTGTGTTCTGACACAGACATGAAAGTAATAAGCAATAAAAGGAGAAAGCCGGGTTCTATTTTAGCAGGTCTATATGAAAATGAATCTCTAGAAATGACTGCCTGCCCTGGACATTTTTTTTTTTTTTTTGAGTCAGCTGATCACGTCTTGGCTATAACTCTCACTTCAAATGATAGTGGAGCAATTTAATATGACAAATCTAAGAACTCAAATAGGAAATTGCAATATAATGTGAGAGGCAAGCAGAATGTGGAATTTAGAAATGGACCACGTGAGCCTTTTTAGAAAAGTGGTGGTGGGCATAATGAGAACACCTCTGTAAGTTTGTCTATACTAGTCATCTCAACCTAAATGCTCTGCAGAAAGTCCTTTAATCTATTTTATTGCCTGCTTTTACATACAAATAGCAAAGGAAAAGGGATTATTTAGAAAATAAAGTGCTTGCTGTGAAATGCAGTTGAGACTAGATTACAAAGCACTATACCCTGTTTTATTGCAATGCAGTCAATGTTCATTCCCACTGAATGTGGATTGCACTGAATTCCTTATCTTATCCCATACTGGAACACTCTTGAAAAATCAGTTTATTTTCAATGTTTGAGTCATCTTTTAACTACTGGTAATAGAGACAATGCCCATGTGGAGCAAAGAGAGATTTTCCCTAGGGTCAGGACAAATTAGTTAGTCTCATAAACTGATTTCTGAATCACTTGGGGAACCATAACTCAACTCTTTCCAGAGAGTCAGGCTGTGCCCAACTAAACACTGACACTATGAAGTTCTGGGAGGTACAATTTTCCAGACTTTGCTGGGAAGCTATCTATAGAATCTGTTGTAATAAACCCCTCTCTCTTTGTTCACAGTCTCAACTTTGGTATGGAAGAAGGGGCAAGACCTTTGTGACTTGGAATTGGTTGTTTATAAACTAAGTTGAACACAAACCTTACAGCAAAAGTACTCCAGCCAAGTACTTGAACGTCCATTCTGTCTGGAAAGGGAAGCTGAGTGCAATAAGTAATGTCACAAGTCTTTAAGAAACTCTAATACAAGGAAAGTTGGCAAAAGTCAACACTCTAAATTTTTCTGGGTCTGGGTCAATCCTTTCAAAGTTGAGGGGCAGGAAACAATGAAAAGAGAAGGCTCAGCAGAGGGAATAAACACAAAGAAGAGAGGTCAGTTGTGGTGTTTGAGGAAAAACCTAATGCTGAAAATCCCCATGGAGAGTTCACCTTGAATTTCTCCTACTTGTTTGTCCTCCTCAAAGTCAGCCTGAGCACTGAAAAAGTGTAGCCAGACAGATGTTTGAAAATACCTATCTCTCCATTCTATCCCTTACTCTTTCCTTCAACAAGAGGGAGTTTTTAGCTCCCAGGCAGCAACTGGCTATTATGTTAGAGAAACTGCCAAAGGTATAAAGGAAAACACAGTACCCTGCAACCAACTGCTGGTGCATTTGATAAAAGTTTTCTTCTCAGCTTTTCCAGGCAATCTTTAAAAACATAATAGGTTTATGTTCCACTGTTTATTTTAAATAACAAAGCAGGCCCCTGTATCTTGAAACCAATGCTATAAAAGCAATGTTAATTAAATGTCACAGTTTGGGGGCGGGGGAACGAAGCAGCAACTTGCCAAATTCTGATACAAAATTTGTTTTCATTTATGGCTAACATCTGAACTTAAACTTGGCTCTGTACTGAAAAATAGGCCCATTTAACTCATCATTTATGTATGTAGGAAACTTTGCCTCTTGCATTTATTTTTTACTATATAACACATCTTAAAATATCTGGTTTAACCTTGAATTCAACATATTCTAGGGAGAATAAGTGTACTTTCTGGTTTGCCCAGGACAGTGCTGGTTTTACACCTGCTGTCCTAGAATAATTATTAACAGTGGCCTTTTACTCTCAGAACTGTCCTGGTTTGAATGATAAATTATATATCCATTAGAGAGGGTCTTTCTTTTCTTTTCTTTTCTTTCTTTCTTTCTTTCTTTCTTTCTTTCTTTCTTTCTTTCTTTCTTTCTTTCTTTCTTTCTTTCTTTTTCTTTCTTTCTTTCTTTTTCTTCCTTCCTTCCTTCCTTCCTTCCTTCCTTCCTTCCTTCCTCTCTCTCTCTCTCTCTTTCTTTCCTCCCTCCCTCGCTTTCTCTTTCTTTCAGTAATGCACTTCCTTTGGCAAAATATCCATATAGCAAAATATCATTTGCCCTCCAAATTCAGTTAAGTATCTCCTTTTCTATGAAACTTTCCCTGTTATTGTCCCCTTGCATCCTGAAGTAGACTTTCCTCCAGGACGCCCTAGAACTTGGACATCCTTTACAGCACTGATAGCACAATTCTTACAGAAGAGCACTGCAGCTACCTTCACCACTTCTCAGCAGTGCTGCAAAAAGCACACTACTTGAACATGCAGTTTATTAATCTTTGAGTACCTAAAACCTAGGGTGGTGGCCGGTAATATAGTGGTTTAATACAGTGGCTTAATACAGTGGTTCAAAAACCTTTCGTGGACCACATGTTTTTCAGAATCCTAATCCATACCCCAATTCAAAGGAGAGCTGCTGTGGTGGACTCCTGGGTAGAAACTCTACAATTACTCACTGAGGGTAATTTCTGAGCCAGTTCCATGCACCTAGAATTCATAGTTTGAAAAACACTGGGTGGTGTAATGAACGATGATATAGTTGGTGAATGAATGAATGAATGAATGGGCACAAAAGTTAAATTCTAAAATAATTTCTACTACACTAATACTACCATCCTTTAACTTGTATCAGATGTCATTTGCCTTCTGCCAATTTATAAACTAAATATCTCAGGTCATCTCCCACTTCTGTGGATCCTTAATGATCCAATCTCTTCCTCCCCTAAGCTATGACATATGTTATCTATTATTTTGGTTTTTACACCCTATTATATATTATTAGCTTAAAGTCTTATCATTAAATGTGAATAGAGGCAAAATCATATTAGATATGAGTCACATCTCTGTGTGACCCAACAAACATTCACCAGACATTTACTTTTTTTATCTTTCTGTGAATTTCACTCTTTCCCTTTGAAGTCCCAAGACCCCTACCCCACCCTCCTCCTTAGTTCAGAATGACATATATACCATATTTTGGCCTGTCTTTGGAATTTCATGTCTGTGTAGATTCCTCATACATATGAATTTAAATTTGATTTTCTTCTGTTAATCTGCCTCGTGTAAATTTAATTCTTAGTCCAGCTAGAAGAATCTTGGACATAAGAAAATTTCATCCTCCCTAACATTATAAAGAATCACAAGACAATAAAGATCTGTGTCTAAGAAAAGTAATATTACTTTTAAAGTCTCCATCTCTGCTTTGATTCTAGTGACTCCCTTCTCAATAGTTAATTATAATCTCTAACGTTGCCTTTTTCTTTCCCTTGATTTTATGATTTTATCAAGTATGCTGGTATCCTTAAACAACTGTTCCATCTTATCTGCTCTTGAACTTTATAAATATGGAATTATACTAGTCTTTTGTGACTTGCTTTGTTTGCTGAAAATTATGTTCCTGTGATCCATCATATTGCAGCTGTAATTCAATATTTTCACTACTGCATGGGGTTACCTTGTATGAACACACCAGGTTATATTTATTTATACTATATTGAATTTAGTTTTCTAAATTTCTGCTAATCTGCTAGGTTTGCAAGAATGTGTCATTTTTTAATTTGTATATTTCTGCTCACTAATGGCATGGACAATCTTTCTACCTATTAAATGGATATGTGATATTCCTTTTCTTAGAAGTACCTAATCAAGTCTTTTGGTAATGTTTCTAGTAGGCTACTAAAAAAAAGTTTTTTACTTTTTGATTTGTGAGGATTTAAAAAATATTTTTGGATATTATTTCTTTGCCAATGACATGTATTAAAAATATCTTCTCCCAGTTGGAAGCTTAAAATTTTACTCATCTCAGTATCTCTGTTGAACAGAAGTTCTTAACGTTAATGAAGTTAAATATTTTCTTTTCTGATTTGTGTTTTTTCTGTCATATTTGAGAAATATTTCCTTTTCTCCAAAGTCATAGATATGTATGCCTATCTTCTTTTAAAACTGTGTATGTGCCATGTAGGCCTTCTAAGTCACCTGAAATTGGTTTTTGTGTACGTGGTCAGGGAGGGGTCAAATTTTACTTCACTTTTTTAACCATGTGTATGAATCCATTGTGCAGTATATCTTTTTAAAATGTATTTCTATTATTGTCATGACTTCTAATTTTTCTTTATCTCCACAAGACAGTATATATTGTTATTTTTATTGTTTAGTATAATTGCAATTGATTTTAATGTGGAAATATTAACCTTCACCACTTGCTTTACTATCATTTGTTCTTGTATCTCAGATACTTTACCTGGGATCACTTTTATTTTGTTTCAATTATATCTTTTTAAAACATTCTTTAGTAAGTGTGTCTGCTGGAGTCAAATTTTATTTTTTTAAAAAGACTTTATTTATTTGAGAGAGTGAGAGAGAGAGGAGCCGGAGGGTGGGGTGGGGAGAAGCAGGCTCCCCTCTGAGGAGGGAGCCCCACACAGGGCTTGATCTCAGGACCTTGGCAAGGAGCCTGATATGGGGCTCCATCCCAGGACCCTGGGATCACAACCAGAGCCAAAGGCAGACGCTTAACTGACTGAGCCACCCAGGCACCCTTGCTCGCGTCAAACTTTAGTTTCTTTTTTTAATTTTTTTTTAAGATTTTTTTATTTATTTGCGAGAGAGAGAATGAGAGATAGAGAGCACGAGAGGGAAGAGGGTCAGAGGGAGAAGCAGACTCCCCGCCGAGCAGGGAGCCCGATGTGGGACTCGATCCCGGGACTCCAGGATCATGACCTGAGCCGAAGGCAGTTGCTTAACCAACTGAGCCACCCAGGCGCCCTAAACTTTAGTTTCTGAATGCCTGAGAACACACTTATCTTGTTCTCCTAAAAAACATTTCTGCTATATTGAAATTTGACAGTTAATCTCTCTCAGCATATCGAAGATTCTGTTTTCAATCTTGATTTTTTGTTACTATTGAGAAGTCAGTTGCTGGTCTGCCATCTATTTGAAGGTTATCTATATTATAAGCTTGACTATTTTTATGATTGTGTCTTCAACTTGGGTGTTCTGCTGTTTCACTATAGTAATTCTAGATGAGGCTTTATTTTTATTTGTACTCCTTGAAATTCATTTGGCTACTTAAATATATAGCTTGGAATTTATTTTATTTTTTAAATTTTTTTTAAAGATTTTATTTTTAGGTAATCTGTACGTGGACCCAACATGGTGCTGGAACTCACAACCCCGAAATAAAGTGTTGCATGTTCCACTGACTGAGCCCTCCAGGCACTCTTATAGCATGGAATTTTTATTTAGCTTTGGAAAATTCTTAACCTTCTCTTAAAATATTGCCTCTGCCTCATTCTCCCTTGCCTTTCCTTATGGAACTTCGATTAAACACATATAAACACTTTCTTTTAATCTTTTGTTTTGGCTTTCTCTTTCTCTCCCTCTCTCCTTCTGCTTCTCTTTCTCCATTTCTGCTGCCTTTGAATGATTTCTTCAGATATACCTGGCAATTTATTAATTCCCCTTTCAGCTGTGTCTCATCTTCTATTAAAACCACATAGCACCAAAGTTTGAAGTAGGCAATTACTTTTGTTTTACAATTCTTTGGGGAGGCAAGCTTATTTCTTGTTACAGGCACCCTAAGTACATAGCCTTTAGGTCCCAGGTCTATTCTAGGAGGTATTCTCATGTTAGACTCTCCTCTTGGTTGACCCTACGCTACAAAATCCAAGGCTCTAGTTCACATAGTTCATCAAGGTGAAAACTGCTTTTAGGGGGGTCAGTTTTCTTCTCTGGGTTCCCAACCCACTTATTTTTTGACTTCTGAGTATTTCTTACTATGATGCATATGTTAAAAGTGATTTAAAAATATGTTAAGAAATAGGCTTTCAGTGAGGGGGTCAAATAGGATATATAATGCCTTAGGACAGCCAGAAACAGAAGTTGGGCACTAAATATTTCATGAACACAATGATCTCTTTAGTGTCTCAGGGTATCTTATGATGCCTGTCTGAAAGATCTTTATGTAATTAGTACTCTATAAGTACTTGTCAATTTTAATAACAGAACTTGTATGCACGGAAACATATGATTTAAATTAACGAACCTGATATGCGGTTTTGGATTCCCTTTAACTTCACAGTTGAGCTTCACCTTTTTCTCCTCAGAATTCAAAGGGAACATCACATGACTTGGTTCTTGAATAAAAACAGGGCCATGCAGTGTGTAGTCATCTGAAATGAGAGGAGATAATGCCCAAAAATGAAGAACATCTTCCAAATACGAACAGTAACAGGAAACAACAAAATGAAAATAAGAGTGGTAAAATAACAACAACAACAAAAAATAGTAATACACAACAGATTTAGTTTCAGCCTTTAGATGAAATTTCCCACTGAAGACTAATCCTTCATAGATTATAATGAAGTGGAGACACAGACTCTCTTATTTCATATTGACAACTTATTTTTATTAACAATTTCCAGAATGCTTGACATTCCCTTTCCTTTCCTCTTACTTATTGTTCCATCTGCCTTTTGCTCACCCTTTTACTTTGTTTACATTTTGTGCCTTCTACAGCTCTTGTGCTGCTGTCATCCTGGGAGACTGTCTAATGTCACAAAGTTAAAAATTTCTCTGCTCTGTAATGGGATAATATAATTGGAAACAAGCAATGATGATTTCATAAATACATTAATAATGGGAAACATCTCTGTACTGCTAAAATATGTATAAAAGTTTCTTAAATTGTCTATGTAAGTAAAGAACAACCTAGAGTCATGATTCCCAAATTATCTGATAAATGACCAGCTTGTTTTTTTTCCCAACCTATTAGGGATCCATATGTGGGTATGTTTGTGGAAAGAGCATACAGTCGGATGTGTGACTCAGCACACAAATTCAGTAACACCGAAACTAGTCTATAGCTAGTTCAATGATACTTGAGTATACAACGATGTATGAGTTTCTAAATGCTTTCTCTCAATTAACAGTGACTAGATGTATGAAACTTACTTTATCACAAAATAGCAATAAAGTTTAAAGACTGGACTAATCCGCAAACCAAACTTGAAGTAGCAGCATAGAGTACACGTTTCTAGAGTACACACAACATAATAAAGATTAGTCAAAATGCATCTCACCCCCTACACCCATGCAAGTGATTTTCATTCTTCAAAATCCAGTTCAAGTTCTTTTTCTTTTTTTATCCTAGAAAGCTTTCCTCAACCTTTATCTTCTTTGTTTGGCCAGATGATTCTTCAGTTATATCTCCCTGTAGCCACTTAACTTTCTCTATCAAGTGTATCTGTACCTTGTTTTTTCCTGCTTTGGGCAGTAAGCTCCTTGAGAGCATGATGTACCGTACACAGTTGGTGTGTTCTGATACCAATACCAAGTATGGCAGCTTATACATAGAAGATCATTATAAGGATTTGTTCTATTTGTGTGTAATTTTTAATGTATTCAATCAGCTGACATAGGCATTGCCTGATGAATTTCCAGAGAGAAGGGCCAGTGGCTATGATATAAACTAATACTGAATATCATCCTGGAGCTGACAATCCACTCCCTGCTTAGGTGTGATTATTTTGAAGAGTGTGAATTGCAACTGCTATCCTGGAAAACCTTTATAACCAGCCTTTGTTGATAGGTGATAAGATGAGAGTAAATTCATGCAGATGTATCAGGACTGAGGAAAAAGAATAAAGCTGGCTTGGGAATCTTGGTGAAGGACAGGAAGTAAGGTAATTTCTTTTAAGGCTTATAACCCAGGCTTAAAAAAAATCCATATGTTGAGGCTGGGATAGAAGAAAATGTCAGGAGACAAGATGACAAAACAGAATTCTATTTTATTATAGAGGAGTAAGGACAGCCAATGACCTCGTGGTAAGAAAAACAGGATGTGAATTCAGAAAAACCATAAACTGAGATTCAATGCCTTGGGTCAACTACTAAATCCATGACCTAGCTCTCCATCACTTAGTCTCTCTAGCCCTCAATTTTCTCATCTCTAAAATAAAAGGATTGGACTAGGTCAGTGGTTCTATAGTGGTTAAGAATGGGAAAGAATCCCTGAATATTTGCCCATGAACTTACATGCACATACATGTGAAATTTGCATTCAAAGATGACACGAATTATATTACCACCACCATCCTCTCTCCTTACTCCATGTATAAAATCTCACATTAATGAGACTTAAACAAAGAAAACAGGATCTGCCAATGAACTCAAAAGCATAGAATTAAAGTACATAAACATCTATTTTTTTTTAACACTCATAGTTTAAAGCCAGATACTTCAAAATCCAGATATTTACATTCCAGATTTTCAACAATTATATAGATAGTTTAAAAACAAATTTAAACAGTGGTCAAGGATTAGCTCAATTCAAATGTGAAGAATTATGTGAATTTTTGGCATATCTATTTAAGTAACAAATGTTACTCATCAAGATCACTAACATAGCAGCGCACTTGGTAGACTTTTCTCTAAGAGAGAAATATTTCTATTGTTGTCCCAATTCCACAATTATGTACATACATATATATATAATATCAATCATCTCAATTCATTGGTGTTCCCTGATTTGAATTTCATACAGAAATACACAGTCTATTACTAGTAATTCCAAATAAGAATAAAACATAATAATGATTATCCAGGATGCAGCTGAGAGGCTGTGGATTAACATCTGTACTATTTCTCAATGTATCCATGCCATATTTAAATAACAAAAATGGTATTTTTTCTGTGTATTTTGTAACAAGAATTGATAATAACGATGCTTTGCATTTGCTATAAATAACACATTTCATCCAAAGTTTTTATTTTCTCTTGGTTAACAAAGCTTGCTACCTATAAAGTAACATTAGCATAAAGGGAATGGTATTTCAGTGTTCATGTAAGGAAATCCACAGCCTTTCAAACATGAGCTGTTTGCTTTCAAAAAGATGGAGGGAGAGATTTTAGAAAGTTTAGCAATGCAGGTGTGGAAAACAGATAACCTAACTTTAAAAACTTTAGCGTAGAGTTACTATACTAATATTTTTGACAAAAAAAAAAAGAGTTAAAGGGTTGGTTTGTTTCTCTCAAACCTTGAGGAAGCTGGGTGAAACAGAGTTCTCAGAATGACATTCTTAGATGAAACATGGAGGGAGGCATCAAGTAAGTTTGTTCTATCTTTGTGTAGTAGTGACAAAGTGACTTTCAAGTGTCTTGAAGGTTTGAAGGTACATATAAAACACTTTGCATTTGCCATTTGTAAAACCTAGAAGATAAAGTTTACCCTTTTTCTGTCACAGTAACTTGTTCTATGTAATCAGAGGGGTGGCCATGATTTTCAGCCTAGAGAAGTAAAGGAGCATCTCAGAAAATGACAAAGGACAAGGTTTTACTAATCCAGTATGTTTCAAAGTTAGACTGTGGACCACCTGCACTGTAATCATATCATGCAAGGATTGAGCAAGTACAGAGCTTGTTTTTCTAAATCCCAGTCCAGACGGACTGCACCAGAAAAATCCAGGGTCCATGAATTTGTCTTTAACCTAACTGATTTTGGGTGATTCTTTTGCACACTAATATTTTAAAACTACTAATACAGATCCTTTTGTTCTTAGCTCCCCATTTCCTAAGAGCAGAACGTCAACCAACACCGGCTTTAGACACATCCCTAAACTTTCTCTCTTGGGCAAAGTCAAACCAATTCACCTTTGCTTGATAACATTTAGAGGACTTTTTAGCACATGTTTGGACTAACAGCTGAGAGGCAAGCAGACAGGAACAGAAAACGATAAAACTAACACACAAAGAAAATGGATGGATTTGGGTGGGAGGATGGGTTAGCCTGGTGACGGGTATTAAAGAGGGCACGTTCCACGTGGAGCACTGGGTGTTATGCACAAACAATGAATCATGGAACACTACATCAAAAACTAATGATGTACTGTATGGTGATTAATATAACATAGTAATAAAAGAAAAAAAAGAAAATGGATGGATTTGTCAAGGTACAGGACTTATGCTGAAACTAAGCTAACATTTCCTTAGAACACTCACAGTTGAATGCCAGCAGCTAAATGTGAGAACCCCCCAAGAGTTCTATGTGACAAAAAAGAGGCACTGATGTGACAAAGCAAAGGCATCCCCAGGATGACACAATAATCCACTGACCTATAGCAATAACTTACCCTCACTTGATATACATTACATTTTTGTTGTAACCACTACCCTTTGTTTACAAAAAATGAACCTCATTTAAGTGACAGGATGTTCGGATTGATGTTTTAACTTGTAGATTCCCAAAAGGGTGAAAAATCATCCCAATGACTCACTTAGCTTGGAGAAGTTAGGGCAATGGACTCACATTATTATCAGGGATCTCTCAGGGGAGCAGCAAGCAATTATTTTTCATTCTCCTGGAAATTCTTGAAAATCATGGTTAAGAGAAAAAGAGAGGAGCCAGGTTGCCAATAGCCCAGATACAGTCTTTCAAATTCCAGATCATTGATCCTAGCCCCAGCCTGGGGGATTTAGTGCAGATGCCAATACTGGTACATCATGATTTCCTGGGTTCTCCTATGCTTGGAAACTATCTGCCAGTTGGTCACTAGCCTACTTCTACAATACTACCTGCATTCCCTCAAGTTCCATATCACAGAAATTCTCATGGACTAGTTTCTGAGTAAACCACATATTTGTAAAAAGAAGAAAGAAAACCTTAACTTAGGAAAGCCCCCTTCCATGTTTCAACAAAGACTGGGAAACCTTTGGGTTTTCAGAAAAGAGTAGAAATTTCATGACCAGAAATTTATTTAGGTTAAAGGTCAGACTACCCCTAAACTTTCTCTCCCTTTGTTCAACAAATAGTTAAAGTTATTGGAAAACACTGTTCTTAACAAATGATTCTCAAAACTCCTTTCCCCATTTGATTCTTTCCTTTTTAAAATCTATTTTTGAGGGGAGACAAAAATCAATGTTTGTCAGCCAATTTCTTCTTGCTTCCTCCTGTAAATGTTCCAGAAACAAAATGTAGTGTCAGAGCTTCTCTTAAAATGTTTGGAGTACTGAAAGAGATGCATAGAATTGTAGAACTTTAGATTTAAAGAGATTATTTAATCTTGAATGCATTTTCCCAGGTCACAGACTAAAAATGTACTATAACTGTAATGGAAACAAAAATGACTTTTACCTAAAAAAAAATGACCCTCTAAGAAATACAGTAATAAAACGCCTTTCCACATTTAGTTGTCACTTATTTTATCTGCAGCTTTAGGAGATCAATGATTTTACTGTTTTTTTTTTAATTAATTGGGCCCATTTTGACATCTCCCCAAATTTCTCCCCTAGGCAAGCAAAATGCTGCTCAGTTAGGCTACCAGAAGCCAGATTAGGAAAAGAAATGGGAATGGATGGGGGTGGCCTGAGTTTTTCTGAGATCGAGAAGAGAAAACTATGACTGAATCTCAGGTGATTGTGTACTCAAGGAAGCAAGGCAGAGGCCCATGTATCAAGTACAGTGGAGCAAGTATAGAGTGTAATCTCCATTCCAAGTGCAAGGTCAGGAAAAGACAACATGCATAAAGAAGCAAGCTAGTGGGTAGGATAGCTTGGAAAAGTCCACTAATGCTAAATGTAGGTCTTTTTTTAATAGGGCATCTGTAAACAATCCTAAAAGGTAGCCAGTAAAGGAAGGAAAGACATTAAAGGCCTGAGCCATATCAGACAGCAGGTAGGATCTCGAGATAAATATTTCATAGAAAGCAACTTAGCAAAAAACAAAACAAAACAAAACAAAACAAAAAACAAGCTATGCCTAAACTTATTTCTTCAAGTGTGGTCTAGAAACCTCCTGCATCAATATCACCTGACCTGGTGTTGCTTGATGAAAGGGAGATTTTTGAGCCCCTGCCAGACCTACTAGATTTTAATTACTAGAGCTCAGCACCGCTGTTTGCTGTTCATTATTGTGCATTCTACAGTTTGAAAAGTAGTACCTTAAGTTATGAATTGAGTACAGATGACTTTCAGCCCTAAACCAATAAAGGATACCGATGAAGAAAAAGAACCCTGCAGAGTTTTGTTCTATGTGCTAGATCATTCTGTAGCTCCCATGTGGGATGGGGTAAAAGGCCACATGTCTCTAGCAAAGCCCTTAGGTCAATGCACTTCTCTTCTGCTGGAAATATTTTTCATCTCTTGCAAACCCAGTGACTCAACTCTGCTGGGAAAGGACAAAAATGCAATACTCTGATTTCATCTTAGAAAACTAAAAATACCAGATTCGATTCTAATTGTAATTGCTGTGGAGTTCCCAGGTGTTGCACCTGAGGGTTGTTTAGGCCCTTAATCCTAATGGCAGGTATGAAGTGCTGCCGCAACAGTCAAGAATCCAGGACTGTGATATATAGTCAGTCTTCCTATGACATCAAATAGGCTTTTGATTAAACACCTGGTGTTAGGCAGAAACACTTATATGGCAACAATCTCAATTCAGGAAGTAGACTCTAGGACACCTACTGGAGAATACAAAGGTTTGAGTGTGAGCTCAGAACATGAGCTTGTGGGTTTAGATGGGAGTTACATGTGGGTCACATCTGAAAGCTAGATAGTTTGTTACATTATGCATGCACAGAAGCATCCTGATGCAAACAAAAGTGGCTTTGTCCTGCTGTATTTTTTACTGTGCATCCTGTGAAGCCCTTGACCATTCAAGACCATCAATGCTATGTTTGTAATCAGTGTGAACATGTTGCCTTATTGGATTGTAGACCAAAGCCACTTCACCAGGGACAAGGAAGGAGTAGTTCTGCTAAATGGGTTTGTTAGGTGTGCTCCCAGAGTCACGTTCATATTTTACTTTCTCCCTCTCAGCACCTGCATCAATGGGGAAGCCCAGTGGGAAGAAACATTATTCATTCTGCCACCGGAGTGTTCTAAGAAAGACACACACAGGGTCCACTCTATCCTGCTGGCTGGGAGTGTTCTCCTCCAGCCTTTCTCACAATCATGGAGATTCATTTTGGCTAAGAAACTGTAAGGTCAGCAGCATCTAAGTGGATGAAAATTACTCACAAAATGTATGGACAATCACCTAAGGTAATTCAAAAACAAATGAAATACTCTTAACTGGTTTTCTGGAATATGAGCATTCCTTCAAAATTGAATCACTGATTGTAGAAATGATGACTGGACAGCTGTCAAACTGTCTTACAAATATAATTTAGTGTTGTTAGTCTTTATAAAATAAATAGCAAGGGATGTTCAAAGGCCCCACACAAGTGCCTGTGTGTGACACCAGCCAACACACAGCATTTTTATTGAATAAGGATCTGCTTCATTCCATTTGCTTGTTCAGTTGAATAGAGCAGAGGCAAAACAAACATGAGAGGAGACAGACATGCCTGCTTAAAGGACAAGATGTTTCTTTCATCTGTCCTTCCTTCCACCTTCCTTCTTTTAACCCTCTTTCATGAGCATTTTAAACAGGAAGGAACAGACAAGTCTGCAGACAGCCGGTATATGTTTGAAGGCAGAAAGTGAAAGAAGGTCCAAATGAGAAATGAACCCTTCTCCTACTCTTTGTTTCCTGCTGAACAGAATAGTGCTGTTGTCATCATACATTGTGTCATACATAATGAGGACCTAATCTGTATGTAATGCCAGATCTTAGAAATGGTGGTGAGGTGTGGGAAGTGTGAGGAGATAGAAGTTGTCTCTGTTGGGGGAAAAAAAAATCTGCATTGCTGAAGGAAACATTCCTAGGGGTGGCAAAGAACAACAAGGGGAAATGGGTCAGCACATCCTACTCTGACCCTGACTCCAAATCCTGACACATTTCAGGAACAATGGATCCATTACTCCTTTAAATATAAGTACACGGGTGATTCTGACGTCAAGTTCCAGTTATGAAAATAAAGATAAATTTCAACAAATGCAAATATTCTGCAACTCATTTTGAGGCAAAAACTGACCTAAAGGGATGTGAGGTTATATATAGCCTTAGTGTGAATATTGCTAGAGAATTATAAATGTGTTTGATTATGGAGTACTGACCCAGACTCAGCTGGGGATGTTATGTAACACTGGGTATATTTTATGGACCATATTCTGTTTCTAAACTTAGAAAAATTCTTAATTCTCAAATATTTCTGATCCAAACAGTTTCTGATCAGAGTGTATTGGCCCATATGATGTGCCAATATCAATAGTGTAGGTAGACCACATATAGTGTGCAAAGTAGACACCATCCTGCCCTCATGGGGTGTGTTTTCTAGGGGGACTGCCAGATGATAATCAGATAAGTTTATCTTTTACTTAATAAACTTTATTTTTTAGAGCAATTTTAGGTTTACGGAGCAGAAAGTACATAAAGTTCCCCTATATCCCTTCTCTCCTGCTTACAATGACATAGTGCGCAGTTAGCTAGATATGAGCAGGACAATCTACAACCACCCCAAGAACACAAACAGCTGGAAGAGTCCCCAGGGAGCATGCATGCATCCTTCCCCATAATTGCTGCCCTAAAGTAACTTATAGCTTCATTATAATATATTTACATTGCAGATTTTACTCCTCCCTCTGCCCCCGCCCCCACCCAGGAGAAGGCTGCTATGACAGTTCCAACAAGGACCATATAAGGCCAATCTCCCCCTCCCCAGACACCACCCAGGACCCGTAGGAGGAGTTCCTTAGGTGATTGATTGGAGGCAATCTCAGTCAGAACTTCCTAGCTTTGCCCCATAAACCACGCAAGCATAAAAAGAAAAGACACCCCTAACCTCTAACCCTGGGGTCGGTTGCCACCTCTGGGCCTGCTTGAGTGTGTATTTTCTCTTTAACTGCTATAAATTCTTCCTTACTTAAGAGTTTGGCTCCGAATTCTTTCTTGGCCAAACTCAAGAACCAAGGTCTGCATGGAGACAAGGAAGGGACCTGACGTTGACAACAATTTCTCCTATTATTAACATCTTGCTTTAGTTGAGGTACTTTGTTATAACTGATGAGCCAGCTCATACATTATTACTGAAGTCCATAGTTTACATTAGGGTTCACTCTTTGTGTTGCATAATTCTATGGATCTCAGTAAATGCTTTATACCATGTATTCACTATTACAGTACCCATCGAATAGTTTACTGGCTCCAGTATAATTAATTCTTCAATTTATATTCAAATATATCACTATTTACTCCTGATAGCTACTTATTATATTCATAAATAAGAATATAGAAAAGCATATGTATGAGAAGTTGGAGTGAAATATCTGGGACACTAATTCACTAAATATTATTTCCCTAGTGACATAAGTATACAGTGGATATCTATGGTTTTTACCTGCCCAGAATCTATAACCTCTCTTCAAGGTAAGAGCATTCCACTTTTTCTTTGGTGAACCAAGAGACCTAGTTTCTTAACCTAGGTGGTTTGGATAGACTAAAATCCTCTATCTTAGGAGAAGTAGGTAACTCAGGCTTGGCCAATTAATATTTCATTTTCCTGGAAAATTGATTCCCAAGCATATGGTGCACATTTGGGTAAGATTCTATTTCAGGGCTTTTCATAAAACTACTAGAAAAAAAATCCATTTTATAGTCTGGGATTGCTTGGAGGGAGAAAGCCTGGAGCTTCCAAAGGCCTCCACATAGAGAATCTAAAAAAAGAGAATGAACTAACACACTGAAGGAAGCCAATAGGAAACTAAAGAATGGAGGCTGAGTTTCAATGACATCATTTGAGCTTTGGAATCAGGTCTGTTCCAAGCAAGGTTTATCCCTAAGATTCCCAGATACGTGAACTAGTGATTGCTTTTATTTAGGCAAATTTGAATTAACTTATATCAGCTGTAGCTAAGTGACTCCTAACTGAAACTATATTCATAGAAAATATACAACCATTTATTCCATGTCTTAATTCATGTCAGTGGTCTTCCTTCTCTTCTTTCAATTGCCTTTTGACAATTCTCCAAATGTACCTATGTGTATAAATGCACTTAGCAAAATGGCAGGCAAAGAGCTTCCCTCTGGGGCTACTGTTCATTTTTATGCTTCTACCTCAACCTGGTCACTCCTATGATCAATTGCTCCCTAAAAGTCTGCTCCTTCTAACTGTTCCACTTCGTCTGATTTCTGGATGCTTATGACAAGCCCCATAAAGCATGTCTTCCCCATGCCCTTCCCCACCACAGGACACTATTTCCTGTTGGAAAAAAATACAGATAACTGTATGTTAGTCCATTCCCCAGACTCTTAGCTTCTAGCTGAAATCCATACACTTTAATGGTGGCCTTTTGAAGAGATAATTAACCTACAACAGTGGTAATGCTCATAATTGTGCTTTTATATATTCTTCGTGGGCAAAAAGACCCAGTTAAAATGAATACGGGACTAAATGCCCCTTCCCCTCAAAATTCTGATTAGATAGATAGATTTGGAGGTAGGGCACAGACATATGCATTTGAATTGTGGATCCCAGTTTATTTAGATGCAGGTGATCCACAGTCAAGAGCCACCATTTAAGAAAGAAAAATTGAGAGAATGTCAGCAACCACAGTAGGCTGTTTCAAGCACATTGCGGCTACTAGAACTTTTAACCAAGGAAAGAAAGCATGTTTTTAGCTCTTCAATAAAAATACTGGAAATTCCTCTCTTTTACGCCTTAGCTGAGCGGGGTGTTCACAGGGATAAATTCTTCTTTGCAATAGGAGGTATAAATGATTGTAACAGATCTGCTTTGGCTCCTGATGTTTTGCTTATTATGTCTTAAGAATATTATAATACAGATTTGTCCAGGTTTCTGTGTGACTGGGAAAAACAATGAACTCTTTCCCAGGCTATGACTCTGAGCCTTCCAGAATCAAAGTACTTTCATTCTCAACTAAACAAAAGTATGACCAAGGTTGACTCTTCTGTACTAAGTGATAATTTCACACTTCCTTGGAGACCCTCTGTTTTAAGGCCTTCTGGGGTTAATAGCTGGTGTTCTTATCTCCTCAATGACACCCTATGTTCCCCATTGCCTTCCCTGACATTAAATTACCTGAACATGGAACATCTGCAGGGGGCAGTTTCATGTTACATGCACTATGGCTCCTCAAGTAATATTCATGAACCTTTGCACCTGTCTCTTTGGTAGCTGAAATATCCCTTGTCTGTCTTCCATTAAATGTTTCAGGTTTTCAATCTGGCACATAGTGAATGTGTCTATATATATATATATATATATATATATATATATATATATATATATATATATATATATTAGGAAGCATGTAAGGGAGTAATCTGGGAGCTGTTCAAGCAAAACTCTGACAACATATTTCTAACAGGAAAGATGCACCAAATTTGAATCTAGTATGCTTCTCTTTCTGGTGTGTAAGTACTTTGGTTATTTACATATGTTGCTTAGGATAGATGGCTGTCATGATGTCCCTGATGAAGTTGGGGAGGAGACAAAATTGAGATGCAGTTCATGGCAGGCAGTTGGCTTCAGGGTATGAGCCTCCTTGGTGAGACACTGGCATTTTAATTGAAATTTGGTAAGGAAACCCAAGCCAGACCATGTCCTACATCATTCTCTGACCAAATCCAGAAGTCCTGCTAGAAATGGACAACCAACCACATCACTAGGCAGTGATGTGTTAAGCTGTGAAAAAAAAAAAAAGATGCTTAGGAGACTACAAATCTACTTTTCCTTTCTCTAAACATAACCCCTATGTCTTCTATTTAGAGACATGTAGAACAATAGCAATAAAAACTACCCATTATTGAGCATAAGAAGGCCAGGCTGTGTGCAAAGTAAAAACACTTGCCAAGCCTTATCTCACTCCACCAACAACCCGCTGACTGGTCCTATATTCCTTTTCACTTGATGATGGAGAAAGAGAAGATTAGAGACAATTCACTTATAATAGGTGGCAAATAGCTGGCATATTCTAAGATTAGGCCAAGAATTTAGTGGCACCATGATATGCAGTGGTAATTGCCATCTACGCACTATCACCAACAAGTAACAAACAAGATTCTGATATTTTAAGAATGGTACCATCAAGGGGTGCCTGAGTGGCTTGGTTGATTAAGCCTCTGACTCTTGGTTTCAGCTCAGGTTGTGATCTCAGGGTCTTGAGGTTGAGCCCCACACCAGGCTCTGCACTCTGCACTCAGGGTAGAGTCTGCTTAAGGTTCTTTCTCCCTCTCCCTTCACCTCCTACTTGTGCTCTCTCTCTTTGTCTCTCTCAAATAAATAAATTAATAAAAAAAGAATGGTATTATCAAACATAACTTCAGATTTTTAAAAAGTTTTTATTTATTTATTTTAGAGAGAGAGAGAGTGTGTGAGCAGGGGAGGGGCAGAGGGGGAGGGAGAGAACCTCTAGCAGACTCCATGCTGAGCATGGAGCCCAACACAGGACTCGATCTCATGACTCTGAGGTCATGATCTGAGCTGAAATCCAGAGTCAGACACTTAACCAACTGAACCACCACCCCCCTCTTAACTTCAGATTTTTAATCCAAACTCATTTTGAAATGAGAAACTAAAGATTTTCAGAGGTTAAATGGTTTACAAAAAGTCACACAGATACTCAATGATGGAGCTCTAACCAGAATCCAGATTTTCTGATTACCAGTTGAATGTTTTTCATAGTACCATCAGTTCCCTCTAGTTTACTTTTTGGATAACAGTAGAATTGGTCCACTTTTACCTAGAAATATACTGGAGGAGAATAATGGGGTCATCCCTTAGGAAGGGAGAAAAATCTATTTTGTCAATATTTATGTCTTGAAACTTTGGTTCAGGAGACAATAAGTGAAAACCTATTTCCTTTCAATAGAGAGCAGAAGGGATAAGTGTATTCATTATATGCTGTACTTTTTACTAATTCTTTCAAATTACAAAGTCGTTCTTTTTTAGAATTACCAGCATATTGATGTACAGAAAGGATATTTTGTCCTAAAGTATCCTCTATAGAAAACTTTATAAAAGGGGGATTCATAACCTTTCAAAATGACAAGCATAAAATTTGCATCTAATTATTGGGCATTCTGCCTTTTCTATGTCATTCTGTCAGAAGGCAAAGTGGCATGCACACTGATTTGGGCAAACACAAAGTGAAAACTCTTTCTGTGAAGGGATAAATGGCAGCAGAAAATGCCATTGACTTGAATTCACAGGCTTATCAAAAGAGGAGGAAAAAACATTTTCTTGGCTTTCCTAAGACAAGGTAAAAAGCATGTCCATTAAGTTGTTGAGCCCCTTGAATAAGTCATCCACCTGTCCTTCTCATTTCACTAGCAAATGAAACTCAGATCCCTTACCACAGACCTCCAGAGTGGAGATGGATGACCATGAGCATCTACCTTTATAACAAAAATATCTATTTATCTGAGCAAAACACCAACTAATTAGTATGTAACTGACCGGGGATACTGGGTTAACATCTTACATTCATTCAACAAGTTTTTATGGAGCTCCCACTATATGCCAGATCATATTAAACACATGGAGGGTAGATAGAAAAGTAACTAAACAGTCTGCCCTAACACTGATCACTTCTTAGGTTGGGGGAGGCAAACTCGAAGCAATTTATATAGTGTGTTGAAAGGTGATGGATGCCATGAAGTAAAAAGAAAGGGCACAAAACTGTGGAAAGAGCCAAGATGCCCATCGACAGATGAATGGATAAAGAAGATGTGGTATATATACACAATGGAATATTATGCAGCCATCAAAAGGAATGAGATCTTGCCATTTGCAACGACGTGGATGGAACTGGAGGGTATTATGCTGAGTGAAATAAGTCAATCAGAGAAAGACATGTATCACATGACCTCACTGATATGAGGAATTCTTAATCTCAGGAAAGAAACTGAGTGTTACTGGAGTGGTTGGGGGGTGGGAGGGATGGGGTGGCTGGGTGATAGACATTGGGGAGGGTATGTGCTACGGTGAGCGCTGTGAATTGTGCAAGACTGTTGAATCACAGTTCTCTACTTCTGAAACAAATAACGCAACATATTTTAAGAAAAAAGAAAGAGAAGACGATAACAGGAGAGGAAGAAAAGGGGAGTATGTCAGAGGGGGAGACGAACCATGAGAGATGATGGACTCTGAAAAACAAACTGAGGGTTCTAGAGGGGAGGGGGGTAGGGGGATGGGTTAGCCTGGTGATGGGTATTGAGGAGGGCACGTTCTGCATGGAGCACTGGGTGTTATGAACAAACAATGAATCATGGAACACTGCACCAAAAACTAATGATGTAATATATGGTGATTAACATAACAATAAAAAATTAAAAAAAAAAAAAAAAAAGAAAGGGCACAGGAGTCCAGGGAGGATAGTGCAATTTTAAACAGGGTTGCCAGTGACATCTTTATGAGAAGGTGACATTTTATCCAAGACTTGAAAGAGGTGAGGGTACAAACCGTGAAGATATCTGGGAGGTAAACATTGCAGGCAAAGGCAAAGATGACCGCAAAAGCCCCGAGCAGTGGGAAATTGCTTAGTTTATTTAAAACAAATGTTTTTCTGCTTTACTTCTTCCTTTCTTCCCCTCCCACCCCCCTCACACTCATACACACATACACACATAAACACACACACACACACACACCCTATGGCAGCCAGTGTGCCCAGAGTCGAGTGTGCAGGGGGAACGTTCAGAGGAGTTAAGTAGTTAGTGGTAACACCTATACCACTTATCGGTGCTTATTCGCACTGCCACATTCATGGTAGAGTTCTTCAACTCATACCCATATTAGCAAAAGCAGGTATTATTGCTGTATTGTTATGTTACAGACAAAGTGAGGCACAAAAAAATCCACCTGAGGGGGCCTGTGATGCCCTGGCACTAGTATGATTTTTTTTTTTCCTTTTCCTCTCTCAAAGGATGCAAATAGAATTAGGAAACTACAATTCTTGCCCAGTTTTCTTATAGAATTTTTTTCTGTAGAATATGTCAAGATCCTAAAGTTGTTTATAGTACAGGAATGAAAAGGAAAGACTCTTGACAATCGTGCCTGGGTTCAAATCTCTACCTCTGGGTGACTGAACAAGTTGCTTAGACTTTGTACGCCAGCTTCCCCGTTTGTGAAATGAAGCTTAGAGCAGCATCAATCTTACAGGGTTATCTTCAGTGTTAAACATCTTAATTTCTTTTAAAATAAACTGTGTGCCCAGTGATAGAGCCGCGGAGCACAAAATCAGAACTTTTAGAAGTTGGCTCCGCGGAGGGACGTCGCTTCAGTGGCTAAGCGGGAGTGGAACCCTCACGGGACAGTATGGTCTCAGGACCCCCGGGGTCACAGAAAGAGCAGGGGTGCCTGAGTGCAGCAGAGCTCCCAGGTATCGGAGCGGGGAAGCCAGCTGCAGAGACGGAGACGAGGCGTGGGCTCTCAGCTCGGGGTTGCCATAGACTGTGATCCACGGCCCAGTCGGGCCACTGCTCCTCCAGCAGGGACCCAACAAGCGGCAGATCCAGGGAGACTCCCCTTCCTCCCCCCGGGAGGAGCGGAACGGGAGCGCACCGCAGGGAACTGCTGGGTTTGGAGACTCCACACGGGGTTGGGTGCCAGAGATACAAACAATCGGTCACAGGCCGGGTGAGCACGGAGTGCGGCCGGACACCAGGGACACGGGAGTGACTGACTGCTTTTCTATGGGGGCGCACTGAGGAGCGGAGTGCCGAGTTCTTCCCTCCTCTGGGGCGGAGATTGGGAGGCCGCCATTTTCACTGCCGTCCTCCGAAGCCGTACGGAAAGCTTGCAGGGAACAAAAGCTCCTGAGAGCAAACCCGAGCAGCTGACTTAGCTGGGACCAACAAGGGCGGGGCAATTCCGCCTCCGGCAAAGACATTTGGGCACCACGGCAACAGGCCCCTCCCCCCGAAGATCAGCACGAACAGCCAGCCAAGACCAAGTTTACCAATCAAGGAGAACGGAAGAACTCCAGCGCTAGGGGAATACTGCACATAGAATTCATGGCTTTCCATACCATGATTCATTAGTTTTTCAAAGTTAAGTTTTTTAACTTTTTTTAATTACTCTTTTTCCCTTTTTCAACCAACATCTTATCAATCCCTTTTTTAAAAAAAAAACATTTTTTACTTTTCATTTTTAGAGTCATATTTTATCCCTTCACTGTAATTACCCTTATTTTTGGCATATATATATAAGTTGTTCTCTCTTTAAAATTTTGAGATACAGTTTCTTCTAACAGATCAAAATATACCCTAAATCACTAGCATATGGCTTTGTTCTAGTCTCCTGCCTGATCACATTCTCCCCCCCTTTTTTTTTTAATTTTCTTCTTTCTTTTTTAAAACAACTTCTTATCGTATCAATTCCTTTTATAAAATCTTTTATAATTTTCATCTTTACAGTCATCTTCCATCCCTTCATTGTACCAGCCCTTATTATGTACATATATAAGTCTTTCTTCCTTTAAAATTTTAGGAGGCACTTTTTTTAAACAGACCAAAATATGCCCAAAATCTAGTGTGTGGCACTGATCTATGCACCAGCCTGATCATAGTTGATCATACTCGGTTTTTTTTGTATTGTTCTGTTTTTGTTCTTAATCTTTTTATTTTTTTTTCTTTCTTTATTTTCTCTTTCCTTTTTCATTCTTTCCCTTTCTTTTCCCCTGGTTTCAGGTCTTTTCTGATTTGTATAGAGTATATTTGCTGGGGACGTTGTTAACCTGTTAGCATTTTGTTCTCTCATTCATCTATTCTCCTCTGGACAAAATGACAAGACGAAAAAAATCACCTCAGCAAAAAGAACAAGAGATACTACCATCAGCCAGGGACCTACTCAATACGGAGATTAGCACGATGTCGGACCTAGAGTTCAGAATCATGACTTTAAAGATACTAGCTGGGCTTGAAAAAAGCGCGGAAGTTATAAGAGAAACCCTTTCCGGAGAAATAAAAGAACTAAAATCTAACCAAGTTGAAATCAAAAAGGCTATTAATGAGGTGGAATAAAAAATGGGGGCACTAACTGCTAGGATAAATGAGGCAGAAGAGAGAATCAGCGATATAGAAGACCAAATGATGGAAAATAAGGAGGCTGAGAAAAAGAGAGAGAAACAACTACAGGATCACGAGGGCAGAATTCTAGAGATAAGCGATACGATAAAACAAAACAACATTAGAATAATTGGGATCCCAGAAGAAGAAGAAAGAGAGAGAGGGGCAGAAGGTATATTGGAGCAAATAATAGCAGAGAAGTTCCCTAATGTGGGGAAGGAAACAGGCATCAAAATCCAGGAGGCACAGAGAACACCTCTCAAAATCAATAAAAATAGGTCAACACCCCGACATCTAACAGTAAAACTTACGAGTCTCAGAGACAAAGAGAAAATCCTGAAAGCAGCTCGGGAGAAGAGATATGTAACCTACAATGGTAGAAATATGAGATGGGCAACAAACTATTCACAGAGACCTGGCAGGCAGAAAGGAATGGCATGATATCTTCAGAGCACTAAACGAGAAAAATATGCAGCCAAGAATACTATATCCAGCTAGGCTGTCATTGAAAATAGAAGGAGAGATAAAAAGCTTCCTGGACAAACAAAAACTAAGGGATTTGGAAACACAAAACCAGCCCTCCAAGAAATATTGAAAGGGGTCCTCTAAGAAAAGAGAGAGACTAAAAGCAGCAAAGATCAGAAAGGAACAGGGACAATATACAGTAACAGTCACCTTACAGGCAATACAGTGACAGTAAATTCATATATTGCAATGGTTACCCTGAATGTAAATGGGCTAAATGCCCCAATCAAAAGACACAGGCTATCAGATTGGATTAAAAAACAAGACCCATCAATATGCTGTCTGCAAGAGACTCATTTTAGACCCAAAGACACCCCCAGATTGAAAGTGAGGGGGTGGAAAACCATTTACCATGCTAATGGACACCAAAAGAAAGCTGGGGTGGCAATCCTTATATCAGACAAATTAGATTTTAAAACAAAGACTGTAATAAGAGATGAGGAAGGACACTATATCCTACTTAAAGGGTCTATCCAACAAGAAGATGTAACAATTGTAAATATCTATGCCCCGAACATGGGAGCAGCCAATTATATAAGGCAGTTAATAACAAAAGCGAAGAAACACACTGACAACAATAGAATAATAGTGGGGGACTTTAACAACCCCCTGACTGAAATGGACAGATCATCTAAGCAAAAGATCAACAAGGAAATAAAGACTTTAAATGACACACTGGACCAAATGGACTTCACAGACATATTCAGAACATTCCATCCCAAAGCAACGGAATACACATTCTTCTCTAGAGCCCATGTGACCCTGGGTCACAAATCAGGGCTCAACTGGTACCAAAAGATTGGCATTATTCCCTGCATATTTTCAGACAACAGTGCTTTGAAACTAGAACTCAATCACAAGAGGAAAGTCGGAAAGAACTCAATTACATGGAGGCTAAAGAGCATCCTACTAAAGAATGAATGGGTCAGCCAGGAAATTAAAGAAGAATTAAAAAAAATCATGGAAACCAATGACAATGAAAACACAACTGTTCAAAATCTTTGGGATACAGCAAAGGCAGTCCTAAGAGGAAAGTATATAGCAATACAAGCCTTTCTCAAGAAGCAAGAGGTCTCAAATACACAACCTAACCCTACACCTAAAGGAGCTGGAGAAAGAACAGCAAATAGAGCCTAAACCCAGCAGGAGAAGAGAAATAATAAAGATCAGAGTGGAAATCAATGAACTAGAAACCAAAAGAACAGTAGAACAGATCAACGAAAGTAAGAGCTGGTTCTTTGAAAGAATCAACAAGATTGATAAACCCCTGGCCAGACTTATCAAAAAGAAAAATGACCAAAATCAACAAAATCATGAATGAAAGAGAAGAGATCACAACCAACACCAAAGATATACAAACAATTATAAGAACATATTATGAGCAACTCTATGCCAGCAAGTTAGACAACCTGGAAGGAACGGGTGCACTCCTGGAGATGTATGAACTACCAAAATTGAACCAGGAAGAAATAGAAAACCTGAACAGACCTATAAGCACTAAGGAAATTGAGGCAGTCATCAAAAATCTCCCAACAAACAAAAGCCCAGGGCCAGATGGCTTCCCAGGGGAATTCTATCAGACATTTCAAGAAGAATTAATACCTATTCTCCTGAAACTGTTCCAAAAAATAGAAATGGAAGGCAAAGTTCCAAACTCATTTTATGAGGCCACCATTACCTTTATCCCAAACCAGACAAAGACCCCCATCAAAAAGGAGAACTACAGACCAATATCCTTGATGAACATGGATACAAAAATTCTCACCAAAATACTAGCCAATAGGATCCAACAGTACATTAAAAGGATTATTCACCATGACCAAGTGGGATTTATCCCTGGGCTGCAAGGCTGGTTCAACATCCGCAAATCAATCAACGTGATACCATACATTAACAAAAGAAAGAAGAATCATATGATCCTCTCCATAGATGCAGAAAAATCATTTGAAAGTACAGCATCCTTTCTTGATCAAAACTCTTCAGAGTATAGGGATAGAGGGTATCTACCTCAATATCATAAAAGCCATCTATGAAAAACCTACAGTCAATATCATTCTCAATGGGGAAAAGCTGAGAGCTTTTCCCCTAAGGTCAGGAATGCGGCAGGGATGTCCACTCTCACCACTGCTATTCAACATAGTATTAGAAGTCCTAGCCACAGCAATCAGACAACAAAAAGAAATCCAAGGCATCCAAATCGGCAAAGAGGAAGTCAAATTCTCACTCTTTGCAGATGATATGATACTGTATGTGGAAAACCCAAAAGACTCCACCCCAAAATGGCTAGAACTCATACAGGAATTCAGTAAAGTAGCAGGATATAAAATCAATGCACAGAAATCAGTGGCATTCCTATATACCAACAACAAGACATAAGAGAGAAATTAAGGAGTCGATCCCATTTACAATTGCACCCAAAACCAGAAGATACCTAGGAATTAATTTAACCAAAGAGGCAAAGGATCTGTACTCAGAAACTATAAAATACTCATGAAAGAAATTGAAGAAGACAGAAAGAAATGGAAAAATGTTCCATGCTCATGGATTGGAAGAACAAACATTGTGAAGATGTCAATGCTACCTAGCGCAATCTACGCACTCAATGCAATCCCCATCAAAATACCATCCACTTTTTTCAAAGAAAAGGAACAAATAATCCTAACATTTGTATGGAACCAGAAGAGACCCCGAATAGCCAGAGGAATATTGAAAAAGAAAAGCAAAGCTGGCGGCATCACAATTCCAGACTTCCAGCTCTATTACAAAGCTGTCATCATCAAAACAGTATGGAACTGGCACAAAAACAGACACACAGTTCAATGGAACAGACTAGAGAGCCCAGAAATGGACCCTCAACTCTATGGTCAACTCATCTTTGACAAAGCAGGAAAGAACGTCCAATGGCAAAAGACAGTCTCTTCAACAAATGGTGTTGGGAAAATTGGACAGCTACACGCAGAAGCATGAAACTGGACCATTTCCTTACACCACACACAAAAATAGACTCCAAATGTTTGAAAGACCTAAATGTGAGACAGGAGTCCATCCAAATCCTAAAGGAGAACACAGGCAGCAACCTCTTCGACCTCAGCCGCAGCAACTTCTTCCTAGAAACATCGCCAAAAGCAAGGGAAGGAAGGGTAAAAATGAACTATTGGGATTTCATCAAGATAAAAAGCTTTTGCACAGCAAAAGAAACGGTCCACAAAACCAAAAGACAACCGACAGAATGGGAGAAAATATTTGCAAATGACATATCAGATAAAAGGCTAGTATCCAAAATCTAAAGAACTATCAAACTCAACACTCAAAGAACAAATAATCCAGTCAAGAAATGGGCAGAAGACATGAACACACATTTTTCCAACGAAGACATCCAAATGTCCAACAGACACATGAAAGAGTGCTCAACATCGCTTGGCATCAGGGAAATCCAAATCAAAACCTCAGTGAGATACCACCTCACACCAGTTAGAATGGCTAAAATTAACAAGTCAGGAAACGACAGATGCTGGCAGGGATGTGGAGAACGGGGAACCCTCCTACACTGTTGGTGGGAATGCAAGCTAGTACAGCCACTCTGGAAAACAGTATGGAGGTTCCTCAAACAGTTGAAAATAGAGCTACCATAGGATCCAGCAATTGCACTACTGGGTATTTACCCCAAAGATACAAATGTAGGGACCCGAAGGGGTACGTGCACCCCAATGTTTATAGCAGCAATGTCCACAATAGCCAAACTGTGGAAAGAGCCAAGATGTCCATCGACAGATGAATGGATAAAGAAGAAGTGGTATATATACACAATGGAATATTATGCAGCCATCAAAAGGAATGAGATCTTGCCATTTGCAACGACGTGGATGGAACTGGAGGGTGTTATGGTGTTTGAAATAAGTCAATCAGACAAAGACATGTATCATATGACCTCACTGATATGAGGAATTCTTAATCTCAGGAAACAATCTGAGTGTTGCTGAGTGGTGGCGGGTGGGAGGAATGGGGTGGCTGGGTGATAGACATTGGGTAGGGTATATGCTATGGTGAGCATTGTGAATTTGGCAAGACTGTTGAATCACAGATCTGTACTTCTGAAACAAATAATGCAAGATATGTTAAGAAAAAAGAAAAAGAAGAAGATAGCAGGAGGGGAAGAATGAAGGGGAGTAAGTCGGAGGGGGAGACGAACCATGAGAGACGATGGACTCTGAAAAACAAACTGAGGGTTCTAGAGGGGACGGGTTGGGGGGATGGTTTAGCCTGGTGATGGGTATTGAGGGCACGTTCTGCGTGGAGCACTGATTGTTATGCACAAACAATGAATCCTGGAACACTACATCAAGAACTAATGATGTAATGTATGGTGATTAACATAAGAATAAAAAATTAAAAAAAGAACAAAACTGTGTGCCCAACACGGGGCTTGAACCCATGATTATGAGATTGAGTCACACGCTATATCAACTGAGCC
Source organism: Eumetopias jubatus (assembly GCF_037043125.1). Taxonomy (NCBI): domain Eukaryota; kingdom Metazoa; phylum Chordata; class Mammalia; order Carnivora; family Otariidae; genus Eumetopias; species Eumetopias jubatus. The sequence continues at coordinate 173,778,367 of NW_028274807.1, forward strand.
AGCCAGGTGCCCCAAACATCTTAATATTAAAGTGCTAAGAACAGTTCCTGGTACCCAATAAGTCCTACACCAGGAAGAAAACACAAAATGTCTACAAATTCCCTCTTTAAAGTCTCTGATTTGGGGAGTGTGGGCATTGAGGATAGGGAAGAGATAGGCCCTTGTTACTTTTTAATGTTTCTCTAGTAGGTAGGAAGACACACCTGTCCCTCAGTGACCAAGGTAAATAAAATTTGAATGTAAATCACCACGGTCACAAAATTTTTGCGTCAAGGAAAGTAACAAATTGGGTCTGCACATCATTTTCCCCTTACCTCCCACCCTCCATAGTTAGTAGCCTAATTAGTTGGGTCTTATACACAAGTATAAGTTGCACACGACCTATCATCAATCTTCCCCCAGGTCTCTGAATGAGTGATGTGAAGATACAGGCTCAGAATACTTGTCTAAATGAAGGAAAGTAACCTTGAGACACAAGTGAATCTGGTAATGTCTGCATTGAAAATGGAATAAAGGGAATAGAAATCCCTTTGATTGGTTTTTGTCTATTGATGTCAGGATATTTCTATCTCCATGACATCAAAAAAAGCAAAGTGTGAATCAGAACAAAAACAGAAGATATCTCTATTTTGGCAGGCAATAAAACATCCCCTTCTATAAAATGTCCTTTGCGGTGCCTGGGTGGTTCAATCAGTTGATCATCCGACTCTTGATTTTGGCTGAAGTTATGATCTCTCAGAGTCAGGGGATGGAGCACCATGTCAGGCTCTGCACTCAATGGGGAGTCTGCTTGAGATTCTCTCTCTCTCTCCCTCTGCCTTTCCCCACCCCACATGCATGCTCTCTCTCTCTCTCAAATAATAAATACATCTTGAAAAATAAATAATTAAAAAAATAAAATGGTCTTTCCTTCTGTTCCCAAATCATTTTGTACACTATGATACTTACCTATCCAGACCATGATAATATTTTATTTACTTGTCTATGGCTTGTAAGCTCTTTAAAGATAAGAACCTGAGTCAATGTGGTCTTATTCTCCAGTTTTTATCATTCTTTCTGCCACACTGTCAATATCTGATCCATCTTTAATGAATGTATTAATGAATGAAGGAAACAACTTGCCAACAAATATAACTTGGTATATAGCAACAAGAGGGCAAAAATTTAAGTATCCTAATTGCTTGTCAAGTAATTTATAAGAGAATTTGGTACTTCTGGAAGATCTGAGAGAACTAGCTGGGGTTTATGTCATCAAAGAAATCAATTTTGGGGGGCGCCTGGGTGGCTCAGTCGGTTGAGCATCTGACTCTTGATTTTGGCTCTAGTCGTGATCTCAGGATCGTGGGACTGAGTCCCACGTTCGGCTCTGTACTCAGTGGGGAGTCTCTTTTAGAGTCTCCATCTTCCTTTACCTCTGCCCCTCCTCTGACTTGTATTCTCTCTCTCCCTCTAGAATGAATAGATAAATGTTTAAAAAGAAAAAAAATAATTTTTGAATTTTTTATGAAAGTTAACATTTCATTCTGTTTTACAATGGACTTTTATGAAGTCTGTTTCTAATGTTAGGTTACTCGATATAAGAATTCTTTCTCGTTCATTCATTTATTCATCCATACAGTAAATGTTTTCTGAGCACCTGCTCTGTTCCACATGCTTAAGATATGAAAACAAAGACAGACAATGCTTCCTTCACTGAGCATCTATTCACTGACAAGTTGATGCTTAGTAACCAAATTCAAAGAAAAAAAACACATTATCTCAACCAGTTTAAGACATCATTTAGTCTTGTGAATAGTTTTTATCATTTATTTTAGTCAGAGACACATTGAGAAGAAGTTGGAGAGGAATTAATATACACATAAAATTTTACATAAAATTTCAGGGGTTTCACAGACCACCCTGAAGATGATTCATAGATTTTAGGTTAAAAATTTCCAATCAAATCTGGAGCTATAATTGTGTGTGTGTGTGTGTGTGTGTGTGTGTGTGTGTGTGTGTGTGTGTGTGTATGTGCTTACATTTACTTTAAAACATAAGTTAAAAAAAAGACCAGGGCGCCTGGGTGGCTCAGTCGGTTAAGTGACTGCCTTCGGCTCAGGTCATGATCCTGGAGTCCCAGGATCGAGTCCCGCATCGGGCTCCCTGCTCAGCAGGGAGTCTGCTTCTCCCTCTGACCTTCTTCCCTCTCATGCTTTCTCTCTACCATTCTCTCTCTCTCTCCATAAATAAATAAAAAAATCTTAAAAAAAAAAAGACCAAAAACATTAACAAAAGGGCAATAAATACATAACTATAATAATTACTTTAAATATAAGTGGACTAAATGCTCCAATAGAAAGAGAAATGGCAGCTGAATGGATTAAAAAAAATAAAAACCCACGATCCACTTATACCCTGCCTAAAAGAGATTCACTTCAGACCTAAGGACACAAACAGACAGAAAGTGAAGGGATGGAGAAAGGTATTCCATGGAAATGGAAATGAAAAGAAGATAGTATATGAAGATTCCTATCAGAAAAAATAAATGGACTAAAACAAAGATTGTTAACAAGAGACAGAGAAGAATATTATCTCACAATAAAGAGGTCAATCCAAGAAGAGGATATAACATTCATAAATATTTATGCAACCAACATAGGAGCACCTAAATATATAAAGCAAATATTAACAGACAAAAGGGAGAAATTTAAAATAATACAATAATAGCAAGGGATTTTAATTCCTCTATACACCAATGCATAGATACTATAGACAGAAAATGAATAAGGAAACACTAGCCTAAAATGACATATTAGACAAGCTGGACTTAATGGATATATACAGAAAATTCCACCCCAAAGCAACAGAAAACTCATTTTTCTCAAGTGCACATGAAAAATTCTCCAGGGTAGATCACGTTAGCCCACAAAATAAATCTCAATAAATTCATTAAAACTGAAACCATATCAAGCATCTTTTCTGACCACAATGGTATGAAACTAGAAAACAATTATAAAAAGAAAACTGCCCAAACACACGGTTACTAAACAACAAATGCGTCAACAAAGACATCAAAGAGGGAATTTAAAAAATACCCTGAGACAAATGAAAATGGATACACAATTTACCAAAATTCATGGGATGCAGCAAAAGCAGTTCTAAGAGCAAAGTTCAGAGTTATATAGACTAACTTCAAGAAACAAGAAAAATACCAAATAAATCTTACTTTATACCTAAAGAATAGAGAAAGGAGAACACAGCCTCAAGTTATAAGGAAGGAAATAATAAAGATCAGAATGGAAAAAAATAAAACAGACACTAAAAAGAAATAGGAAAGATCAGTGAAAATAAAAGATAGTTCTTTGAAAAGATAAATAAAATTGATAAACCTCTAGCCAAACTCATCAAGAAAAAAAGGGAGAGGGCTCAAAGAAATAAAACCAGAAATGAAAGAAGAGAAGTTACAACTGACACCACAGAAATATAAAGAATTATAAGAGATTACTACAAACAATTTTAGGCATGCAAATTAGAAAACTAAGAGGTAATGTAGTATTTCTTGAAACATACAACCTTCTAAGACTGACTCATGAAGAAATAGAAAATATGAATAGACCAATTACAAATAATGAAGTTAAGTCAATAATTTTAAAAACTCCCTCAAAACAAAAGTCCACCCAGACAGCTTCACATGTAAATTCTACTGAACATTTAAAGAAGTTAGTACCTATCCTTTCTGGATAATTCCAGAAATTTAAAGAAGGAATGCTTCCAAATTCATTTTATGAGGCTAGCATTACCCTAATATCAAAACCATAGATGCCACAAGAAAGAAAATTGTGGGCCAATATCCTTGATGAACATAGATTAAAAAATCCTTACAACAAAATTTTAGCAAACTCAATTAGAGAATACATGAAAAGGATCATATACTGCAGCCAAGAGTAACTTATTCCAGGGATGCAAGGATGGTTCAACATCCACTAATCAATCTCTGTGATATACCACATTAAGAAAACAAAGGATAAATGTCAGGTGATCATCACAAAAGACGTATAAAAAATATTTGATCAAATTCAACATCCACTTACGATAAATGTCTCAACAAAGAGGAGTTATAGAAAGAACATACCTCGACATAATAACAGCCACATATGACAAACTCACAGTTAACATAGTACTCAAAGGTGAAAAGCTGAAAGCTTGTCCTCTAAGATCAAAAACAGGTCAAGGATGCCCACTCTTACCATTTTTATTCAATATTCATTGACTTTATATCTAAGCATTGGAAATCTAGCCAGAGCAATTAGAAAAGAAAAATAAATAAAAGGCAACCTAATTGGAAAGGAAGAAGTAAAATTGTCATTATTTGCAGATGACATGATACTGTATATAGAAAAACCTAAAGATTTCACCAAAACACTATTAGAATCAATCAATAAATTAAGTCACAGGATACAAATTAACATAGAGAAATTGGTTGAGTTTCTATACACTAATAACAAACTATCAAAAAAATTAAGAAAAAAAAATCCCATTTTAATTTCATCAGAAAGAATAAAGCACCTAGTAATAAATTTAACCGAGGAGGTGGAAGATCTATACTTTGACAATTATAAGACACTGATGAAAGAAACTGAAGATAACACAAATAAATGGAAATATATTCTATGTTCATGGGTTGGGAGGAATTAATATTTTTTTTAAAGATTTTATTTATTTATTCATGAGAGCCAGAGAGAGAGAGAGAGAGAGAGGCAGAGGGAGAAGCAGGCTCCCAAGGAGCAGGGAGCCCGATGCGGGACTCGATCCCAGGACCCTGGGATCTCGACCTGAGCCGAAGGCAGACGCCCAACCATCAGAGCCACCCAGGCGCCCAGGAATTAATATTTTTAAAATGTCCATACTACCCAGAGAATCTACAGATACAATGCAATCCCTATCAAAATTCCAACGGCATCTTTCATAGAAGTAGAAGAATTCTAAAATTTTTATGAAACCACAAAAGACCCCAAATAGCTAAAAGTAATCTTGAGAAAGAACAAGCTAGAGGTATCATGCTGCCTGATTTCAAACTGTACTATGAAGTTATAGTAATCAAAGCAGTATGGTACTGACAAGAAAACAGACACATATATCAATGGAACAGAATAGAGAGCCCAGATATAAACTACTTATATGTGGTCAATTAATCTACCACAAAGGAGGAAAGAATATATAATGGGGAAAAGACAGTAATACTGTCTTTTCAATAAGTAATACTGGAAAACAGGACAGCTAAAGAATGAAACTAGATCACTTTTTTACACTATTTACAAAAAAAAATTCTAAATGGATTAAAGCCTTGAATACAAGAACTGAAATCATGAAACTCCTAGAAGAAAACATACAGAAGCTCTTTTACATCAGTCTTAGCAATATTTTTTTGGACTAGTCTGCTCAGATAAGAGTTACAAAAGCTAAAATAAACAAATGAGATTACACCAAACTCAAAAGCTTTTGCATAGTGAAGACCATCCACAAAACAAAAAGGCAACCTACTGAATGAGAGAAGATATTTGCCAATCATGTATCCAACAAGGGGTTAACATCCAAAATATATAAAGTACACAAATTAACATTTAAAAAAACAAATAAGCTATTAAAAATGGGCAGATAACATGAGTGACATTTTTCCAAAGAAGATACACAGATGGTCAACAGGCACATGGAAAGATATTCAACATCACCAATCATCAGAGAGACACAAATCAAAACTACAATTAGATATTATCTTGTACCAGTCAGATTGCTATTTTCAAAAAGATAAAAAAAAAATACAAGTGTTGGCAAGGATGTGGAGAGAAGGGAACTCTTATATACCATTGGTAGGAATGTAAATAGGTGCAGCCAGTGTGGAAAACAATATGGATCCTCAAAAAATTAAAAACAGAACAACCATATGATGCAGCAATTTCACTTCTGGGTATTTATCCAAAGAAAACAAAAAGACTAAATTTGGAAAGATATCTGCACCCCTATGTTCACTACAGCATTATTTACAATAGCCCAGATATGGAAGTAACCTAAGTGTCCATCGATACGTTAATGGATAAATGTGATTATGTATGTATGTATGTTTGCATGTATTTATACATATAAACACACACACAACTGAATATTACTCAGCCATAAGAAAGAATAAAATCTTGCCATTTGTGACAACATGGTGGACCTAGAGGATAATATGCCAAGTAAAATAAGTTAGAGAAAGACAAATACCACATGATTTCATTTATATGTGGAATCTAAAAAACCAAAAAAATGAACAAAACAAAACAGAAACAGACTCATAGATACAAGAAATAGACTCATGGTTATCAGAAGGGAAGGAGATGACGAGGGGTAGCAACATAGGAGAGGGCAATTAAGAAAGGCAAACTTCCAGTTGTAAAGTAAGTAAGTCATGGCGATATAATATTCAGCATAGGGAATATAGTCAATTATACTGTAATAACTTTGTATGGTGACAGATGGTAACTAGACTTACCATGTGGATCATTTCATAATGTATAAAAATGTTGAATTACTATGACATATACCTGAACCTAATAGGATATTTATGTCAATTATGCTTCAATAAAAAAACAGAAAGTAATGCTTGGCTTATATATGAAACTTCAGAAGATTACCTATAGCAGCAAAGTTAATCAAAAGATTAACTATAGTTGTTTGCGGGTATTTCAGGAGCTTGAGAAGTTGCAAAAGTGAAAGTAAAATTTTTAAAGTGACCAGGGAAAACCTGGTAATTAGGGAGAATTTGTTCTCTTTTAGTAGCAAAGTTATAAGAAAATATATTTTGAATGCCACAAATATTCTTAACTCTTATGTACCCTCAAAAAATCAAGAGAAAAGTATTGGTTACAGTGTGAGAAGCCAATCTCTATACAAAGATTAAGTGAAATAAAACTATTTTGCCTGCGTAATGACTTCCCTCAAATAAGAAGGAACTATTTCTTACCAGACTTTCAGGATCTTGCCCAAAAGGCATTTTGAAGTAGGATTTGAACAACTGTTAACATTTTCTCAAAGGGAATTCAGGAGTTAGCATTTGACAGTTGATATGCTTCTACTCTAGGCAAAATTTCCAGCATGTAACTGAGGTATTTACAATCTTTCCATAGATAATTACTGAGATATGTAAAATATTTTGTCAACATACATGGGAATTCAATATGCTATCAACATAGCAAAAGTCAGAGTTAGAAAAAATAACCATGAAAGTATATGCATATGGAAATAATATAAATGAGGCCATTTTTGTCAACTGAAAAAAGGCTAGTGGATGATTTGAAAATATGATGATTCAAACATAATAACTATAGGCAACCTTTACAAAGCACTTAAAATATCATGGGCCAAAGAATGGAGAAAACATTTGTAAATCATATATCTAGTCAGGGTCCAGTATCCAGAATATATAAAGAATTCTTACAACTCAACAATGATAAGATGACATAATTTCAAAAATTTGGCAAAGGATTTGAATAGGCACTTCTCAAAAAAGCCATATATAAATGCAGATAAGCACACTAAAATATGTTCCACATCATTAGACACTAGGGAAATAAAAATCAAATAAGATACCATTTCACAGCCACCAGATAGACTACATATAAACAAACAAACAAAACCAGAAAATAGCCAGTGTTGACAAGAATGTGGAGAAAGTGGAACCCTAAAATACTGCTGGTGGTTATGTAAAATGGTACAGCTGCTGTGGGAAACAGTTTGCAGATGCACAAAATGTTAAGTGATCCACAAGTTCCACTCCTAGGCTTATATGTACATATCAGGAGTCTCCAAAATCGTCCCAGGTTCAATAATTTGCTAGGAGGACTCACAGGACTCAGCATACAGTAGTACTCACAGATATGATTCATTGCATCACAATGTGAAAGGATACAGAGCAAAATCAGCAAATGGAAAAGGTGCACACAGAGTAAAGACCTGAGGAAGCCAGGGACAAGTTTCCAAATTCTTTCCCACTGGACTCACACAAAAGCATGATATTTTAAAAGCACCTGTGAAATGCTGTCTACCAGGAAAATTCACTATAGAGATTCAGCACCCAGCGTTTTTACTGGGCACTGGTCACTCAGGCAGCCTCTGCTTGGCACACACCAAATTTCCAGATTCCCAGAAGGAAAGCAGGTATTCTAAACCATATAAACCATATTGTTTACATAAGCAGTTTAGGAACAGTGAGCTATTCTTCTTAGTTAGAGTAATGGGAAACATACAAAAATCTAAGTTTCCAGATGCTAGACAACAGCCAACCTTTCAAGCAGTCTTTTCAAATACAGCAGTCAGGCCTGTTAAATTACCTATTTTCCGAACAATACCCAAGAGAATGGTGGTGACAGCTGCACAACCTTGTGAATATACTAAAAGCCAGTGAAGTGTATACTTCAAAATCATTAAAACGGTGAATATGATCTCAATTAAAAAACATCCTTGGGGATGTTAATAGAAGATATATCTTCGAGTTAAATTTAAACATGTATGTATTTGGTGTATTAAATTTAATGGTATATTTAAAAATGTTACGGGCACTGCTATGGACTGAATTGTAAACCCCCACAACTCCTACATTGTAGCCCTTATTTCCAATGTGGATGTATTTGGAGTAAAAAAGTAAATGAAGATTAAATGAGGTCATAAGGATAGAGCCCTGATCTGATAGTATCAGTGTCCTTCTAAGAGGAGACACCAGAAAGCTCATGCTCTCTCTCTTCCATGTGAGGACACAGCATGCTATCTGAAAGCTAGAAAAGAGAACCCTTACCAGAAAATCAATCAGCCAGCACCTTCATCTTGGAATTCTCAGCACCCAGAATTGAGAGGAAATAAACTTGTGTTATTTAAACCACTCACTTTATGGCATTTTGTTAAATCAGTCCTAGCTAAGACAGGGAGTGTGCAATATGCTTTACATAAAGTATCTCATTTAATCCTTAAAATAATCTTGTGAGATATATCTATTGATGTTTCCTTTTTACATAAAGCCTTAAGAAAATTAACTTACTAAGATAGAAAATAGGATTTAAACTAAGGTTCTCTGATATTAAAAATCCAAGTTCATGGGACGCCTGGGTGGCTCAGTCGTTAAGCGTCTGCCTTCGGCTCAGATCATGATCCTGGAGTTCCAGGATCGAGTCCTGCATCGGGCTCCATGCCCAGCAGGGAGTATGCTTCTCCCTCTGGCCCTCCCCCCTCTCATGTGCTCTCTCTCTCAAATAAATAAATAAAATCTTTAAAAAAAAATCCAAGTTCAACCACATTCTATACTGCCTTAAGTGATGATACTGTGATGAAATTTCCAAACTATAAAACTATATAATACAAAATAGGCTTGTTTCAGAAATTTCTTTTGTATACATATATTGCCTCTTTGTACATTTATTTTCACAATTCCTTTTCTTTATTATGTTGCTTTTCAATAATTGTTTCCTTTAGAAGTTCTTCAGAAACATCCAGTTTTAAGTTGATACATAAAGGCAGTGCTTCCTTCTTTTCTTGGAAATCACCACAAAGCAAGAATGTAAAAAGGAAGTTCAAGGTATATCATATACAAAAACAGGAGATATATATGGAAATCTCTGAAACACAATATATGAAGAAAGCTGCTAAAGGCTTTCAAAGTCAAACAGGAGTTCATAAAGATCCAGAAAAAAACTGGATGATTTTAGACAAAGCAATAGAGGATAGCTTTCCAAAGCAAGTTGTCCAACCAATAATATCTCATTTGAAATAAAAAGAATGGTTTTTATGAACTGAAACTAAGGACACTATGAAATTGGTTTTATAGAAAATCTTGAGAAACAAGAAATGTAAGAATGAACATGGAATCATACATAAGATGTATACATGGCAAAAGTTATATTTTAAAATCAAGAATGTTGTCATATTGTGAGCATCACTGTAACTATTGATCTCTGTGGGCTGGAGATAAGTAAAGCCTAAATAACATGATTTATAAAACCTCAAGTCAAAAGGAGAACCCTTGATAGTTTGGGATACAGTATTGGCTTTTTATACTACTGAGTGGTCCAGAAAGAACTGACCTGATTCAGAGATGTATAATAATAATCATAATCATAAATACAGAATATTTTGAATAAATTAAAACAAAAAATGATATGTGGAAGAACAAAAGTGAATGGCAGAAAAAAGAACATGCACTAAAAATATGCTGCCAGAGAACAGATGAAATGTGATCAAATATATTATCACATGATAAATATTTTAATAAAGAAATAAACCTATACATTATAAGATGAAAGCAGAGATACAAAAGCATAGGAAAATATGTTGTGATATCTGAAGAAGAATATAAGCTGGGAAAGAACAAAGTAGTAGAAATAATTAAAGTAATCATGGACATCCACAAGAATTAGAAACTCTATAAAAGAGAAAAGATATTGGTAAGAATACAGTAATAGAGGCGGAGCAAGATGGCGGAAGAGTAGGAGACCTGGATTTCGTCTGGTCTCAGGAACTCAGTTGGATAGGGATCAAACCATTCTGAACACCTACCAACTCAACAGGAGATTGAAGAGAAGAATAGCAACAACTCTCTGAAGAGAGAAGCGACCACTTACTGGAAGGTAGGACGTGCAGAGAAGTGAATCCGAGGCGATATTCGGGAGGATAGACGGCCGGGGAGGGGGCCTCCATCGGCCGCTTCTGGCAAGTGATAGAGCCGCGGAGCACAAAATCGGACCTTTTAGAAGTCGGCTCCGCGGAGGGACGTCGCTCCAGTGGCTAAGCTGGGGTGGAACCCTCGCGGGACAGTGTGGTCTCAGGACCCTTGGGGTCACAGAAACACCGGGGGTGCCTGAGTGCAGCAGAGCTCCCAGGTATCAGAGAAGGGAAGCCGGCTGCAGAGACGGAGCGGAGGCGTGGGCCCTCAGCTCGGGATTGCCATAAACTGTGATCCTTGGCACAGTTGGGCCACTTCTCCTCCAGCAGGGACCCAACAAGCGGCAGATCTGGGGAGACTCCCCTTATTCCCCTGGGAGGAGTGGCGCGGGAGTGCACCGCAGGGATCTGCTGGGTTTGGAGACCCCACACGGGGTTCGGTGCCAGAGATAGAAATGCTCGGTCACAGGCCGGGTGAACATGGGTGCAGCTGGAAACCGGGGAGACGGGAGTGACTGACTGCTTTTATCTGGGGGCGCACTGAGGAGCGGGGCCCCGAGTTCTCAGCTCCTCCGGGCGGAGATTGGGAGTCCACCATTTTCACTCTGGTCCTCCAAAGCTGTACCAAGAGCTGGCAGGGAACAAAAGCTCCTGAGAGCAAACCCGAGCAGATTGCTTAGCTCGGGGCAACAAGGGCAGGGCAATTCCGCCTCTGGCACAGACATTTGGCAACCACGGCAACAGGCCCCTCCCTCAAAAGATCAGCACGAACAGCCAGCAAGCCAAGACCAAGTTTACCGATCAAGGAGAATGGGAGAACTCCAGCACTAGGGGAATACTGCACATAGAATTCATGGCTTTTTTTACCATGATTCATTAGTTTTTCAAAGTTAATTTTTTAAATGTTTTTTTTTTGAATTTTTCTTTTTCCCTTTTTCAACCAACATCTTATCAATCCCTTTTTTAAAAAAACATTTTTTATTTTTCACTTTTAGAGTCATAGTTTATCCCTTCGTAGTAGTTACCCTTATTTTTAGCATATATATATGTTGTTCTCTCTTTAAAATTTTGAGATACAGTTCCTTCTAACAGATCAAAATATACCCTAAATCACTAGTGTATGGCTTTGTTCTAGTCTCCTGCCTGATCACATTCTCTCCCTTTTCTTTCTTTTCATTTTTTTTTAAATCTTCCTCTTTCTTTTTTCAAACAACTTCTTATCAATTCCTTTTATAAAATCTTTTATAATTTTCATCTTTATACTCATCTTCCAACTCTTCATTGTATCAACCCTTAATTTGTACATATATAAGTCTTTCTTCCTTTAAAATTTTAGGAGGCATTTTCTTCTAACAGACCAACATACGCCCAAAATCTAGTGTGTGGCACTGATATATGCACTAGCCTGATGATATTTGATCATATTCTGTTTTTTTTTTGTTTGTTCTGTTTTTGTTTGTTTATATCCTTTTCTTTTTCATTTTTTCTCTTTCTTTTTTCTTTCTTTCGCTTTCTTCTCCCCTGTTTTCAGGTCTGTTCTGACTTGTATAGAGTGTATTTGCTAGGGACATTGTTAACCTGTTAGCATTTTGTTCTCTCATTCATCTATCCTCCTCTGGACAAAATGACAAGACGAAAAAAATCACCTCAGCAAAAAGAACAAGAGGTAGTACCATCTGCCAGGGACCTACTCAATACGGACATTAGTATGATGTTGGACCTAGAGTTCAGAATCATGACTTTAAAGATACTAGCTGGGCTTGAAAAAAGCGTGGAAGTTATTAGAGAAACCCTTTCTGGAGAAATAAAAGAACTAAAATCTAACCAACTCGAAAACAAAAAGGCTATTAATGAGGTGCAATTAAAATGGGGGCACTAACTACTAGGATAAATGAGGCAGAAGAAGGAATCAGTGATATAGAAGATGAAATGGTGGAAAATAAAAAGGCTGAGAAAAGAGAGATAAACAACTACAGGATCATGAGGGCAGAATTCGAGAGATAAGCGATACGATAAGACGAAACAACATTAGAATAATTGGGATCCCAGAAGAAGAAGAAAGAGAGAGAGGGGCAGAAGGTATATTGGAGCAAATTATAGCAGAGAACTTCCCTAATGTGAGGAAGAAAACAGGCATCAAAATCCAGGAGGCACAGAGAACCCCTCTCAAAATCAATAAAAATAGGTCAACAACCCCGAGATCTAATAGTAAAATTTATGAGTCTCAGAGACAAAGAGAAAATCCTGAAAGGAGCTGGGAGAAGAGATATGTAACCTATAATGGTAGAAACATTAGATTGGCAACAGACCTATCCACAGAGACCCAGCAGGCCAGAAAGGACTGGCATGATATCTTCAGAGCAATAAATGAGAAAAATATGCAGCGAAGAATACTATATCCAGGTAGGCTGTCATCGAAAATAGAAGGAGAGATAAAAAGCTTCTAGGACAAACAAAAACTAAGGGAATTTGCAAACACAAAACCAACCCTCCAAGAAATATTGAAAGGGGTCCTCTAAGCAAAAAGAGAGCCTAAAAGCAGCATAGATCAGAAAGGAGCAGAGACAATATACAGTAACAGTCACCTTACAGGCAATACATTGGCAATAAATTCATATATTTCAATAGTTACCCTGAATGTAAATGGGCTAAAGGTATTTATCAAAGACACAGGCTATCAGATTGGATTAAAAAACAAGACCCATCAATATGCTGTCTGCAAGAGACTCATTTTAGACCCAAAGACACCCCCAGATTGAAAGTGAGGGGGTGGAAAACCATTTACCATGCTAATGGACACCAAAAGAAAGCTGGGGTGGCAATCCTTATATCAGACAAATTAGATTTTAAAACAAAGACTGTAATAAGAGATGAGGAAGGACACCATATCCTACTTAAAGGGTCTATCCAACAAGAAGATCTAACAATTGTAAATATCTATGCCCCGAACATGGGAGCAGCCAATTATATAAGGCAATTAATAACAAAAGCGAAGAATCACATTGACAACAATAGAATAATAGTGGGGGACTTTAACACCCCTCTGACTGAAATGGACAGATCATCTAAGCAAAAGATCAACAAGGAAATAAAGACTTTAAATGAAACACTGGACCAAATGGACTTCACAGACATATTCAGAACATTCCATCCCAAAGCAACAGATTACACATTCTTCTCTAGTGCCCATGGAACATTCTCCAGAATTGATCACATCCTAGGTCACAAATCAGGTCTCAACCGGTACCAAAAGATTGGGATTATTCCCTGCATATTTTCAGACCACAAGGCTTTGCAACTAGAACTCAATCACAAGAGGAAAGTCGGAAAGAACTCAAATACATGGAGGCTAAAGAGCATCCTACTTAAGAATGAATGGGTCAACCAGGAAATTAAAGAAGAATTAAAAAAATTCATGGAAACCAATGACAATGAAAACACAACTGTTCAAAATCTTTGGGATACAGCAAAGGCAGTCCTAAGAGGAAAGTATATAGCAATACAAGCCTTTCTCAAGAAACAAGAGAGGTCTCAAATACACAACCTAACCCTACACCTAAAGGAGCTAGAGAAAAAAACAACAAATAAAGCCTAAACCCAGCAGGAGAAGGGAAATAATTAAGATCAGAGCAGATATCAATGAAATAGAAACCAAAAGAACAGTAGAACAAAACAACGAAACTAGGAGATGGTTCTTTGAAAGAATCAACAAGATTGATAAACCCCTGGCCAGACAGAGAAATGACCAAAATCAACAAAATCATAAATGAAAGAGAAGAGATCACAACCAACACCAAAGATATACAAACAAGTATAAGAACATATTATGAGCAACTCTATGCCAGCAAATTAGATAACCTGGAAGAAATGGGTGCATTCCTAGAGATGTATCAACTACCAAAATTGAACCAGGAAGAAATAGAAAACCTGAACAACCTATAACCACTAAGGAAATTGAAGCAGTCATCAAAAATCCACCCCCCCCCAAAAAAGCCCTGGGCCAGATGGCTTCCCAGGGGAATTCTACCAAATATTTAAAGAAGAATTAATACCTATACTCCTGAAACTGTTCCAAAAAATAGAAATGGAAGGAAAACTTCCAAACTCATTTTATGAGGCCACCATTACCTTGATCCCAGAACCAGACAAAGACCCCATCAAAAAGGAGAATTACAGACCAATATCCTTGATGAACATGGATGCAAAAACTCTCACCTAAATACTAGCCAATAGGATCCAACAGTACATTAAAAGGATTATTCACCATGACCAAGTGGGATTTATTCCTGGGCTGCAAGGTTGGTTCAACATCCGCAAATCAATCAATGTGATACAATACATTAACAAAAGAAAGAACAAGAATCATATGATCCTCTCCATAGATGCAGAAAACGCAATTTACAAAGTACAGTATCCTTTCTTGATCAAAACTCTTCAGAGTATAGGGATAGAGGGCACATACCTCAATATCATAATAGCCATCTATGAAAAACCTACAGTCAATATCATTTTCAATGGTCAGGAACGCGGCAGGGATGTCCACTCTCACCACTGCTATTCAACATAGTATTAGAAGTCCTAGCCACAGCAATCAGACAACAAAAAGAAATCCAAGGCATCCAAATCGGCAAAGAGGAAGTCAAACTCTCACTCTTTGCAGATGATATGATACTGTATGTGGAAAACCCAAAAGACTCCACCCCAAAATGGCTAGAACTCATACAGGAATTCAGTAAAGTAGCAGGATATAAAATCAATGCACAGAAATCAGTGGCATTCCTATACAACAACAACAAGACAGAAGAGAGAGAAATTAAGGAGTCGATCCCATTTACAATTGCACCCAAAACCAGAAGATACCTAGGAATTAATTTAACCAAAGAGGCAAAGGATCTGTACTCAGAAAACTATAAAATACTCATGAAAGAAATTGAAGAAGACAGAAAGAAATGGAAAAATGTTCCATGCTCATGGATTGGAAGAACAAACATTGTGAAGATGTCAATGCTACCTAGAGCAATCTACACATTCAATGCAATCCCCATCAAAATACCATCCACTTTTTTCAAAGAAATGGAAGAAATAATCCTAACATTTGTATGGAACCAGAAGAGACCCCGAATAGCCAGGGGAATATTGAAAAAGAAAAGCAAAGCTGGTGGCATCACAATTCCGGACTTCCAGCTCTATTACAAAGCTGTTATCATCAAGACAGTATGGAACTCGCTGAAAAACAGACACATAGATCAATGGACAGAATCGAGAGCCCAGAAATGGACCCTCAACTCTATGGTCAACTTATCTTTGACAAAGCAGGAAAGAATGTCCAATGGCAAACAGACATTCTCTTCAACAAATGGTGTTGGGAAAATTGGACAGCCACATGAAGAAGAAGGAAACTGGACCACTTCCTTATACCACACACAAAAATAGACTCCAAATGGTTGAATGACCTAAACGTGAGACAGGAGTTCATCAAAATCCTGAAGGAGAACATAGGTAGCAACGTGTTTGACCTCAGCTGCAGCAACTTCTTCCTAGAAACATCGCCGAAGGCAAGGGAAGCAAGGGCAAAAATGAACTATTGGGATTTCATCAAGATAAAAAGCTTTTGCACAGCAAAAGAAACGGTCCACAAAACCAAAAGACAACCGACAGAATTGGAGAAAATATTTGCAAATGACATATCAGATAAAGGGCTAGTATCCAAAATCTATAAAGAACTATCAAACTCAACACTCAAAGAACAAATAATCCTGTCAAGAAATGGGCAGAAGACATGAACAGACATTTTTCCAAAGAAGACATCCAAATGGCCAACAGACACATGAAAAAGTGCTCAACATCACTTGGCATCATGGAAATCCAAATCAAAATCTCCATGAAATACCACCTCACACCAGTCAGAATGGCTAAAATTAACAATTCAGGAAATGACAGATGTTGGCGGGGGATGCGGAGAAAGGGGAACCCTCGTATACTGTTGGTGGGAAAGCAAGCTGGTGCAGCCACTCTGGAAAACAGTATGGAGGTTCCTCAAACAGTTGAAAATAGAGCTACCATACGATCCAGCAATTGCACTACTGGGTATTTACCCCAAAGATACAAATGTAGGGACCCGAAGGGGTATGTGTACCCCAATGTTTATAGCAGCAATGTCCACAATAGCCAAACTATCAAAAGAGCCAAGATGTCGAACGACAGATAAATGGATAAAGAAGAAGTGGTATTTATACACAATGGAATATTATGCAGCCATCAAAAGGAATGAGGTCTTGCCATTTGCAACGACATGATGGAACTGGAGCGTGTTATGCTGAGTTAAATAAGTCAATCAGAGAAAGACATGTATCATATGACCTCACTGATAGGAGGAATTCTTAATCTCAGGAAACAAACTGAGTGTTGCTGGAGTGGTGGGGGGTGGGAGGGATGGGCTGGCTGTTTGATAGACATTGGGGAGGGTATGTGCTATGATATGAGCGCTGTGAATTGTGCAAGACTGTTGAATCACAGATCTGTACTTCTGAAACAAATAATTCAATATATGTTAAGAAAAAAAAAGGAGAAGGTAGCAGGAGGGGAAGAATGAAGGGGAGTAAATCAGAGGGGGAGATGAACCATGAAAGATGGTGGACTCTGAAAAACAAACAGGGTTCTAGAGGGGACGGGGTGGGGGGATGGGTTAGCCTGGTGATGGGTATTAAAGAGGGCACATTCTGCGTGGAGCACTGGGTATTATGCATAAACAATGAATCATGGAACACTACGTCAAAAACTAATGATGTAATGTATGGTGATTAACATAATAAAAAAATAAAAAAAGAATACAGTAACAGATAAAAACAGAGTTAAAAACATTAGGAAATGAAATAGAAATGATTAAGAACTGATAAGGAGAAGAAATATTCACCAACTGATGAATGGATAAAGATGTGGGAGGGATATATACACACACATATATATATATATATATACCACATGCACACATACAATGGGATATTACTCAGCCATAGAAAATGGGTGATGGACATTGGGGAGGGTATTTACTTTGGTGACTGCTCTGAATTGTGTAAGACTGATGAATCACAGACCTGTACCCCTGAAACAAATAATACATTATATGTTAATAAATTAAATAAGAAAAAATAAATAAAAAATTAAAATTAAAAAAATTTAAAAGCAGAAAAGAATGAAATCTTACCATTTGAAATGATGTGGATGTACCTAGAGTTAATTATGCTAAGCAAAATAAGTCAGTCAAAGAAGATGAATACCATATAATTTCACTCATACGTGGAATTTAAGAAAGAAAACATACAGACACAGGAGGAAAAAAAGAGAGAGAGAGAGAGGTAAACCATAAAATAGACTCTTAACTACAGAGAACAAACTGAGGGTTGCTGGAGAAGAGGTGGGTGGGGAAATAGGCTATATGGGTGATAGGTATTAAGGAGGGCACTTGTTGTGCAGAGCACTGGGTGTTATATGTAAGTGTTATATCACTAATCACTAATTTCTACTCCTGAAACCAATATTACATTATATGTTAACTAACTAGAATTTAAATAAAAATTTGAAACAAAAATGAAAACAAAACAAACATTTATCACAAAAAAGTGAAAAGGACTAGTAAGAAAAAGACAGGATTTATAGTTATTAAAGTATAGCAGTTTCAACATGTGTTCAGTTGATATCCTTATTGAAGAGAATTACACCAATGAAACAAACCAAACAATTCAAAGATTTAAGATATATTTATATTTATAATTTACATTTATATTTTGAGATAGAATTTAAAAAATACTGCATATCTCAGAAACAACTGGCCCAGAAGACTGAACACAGAGATTAAACCTAGTTCCAAGATTACATAAAGAACAAAGATCTTTTAAACATCTAAAGAAATCATTTAGAAAGAAAAAAATACAGACCTGCCTCAGATTTCTCTCAAGCCAAATTTAATGCTAGACACTAGAACAATTTATAAACACTTTAAAAAAAAAAGTGTGAACAAAGAATTTTATACCCAAACTGTCCTCTAAAAAACAAGACAACACAGAGGCATTTTAAAACTTGCATAACTTAGGGAATCTATTTCTTATAATCCATTCCTGAAGAAACCATAAGAGTGGCCAAATGACAGAGAAACTGAGAAAATATCACAAAAGGACTAGAGGTGATACCAAAATAAATGAGAAATTATACACAACAGAACAAAATGACCCAAACCTGACAATGTGAATTTTATAACTACCAAATTTGGCAACAGAAAAAAAATTGGGAGGTAGTATATGTGCACAGATTTCTTCATCTTTATTTATTTTTTTAAAGTAGGCTCTACGTCCAGCATGGAGCCAAACATGGGGTTTGAACTCAAAACCCTGAGATCAAGAGCTGAGCTGAGATCAGCAGTTGGACACTTAATAGACTGAGCCACCCAGGCACCCCTGGATTTCTTCATCCTTTATGTTCAAAAGTTATTACTCAAAGCTAATATGATGTTAGCATTAAAATATATAAAGAAAGAAAAAAGAAAAAATATATAAAGAAAAACACTATATAAAATATATAACATATGAAAATGAGATATTGGAAGGGACAGTAAGAAGGAATCAAGTGGTAGAAATATATTAATTTCTATTGTTCAAAGTAAGGAGTCAAAAAACACCACGTTAAGAAATGAATGATTAATAACATTAGATAGCAGTATCATCATAAAGATAATTAGTAGAACCAAAAGTGAAACTTTCTAAATTATCAAAAAAAAATTACATCTACCAACAAAATAACTCTAATCTACATGTGGAAACATTTTTAAAAACAATAAAAATGGACACTGTATCCAAATATGATAAAAACAATTACTTTATGTTAATGAAATACAGAACTGTTAAAAGAAATATACTCCCAGTTTTAATACAAAGCCTAATTAATTCCTAAATAAGAGTCACAACTTTTTAAAAATAAAGGGATGGATAAATGTATACACAATAAAAGCAAATATAAAGACATCAGGAGTCACCATATTAGTATTAGATAAGGGAAAAGCAAATGAAAGAAAGGAAAAAATCTTTATAATGTTAAGGGGTCTAATCCGTAAAGAAGGTATGTTATTAATAAGCGTGGATACAACACATCAGTGACACTTACAATGCAAATACTAAAGGAGATATGAGAAGACATATGCCAAAAATATTAGGAAACACTGGTATTAGAAAACACTGATTTGTCTCTTTTATCGTATGACAGTTCAAACAGGGATAAATAATTGCATAAGATTCTTAACATAATTCTAAGCAATATCTTGATATATACATATAAATATAAATAGATGATATCTACAAATATAGATTTATATTTATATGTAACACTGCGCTCAACAGAGAAATGAACTTTTCTTCATATGCCTGTGTAAGTCACAACTGCCTATATTAGTCACATACAATAAATTTACAAATAAAAGAATAGACTAATTATAAACTAGGAATGAATAAAAACACTTGGCAATTAAAAGCAAGTTAAAGATCAAGAAGAAAACAAAAATGAAAACGAAACAATATTTTTAGAATGACACAGTAAAAACATCACATAAAACCTATATGAGCCAAAAAAAAACAATGCTTCAAGGAACATCCATATTCGTTAATATAATGAAATAAATACGTAAGCAAAGAACAAAGGAAAAGCACAACAACCAAAAATGAAGGGAAGGAAATAAACATAGAAGCAAAAAAGTCAATTAGTAAACAGACTAATGATTTAATACACCGAATTTAAAGAGACAATAAAAATGTTAAAAGTGTTCAGCAATCTTACATAAAAAAGGGAATAAAAAGCCGCACACACAAAATAAAAAATGAATAGCCACAAACACTAAGGAAATTAAAAGAATCTAAAGAGATTATTTGTCTCAATTCTATGCAAGTGGATGATCACTAGTAAAATATTAATGTCCTAAACTAACCCCAGAGGAAATAGAAAACCTAATTAGGTCAGTTAGCAGACTGGAGAGAAAGTTGTCTAAGAACTACCAAAGAATCAGACACAGATGGATCCATAAATTCTAGGAACATTTAAAGAATCCCATGCTATTTGACAGTTCTCAAGCTAAGAAAATGAAAAGAAAGTTTCCAGATTATTTTTCTAAATATTGAGAAACATATATATCATAATTCAACAAAAACAGCTCTCTCTCTGTGTCAGCCCATCTCCTCCCGCTTTCCCTGTCCCTCCCCACACCAATCTCTTTTTGACAATCTACTAAAATCCAGGTAAATAAAAAATTTGCAGATAAGAAAAATATGTAATCCAGTTTCATTAGTTTCAAGTTTACTTTTGAACTAGTTTAAAAATAAACTAATTTGAAATTGTGTTTGGAATGCTTAAGTTTTACATATACATGTATAAAGTACTCCATAAAATCCAGAATACAGAGCAGACTAATGTCAACATTTAGCAACAAACTGGGGTCTAAAATGCTATTTCTCTCAAGCTGAATTTTGTCTAAGCAAAACCATTGGGTCTCCAACCCAAACCTCCATGAAATCTGATACATGGAAGAGGTCTAAGAAATGTTTACTTGAATTTGATTCTTAATGTAACCAGCCCTTTTATTCTAAGGTCACAACTGTGTAATTTAAGAGCCACATGTCCTCTGTAAGGGGCCTCATAATTATTTTGTTTATATCATTTCATTGTGTGGTACTAATTTCATTTAATTGACCAGTCACAGATTGAATAGATCAAAACTCCTCAGAACTATTGCTAGCAATTTTCTTCCTGACTAAGCAATTTATCATTGACAAAGAAAAGAAAATTATGAGGTAAATTCACAGTGTTATTTTTGCAATTAGATCTCTGCTTTCTTCTACATAGAAACAAGCAGCTGATTCTGTCACTGGGATGTGGATACAAGGAAGTGGTATAGCTCCAGAGAGGAACAGCTCCAGAGAGTGTATGTATAGTGTATGTATGATGAAGTTCAGGTGAGTATTTTGATGTGGATTCATATCCTATGATAATGTTGTTGATTTGAATACATTATCTTTGTCTATATGTACCAGAAACATTTATGAATATCTGTGAAGATTTTTTTGTAGAGTTTATGAGGGCTCAGAATCCTTGTGTTGAAGGATAAATGTTAGAGATTTTCATTTTTGTGAATGATCCCAAAGTTCCACCTGATATCTTGTGATTTTGCTGAGGCACCATTTTAAACTGAAACCCAAGAGGCTGGGGTAAAGAGGTCAGTGAGTAGTACCAACATCAACTCAGCATTGCCATGTTGTGTTCCTACTACCTATTCCTCATCATAGACAGAATGAATATGGTGTTGAGACTGAACTCTCTGTGGAAAAAAAAATGCCACCCCCAATAAAGTCATGCTACAAGGTATTTGTGAATTTAGGTATTTCCATGTCAAAATCTCCTAAAACTTGATAATATATTCTAATATTTTAGTTTAAGGAGCATATTTTATAAAAGGCCACAGTTTCCCCAATAATCTGATTATTATTCCTTTTCTTTCCATGCCTTTGAACTATTTAACTCTTCTACACAATCCCCAAACTTAACATTGAAACTGAGCACAAGGCCAAGTACGCTTTCATGCTCCTCTCTGTAATTAGCTTGCCCTGATCTTTCACTGCATATGGATTCCTAGAATACCTTTGTCTTAAGGAGCGAATGCTTGTTCAACTGCACTTTGTCTTTGGACTGCATGTCTCGTGGCTCTGGCAACCTGGCCTTATTCCAGAGCTGCAGCTTAAAAGATGTTATCTTTCTCATAAACGCTCACGTTCCTTTTTGGCATAGCATCTAATTCCCTGGCAGTCCAACTAGTGAAAAGATCTCTCTAGTGAAAAGTGAAAAGATTCTAGTCTCAATACTTCCCCACTTGGCCATTCACTATGTAGAGCCATGCCATTTTCTAAGGCTACACATAGATTTGCCTGTAGAACAGAGGGAACAACTCAGTTTTAGAATCATAAATGTCTGGGTTTAAATCTTAACTCTGTGATTTTTAGTTAAGTTGTTGGAACAGTTACTTAAACTCTATAAGTCTCACTTTCTTTATGGGAGTATTATTAAAGTACTATATTATGTAATATATAACAACATTATAATACCACATTATTTTTTACTATTCTATATCTTTATAATACCATTAGCACAATACTTTTTTTCTAATGGACTGTGTGAAATTTAGGAAGCCATCAAGTAGAAGTCCTAGCACTCTTCCTGGTATTTAGTGGGCACTCATTTGAGTAATGAGTGATCACTACTAGAATTACTAGAGTCCTGGTGCCATTATTATTACTAGTTCTATAATGAGGGTAAGGTCCACAACAGTAGTGATAATAGCTAACATTTGTAGAACAGGTATCCCTGACGGGCTCCTTGCTAAGTGTTTTACATGCACGATCTCATTCCAACCATGAGAAAGACATTATTATCCTTTGGATATTACAGATGATAAACCTGAGACTCTGAGAAAGGTTAAGTTCCTTTCACAAGGCAACATGATGAAATGACAGAGCTGAGAGTAAACTCCATGTCTGGTGAAATCCAACACACACTTTTTCTATATTTATGCCATATTTCTTTCAATATTTATTTCATTATTTCTCAGCATTCCTAGTTTATAGATGAGACTAACTAATAAAATTTTATCTCCCTATAACAAACTAGCACATTGCTGGATTTTCAGTAGATATTAAAATAATTTATTCTGATGTCTGTACTGTACATTTATTTTTTATTAAAAGTATATAGAGAGATAACAATTCAGAAAAAAAATATTTTTTAAATGATATGTAATTTCATCTCCTTAACAGCTACTTTCGGTATATTTCCTTCCAACTTTTTGTAATTCAACTATAATAACAGTAGTAATCAAAATGTATATACAATTTTATATCAAGCTTTTGCACTAATGATAAGCACTTCCAACACTTCTACAGAGCCTCCACCAACTACATTTTTAATGGTTGTGTACTTCAGTAAATGCTACATGATGATTCATCTATCATTAACAGCCAGAGCAGATCAACCATGAAGCTTTCTGATGAAATATATCATGAATAACATTTTTTAAAGTTATAATACATTGAAAGGAGAGTGAAAAAAACTGGTTGAGCACTCATATGCTTGAAAACATTTGTACCAAATGCCACTGGAAGATAGGCTCTGTCACTACCTAGTGACAGGATCTGGGCAAGTTCTTTGTTATCCTTGGTAGTCTTTGGACCTTTATCATAGAATGAGCTGAAATCTATATTCTCTCAAAGATTCCTAGCAGTTTTATAATGATTTTGTGATCATTGCCTGATCCTAATTCTGACACTCAGAAGTTGGGCGACTGGACCAGTTCCCTCAATCCTCTTGGTGGTTAGCATTTCTAATCTGGAAGGTAGTGTTGATGGGAACTCCCTTCCCATAACTTCAGGGACTTTGCCATCATCCTAAACATCCTCCAGTTCTAGATGTTCTTTTCTTTTCTTTCTTTTCTCTTTCTTTCTTTCTTTCTTTCTCTTTCTTTCTTTCTTTCTTTCTTTCTTTCTTTCTTTCTTTCTTTCTTTCTTTCTTTCTCTTTCTCTTTCTTTCTTTCTTTCTTTCTTTCTTTCTTTCTTTCTTTCTTTCTTTCTTTTTTTTTCTTCCTTCCTTCCTTTCCTTCCTTCCTTTCTTTTCTTTCTCTTCCTTCCTTCCTTCCTTCTTTCTCTCTCTCTCTTTCTCTCTCTCTTCCTTCCTTCCTTCCTTCCTTCCTTCCTTCCTTCCTTCCTTCCTTCCTCTTAAAATTTATTTATTTATTTGAGAAAGGAGAGGAGGGGTAAAAGGAGAGGGAGAGAGAGAGAATCCTCAAGCAGATTTCCAGCTGAGCAGGAGCCTGATGCAGGGCTCAATCCCAGGACCCCAAGATCATGACCTGAGCCAAAATCAAGAGTCAGCCACTTAACCGACTGAGCTATCCAGGTGCCCCCTAGATCTTCTTTCTCCTTCTTCCTTCTTATAGAAAAGTTAAGGGATCTTGAACATATCAAGCCTAAAGTTCCTTGCTAAATCTGGGCCAAATATATCTATTATGTTGCTGGTATGGTGTTTTAAGCCCTTTTAGGTTAGTTTTCAACATTTAAAATAAAAATCCAGACTTACAGCTCCTCTGAAAAAATTGAAACCTCTTCTAACACATTGCCAGCATGTCTCTGAAGCAGAAACTGGATGGTACCAGCCAATGCCAATTGCCTTACATGAGCCACACATTTGACAAAGTCCAGGCCACCGCCTCTATGACCACCTATTATCACCTACCCGAGGAGTTTCACTTCTTTCTTTCCTTACCTCACCTCTGTAGGTATCTGGATTAGTGACCCCATGTTCTGTATGATATTTCTCTGGCTGAGGGAATCATCAAACACCAAGGATGACTTCAAAGGCCAGCACTTCCAATAGTTCATTCAGAAAATATCAGATCTCTTTGGGCTGACAGACCCTCACTAGAATCCAATTCGAAATTTCACTGGTTTCATACTCTGCCATTTTATTGATTTAATACACAGTGTACCTGCTAAGTAAAGCTGACTCCTCTGCTTTGAAGCTTGGGGTCAAGCACATTTTCATACCATAGGTAAAAAAAGGAAGAGATTGACCTTCGTCAAAAGGGAATGCCTCCCAGTGGAGCGTCTAGAAGGCCTCTCTCACAAGCAAAAGGTGAAATAGAGCTGTTCTGTGCATTTACTCTGCATAGTCACTCACAAAGCATTTTCCTTTGTAACAAACTTTATGAAATTATTTCTCAGAGGTGGAAATGGCCTCAATTAGATAAAAGAAATGGAGCATTTAATTAATTTGTGACAAACCCACGGGTGGCCAGAAAAATAAAATCCTATCTAAAATTAGTTAAAGACAGACCACAAGATTGGACGCTGCCTCCATATTAAAAAACGAATGTAATTGACACCTTTTAACATTTGTCTTTTATCCATCTGGTAACAAAAAAAAATTAATTTCCTTAGTCAAAGCAGGCAAACAAAAGACCAGGTTACAACTACACAGAGCTTTCAGGAAAAGGAAATTGCACTAGTTACAAAAACAAGAAATTCTGGGTGCAGCTGTCCCTATTAAAATACAACAAAAGCCGGAATGAAATTGCCACAACAATGCACAATTAAAATTGTTCTTCACTGTTTTTTCTTCTCCCTCTCCAATCACTATTTGTGTCTGGCTAAGAGAAACAATCTTTAAACGGTTTTACATATACCCCATACAAGATCGATGTCACTAAATAAAGCATTATTTAGAGTTTTCTGGGGTCTGCACAACAATGAAAGTGTTTTGTGATGAAAGTCGCCAAACCAAAGTCACTCTTATATGGTGCCTAACTAGGAACCCAAACCCCTCATATGAAAAAATACGTGATTGTGATGCATTAAAACACAGGCATTTTTACTAGTGTATTAGTATATTACTAACTGTGGTTCTAATTATAACATGGGCCAAATATTACAGCTGATTCTAGTAATGGAATTTTTATTAATGACTTTTCCAGAGGAATGGTAACAATATTTATAGAGTGATGACTGAATGTGTTAACAAAGAGGGTGATGAGCAATAAGTAATAATTGGAGAAACATGCCTTTTTGAATTTCAGTAATTATGTAGCTATTGAAAACAATTTTTTAATATGTGAATTAGTTCATCTTATAGAACTGAAAAGAGGGCTGGTCTGGAAGTCTAGTCTAAGTCCTTCTTTGGCCTTAGGCTAACTAGGTTTACTTATTATAATTCTGGGGATTGGGTCCCAGCTGTTCCCATCCTCAACAGCACATTGCAGTAACTGAAGTAACTGAAGAGAGCTTTAAAAAATCCCTGGTGCACAGGTTGCACTTAACCAAACAAATCCCAATCTGGGAATGGGACACAAGCATCAGAGTTTTTCAAAGCCCCATAGAAGATTCTAGTCTGCAGCCAAGGTTGAGAAGCACACTATGCTGATTATAAATACCTTTCAAGATTAAAAGAAAAAAAAAAAACTATGAATACATTCCATATTCTAAAAGGCATGGTTGTCTCTACCAAGAAAATTAGGTTTGTCTGCATGAAAGATTATGGACTCCGGGAAACAGTCTGAGGGTTCTAGAGGGGAGGGGTTGGGGGGATGGGTGAGCCCAGTGATGGGTATTAAGGAGGGTACGTACTGCATGGAGCACTGGGTGTTATACACAAACAATGAATCATGGAACACACATCAAAAACTAATGATGTACTGTATGGTGACTAACATAACATAATAAAATAAAATAAAAAAAATTAGGTTTGTCTGTTATAAATGCAATATGCAGTTTTGCTGGATTGTCATCAATTAAGTCTATATTTGTGATGTTCTGGTATAAAACACACCCTCTGAGGTCTAAGCAGAGCAAAATTCACTGAGTGGAGGAATGGATCATGCAGGACATCTAAAAGAGATATCCTTACCTTTTATTCTGAAGATGTGAATAGTAACAGCCATTAAAATGTATACATGCATTTCTGCAATGCGGTATCAAACATGAGAGTAAAGTTCTCCTAGTAGAACATTTTACACAAGGAATGCAGAGATTCTTTATATATACATTTCCAACAAAAAGACTTAGTTTGTTTACTCATTATAAAATAGTAATGTTTTGCACTAGGAAAAAAGTCTATCCTTTTCTTCTGGAGTGTGTGCGTGTATGGGCCTGTGTGCAGTGACTGGGAATGAGGGAATGGACTGCCTTTCCAGGAGGTACATGAAGGTCTCCAGATTTCAGGTTTTGAATATTCATGGAGTGGGACAACAAGGCACAGTGCTCCTCAGGCCCATACCGGTAGGCTCCTTTATTAAAACTTCACAGTTTTGTCACTGAAGGTGATTGCTCATCTCCCAGAGTTTCAGCACAGCAGATGAAGATAACCTAATTCTCAAAAACCTGGACAGTGTATCTCCTCCAACAATGGACAGAATCTCTTAAGAAATCCCTTATTATCACCCCTCTCAATAATTACTATTTCTTGCAAATAATAGGGGTTATTTTTTATGTAGTATTTGAAGACAAATGATTAGTTTCTTTTGGATGCTCCTTTTCCTTCTTAAAAATGCCACTGTATTATTAACAAATGAAGACATTTTCTCATCATTATTGTTGGTTTTAGGATATGTAATGAAGACCAGAATTATTATATATTTGATTTTTTGCCACTAAATTTCATTTTTAAGTGAAGGGTAACTATGAGTCTGTTCAAATTTGAAATATAAAATAATATGGGATTGTCTTACGGATAATGTACTACACAGCTTTCTAGCCTGAAGCCAATTTGTTAAATTCTCACTTTGTTTTCTCAGCACCCAAAAGAATTAAGAGAAAAATGGACTGGCATTATATAAAACAAGCAATCTTTTTTTTTAATTCTGCTATATCTCAATACAACAGTGTAGTAAATAAAATAAAAATATAATTTGTTGGATTATTCCCACACTTGTTAGTTTAAATTACAGCTCAGGTACAAATATTTGAGTACACAAAATACAGTTAGATTTATGAAAATTCAAACATACTTTAATTTACTTCAAAGCATCAAACAATATTAAATTAAACGAAAAAGGATATAATCACAAAAATGTTCATTTTTCTTCTCTGCCACTGCCAAAGGAGAAATTCTGGTGTGCTACCAATACTATGGGTCTCACAGTAGGAAAACTTGATTTATAGACCTGACTGCTGTTAACTAGCCAAGAATTCTCACACACTAATTTGTGTTACCCTTTTGGAATTCAGAGGGTTGAATTAAATTATTCCTAAAGTTTTATTTATTGTAAAGATTTTTATTTATCTGACAGAGGGAGAGAGAAGGGGAGGGAGAGTACATGAGCAGGGGGATCTGCAGAAGGAGTGGGAGAAGCAGGCTCCCCACTGAGCAGGGAGCTCAGTGCAGGGCTCAGGGCTCGATCCCAGGACCCTGGGAACATAACCTGAGCTGAAGGCAGATGCTTAACTGACTGAGCCACCCAGACACCCCCTTAAAGTTTTTTTGAATTAAACTTCCTCTGATTTAAGTAAAAACACACATACATACACACAATCTTATGTTTCCTTGGGCCAGTTACACTTCTAGGCCCTTTGGAAGTACTGACTCACTTAAATTTTATCACAACCCAGTAAGTTACGTTTTACAGTTGAGGAAACTGAGGCACCGAGAGGTAAAGGGACTTGCCCAAGGTCATACCAAGAAAGCTGGGATTTTAGTCTAGTTTGGCTCTGGAGACTCTGGAGATCTTTTATTTCCTCTTCTAACATTTTGTGAAAAATTTCAAACATGCAGAAAAATGGAAAGAATTGTACATAAACAGCCATCTACCTATTCACTTGGGCTATACAAGTACTATTTTGCTATGGTGGGTGAAATTAAATAACCGCAAGTAGATCACCTAACAAACGGCTACAGTTTCATGTACAATGAAATTTTCCACCCTGCCTCCTTGTTCCCATGTAATATGGGAGAGGCACAGGGTCTGATGTGATAACCCAGGAGACTTCTCTTCAGCTGTGAAAAGTGAATTATAAACATGACTTCAGAGTCAAACATAATAATACTAAAAATCAACACAACCACTTCCACTATGCTGATTCATATTTTATAGCACCTTATAATTAATGAAACATCCATAAGTGTCATTCCTTCCCATGAAATCACACTACTATTTTCTCAAAAATGACAATGGAGTATTGTCTTAGTGAACAAATATCAAGCAGATTTCATGGATCTCAGTGGTGGGTATAAGCCAGAGATTGTATTAGCACAAAAGTGATACACATTATGCATTATGTCAGTGGGTTTTTCCTATTATATAAAACATATTTTAAAAATGGACTTCTATAGTCATATTTATTTTACTATTCTACTAGATTAATAGATGCCTCACCTCCAATAAGGTAGATGGGAACTTTACACTCAATGCTTTATAAAGCCATATAATATCTGAAATCAGAACACTTTCTTTAGAACTCTGATTTAATATATGCCTAATATAGTGCTCCAGTGATCTTTGATCCTATCATCACTCACACAGTCTTCAGGATACAACTTGAAATAGTTAAGGAAAATGTACATTAATGTCCCTTAAGGAACATAGCCTTCTTAAGACTTAAATTTCAATGATCATTATCTATAGCCAACTTTAATAAAATATATGACACATTAAAGTCTTTTGTTCAACATCTCTCATTTCATTTTCTCTAAACGTTCCTGCCTTGTAAAAATATGAACCCATTAATGCATTTTTAAAGTCAACGTGATAGTTTATATCTAAATCTATATTTTAGTAATCTGGACACACATACACACACACACACACACACACACACACAATGTAAAGTCCAAACAGCTAGCCAGTCATGCTTTTTCTAAGTGTATATAATGCTCATCTCTAGAATAAAGAATAAACCCCAGACATCACTGGAATAGTGAGAGATCTAGCCTTCTTCCCATGAGTCATTGATGGGGAACTCCCAGTATTCTGGCACAATACTTCTGAATATTGTTTCACACCAGCAGCAGCATCTGGAAACCTAGAAATGCAAAATTTTTGGCCCCACCCCATAGGCACTAAACAGAAGCTGTGAGAATGGGGATAGTAATCTGTGCTTTAACAAGCCCTCCAGGTAATTCTGATGTCTGCTAATTATTCTTGCCTGTACCATATAACATTCTTCCAACTAAGAATGGTAGTTTTGTCACTGCACCGGTTAGCCAAATTTATCCATGCAGCCCTCTTTTTTTAAGCCATTAGAAATCACTTTGTCTATATTTTTAAAATTGATATTAATTTTAGAGTTGATCCTATTTTCTATCCCTATGATTTTATCTTTCAAATCATCATTTACCTTAAAGAGATCATGAAGTAGCAGTGTGTATGAGAGGAAGTGTGTTAGATCAAATTCCAATTGGAGAGAATGGTTAGTTTATTCTCTCCCACCTCTTCTCCTCTTACACAGTATTTACAGGTGTACCTTAGGGACATCGCAGGTTTAATTCCAATAAAGTGAGTATCACAACAGAGTCAAATGATTTGTTTCACTTCCCACTGTATATAAAAGTTATGTTTACATTATAATGTTGTCTCTTAAGTATGTAATAGCATTATGTCTAAAAACCAATGTACACACCTTAACTAAAAAATAGTTTATTATAGAGGCACCTGGGTGGCTCAGGCAGTGAAGTGCCGGACTCTTAATTTCGGCTCAGGTCTTGATCTCAGGATTGTGAGATTGAGCCCCACATTGGGCTCCATGCTGGGTATGGGATCTGCTTAAGATTCTCTCTCTACCTCTCCCTCTGCCCACCCCCACTCTCTCTTAAAAAAAAAAAAGAATTTATTACTAAAAAATGCTAACCATCATCTAAGCTTTCAACAAGTTATAATCTTTTTGGTGGCAGAGGGTCTTGCCCTGATGTTCATGACCCATGACTGACCAGGGTCGTGGTTGCTGAAGGTCAGGTGATTGTGGCAATTTCCTTCTTTCTTTTTAAAAAACATTTATTTATTTATTTGAGAGAGAAAGAGAGAGAGGGAGCATGCGGGGCGGGGGAGCAGAGGGAGAGGGAGAGAGAGAATCTCAAGCACGCTCCCCGCTGAGCATGGAGCCCAATTTGGGGCTCGATTTCAAGACCGAGATCATGACCTGAAATGAAATCAAGAGTTGGACATTTAACCAACTGAGCCACCCAGGCGCCCCACTGTGGCAATTTCTTAAAATAAAACAACAGTGAAAGTTCACCATATCAGTCAATTCGTCCTTTCATGAACAATTCCTCTGTAGCATATGATGCTGTTTGATAGCATTCTACCCACAGTAGAAATTATTTCAAAATTAGAGTCAAGCCTCTTAAACCCTGCTGCTGCTTTATCAACTAAGTTTATGTATTATTCTAAATCCTTTGTTGTCATTTCAATAATCTTCACAGCATCTTCACCAGTAGCTTCTATCTTAAGAAACCACTTTCTTTGCTCATCCATAAGAAGCAACTCCTCATCCATTCAAGTTTTATCATGAGATTCCAGCAACTCAGTCACTTCTAGTTCTAATTCTCTTGCTATTTCCACCACATCTGCAGTTAGTTCCTCCACTGAAGTCTTGATCCCTCATAGTCATCCATGAAGGTTGTAATCAACTTCTTTCAAACTCCTGTTAGTGTAATCATTTTGACCCCTTCCCATGCATCACAAATGTTCTTAATGGTATTTAGGATCGTGAATCCTTTCCAGAAGGTTTTCAATGGACTTTGCCCAGATCCATTACAGGAATCACTATCTATGGCAGCTGTGGCATTATGAAATGTATTTCTTAAATAATAAGACCTGAAAGTAGAAATTGTTCTTTGATCTGTAGACTACAGAATGGATGCTGTGTTAGCAGGCATAAAAACAACATTAATCTCATTGCCTATCTCCATTAGAGCTCTTTGGTGACCAGATGTGTCATTGATCAGTAATATTTGAAAAGAAATGGAAAGAGAATCTTTTTCTCTGAATTGTAGTTCTCAACCGTGGACTTAAAATATTCAGTAAACCATGTTGTAAACAAATGTGCTGCCATCCAGGCTGTGTTTTCCACTTACAAAACACAGTAGAGTAGATTTAACATAAGTCTTAAGGACCCTAAGATTTTGGGAATGGTAAATGAGCACTGGCTTCAACTTCATGTCACCAGCTACATTAACCCCTAATGAGAAAATCAGCCTGTCCTTCAAAGCTTTGAAGCCAAGACTGACTTCTCTCCAGGTATGAAAGTCTTAAATGGCATCTTCTTTTAATAGAAGGCTGTTTTGTCTACATTAAAAATCGGTTGTTTAGTGTAGCTACCTTCATTAATTACCTTAGCTAGATCCTCTTGATAATGTTGAAGCTTCTACATCAGCGCTTGTTGCTTTACCTTGCACTTTTATGTTATGGAGATGGCTTCTTTCCATAAACTTCATGAACCAACCCCTGCTACCTTCCAACTTCAGCTTCCTTACCTCTCTCAGCCTTCAAAGAATTGAAGAGAGTTAGAACCCTGCTCTGGATTAGGCTTTGGCTTAAGGGAATATTGTGGCTGGTTTCATCTTCTATTCAGACCACTCAAACTTTCTCCATCAGCAATAAGGCTATTTCCCTTTCTTATCATGTGTGTAGCATATAGCACTGGAATAGCATTTTTAATTTCCTATAAGAACTTTTCCTTAGCATTCACAACTTGGCTGTTTGTTGTAAGAGGTCTAGCTTTTGGCCCATCTTTGCTTTCAACATGCCTTCCCCATTAAGCCTGATCATTTCTGCTACCTTTGATTTAAAGTGAGAGACAAAAAACAAACAAACAAACAAAAGTAGAGACATGTGACTCTTCCTTTCACCTGCCTGAACACTTAGAGGCCACTGTACGGTTATTAATTGATCTAATTTCAATATTGTTGCATTTCGGGAATAGGGAAATCCAAGAAGAAAGAGACAGGGAAGGAACCAGCAGCTGGAGCAGTGCAAACATGCACAACATTTATCGATTAAGTTTGCCATCTTATATGGGTATGGTTCATGATGCCCCAAAACAATTATAATAATAACATCAAAAGATCACCAATCACAGATCATAATATAATAATAATGAAAAGATCTGAAATATTGCAAGAATTACCAAAATGTGACAAAGACACATGAAGAGAGTAAATGCTATTGGAAAATGGTGATGATTTTGCTCAATGCAGGGTTGCCACAGACCTTGAATTTGTAAAAAGCACAATAAAGTGAAAAAGAATAAAACTAAGTGTGCTGGTATATGAAGATTGTTTCAATTCAAGTTTCCTTCTTCCTGCTCTTTTTATGTTATCATCCTTTAAAAAAATTACTTGTAGTGGTGCCAGGGTGGCTCAGTTGGTTGAGCATCCAACTCTTGATTTCTGCTCAGGTCATGATCTCAGGGTCCTGAGATCGAGCCCTCATGTCAAGGCTCCATGCTGAGTGTGGAGCCTGCTTAAGATGCTCTCTTTCCCTCTGCCCCTCCCCCACCCTACAGCACAAAAGCACACATGCTCTCTCTCACTCTAAAAATTAAAAAAACAAAGGAACAAAACATCTAAAAAGTTAATTTAAAAAAAATAAAAAATTGTAGTGAAATATCTACCTTTAATTTTTATTTTATTTATTTTATTCTATTTAAATTTTTCATATTTGGTCTAATAAACACATGCAAATTTATAATTTTTTTCCTCTCAGAATGACTGTCACAGTGGTGTATAAATCAAGATGCTCAGCCTTCCCCTAGGAAAATGGTGGGCACTGGCATGTCATTCAAACTAAGTCAATTGGACATGTTCTCTAACATTTTGAATTGTGAGCGATAATTAATACAGAGGTAGAAAAGATAGCAACAAAGCTTCAAGCCCATTCATTCCAATAGCTATTGAGAAAACTTGTCCATACTATTGTTACTTGCCTCTTTCACTCTACTCTGGCTCCTGTCCTCTGCATCTGGCTTTCTGAGATCTCTATAGTTCCTGGGAACTCCTACTAACTTTTCAATACATTCCTTTTCTGTGTATATTATCTATTGTCAACTTCTGTTACTTGTATCCTAAGAATCCTAACTAATCAAGGAATCCTCAAAAAGGGAGTTTTATTTCAAAACAAGGAAAACAACTGTGAAAGAGGAATCACAAGATCAGCAGTGAAATCTCAGTTTTTATAACTCACTGGGTAAGTTGCTAACCTTGCTAAGCCCCACTTGTCTCATCTGTAAAAAGTGAGGTTGGACTAAGGATGCTATTATTCATGCCTAGCTCTATGAGACATTTGTCAGAATTCTCTGGGTGGTCTCTCCCCACCCCCACCTCCCCATATAGTTCCAAGGGGCAAACCATTCACAGAGATAGCAGAACAAAAGGTGGATAAAGTAGGTCTCCAGAACATTTTGAATTGCAGCTCAAAAGCTCTTTCATCCATGATTTTTTTCAGGCGAGGGCAATGAACGTCACTGTATTTTCATTAGCAATATTCATGACTTTTTGCCATATTTCCTTATGTCCTCCCTGATTTATGCATTATTTCCTGCATTAGACCACAAGTTACACTGAAGTACCATCCATATCTGATTTCTCTCTCATTTCCAGAATCTAGATCAGTGCCAAGAATAACTCCCTACTCAATAAATACCATATGAATTTTCCAGAGTGGGATATTTCTACCTACATCTACTCCATGGATTCCGAGTTAAGTATATGTAACTACAAGAAAGGCCCTAAAAGAAGGTTATGAAAAATGTATATGCTTTAGTGAGAAGGAGAGAATGGGTATCAAACATGACTTGTCTCATAGTAGTTCTCCTTAACAGGGAATGATGCACGTACAGTATAAGATTTTATCAAAGACCCACCAAATCAGTGGTGAAAACTGTTGTAAAGTATTCTTTTGTGTTTTAAACAATTCTACCTGATCTCACCTTCCAAAACACTTTGGGCATGCTACACTGAATAGGGATAGAGGGGAGGATCAAAGAAACAAAAACCCTAAAGCAAAACCAAAGGAAAAAAATAACCAGACCAAACATTCTCACTCAGGTGCACAGGTGAAAATCATTCTTATTGCATCCCATTATTAGATTCTTTGACATAAATTGTTTGCTAAATGGAACTTCTTTCATTTTCATCGAAATTTATGGCCAATTTGAGGCAAGGTTTAATTGAATATCTCATACTGTAGGGAAAACTAATAACTAAACTGAAGCATACTTTGGAATTGATCCATATAGATGATAAAATCCTTTTTCCCTGTTTTTTGTTTCTTTGTTTCTTTTTTCTTTCTTTTTTTTTTGCCAAGGGAATTCATTTTAACTCTATCTCAGTGAATCAGATGACAGGCTAATTTCAAACCAACTTATAAATGAATATTTCTACAAGTTAGAAATCTATCAAGAGTCCCTCTTTACAGGAATGTAAAAAGAGAAGTAGAATAAATCCAGAAAGAGTTCAAAAAGCATCTAAGAGTCAACATTTTTATATTGTTGGAAAGGATGAAAACTGCATTCCACATTCCCTTGCAATCTAAATAATGCATTCATTGGTCACTCTCTATTATAAGGATAACACTGTGACTCAAAAGGACCTATAACTCTTGCCGCATCTCTGCCACCCATGTAACCATAGGTAAGGGGCTTAACCCTTCCATATCCCAGTTTTATTATCTTTATGATGAGAAAATTAGGTATGCTGATTTTATAGCTATTTCATTTTTAATTTTATCTTTGACAAGAAAATCTCACAAGGGCTTTGTAACTATGATGAATTTCACATAGACACTAAATGTCCAGTTCAAGTGTTGCACTGGCTTAAGGCACCACGTCTATTTCCCGTGTTATCCTTCTACGGCTTAGTAGCATACCTCATAGAGGAGGAATGGCTGGGGTAGGCAGAAGGACAGGTTCATACTCAGAAATACTCAGAGGCACAGACAGCTTGCTGTCCCATCTGTTTGGTACAGCATTATGAAAGTAGGCATCATCTGCTTCATCCACTCACCCAGTGGCAGAAGCCTGTGTGGATGCTCTGAATTTGTGCACAGTTTCAGCTGTGTTACCCCAACAATCTCTAAAAAGCCAATAATCTACATATTACTGGTAAAGAATCTGGCCCATTAGGCCAAGCCATATAATCATTAACATCTTTAGGCAACAAATGTGATTCAGAGTCCAACTCTAACCCAAGAAGCCACATTGGTGAAATTACTGAATGCACATATTGCTGAATTCCATGCCAAATAGGTCCCAACTCAGTAAGTAAGAGTGCCTGAAATTTACCTGAAGCATTCTGTACTAGCCATTTGGACACTTGTCCCCATCTCCCTCACATTTTGGAATGAGGAGGGGACCAATTCCAAGGGCAACTGAATTATTCTCCAAATGTCAGCTGCAAATAAATACCAAAATCAACCAAAAAGGCTTAGGTGTAAATCCATTCTCAATTTATACCTGACTTTTACGAGTTCAAGTGAGTTGCACTTGAAAATGTCAGGTAGAATTCTTTTATGAAGTTGCATATGACTTTTGGGGACATGGATCTAGTCTGAAGTGGCATTTGACAATCCCAGTGCAACATTCAGAGAGGAGCTGAGTGAAGAACTGTCAAGTGTATAGGAGACAGAGCACAACGTGTGAAACCATTGCAAAACACACCAGAGATGTCTTCCTGCAAATTAACAATGATGGAAATCTCCATTCCAAAGCCCTCTCAAAAAGTCTGGTAACTTGAATTTATGACCCAAAAAGTTTTATTTTAGGATCATGTAATTAGATTTGGTGAGATTTAAAAAGGTCATCTTTAGATTCGCCTAAGCATTAAGCCATTCCCTTAACTGCAATTTAAACAATCTGGCCAAGTATGTTAATATTCCAGACTCTTAAAACTATATAGAGATGGCTATGTTTACATATTTTTGCTTTTTTATGTCTTAAATGAATGCTAAAATACCATGATAAATAGATATGAGACCATGAGTAACATCAACTTTGTTAATATTATTAGAAACATATGTTCTAGCTGTGCTGACTTAAAAATATATGTAGACATCTGATTGACTAAGTTCATGGCCATCAAATCTAATTATTTAAAAAAGTTATCACCAAAAAAAAAAAAAAGTTATCACCACAGAGAACAGCTGCCTATGTTTAAAATGAGTGGAAGGCTAAATGCTCTCTCAGTGATCACTTCTAGCTCTAGTCTCTTGGAATGCTGCATGGTCAATAAGAAACCAGCTAATCACTAAAAGAGAAACTCTCAATATAAAGTGTTTTTCAAAATTCCAGATTGAGCTACAGCAACAGGCTTATTCTGAGCCACAAATAAGAAGTAGAAGGAAAAAAAGATAATTGAACATTTAGGTCCTGGCCTTCTATGTTAGCATATTCAGTTCTCCCTTCTGTTAGCATATTCAGTTCTCCCAAATCCATGAAAGACATCCCCACCTTATAAATACAAAAGAGTAGAGTATGAATTTTCTAACTTAACACGAAGTAGTTCACCCCTTAACAGACTCTCCTGTCTTCATCCATGATAGCTCCTGACACATCTGAGCTTTTATACCAGTTATTGTGTGGATTAGCTATGGCTTTTCCATTTACAAATGTGATGGTTAATTTTATGTGTCAACTTGGCTAAGCTTTGGTGTCTAGTCATTGAGTCACACAACAATCTAGATAGATGTTAATGTGAAGTAGTTTTTAGATGTGATTAACATTTAAATCAGTAGATTCCAACTAAAGCAGATTACCCCACATAAAGTGGATGGGTTTCATCCAATCATTTGAAGCCTTTAAAAGGAAAAAGACTGCAATCCCCTGAGAAGGAAGGAATTCTTCCTTCAGACTGTCTTTGGACTCAAGACTGCTATATCAACTCTTCTCTGCGACTCTAACCTGGTGGCCTGCCCTGCAGAACTCAGACTAGCCTCTCCCTGTAACTGTGTATGCCAATACCTGAACATAAATATCTTTCTCCCTGTATATACATGCATCTTTCTAGTTCTGTACTTCTGGAGAATCCTGACTAATGCAACAAATGACAAAGAACTCAACTCAAACTGGCTTAAGAAAAAAAATTGTTGTCTGACAGAACTACCAAGTCCAAGCTCTACTTTGTTGTCTGTATTTTTAGATGGGCTCTACTCTGTAGTCACAAAGATGGTCATTGGCAACATGGGCTTACATTATAATGAGTAGGCACTTCTTCCATAGAGATTCAGCAAAAGTTTGAGGAAGGACTTTGAGAGTCAGACCTGGGTCTCTTTAAGTGTTTGGGGTAGTTGGGGATGCTCAGAGGAACACCAATGGATTGAAAATAGGAGAGGCATAATTCTCCAAAAGAAAACTAAAATGCTATCACAAAAGCAGAGGAAATGGGACACTGGGCAGAGATAATACAGATGTCCCCTACATAGTACAGAACACTTAGCTATTACTTAATATTGTAGGCTACCTTTTTATGAGCATATATATTATCTCCTTAAACTATGAAATTATTGAAAAGACAAGTTCTTAATAGCTTGTTGTATTTCCTGTGGTAAGTAGTACTGCAAGTTCTACATTTCCCACCACTCTTCTCAACACAAATCTCGAAGCATGAACTCAGACATCATTCATAGACTGTATACAGTGAGCTTTGAGGTGAGTGATATATAAAATTGAGTGAACAGTAGAGGAACTTATATCTTAATTCACAAAGCTCCCTTGCTAAGTATTCACAGAGATTATACAATATTGCTCAGTCCACTTATAGCAATTATTTAACTAAAGAGCTATCTTAAGTTGGAAAGCATCAAATAAAATTTGGTTTCTTGAATGCAAATAATCCATGGGATGCAATTCTTCTGAAATAAAATGATAACCTTCTCTTCTAATATCAACAGTATAACAAGAATCAAATATTACTTTATTCAGGTATAAGTAATGAAGCATCCCGAAATGACAAACCTCCATACTCAGGTACCTGAAATAACTTGCCACTGATTTATATCTTTTACAACATGCAGTACCTAAAACTCTTTTGCAGAAATTATTTATTATAATATTTCAGGTCATTATGATCAGGTCATTACAACCATAAGTGCGGGTTCTTTATGACCCCTTGAAAAGCTAATACATTAGCTAAAGTCCTTGGCCATAGAGAAAGCATTCTAATTTCCAACAAGAAAGCCGTGACAAAAATTATTAAATAAAACATCAGAATATAGCTTCATGCACATATATATATACTTATAAAACATACCTACATACATCACGGGCCCTATTTTCTGCCACATTTCATTCTTCAAAAATAACTATAATGTCTCAACATTATAATGTCCTACCTGTGCTATACTCATCTTACTTCAATGCTTTAACTCCTGTAGTCTTGCTTCCTATCTTTCTTCTCTTGGCTAATATTTGATCATTTCAGATTCAATTCTGGTGACATTTTCTCTAAAAATATTTCCCTAAAACTCAGATTGGACTAAACTGTCCTCCTGAGTGCTTCCAAAGTACAACTTCCCTTATCTCTGACATAATTTGCAATATCATATTGAAATAATATGACAAAATGATGGTCTCCACTCCACCATACATACACTTTTGGACAGGGTTATGCCCTGTTCGTTTTCTCTGCAACACCCTCCCACCAATATCTCCCCATCATATGCCTATCACTAGACTTGTACAAAATAAAATGAGGAGGAAAGTTCATGGGATGGACAACAAATGTTTAAAAAGAAGAAAACAGCAAATTGGAAACCAATTCCTTCAGAAAAACAATTTTGAATTTTGTATACTTGCTCTGAAAAAGATAAGACTTAGAAGGTGGAGAGAGTGGCATGAATCCTCAATACTGAAAAAGGTGCAGTGCATAAGAGTAGTTTATTTGATTCTGGAGGCTCCAAAGGGAGAAATAGGGCTGAATGGAAGAAGGTGGACAGAAGTAGAATAAAACTTACTATATAGAAGAACTTTCCAATAACTGGGGCTGTCTATAGATAGAAGGCCTTGATTCACTAAAGAGTAAGTTTCTCATATTTAAGGGTTAAGACAGAAAATGACTAAGTCTTTCTCTGGGGTCTACTCTAATATATTCCGGAAGTGGACAAATTTCTACACCAGAACAGCACTGCTACTGCCTTGTGTCTGCCACAGAGTAAGTTAGCTGATAGATGAACAAATGACACAGATAATTTCTCCAAAACTAAACATTTATTCCTATTTCCTTTCCTTACATCACTTAGAGGAATTTCTTTTATAATTTAACAAATGATCCACCTAGAAGCCATTATGAGTAGTAAGGAAGAAGTTGAAATATACTGATACAAAACTGAACACTTTTGTGGGGTCCAATGCTGAAACAACACCTTGCCTGGATTTGTATTATGTATAAATAGAATAACTACAAAACTATAGCTCTGATAGAATACATGGTAGGTTCATTTGGATGCTTGTTCAAGCCCTTTATGACTTCTGGGAATACAAAAATTCAAAGAACATAGACCCTACCTTAGAGAAACTCTAGGTCTAGAAGTACACACTGACATAAGGGAGAAATCATTACCTTATTCAACAAATACTTAATAACTTCCTACTTTGTGCCAAAAGCTGTGCTAGATTTAGCTATGGCAGAACAAAAGATCAGAGTTTGACTTTAAGAGGAGCAAAGAGTTATGGAAATTTTTTTTCAAAAGATGGCTGCTCATGGGGAAAGGGAGAAAAAAATGGACAGACAGATGGAATTTTGCAATGTAGATCTTGAGAGAATTCTAGGGATGGGGGAAGGCTTGAGCAAAGGCGTATTGGCAGCAAAGCGTGAAAATTGGAGAGTTACAGAGTTGGGTACAATATGAATATAGATGTGAGTGAAAGAGAAAGGATTAGAAAGTTAGATCAGGACTATATTATGGAAGGTCTTTGATGAAAGGCACCCAAAAACCCGAAGATGAGTAGAATGTATTTATTATCAGAGGCAATAGGAAGCCACTGAAGTAAGGTTTGAGTGGTGTCCCTTTGATAAGTTGGGGCTCAGCAACTCAGCAAGTGGAGGGGAAACTGAGCATTGCAGAAGGACACTGAGCTTCTCAGAGAATTCCCTGTGAATTGTTTCCTAGAGTTCTTGAGAGGATGATGTACATTCTTCTGGGTCTCTGATTCACAGATGCTCCCTAACACTAGAATAGCAGATATTGCTTCAAAATAAATCTTCCATTTCTGGGAGCAATTTCTCTTACCATTCTTTTCTCATGATTAACATTTATTCATTTTTCCAGATTTTGGCTGACTTCTCCTCCAAAGTCCTTGCCTAAGAGCCCAGATGGATTAATAGACACTCCTAGGCACTCTTAGAGCACCCACCACATGTTACCATTTAAAATACAGTGAAAATTGAAATTTTCTATTTGGGTGTTTTTGGCCACCATACACCTGCTTTTAGAGGGTAAGGATTGGGTTTTATTCACCTTTTTGTATCCCATCTGCTTCTAACACGGATCTGGAAATAACTAACTAACTAACTAAAGGAGTATTTATTTTTTAAAAAGAATTAGACAGGTATTTAGAACACTTGCCGTCAAAGTTTAGCTGTGATACTTCTGAGATGTGCAGTCTTGGGAAAACCACTTGCCTGTTTGGGATTTTTGGTTCTTCAAAATAAATTCAGAAGATAGGATTAGTGATCTCTTCTATAGAGTAATTATAGTGGTAGGCACACATTATTAACAGCAGATCACCTACTAATTAGATTTAAGGAACCGTTAGCATCAAAAAACTTCTAGCCAGAAGTCAGGAAACTGGAAAAAATATAACTAGGACATCTCCATTAGATGGTCATGAAAACAAAGATAATAATCCACTGGCACAAGCCTAGGAGCAAAGATCATAATTCCCATGATAGGTAAACAGGTTCTGCCTAAAGTCACTAAAAGATTCAAAAGAGAAAACCAAGGTAAGGACATTCATAAAGTCATGCTAAAGGCAAATCTACCATGGATTAATTTGCAAATTTAATTGATGCTTTCTCCTGGCTCTAAAGAGTTTTAAAGAAAATCTTATAAAAATCAATCTTTTTACATTTGATTTAAAATTAAACTTGGAAGGGACAAGAAGGAGCTTTCTCTCTATCTTCATAGGGGTTTGGTTTACACAAGTGTATGCATGTCAAATCTCAAGAAAAGGTCACTGAAGATCTGTATATTTCAATATATTCATATTTTAGCTGAAAGGAAAAAAAAAACACCTAAACAAATGTTTAACACTAATTAATGATATGCTGGCTAGGTATTTAGGAAGAAGTGTATGGAGGTCTGTAGTTTACTTTGAAATACATAAGAAAAATGAACAGATGGATGAATGGGGGATAGATAAATAGATGGATGGATATGATAAATGTTAAAGGTAAAAATCTAGCTGTTGGGCATACCAGTGCTCACTGTGGTATTACTTCAAATTTAATGTACATTTGAGAAGTTTCATAAGATTGTGAAAAGATTTTTAATTAAAAAAAATCAGGAGGGGTGCCTGGGTGACTCAGTTGGTTAAGCGTCTGCCTTCAGCTCAGGTCATGCTCCCAGGGTCCTAGGATGGAGCCCCATGTCAGGCTCTCTGCTCAGTGGGGAGTCTGCTTCTCTCCTTCTGCCCCTCCCCTGCTTGTTCTCTCTCTCTCTCTCAAATAAATAAATCTTTAAAAACAATTCAGGAACAGACATGCACTGAAGAAATACCAAATTAGTCTTTTGAAACTACTATATTTTTAACTATCCTAATCTACAGTAAAGAAATGCAAGGTGGTTAAAATTGGAGTATCTTTTTACTAATGGTTTTTACACATTTAAATTCAGAATATTCTATAAGGATATTTCCCTTTCTTGACAGAGTCATCACAAGATTAAATAAAGTCACGTTTGTATGTGTCAATGTGTGTATGACAAAAATTATTTACAAAAGAGTATTAAAAAAGAAATCTCAGGATTTATGGTTGCAAGATGTTTTTAGTCAAAGAAATAGACAGCAATAAACTTAAGAGAGATAAATTTAATCTTAAATTTTCTGCTATATTAAGAAAGAGAGAAGAGGAAAAAGAGAAAATATCCAAGTATTCCAAAACAGCAGATAGAACCAGCGTTCCATCCCTTTAGCTCTAATCTTCAAGGCATAGCTATTCACTGAATGACACAGAGGAGAAAGGAGGCAGGAGGAAAAGAGAAATTAATGGAACTGTCTACAGGGAGGGCACAGGTAGTGGAGGGAAAGCACTGGGCACTGTAGGTTTTCATCCTTTTTTCCAAAAGAGGAATATCAAACTCTCTTAGAAGCAAAGCTGTTTCTTGTCAACTTATCCTCCTACTATTTGCAGAAATACTTAGTCAAGGGATTGTATCTTCAAATATTTGTGAATAAGCAGAAGGAATTGCCAGTTGCCCACCGAGAAACCTAATACTTCTTGTGGGTCCAAGTGTGCCACTTAACTTTAAGAATCTGAGATGTAATTTATGCAACACATTAAATGAAAATCAACTTGATTGCATTCTGCTCCCTAACAGTAACAAGGGTGCAGGACGTTGGCTCTCATCACACCTGGATACTCTGCAAAGCAGTAAGAACAAATGTCATCTCTAGCAGGTAGCTATGCACTTGTCTAATATGTTGATACATACTGTTGTGCTAACAAAGGCCATAAGCATGTTTGTGATGGGAAACACATGGGTGTTAGCTTAGCTTACTTCTAAACAAGAGGAAAAAAATAGCTCTAATAATTGTTTATTCTAACTTGCACATTTTTCACAGCACTAAGAAAGTACATCTAACCCTCTTTGGTTACTGTGACAATTTGTTAGTCAAAATACATATGTTTTATCTTATGCATATGCACTACTGTTTTTGATAGCTATGCTAATTAGGTTATTCCCCTGAGGCAATGGCTTCAGGTAAAGAGCATGATGACATATTACCATGGAAAAACTAGACCCTGCAATTAATAGTTACTACTACTTTCTGGTGAGTTCCTCATTCTTAGGACCCTGGTGGGGGAGAGGTCCTACCTTGATTACCCCCAACTTGGCACTGTGATCATGTGATTCCTAAGCCTGTCACTGACAACAGTCCTGGGGCCATCAGCCATTGCTCCATTAACAGGAGGAACATTGAATCTTTGTTTTTTCTTCTTCTCCTCTATCAAAACCACCACCATCACATATTATACATAAAATTATGTTTTTGTCTCTTTGTTACTATACCATTCTGAAAACTGTTGGGTAGATTTTTTCAACCACTTTGAGGGCAGTCTGTGGGTCACATGATTTAAAATATGGTAAATGAGGCATATAAGGAATAAACTTTGAGAAGTTCTTGAGGAATGTCTCAAAGAAATCGTCCCATATTCTCTCAAAGAGCCAAAACTTATATAATATGATAGGTCAGATTAACTGCCAACAGAGAGAGAAAAGCCGTATGCACGCCGACATGGCATGGATAAAAATAAAGCCTGATTGTGAAAGCAAGATCCACATCAAAGATAACAAGGGTCAAAGTGATTATTTTTGATGGAGCTATTTCTCACATGGTTTCCTCTGTAAACTATTCTCTACGGCTGGGGTTGGCAAATATTTTCTGTGAAGGACCAGACAGTAAATATTTTAAGTCCTGTGAGCAAGGGTGTTTGTTA
This sequence comes from Eumetopias jubatus, assembly GCF_037043125.1. Classification (NCBI taxonomy): domain Eukaryota; kingdom Metazoa; phylum Chordata; class Mammalia; order Carnivora; family Otariidae; genus Eumetopias; species Eumetopias jubatus. The sequence goes on from NW_028274807.1 coordinate 173,823,238, forward strand.
CCACTTTGCTGCTACCTGGGGAAAGCAGTCATAGGCAATACACAAAGGAATGAGGCTAGCTGTGTTTTAATCAAATTGTATTGAGGGACATTGAAATTTGAATTTCATATAATTCTCGTGTTATGAAATATTAATATTATTCCTCACTTATTTTTTCAACAATTAAAAAAATGTAAAACCATTCCTAGTGTATGGGCTGTACGAAAACAAGCAACTGTGAAGATTGCCCCATAGGTTATAGCGGGCTGACCCCTGCTCTAGGGGAAGTAGCAGTAGGGATTTGTTACTTAATGATGGCTAATATCTCTTCCCCGAAGATGATGAGGATATTTTTAAGAATGGGAAAAGCAACAACAATATCTCTCTTGGATTGAATACTGATTAATTGCCTAAATTATAATGCTGACAGTATTACCCCACTTGTGGATTGGAAAATAAGGCCTGGAGAGTTAAAAATCTATCCCAACCCTCATAGCTAGTACAGGAGTACGTGTCTGGACTCTCTCAAATATCAGGCTCAGTCCATTTTGCTGAATGGCTTTTCTGAGAGATTGAAACATAGTTGGGACTTTGCCCCAGACTACTTTGTCTCATGGTGAGCATATTCATTGGAGAAGGATGCACGTAACTAAAAGTAGAGCAATTTTGTTTCTCATTACCTCTGCCAGAGAACAAAATTTAACTGAAGTGGTATGTGCCACAAAATATTCACAAGCTATAGGACAGATTACCTGCTAATGGAATAGAAACTTTATTTTGGAAACCTATCACTTTAGGAGCTCAATAAAGGAACTGCAGATTATAAAGAAAAAATTGGAGGGATTAATAGCTTGTATGAACATCATAGGCTGGTATGACTGCTTTTCTAAGTTTAAATGTTCAATTTGTCCCTGAGCAACAGAAATACAAAGGAATGAGAAGACACATAATATAATCTTAGCTCTTGGGCATAATGGCAACACACACACACAAACACACACACACACACACACACACACACACACACACACACCTACCTACCTCACAGGGCATGCCTGGCTTTTCATAAAGAATACATATGAAATAGTGAGCTGATAAGAACTTTTATGTACGTGCTGGAGGTAGAGAGGGAGGTATGGATTGCTCAGTGTCTCTGTAAAAACCACTGAATTTGCATAATGAAGAGGTAGACTGAATCGGGCCCAGAGCATTACATTAAACATGCAGACTTCGTACATCAGCCTCTCCACTGCTAATCCCAGAGAGGATTTCAGAGAGTTCACTCCATCCTGGCTCTCTGAATAACCACTCTCCCACAGATTTATTCCTCTCTACTATCGTCCCTTCCCCTCCCCCCTCATTTTTTCCTCTTATAATCAGTTCTAAATATCTCTAACCTGATCCTATTAAATAAAGCATAGAGCCATGTTTCTCAGCCTCAGCACTACTGACATTTAGGGGCATGTAATTCTTTGTTGTATGGAACAGCCCTGTATATTGTAAAATATTTGGCCATTGCCAAATGTCTCCTGAGGAGACACTTTCTGCTCCCCCTTTCTGTCTTTCTCTCCTGACAGGAGGAGCAAAGAGCTTGGGAAAGCAGATAGTCAGACAAATGGGCTGGGGCATGAGTCATAAACAGAAGAACAGCAAGATCCCTTTGGACTGAGGACAGGATGCAATACTGCAGGAGTGGGGCATCTGTGCCTAGCCAGTGCTCCCCCACCACTGGGTTACTCCATGATGTACCTAGGGAGGGGCTATCTAAGGTATTGATGTTATAACCTTAGTAGAGATTTCCTTCCTAGAGGCAAAAAAGCTGAGAGCTGACATATATCAAGGAAGTACTTGGGCTTTGACAATGAGAATGTCAGTGGCAACTTTCAGAGACCAGAATTTGGTATCCTTCCCCATCTCCTGTGTACAACTTCAGGGACTGGGTTGGTTCCGGGAAGAATGGAAATGTGATTTTCTCACCAACCTTGCAAAGACTGGATGGAGCTTTGGAGTCAGAAATAATTTGCTTTAAAGGAAATAAAGAAATGAAGTTTTACACAACCACTTCTTGTTTAGGTCTGTAAGTTCCAGAACCCTCTGTTGTGTTAAACTTCCAGTCTCCATTGTGGAAGATTTAGTAGAGTTCTCAGGTATTATGATGGACTCCATAAGAACTCTATCTCCTCATCTTGGCAGTTCCCAGATTGCCAGGTTTTACAATGTTCTCAAAGCTTAACTGACTCAGGGCTGGGCCATGGAAATGCTTAACTCACTGCCCTAGGCTCAGATTAAGGCTCCAGGTCTTCCCGATGGGGGTTACAAAGACCTATGGCAGGAAGTCTGATAAACACTAGGTAAAAGTGTGTTTTCTGAAAATCTTTCAGCTGCTAGTGGGATTAGACTATTCACGCCTGTAACCTTGTTGAAGAGTTAACTTTGCTGGATGGACTCATTATCAAGCAGGCATCTGCTGTTTTTTTTTTTTTTTTTTTAAAGATTTTATTTATTTATTTGAGAGAGAGAATGAGAGAGAGAGAGAGCACATGAGAGGAGGGAGGGTCAGAGGGAGAAGCAGACTCCCTGCTGAGCAGGGACCCCGATGTGGGACTCGATCCCGGGACTCCAGGATCATGACCTGAGCCGAAGGCAGTCGCTTAACCAACTGAGCCACCCAGGCGCCCCAGGCATCTGCTGTTTTAATAATGCAGGCTCAAGTTAAGCACCTTCTTCAATAACAGGAATCACATACCACTCCAGCGCAAATATCCCTGGTCCTCCCACCGAGAGCTGTGTGCATATGATATATTTGTCTCCATGTGTATATACACATTTGCAATTATTTTAATTCCATGTATTCGGGATGATAAAATACAGCTTGGGTAATCAGTAATTGGCTGGTGCTGTGCCTGGCACGACTCATACCTTTCACAGCAAATGATTCCTTTGATTCTTGGGTGGAAGGCCGTATCTGTGGGCCTTTTAATTTGGCTGCACTACGAAATGTGTTGGGAGAAAACCCAATGTGGTCCAAAGGAAAACACTGAGGAAAAAGCTATTTCTCTCTCAATAGGTAGAAATAAGGAGATTATTTTTTAAAAGGCACTGTTTAAAGCACAACTACAATAAGTAAATTTACAATCCCCTCAAAATCTGTATAATATTTTCATATTTTAGTAAGCTATCATATTAGTTACAGGTTTTAAATTAATTTTTGGTGTCTCTTTAGTCCCATCCAGATACAACTATTAAACTTTTCTGTTCAATTAAGAGCAAACATGTCAGTATATGTAATAGCTAAAGATTCCAAGCTTTAAGAAGAACCATGTGACCTAAGTTCTATCATTTGTTATGATGTGAACTTATGGAAACTCTGAGCAAGTCACTGCCCTGAACTCTTTGGGTTTTTATTCTCTACCTGCAGAATAAACTGCTGAGTAAATAATTGCTGAGATTTCTTCCTACTCGAACAGTTGATGGGTCCATCTCTCTAATGACTTGACACAAACAACCCTACCAAAAAGCCACACTTTTAACTCCCATTCAATTGTAAAAAATTGCCCATCCAACTAACAAGAGAATGAAATCAAAGGCAGAGATATGGATTTACTGTTGTCTATCAGAAATTGCAAATTCAAATGTCTACAGGTGACAGGCTTGAATGTAAATGGATGAAATCAATCAAGAGTAAGTGGTGGGAGATTTTGAGAACCAAAGAGCTCATGTTCTGTCTACAGAAGGCAACTTCTCAGCTCCAATCTGTTATGTAGGAATGCAAGTCTCCATATCATTAAAAGAAATCAGATATCCAGACATTCATGTTAGATCTCCTGATATTCAAATGATTGAAACTCTGGAGGCTGAAGAAAAAGCACCGTTCTCTACTGAAAGCATAACCTCTTCCCCAATGAGGTCATACCCACAATGGCATCAATTAACACCCCTACGTAAGGACTCCCAGGTTTAAATCTCTAGCTTGGCTCTTGTTCTTAAGCCTCGGTCATATGTTTAATGGACTCCCAGGCATCTCCACTTGGACACCATGAAATTTTTTAGTGGCACCATTTTTTTTTTTCTCCCCAGCATTCAAGAATTCAATTTGTGGACACAGTTAAAGCAGACCAAAAAGTATAAGTTAAGAGGAGGTATATTTGGATTGATATAAAGGTTAAAACCTGCTACAAAGTTGTTTCATTATCGGGCTGCATATAACATGCATGTGGCTAGCTTCCCCTACAGCACTCATCTTCTATTTTAAAAAAATGTGTTCTAAAGTTAAGGGTCTTGTTCAATAACAGCAATCACATACCACTCCAGAGCAAGTGCCTTTGTCCTCCAACAAACAACTGGGGAGCTAGTTTTCTGTACAGAGTTTAGTTTTCTTTGTGTGTACTCCCATTTGCAATTATTTTAATTCCATGCACTTTGGGATTAAAATACAGTCAGGGTTATCAGGAATTGGCTGGTTCATTTACTCCAAACAAAAATCAGGCTATAGTTTGGGTTTTCTACTGCTGCGAATCACAGAGTATAATATTGCTAACTGAGGTTGGAATTTGGAATAGAACACCATTGTGAAGTGTCCACTAAACCAAAACCACCATTATCCACTTGAAGACTCTTTAATTCCTTTAATTCTCTTTAAATTCCAACTTAAATAACAAAAGGCTCAAACAGAGGGAAAACAAGGCTTTAATCTATTAAGGAAAACACAGATACATTTCATGTTTTAACCAAATAAACAAAGAGCAGTTAGCTTTCCTACTTTTAATCACTACTATGGCCCATGAAGCTTACCTCTTGAGTTCTAAACCTTAAAAGTGTTTGCCTAATTGTCAAAGGAGCCAAGTTTTTGGAAGGACCCTTTCATAGGTCTTGTCTCAATACAAAACCAAATGCTACTGAATTGTATGGGATAATGCTACCTCCTGAAATAAAAGTAGATGAAAAAAACGTAGTGGGGGAAAATTATACCATTTCTATTGGTTTCTTCAGGAGTTTATACAAATTCTTATATTTCAGGATAATTTTTAACATTTTTGTCCTAAGTTAAAGGAATGCGAAGGATGTTAGGACACCTAAAATATTCACTGTCTCACTACTTCCCAGACTGTGATGCCTAAGTTACTTCTCTTCAGATGTCCTCCCTCAGTTCTTTTATAAGTCACCATGAATTTTTATTCCCATTACTTCACCCTGACAAAGATAATTCATGGTGTGGACATTTTAAGGTCAGAGACCAGATGGAAGATAATGTACATACAACAGGAAACTATGGAGATTATTAACAGTGTTTATGTATATTTCAATGACCAAATCTAACGGCTATGTAAAGAGCTCATCGCTAAATGAATGTAGTTTCCATTTCCCAAGAATGTATGGCTAATCTTTCTTTTCCACAAGTTCAGACAAGTACAAATTATTATACCGATCCTTGAACAAGGCAGTGGCCTGGCTAATTACATTTCTAAATGTATTCTCTTCTCTGCTCCTCCCAATTCATCTTGCCTGAGCTTCCCTGACCCTTCTTCTATCACTTTAATCTGTACAATGATGTGTTCATACAAATAATGAGAAAGTCACATGGATATAAACTTTTGTTAAATTATATTTTTTATGACCATTGGAAAAAAAGTTGAAAAAATTTAAAGAAATTTTAAAAAATAACTTAGGGAAAGATTATTCATAACTGAAAGCTTTTACTGACAAAACAAAATTAACTGATTACTATTATTTGGATAAATCTAGCTTTAACTTTTGTTTGACTTGTTCAGGGACCATGCTTATTAGTTCCATGATTTATGCTAGGATGTCAGCACTTGGCGTCAGCACTTGGCATTAGACCTTTAAATACATGGGTCAGGCAACAGATTCTATCATAGGCCATGCTGGGAGGGAAACGGAGAATTGGTCCGTGGGGTCCACCCCTACTAACAACATATCTTAAACCTGTTGACGTAACTTTCTACAATTTGCCCGTTTTGCTTACCAGCAGCTGGTTATAAGATCCATTGTTTTCATATTCTTGTGGCTGTCCAGAATTCTCAGCTGCAATACTTCAGTTAGGTTGATCTATTCTGCTCCTTGCCTTTCTCTTCATTGTCCTCAGTGGGATTCATTTATCTTCCTCTCCCCTTGAAGCCTTGCTAAATGATTGACTTTCAAATCCCTAAATCACACAGAGTGCTAATGGATGTTAATGGATTCCCCAAGTATTTAAATTTTAAATGGAAACTCCTATAGGTACACTGGGAACCAAAAGAATAAATATTTAATATTGTGAATTGCAGGAAAAATGGTAAAAGACATTTTAGAGCTGGTGTTCGCCATCAGTTCTCATCAAATGAAAGCCTTCCTTTAAGGCAGAACCTATATATGATAGGTAATTGTGAGTTATTTCCAAGTTTGGATAGAACAATGGTTCTTAAATTTAAGTGTGCTTAAGAATCATGTTGGGGAGTTGCTTAAAAATGCAGACTTGGGGACCTATCCCCAAAGACCCTGTTTTAGGAGGTTTAAGGAAGAGCCCAGGAATCTGTGTTTAAGCAAATAACACAAGCAATTCTAAGGCAAGTGGTCCTCAAATAAATCTAAGAAATACCTGTCACCCAAAAGGCCATTGGAATATTCCCAGTCAAGAATCAGAATACAACACCTAGACTTGGCACTTAGGTACACCTCTCAGTTTATCTTTGCTCAAGTATCAGAAGGGTCAAAAAGAATAACCTTGCTGAGTGCTAAGGAATAAAAATGTTAATATTATACCATCATCAGCCATCATCATCATCATTATTATTAACCTCAATAATAACAGAAAATCACTTGAAAGTTTGTTCACATGTGCCAGGCATTGATCCTAGTGTTTACAGGTATTAACCCATTTAATCACCAGGTGGACATATGCTCAGTGGGACTTAATGAAACATGATCAATAATGACAATGTAATTATACTCTTATCATTGAAAATATTAGAAAGATCACATCATCAACAAAACTCTGTAAAAGTCACTGACTGAGACTGTGTGTGTGTGTGTGTGTGTGTGTGTGTGTGTACATGAGAAAGACATGTGTGTTTGTACAGGGTCTATCAATCTTGCTTTGACTATTTTTTCAAGTCAGCAGTCTTATCTTTACTTTTACTCCACTCAATCTCTTCTTGTCATTTTCTCTTTCTGTTTGAAAATAGCTATACCCAAGTCTGCAAAACATTGTCTTTCTATTCCATTTCTTGTTGTAAAGAGTATCTGACATTCTGGGAGATGGACATTCTATAACAATAATGGTGCTGGATTGTTTTGACTTATAGGGAATCTAAGGAGAGAAAATGTCCTTACAAAGGAAAGTGATAAGGCAGAACTCAATGGTTCTGAATGATAGGGTCAGTGATTGGTACAGTCTGTCCCCAGTCTCTCCTGTGGTTTCACAGAATGTAAAACACACACCTGAATGCTGGCACCAGAAGGAAAACCATCTTATGAAAGATAAGAACAAAATTTGATGTTTTGTAAAAGCGTGACTCTGAAATGAAACGGGGAAAACTGGGCACTTGTGTTGAACTAAGTGAAGATTAATAACTGCTTAATTGTTCTTGAAAATGGACTCAAGATATGATCCAGGGTGCAATTCTTAGTAATTAGGGATGTGATCCCCTTGCCTATCAACCCAGATCCTCCATTATCCATTTCCACATATTCAAATGCAGCTATTCTCCATTTTCTATAACATACTTCACGTACTTTGCCTTGAATTCCCTTTGCCTGCTTCTAGCCTAGTACATGTTCAAATTCTAACTACTCATTAAAGTAGGGGGTTTGTAAACTAAATGCAGAGAGACTGACTTAGAGAGAATCCATAAATTTGTTTAATTGAATTACAATTTGCTTGTGAATTTTAGATGTGAGAAATAATCATTTTCATCAGATTTGTTATCTTTGAGAGATGTCTGACTTTACCTACTGCAAAAAACTTAAGAACTATAGCAATCTGGAGCATAAATCATGGGCCACCTTTTCCAAAAAGATGTCCCTGATCAAAAGCCCATAGGTCAGGTCAATAGCTGGAATTGTCTTAAGGGCAAAATTACCTTTAATCTCCTAACTCCTCCAAGAAAACAATGAATGCTTCCCAGTCAAGGAGTACATTTTATTTATTCTAAAATTCTCAGTTATCTGTAGACTGTCAGTATTCTTGTTCCTTCATTTGTACTTTATTTTCCTGTAACACTTATCAGTGGCTTTACACCTAGTAGTGTATTTATAAATATCTGTAAATGAATGAAAATTCATATTGAAAGAACAAACAAAAGATATTAAACAAACATCTAAGAACTATCTCATTCTCCTAATATTTTTAATTTGGTATGATACTCTCAAAAGAGAATTTGTTTGTTCTCTTAGGTCTCTGTAAAAACATATTCTTCTTGAATGAAACTGGACCATTTCCTTACACCACACACAAAAATAGACTCCAAATGGTTGAAAGACCTAAACGTGAGACAGGAATCCATCAAAATCCTAAAGGAGAACACAGGTAGCAACCTCTTCAACCTCAGCCGCAGCAACTTCTTCCTAGAAACATCGCCAAAGGCACGGGAAGCCAGGGCAAAAATGAACTATTGGGATTTCATCAAGATAAAAAGCTTTTGCACAGCAAAAGAAACAGTCCACAAAACCAAAAGACAACCGACGGAATGGGAGAAAATATTTGCAAATGACATATCAGATAAAGGGCTAGTATCCAAAATCTATAAAGAACTTATCAAACTCAACACCCAAAGAACAAATAATCCAATCAAGAAATGGGCAGAAGACATGAACAGACATTTTTCCAAAGAAGACATCCAAATGGCCAACAGACACATGAAAAAGTACTTAACATCGCTCGGCATCAGGGAAATCCAAATCAAAACCTCAGTGAGATACCACCTCACACCAGTCAGAATGGCTAAAATTAACAAGTCAGGGAACGACAGATGTTGGCAGGGATGTGGAGAAAGGGGAACCCTCCTACACTGTTGGTGGGAATGCAAGCTGGTGCAACTCCTCTGGAAAACAGTATGGAGGTTCCTCAAACAGTTGAAAATAGAGCTACCATTCGATCCAGCAATTGCACTACTGGGTATTTACCCCAAAGATACAAATGTAGGGACCCGAAGTAGTACGTGCACCCCAATGTTTATAGCAGCAATGTCCACAATAGCCAAACTGTGGAAAGAGCCAAGATGTCCATCGACAGATGAATGGATAAAGAAGAAGTGGTATATATACACAATGGAATATTATGCAGCCATCAAAGGGAATGAGAGCTTGCCATTTGCAATGACGTGGATGGAACTGGAGGGTGTTATGCTGAGTGAAATAAGTCAATCAGAGAAAGACATGTATCATATGACCTCACTGATATGAGGAATTCTTAATCTCAGGAACAAACTGAGTGTTACTGGAGTGGTTGGGGGTGGGAGGTATGGGGTGGCTGGGTGATAGACATTGGGGAGGGTATGTGCTATGGTGAGTGCTGTGAATTGTGCAAGACTGTTGAATCACAGATCTGTACTTCTGAAACAAATAACGCAACATATTTTAAGAAAAAAGAAAAAGAAGAAGATAGCAGGAGAGGAAGAATGAAAGGGAGTAAGTCAGAGGGGGAGACGAACCATGAGAGATGATGGACTCTGAAAAACAAACTGAGGGTTCTAGAGGGGAGGAGGGTAGGGGGATGGGTTAGCCTGGTGATGGGTATTAAAGAGGGCACATTCTGCATGGAGCACTGGGTGTTATGAACAAACAATGAAGCATGGAACACTACATCAAAAACTAATGATGTAATATATGGTGATTAACATAACAATAAAAAAATTAAAAAAATATTCTTCTTGTTCTTTTCCAAAATATTAGGCATTTTCATTTGCAACAATGTACATTTTTTTTGACCATACAAGTAATTCAACAATAATTGAGAATGAAGCAAACTGGTATCAACAAGGAGTAAAAATTGTAATTCCACTTAAGTGCATTTATATAATTACCTGCCAATGAAATTGAGTGATTCCTAAAACATACACACACACATATACACACACAAATATATGCCATGTATATATATATATATATATATATATATATAGAATATACACACATATCGTTTTGTGTGTGTAATTAATGTTTATCATGTATGGGATAAAATATAACCTATATAATTTAGATAGTTAGGGTGGGGTCCTTTGGAAAGATGCATAACTGAGGAAAGAAGGCCAATGAATAGCATCTACATATTTCTGGACCCCTAGTCATATAAGGTCTGTTATCACTTTACCCTCCTCCTCCTTCTCAGTCAGCCTATATATGTTTAGGCACCACTCCCTGACTCTGCTGCCATGACAGATAATTGCAGAGCCCATGTGTCCTTGCACAGCTGGTGAGACCACTTGTATCCCAAGTAACATGGCTCGTGGGATGACAAAAAGCACTATAAATTCTATGTAATTATTCAATAAGCCAATCTCTCACTGAACGTCTAGCCCATAACTTGTATACCACACTTTTGGCAATTTATAAGAATCCTGCCCCATGGTATGTCTACAACTGTTATCTAACATTGTTATTAAATTACATGTCTTACCTTTCCAGAATTTTCCCAAAGATTATAAAATCTTTGAGTTGAGAGCCATATCATACACTTTTTCCTATTACACTGAATACCTAATACCAGGCTTTACCCACATCAGGTTCTAAATAACCTGTAAAACTCTAGCTTCATTTTCTAAAACTATTCTCAGTTCATTTTATCATTTAGCCATTAGTTATCCTATCCAATTTCCTTTACAACATACACAATTTCAAATATACTTGTTTTCCTTGTTATAAAAGCAATATATCCAGTGTAGAAACTCTAGAAAACTATATATATATATATATATATACACACACACACACACACAGAGAAGAAAATGAAAAGCCTCTGTAAACCTACCACCCAAAGGTAATTAATGTTAGTAAATTAGCATATTGTTATTTCCCTTTTTCCTCCAGACATATTTTACTTTTATATTCCAATTTTCATTATATTATATACATATTGCATTCCAGGCACCTTCCCATGTCATTAAATGTTCTTTAAAAACATGATTTTTTGATGGATGCATAGTTCTTCATCCAACAGAAATTTTTTTTAAAGATTTATTTATTTATTTATTTATTTGAGAGAGAGAATGAGAGAGAGAGAGCACATGAGAAGGGGGAGGGTCAGAGGGAGAAGCAGACTCCCTGCCGAGCAGGGAGCGCAATGTGGGACTCGATCCAGGGACTCCAGGATCATGACCTGAGCCAAAGGCAGTCGCTTAACCAACTGAGCCACCCAGGCGCCCCATCACACAGAAATTTTACAGTTTATTTAAGCATTGACCTACAACTGTTTGTTTATGATGTTAATGATATTATTTTTTTTAAAGATTTATTTATTTATTTGAGAGAGAGAGAGAATGAGAGATAGACAGCACGAGAGGGAAGAGGGTCAGAGAGAGAAGCAGACTCCCTGCTGAGCAGGAAGCCCGATGTGGGACTCGATCCCGGGACTCCAGGATCATGACCTGAGCCGAAGGCAGTCGCTTAACCAACTGAGCCACCCAGGCGCCCTGTCAATTATATTATTAATTATGCTGTGACAAAAAATTCTGAACATAAAGAACTATACATATCTCTGATTATTAAAAGATTCCTAGAAGAAGAAATATTGAGGCTTCTGATATGTACACCCAAACTGCTTTCCAGAAAGTATATACCCATTGCAGTCCTGCCAGCAGTGCAGAGAATGCTTGTCTCACTGGATCCCTGCTAGGATTGAGTGCCATTACATCTTCTAATCTTCGACAATTTGCTAACATCATATTCATTTTATGCACCTGACCTTTGTTCATCTTGTTACCTCTTCCCAGCATGCCCTCTCCCTAATTCTCCATTTATTCAAAACTACCTTCAAGGCAGATTTCAAATAATCTCTGCATTTTTAAAGCTTTGCCCATCTTGGAAGTTCTGCTTTCTACATGTTCTCAGAGAGATATGTTTCTGTACCTTTTAGAGTTTGTACTATAGTCTGTCTTACATGATATTTAATTGCATGAGCTTCTCCTCTACAGTAGTATAAATATTTGAAGGCAGGGATTAGCTTTTACTCATCCATCCTTTGTTCCTGGAATCTAATAATAGAGAGGCACCAAATATAATGGACATTTATTACTTTAAAAAGGTCAAATAATTTAGTTTCTAGAAAAGATATTTTAAAATTTATTCATTCATTCATTAAAATTTTTATTTAGTGTCTACTTTGTGTCAATTACTAAACATGGCAAATAAATGATAAGCAAAGTTAGAAATTATCTCTGCCCTTGAAGAGACTTCATTTATTGCATGAGGTCGACAGTCAAGTAATCAACAATACATTTAAATTATAATAAGGATGAGTGGTGTCAAGGAAAGGTATATAATTTAGTTGTGGAAGGTTTCTCTGAGAAAGTGACACTGGAGATAAAATATGAGAATGTGGGAGGGGAAAAGATAGGAAGAAGGAACTAAGATCCAATGCATCCCTTTCCTCATCTGCTCACTGGATCTTTCCTTCCTCTAACTAGGTGACCTGCTCAGGGTGACCTCAGTATAATCCCACACATATAAACACTGGAAAATCCATTCTAACAAGTATCCACAGACCGTTACAGAATAGTTTCACTCTGGCTATTCTTTTTAAGATTGAATTTTATCCATAATCATCACACTTCCTTGCCCCTCAGGGACTCCACATAATGCACTAAATTACCAGAGTGCATTTGTTCACTGTCCTTTACCAGTTGAGAAAAAAAAAAAAATGTTTCCTACTTCTTTGTCTGGTCGATGGCCTGAGGTCTCTGTCCTATTCAGTATGAGCAGCCACATACCAGACACAAAACAAATCAATACTCTCTACTCCTCTCAGTCAAGGGATTCAAGGTATTCCAATAATTAAGCAACCATGTGTGTGCTGAAAAAGCAATATCCCCAACGATTAGTGTTAAATTTAATTAATTACCTCTAAAATAAAATGACACATAAACTTTGTAATTAAGAATAATTCTTAATTAAGGAACATTTGACAGATAGGCAGGAAGGAGGAAAGGGATGGAAAATGGCTGATTAAGATGGGGAATTAAGCACCTCATTGAAGATATTAGCAAGCCCTGTTGTGTGTTTATTTAATTTTCAGGGCATTCAATGGACTGAAATTCAAAACAGATATAGAGGGCATTTCAATAAAACATGTGTGCACTTTTTTTCAGATTAATGTAGAACTATACCTTTGCAGCTAAAACAGCAGCTATACTTTATTCCCTTGATCACCCTACTAAGGAAAGGAAACCAGTTGGTTGGGGAGTTATCACATCTGTTGACTTTCTAAGGCATGAGAAAAGCCATATACTCTAATGTGTGTCTGTTTAATAAGACATACAGTTCTTTTCCTATTATTGGCATTTGATGAAGTTTGTTAGCTATCTCATGTGCCTGACATTTGGAGGGGCTGTGTTATATCTTGAGCTATTCCATTTCATGCTGACAAACCAACCGTGCAAAAATGGCCCGGGGCGTGTTGGATACAGAAGATACAGCAGAGCAAATAAAAACAGAAAGGTTATCTGCAAACATGGTGTCTCTGTGCTAAGAATAATTCTGGTGGTTCTGGTCACTTATTTCAAATATACCCTTACACCCCTCAATCCCCCACCACAACTACCACTTCCAGTACCAGAGAGCAGAAATCAGACAAAAAGACAAATAGAAAACATAACTAAAGGGGAAAAGTGACATATAACCTTGGTTTAGTTTTTATTAAGCAACTATCTAGTAATATAAAGGTGAATAATCTATAAAATTTCTATTGATACAAGAAGTTATACTCAGTAATTTTAAAGGCAAGGCAAGCATAAACATGAGCAAAGATAAGGTTATTTTTAACCAGGGTTGAACAAGAATTTCTTCATAAATAAAATTTGATCCTCTGAAGCACTTAGAAATCTACAGAAAGTAGTTTAATGATTAATAAAAAGAATAATTTATTTTCCTAAAATTGTATTAAAAGCATAGTCACTAGTAACAGGAATAGTAACTATAGTAAGATAATCATCACTATACTAGGGAATGAGACTAAGAGAAAATATACCACTATTTTTTTCCCACTTTAAATCATTAACAGAAAAACCACAATCTTTTAGAAAACACCTCTGGTAAGCTGTGTTGGAAAAAAAACACATTGGTCTGCATTTCTTAAGTTATTATTTACTAAAAAGATTTAGTGACAGCTAATATTCAAGTTCTCTCCTAAAAGACTGATTAAATGCTTTACATTTCCATAATGTAAAATACACATTCTTGTGTTTATTGCAAATTCTACAGTTTCTCAATTTTTTGATTTGCTTATAAGATGCATCATAGAAAACCTGTTATTTTTTTTCTAACATTCACTCCTTTTTGTTCCAAGTTTAAGAATCAGCTCTTTTAAAAGTTCACTTTGATTTCTCATTGACTAGAGTGGCTGCCTACTGCCACCACCATCTGCTGGGAATTTGAAGTCAACTGCTTAAAATGCTTAAAACAAAAATTCACAATAAACCATGCTGTTTGATGATGTTCAACCCATCTTCATAAAGACTATATTACTTCCCAGACATCCTAAGGATCTTGTTAAGATAAACCAGTCATAAGTGTTACATATATATATATATATATATATATATATATATATATATATAAATTAATATCACTAAACTCAAATTAAATGTGTGGGATACTATGACTTGCTTTTCTTGCATAGTATCTGTTCAACCAACAAGGTATTTAAGCCTCACAATTGAATCTGGTGTGTTAATCCCTAAACAGTCATCACCTGTTACTGGATTCAAATTATTTGAAGTGCACTTATTCCTCAGACAGAAATTTAGTCTAAAAAATCCAGAGTGCTGCAGACTCTGAAGAGTTTATTTGCTAGTGACTGAAAAGTCTGTTTAGATTCCTTTGGTCCACAAACATCGTTCAATTAAGGACAAACATCATATACTATTTAAGAATGTTGTCCACTTAGGGTGTATGCAACATAGTGGATAAACACTTCAATTATCTATTGCTGTGTCACAAACTACTCCAAAACCATTACTGTGGTTAGAACAATAATGATTCATTATTTCTCGTCATTCTTTCAACTGGGCTTACTTATTCTACATTCAGGTGCAGAGTCAGCTGGGTTGTAAGGCCTGAGATGACTTCATTCAAATGTCTGGCACTTGGTGCAGGCAGTTCGCTGGTTTGCCTCATTTCTCTTCCACATGGTGTCTCATCCTCCAGTAAGCTAGATTGGATTCCTTTCATGATGATACAAGGCAACGTTTCAAGAGTGCAAAAGCAGAAGCTACAAGGCCTCTTAAAGCCTAACCTCATAAGTGTCATTTCTGCTACATTCTACTGGTCAAAGCAGGTTACAAGTACAGCTCAGAAAAATGGGAAAGAGAAATAATAGTATATTTCTTGATGGGAGGGGAAACAAAGTTCACATTGCAAACAACTGTGCACATCTGGATGAGAAGAATTTGTGGTATTCTGCAGTCTATCTCAGCAAGAGGGGTCCAGGCAAGGGATGATGGCAGCTTAGAGCTGGGTGTGATACGGCAGCAAACATAAAAACAGTGTACTTAACTATCTGAGAGGGCTATTTTACTGTCTCTGGAATAAAGGTTGTACAGATTAAATGACTTCCCAGTGTTACCTACTTACTGAAGCCAAACATTTAAATCCAGGTCATTTGACCACAGATTGTATATTTGTAATTAAAATACAGTAGTCTCTCCTTATCTAGGGGCGATATGTTCCAAGACATCCACACTAGGGATGCCTCAAACTGTGCAGAGTATTGAACCCAGTGTATAGCACGAATTAACCCATACATACATATCTATGACAAAGTTTCATTTGTAAAGGAAGCACAGTAACAGATTAACATTAATAATAAAATGGAACAATTATGTAACGATATACTGTAATTAGAGCTTATGAATATGGTCTCTTTTTCTCTCTTTCATAATATCTTATTGTACTGTCCTCACCCTTCTTCTTGTGATGATGTGAGATGATAAAATGCCAATGTGATGACATGAAGTGAAGTGAATGACGTAGGCACTATGACGTACCCTTAAGCTACTACTGACCTTCTAAGCATACATCAGATGGAGGATCATCTGCTCTGGCCTGCAGCTGACAAACATGAAACAAGTAACTAAAAGTAAAAGTAACTAAAACTGCAAAAAGCAAAACTGCGGATAAAGGGGGACACTACACCTGAAAACACAGTTTCGTTTTGTTTTGATGTACATTTTAATACCAGTTCAAAAATCAAGTCTTACAAGGACCTACTTGTAGAATCATAAACAATGGTTATGAAAATCCCAGCTGTTCTACAAATACAAGACTCTGAAAGTAAATTAAAACCCAAGGACATGAGGCCAGTTACTCAAATACCAAAATAGACTGTAAACGGAATTGAAAAATCTAAAGAGGAAGAATATTAATTGGCCTGGATAACAAGATAAATTATCTTTAGTCCTCTTCTAGGAAGTCATGAAAAAGTCATGTATGTTTGTTCTGTTGTTAGCCATAGTGTGTTACCAGTGCAGGTTAGAGGAAATGCTGTATGGACACCTCTAGGTGTCTGAACTTCAGGAGGGTCAGTTATCTTTGCTTTTTCATAATTACAGGCTATATTCTAACTTCAAAGTGCATCTACCTAAATGGAGAAAAAAATCTTCAAAGAATCAAAGCAATGCCACAAATGACCTTCATGAAAAGGCAAATGAAGGTATCCATTCTACTGATGCCTCATGTCATTTGTGTAAGCATAGGACAGTGTTATAATTTTAGGATGTGGACAGATACATGTCCTCCACATCCTATACACACATCCAGCTAGAGAAGCATGTGGGAGATTGCTCCATTTTGTTCCACAGGGATTGACTGAAAACCCAGCTTGAGTCTGTACCACCATATCTACCCTTACATTCTTTCCTGAAAGGGCTAACAGTGGTCACCAAATCAGGCTGAGGCTCCTATCATTGGAATTTCTTGTATCAGAAACAAAAACTGAGACTTTCAATGTTTTCACCTAGGTTCTCCCAAGTGACCAGGAAATAAAAATCACCAACTTACATGAAAGAGGTTCAAGCTTTCCTGCAGAGATGCCAAGCTCAATTTTTCTGTCTATCTGCAGAGATATTAATTCTCAGTTCCTATTTGTAGCTTTATTACTATATATGATCATACTAAAAATTCGAAGAAGGTTGTGTATAATTTTATTCCCTATTCTGATGTATTTTATCATGAGTTTGAAAATGCTTTTAAATGCTTAAAACACATCAACAGTTAAGACACTGTTCCCTAAACTACTAAAGCTCATGAAAACATCTTGAAAAAATAAAATAGCACAACTTTCAAGACCTGAATACCATGCTAATAACAACAACAAAAAAAAAGTAGAGCTTGTACATAGCTTGGTTAAGAACAAGCAATTCACCAGAATGATGCAAGATCATCTGAATTAATATTTGCAACACTAACAAATCAGATTATTCTTTTGAAATAATACAAAGCCCTGCAAGAAGGGTGTCCTACATCATCAGCCCCTTGAGGAACTGCAGATAAACACAAAATAATTATATCCCTAGAGATGAAATACAACTGTATGTCCCCCTGAGAGAGCTCTTGTTTTGATGTTAGAGTAAAGGATGGGTGTCATTGGTATTTCAAAGGAAAACCTCCCCAGAAGCAGGACGCAATAAAAACTGACATACAGATTAAAAAGATGATCAAATATTAATGAGGCCAAACCCACTTACAAATCAAATGCTGAAGAAAGGAGACATCTTTCTTCCAGAGAAAGTTGGTTTCACTCATCACATTCTATTACTTTAAAACGACAAATCTGTTTGTGTTATTGCATACCAAGCATCACATTTTGTATAACATGGACTTGACCTTTGCGAAGCAAGCTGGTTACTAAATAATGTATAACTATGATATTTGTGTTGTTCCAAGAAACCTGGAGAATATCGTGAATAAGAATTTTAATGTAGAACGACAAATGTTTTCCTCTGATAAGTGTTGGCTAGGTTCACTCTGGGTCCCAGGCATTGCTGAAGGTATGGTTTTTGACTCTCTAACCCCAGATAGTAGGAGGCTACATGTTTATAGCTAACTGCAATATTTTCTAAGATAATTTTGCTATTAATTTTGGCTATTAAAATCTTTTGTTATAAATAAAATGTCCCCAACCTAATTATCATAAATTCCAATGCTAACTCACAATACCTAGACTTATTTAAGAAGGAAAAGGTGGGATTCCTGGGTGGCTCAGTCGGTTAAGCATCTGCCTTCAGCTCAGGTCATGATCCCAGGGGCCTGGGATTGAGTCCCGCAACAGGCTCCCTGCTCAGCGGGGAGTCTGCTTCTCCCTCTGCTGCTCCCCCTGCTTGTGCTCTCTGTCTCTCTCTCTCTCTCTGACAAATAAATAAATAAAATATTTTTAAAAAAGAAGGAAAAGACAGAGGTAGTGATCTCAGTGCCTTAAGAATATGCCCAATTTTAAATAAAATGAACATCTTTTCCAGAGAAATTTAAATATACTTTTGGAACAAAAAAATACATGGTGGGTTTAGAAATCACGGAATTTTACCTCTTGCTTGGAAGACATACGGCATTTACTGTATTCAGGACTTTGCCAGTCCCCTCCCCTTTACTTTAAATGACAGCTATATTGAGATGTAATTTATATATCATACGATTCATGTAATTTAAGTCTAAAATCCAATCATTTTTAATATAGTCACAAAGTTGTGCAAGTATCACCACAATCAGTTTTAGAACATTTTCATCATTTTCCCCCAAAAGCCCATTAACAGTCGTATCTCTTATCTTCCCACTATCCAACTTCCCTACCCTGACTCCCACCTTGGGAACAACTAGTCTAATTTCTAACTCTGTGGATTTGCTATTCTGGACATTTCATACAAACAATCAATATGTGGTCTTTTTTGACAGGAGTCTTTTACTTAACGTAGTGTTTTCAAGGTTCATCCACGATGTACCATGAATCAGTACTTTGTTCCTATTTTTTTTTTTTAAATAGGCTCCATGCCCAACATGGGACTTGAACTCAAGACCACGAGATCGAGAGTCATATGCTCTACTGACTGAGCCAGCCAGGTGCCCCTTTATTCCTTTTTTATTGCTGAATGCTATTGTATAGATACACTACATTTTATTAATGCATTTACCAGCTGGTGAGACATTTGTATTGTTTCCTACCTTCCTTTCACAAATTCTTTCTTCTCTTGGTTCTCTGTTATCATTTCAGTTTTTCTGTGGACAAATTTCTTCCACTCCTTTAAATTCTGGCTTGCAGATTTTTCCTTTGCCCTCTGTATGCCTTTACCTTCTCTTTGTGACTGCATTCATTCTATACATCTCAATGAATCCTACATGCTGACAAGCCTCAAATGTCAATGTCTGAAGACCTCCTTGCTATAGGTCAGACACCATATAGTTTCCTCCCTACCTATTACCTTTCCTTGTTACTTACTATCTTTCCAAATATCTACTTCCACATCCTTCCTTTTGTGCATCACACTACTTGCCAAACTGTATAGTAACAGTGATCGGGAAGCCTATCTTTTCCACTACATCATGAACTCCATGAAGTCATGGACAGGACCTTTGATCTTTATAACCAGCATCAACTGTAATAGCCACTATATATGTACTTGTTAAGTATTTGTTGAATAAATTAAAGTTCCCTTCACATATCTTTCCCCATATCTGTAGGAATACTAGGAATTTTATAACAAAAATTCATGTGTGTGTGTGTGTGTGTGTGTGTGTGTGTGTGTGTGTGTGTGTGTGTTGGGGGAGTATTTATTTCTGTGTTTATCTAAACTTGGAAAATGATAGGTTAAACAAAAACATGTTTCTTTATTGCAGGCATTCTCAAAAATTCTGTATAGTAATGAGCAACATCAAGATGGTAGTTTTTTCCAAAAATTATTTAATCACAGGCTTTTTTTCTTCTAGAACATCTTGAGAGGCAAGTAATCCACAAAGCATATTTTGGAAAAAAAGCTGACCTTGACTAATATAAATATTGCAAAATCTTACATAGAAACTCTGAAATGTTTATTTCAGTCCTAGATGCATAAATCACACAGTCAACTTAAATATTCAGGGGCTGATGAGTTTCTGGAATATTCATGCCAGAGGCTCTCTTCATTTGGGGTTGCCTAGCTTTGGGATATTTCTCTGCCATGAGTACACATTCAGAACAAGAACTAGGGATGTGAGGATAAAATAAATCATGCTTAGTGATTTTCTTTTGTTGTCTTAGTCTGCCTAAGAATGAGCTGAAAAGAATATAGCTACTGGCTTGTCTAAAGAGAAATAGTTTTGTAGTCAGTATGATATAGTAAGAAACTTATTTAACTGGCCCTGCATCTCAGTGCCTTCAACTATAAAAATTAAAATATGTAAAGAACTCGGTAGAGTGTTCAGCACAGATAAATGTTCAGTAAATGTTCCTTACTGTAATTATTAACAGAAAGAGCACTGGTAGCAAGCCTCCTTGTGGTGATCTTGGGCAGTAACCTGACCACTCAGGGCTTCAGTTCCCTTGTCTTTCAAAAACGAAGGGTAGGAATTAGATTGCCTCTGACTTCTGCTTCTGCTCTGACATGCTGAGCTTCAGTCTTGTTTAACTTCAGTCTTATATTGGTTGTTCTGGCCTTAAGCAAGTCATGCTCCTGTGTTTTCTCCTTTTGAAGACGTTCAAACAAGGCAATGAAGTCTAGATTGTCATCACTACTGATGACAAAACAGAAGCAGGAATAATCCCCTAAAGAGATAGAAAGCACGAGAGGGAAGAGGGTCAGAGGGAGAAGCAGACTCCCTGTTGAGCAGGAAGCCCGATGTGGGACTCGATCCAGGGACTACAAGATCATGAGCCTAGCTGAAG
This sequence comes from Eumetopias jubatus, assembly GCF_037043125.1. Taxonomy (NCBI): domain Eukaryota; kingdom Metazoa; phylum Chordata; class Mammalia; order Carnivora; family Otariidae; genus Eumetopias; species Eumetopias jubatus. Next base: position 173,844,272 of record NW_028274807.1, read on the forward strand.
GCAGTCGCTTAACCAACTGAGCCACCCAGGCACGCCTCCTTTGGGATTTTGATGTACTCCTGTCTCACGTTTAGGTCTTTCAAACATTTGGAGTCTATTTTTGTGTGTGGTGTAAGGAAATGGTCCAGTTTCATTCTTCTGCATGTGGCTGCCCAATTTTCCCAATACCATTTGTTGAAGAGACTGTCTTTTTGCCATTGGATATTCTTTCCTGCTTTGTCAAAGATGAGTTGACCATAGAGTTGAGGGTCCATTTCTGGGCTCTCTATTCCGTTCCATTGATCTATGTGTCTGTTTTTGTGCCAGGACCATACTGTCTTCATGATGACAGCTTTGTAATAGAGCTGGAAGTCCAGAATTCTGATGCCGCCAGCTTTGCTTTTCTTTTTCAATATTCCTCTGGCTATTCGGGGTCCCTTCTGGTTCGATACAAATTTTAGGATTATTTCTTCCATTTCTTTGAAAAAAGTGGATGGTATTTTGATGGGGATTGCATTGAATGTGTAGATTGCTCTAGGTAGCATTGACATCTTCACAATGTTTGTTCTTCCAATCCATGAGCATGGAACGTTTTTCCATTTCTTTGTGTCTTCTTCAATTTCTTTCAAGAGTATTTTATAGTTTTCTGAGTACAGATCCTTTGCCTCTTCGGTTAAATTTATTCCTAGGTATCTTCTGGTTTTGGGTGCAATTGTAAATGAAATCGACTCCTTAATTTCTCTCTCTTCTGTCTTGTTGTTGGTGTATAGAAATGCTACTGATTTCTGTGCATTGATTTTATATCCTGCTACTTTACTGAATTCCTGTATGAGTTCTAGCAGTTTTGGGGTGGAGTCTTTTGGGTTTTCCACATACAATATCATATCATCTGCAAAGAGTGAGAGTTTGACTTCCTCTTTGCCGATTTGGATGCTTTTGATTTCTTTTTGTTGTCTGATTGCTGTGGCTAGGACTTCTAATACTATATTGAATAGCAGTGGTGATAATGGACATCCCTGCCATGTTCCTGACCTTAGGTGAAAGCTCTCAGCCTTTCCCCATTGAGAATGATATTTGCTGTAGGTTTTTCATAGATGGCTTTTTTGATATTGAGTTATGTACCCTCTATACCTATACTCTGAAGAGTTTTGATCAAGAAAGGATGCCATACTTTGTCAAATGCTTTTCCTGCATCTATTGAGAGGATCATATGATTCTTGTTCTTTCTTTCGTTAATGTATTGTATCATGTGATTGATTTGCGGATGTTGAACCAACCTTGAAGGCCAGGAATAAATCCCACTTGGTCATGATGAATAATCCTTTAAATGCACTGTTGGATCCTATTGGCTAGTATTTTGGTGAGAATTTTGCATCCATATTCATCAAGGATATTGGTCTGTAATTCTCCTTTTTTGATGGGGTCTTTGGTTTTGGGATCAAGGTAATGGTGGCCTCATAAAATGAGTTTGGAAGTTTTCCTTCTATTTCTATTATTTGGAACAGTTTCAGGGGAATAGGTATTAATTCTTCTTTAAATGTCTGATAGAATTCCCCTGGGAAGCCATCTGGCCCTGGGATTTTGTTTCTTGGGAGATTTTTGATGACTGCTTCAATTTCCTTAGTGGTTATAGGTCTGTTCAGGTTTTCTATTTCTTCCTGGTTCAATTTTGGTAGTTGATACATCTCTAGGAATGCACCCATTTCTTCCAGGTTATCTAATTTGCTGGCATAGAGTTGCTCATAATATGTTCTTATAATTGTTTGTATTTCTTTGGTGTTGGTTGTGATCTCTCCTCTTTCATTCATGATTTTGTTGATTTGGGTCATTTCTCTTTTCTTTTTGGTCAGTCTGGCCAGGGGTTTATCAATCTTGTGAATTCTTTCAAGAACCAGCTCCTAGTTTTGTTGTTCTGTTCTACTGTTCTTTTGGTTTCTATTTCATTGATTTCTGCTCTGATCTTTATTATTTTCCTTCTCCTGCTGGGTTTAGGCTTTATTTGTTGTTTTTTTTCTCTAGCTCCTTTAGGCGTAGGGTTAGGTTGTGTATTTGAGACCTCTCTTGTTTCTTGAGAAAGGCTTGTATTGCTATATACTTTCCTCTTAGGACTGCCTTTGCTGTATCCCAAAGATTTTGAACAGTTGTGTTTTCATTGTCATTGGTTTCCATGATTTTTTTTTAATTCTTCTTTAATTTCCTGGTTGACCCATTCATTCTTAAGTAGGATGCTCTTTAGCCTCCATGTATTTGAGTTCTTTCCGACTTTCCTCTTGTGATTGAGTTCTAGTTGTAAAGCCTTGTGGTCTGAAAAAATGCAGGGAATAATCCCAATCTTTTGGTACTGGTTGAGACCTGATTTGTGACCTAGGATATGATCAATTCTGGAGAATGTTCCATGGGCACTAGAGAAGAATGTGTATTCCGTTGCTTTGGGATGGGATGTTCTGAATATGTCTGTGAAGTCCATTTGGTCCAGTGTTTCATTTAAAGTCTTTATTTCCTTGTTGATCTTTTGCTTAGATGATCTGTCCATTTCAGTCAGGGGGTTGTTAAAGTCCCCCACTATTATTCTATTGTTTTCAATGTGTTTCTTCGCTTTTGTTATTAATTGCCTTATATAATTGGCTGCTCCCATGTTCGGGGCATAGATATTTACAATTGTTAGATCTTGTTGGATAGACCCTTTAAGTAGGATATAGTGTCCTTCTTCATCTCTTATTACAGTCTTTGTTTTAAAATCTAATTTGTCTGATATAAGGATTGCCACCCCAGCTTTCTTTTGGTGTCCATTAGCATGGTAAATGGTTTTCCACCCCTTCACTTTCAATGTGGGGATGTCTTTGGGTCTAAAATGAGTCTCTTGCAGACAGCATATTGATGGGTCTTGTTTTTTATTTTTATTTTTATTTTTTTATTTTTATTTTTTTAAAGATTTTATTTATTTATTTGAGAGAGCAAGAATGAGAGAGAGCACATGAGAGGGGGAAGGGTCAGAGGGAGAAGCAGACTCCCTGCTGAGCAGGGAGCCTGATGCAGGACTCAATCCCGGGACTCCAGGATCATGACCTGAGCCGAAGGCAGTCGCTTAACCAACTGAGCCACCCAGGGGCCTGATGGGTCTTGTTTTTTAATCCAATCTCATAGCCTGTGTCTTTTGATTGGGGCATTTAGCCCATTTACATTCAGGGTAACTATTGAAAGGTATGAATTTAGTGTCACTGTATTGCCTGTAAGGTGACTGTTACTGTATATTGTCTCTGTTCCTTTCTGATCTATGCTGCTTTTAGGCTCTCTCTTTGCTTAGAGGACCCCTTTCAATATTTCTTGGAGGCCTGGTTTTGTGTTTGCAAATTCCTTTAGTTTTTGTTTGTCCTGGAAGCTTTTAATCTCCCCTTTTATTTTCAATGACATCCTAGCTGGATATAGTATTCTTGGCTGCATATTTTTCTCGTTTAGTGCTCTGAAGGTATCTTGCCAATCCTTTCTGGCCTGCCAGGTCTCTGTGGATAGGTCTGTTGCCAATCTAATGTTTCTACCATTGTAGGTTACATATCTCTTCTCTCGAGCTGCTTTCAGGATTTTCTCTTTGTCTCTGAGACTTGTAAATTTTACTATTAGATGTCAGGGTGTTGACCTATTTTTATTGATTTTGAGGGGTTCTCTGTGCCTCCTGGATTTTGATGTCTGTTTCCTTCCCTACACTAGGGAAGTTCTCTGCTATAATTTGTCCAATATACCTTCTGCCCCTCTCTCTCTTTCTTCTTCTTCTGCGATCCCAATTATTCTAATGTTGTTTTGTCTTATCGTATTGCTTATCTCTCGAATTCTGTGCTCGTGGTCCTGTAGTCATTTATCTCTCATTTTCTCAGCCTCTTTATTTTCCATCATTGGTCTTCCATATCGCTGATTCTCTCTTCTGCCTCATTTATCCTAGCAGTTAGTGCCCCCATTTTTGATTGCACCTCATCAATAGCCTTTTTGATTTTGACTTGGTTAGATTTTAGTTCTTTTATTTCTCCAGAAAGGGTTTCTCTAATAACTTCCACACTTTTTTCAAGCCCAGCTAGTATCTTTAAAGTCATGATTCTGAACTCTATGTCCGATATCGTACTAATGTCCGTATTGATTAGGTCCCTGGCAGAAGGTACTACCTCTTGTTCTTTTTGCTGAGGTGATTTTTTTCATCTTGTCATTTTGTCCAGAGTAGAATAGATGAGTGAGAGAACAAAATGCCAACAGGTTAACAACATCCCCAGCAAATATACTCTATAGAAATCAGAAAAGACCTGAGAACAGGGGAAAAGAAAGGGAAAGAAAGAAAAAAGAAAGAGAAAAAAAAAAGAAAAAAAAGATAAAAACAAACAAAAACAGAACAAAACAAACAAAAACAGAATATGATCAAATATGATCAGGCTAGTGCATAGATCGGTGCCACACACTAGATTTTGGGTGTATTTTGGTCTGTTAGTAGAAAGTGCCTCGTAAAATTTTAAAGGAAGAAAGACTCCTATATGTGCAAAATAAGGGTTGATACAATGAAGGGATGGAAGATGACTGTAAAGATGAAAATTATAAAAGCTTTTATAAAATGAATTGATAAGATAAATTGTTTGAAAAAAGAAGAAGTTTAAAAAAAAAAAGGGAGAGATTGTGATCAGGCAGGAGATTAGAACAAAGCCATACACTAGTGATTTCGGGTATATTTTGATCTGTTAGAAGAAACTGTATCTCTAAATTTTAAAGAGAGAACAATTTATATATATATGCCAAAAATAAGGGTAACTACTATGAAGGGATAAAATATGAGTCTAAAAACGAAAAATAAAAATGTTTTTTTAAAAAACGGATTGATAAGATGTTGGTGAAAAAGGGAAAAAAAATTCAAAAAAAAAACAGTTAAAAAAATTAACTTTGAAAAACTAATGAATCATGGTAAAAAAGCCATGAATTCTATGTGCAGTATTCCCCTAGTGCTGGAGTTCTCCCGTTCTCCTTGATCGGTAAACTTGGTCTTGGCTTGCTGGCTGTTCGTGCTAATCTTCTGGGGTAGGGGTCTGTTCCCGTGGTTGCCAAATGTCTTTGCCAGAGGCGGAATTGCCCCGCCCTTGTCGGTCAGGGCTAAGCAAGCTGCTCGGGTTTGCTCTCAGGAGCTTTTGTTCCCTGTAAGCTCTCGGTACAGCTTTGGAGGACCAGGGTGAAAATGGTGGTCTCCCACTCTCCGCCCGGAGGAGCTGAGAACTCGGGGCCCCACTCCCCAGTGCGCCCCCAGAGAAAAGCAGTCAATCACTCCCGTCTCCCTGGTCTCCAGCTGCACTCCGTGCTCACCCGGCCTGTGACCGAGCATTTCTATCCTTGGCACCCGACCCCGTGTGGAGTCTCCAAACCCAGCAGATCCCTGTGGTGTGCTCCCGCGCTGCTCCTTCCAGGGGGAAGAAGGGGAGTCTCCGCAGCTCTGCTGCTTGTTGAGTCCCTGCTGGAGGAGCAGTGGCCCGACTGGGCCGCGGATCACAGTTTATGGCCACTCCGAGCCTCAGCTCCGTCTCTGTAGCCGGCTTCCCCGCTCCGATATCTGGAAGCTCTGCTGCACTCAGGCACCCCCAGTCTTTCTGTGACCCCGAGGGCCTGAGACCGCACTGTCCCGCGAGGGTTCCACCTACCGCTTAACCACTGGAGTGACGTCCCTCAGCGGAGCCGACTTCTAAAAGTTCCAATATTGTGCTCTGCAGCTCTATCACTTGCCAGAAGCGGCCAACGGAGGCCCCCTCCCCCGCCATCTATCTTCCCGAATATCGCCTCGGATTCACTTCTCCGCACGTCCTACCTTCCAGTAAGTGGTCGCTTCTCTGCTCAGAGAGTTGTTGCTACTCTCTTCTTCGATCTCCTGGTGAGTTCGTAGGTGTTCAGAATGGTTTGATCCCTATTCAGCTGAATTCCTGAGACCAGAGGCAATCCAGGTCTCCTACTCCTCCGCCATCTTGCTCTGCCCCTCAATACTACAGTTTTAATTGCCTGGGCATACACCAATTATTGACAGGGTTAAAACAGGCCTGAAGTAGACCAAATACAGAACTTGTCTAACAGACAATATAGCCTTGGATTCTTAAAAAGCAGTGTGCTTGTTGGCAGGAAGCAAATGTATTCAAAGTAAAATGCCCTGGCTATCTAAAGTGAACACATGCTGTTTATTTTATACAGTTTGTGGCTTTAGCTCCTCACACATGAAATACCTGTTTGATGTAACAGTGTGGTTGAATCCAACGCACCCAACATTAGTACATCTTTCTTAAATAACCCCTTGCAGACTTATAACTTTCTTCCTTTTTTAAAAGTGGTTGAGTATACGACTGTAGTTTCATCAACATTTATAAAGCATCTCTTAGGCCTTGGAAAATCCATAAGTGCTGTAGCTTTGCAGTTTTCAGGATGTTGGGTACTTTCAACTAAACTGAGGTCACTCCTTAGATAGACTGTTCACAGTCAGAGTAGCTTGGGAAGAAATGTAAATTTCTCTGTCCAGGAGGAAATAGAAATTCGCCAAAGTCCAGTGATTTGGTAGCAAACTGCCATGCTATTTTAAAAGCCAATAAAATACAAACACAAATAGGATTTCCTGTACAAGGTAGAGCCGAGAAAATGAAGCTGTTCAAACAATTCTTGATGAGATTTCCAGTTCTACACATAGGAACAAAAGCAACATTTTGAGAAACTTACACATTGTCATGTTTAATATATCTCTCAAATAGATTATGTATATTGAGGATGACTTCAAGCTATTACCATATCAAAGGAAAAATAATCCCATAAATACTTGTGCATGTCAAATATATACCAGATATTATGAAAAGTCTTAAAAGATAAAGAAGAAAGAATAAGCCCTTGGTCCAGGCTGACTGTCTTATATTTGGGAAGCCAAATCAAATGAGTGAAAATGTAAATAATAATAATTAAGGGACATTAATTTGAATATTAATGTAAGAGGTACTGCAATTCACTAATCATTATGGCAGATAAGAGAACAGAAACCTCATGGCAGACTAGGGTTTTGTCTGCAAGGTGCTACAGATTTACTCTGTTCCTACTCCCAAGAAAGCTTTTATGGTGTTTTATCCTGCAATAAAGTGTTATTTTCTAATAAAGACATTCTCTCTGTTATCATTGAACAGTTCAGCCTTGAACAACCACATGAGTTTGAACTGTGCGGTTCTACTTATACAGAGATCTTCAAGAAATACAGTACAGTGCTGTAAATGTATTTTCTCTCCCTTACGATTTTCTTAGTATTTTCAGTTCTCTAACTTATTTTATACAGTATACAGTATATATAAGATACAAAATATGTGTCAATCTACTATTTACATTATCGGTAAAAGTTATGGTCAACAGTTGCCTAAAAGTAGTTAAGTTTTGGGGAAATCAAAAATTGCACAATTGACTGTGTAGGGGGTTGGCACCCCTAACCCCTGTTTGTTCAAGGGCCAAATGTATTTTAAAATCAAATGCAATTCATGAAAACTGAAGTATTGGCTGTGTATGTGTGTCTACATAATTTAAAAAAATGACCAAGCTTGTATTTAAAATAAAATCATGGATTCATGACTTGCAGCTGATCCTCTTCTGGGTTCAAATCTTACAAACTTCAACATGCTCTTGTAGAGAACGTATGGTTTTTTTATTTAAAAAAAATGAAATTAAGAAAAGTTACCTACTCTCAGCAACTCACTCCATCTTTCTTAGTCTCAGATCCCTCAGATGAAATAAATATACCACCACTCACTTCTTAGATTATGAGTTAAGATTGAATGAATAGATATTTTACTGGAAATGTCTATAAGAAATAAAGGATAGTGCAAATGCTCATGGCTCCAGGGATTTAAGAAAATGGAAGGATGCTACTTTTCAAATAGGAAGATAACAAAATGACCTTACAACATAGATAAGTGGAACCGACTTAATTTATTTGTGTGAACTTCACTAAGTTGTTTTACTTCTCTGAGCTTTACTTTTCCTCCTCTGTAAAATGAGAGTATCACTAGTACCTGCTTTCATAATCACCTGATACAAATATTAAATCACCTGAATTAAATATTAAATAGTATTAAATGCAGTAATGCAGGTCACTTAGCATCGTAACTGGCCACTAGTATATAAGTCACAGATATTTACTACTAGGATCATTTCTCTGGCAAGTCATTGTTGTGGCTTGAGTTATACCTCATAGGCTCTACTTGAATATTGGGACAGATTAGAATAATATCCATTTTATGGAAAGTATAGTGTAGCCAGATAACCCATGAGGGTTTTATTTATTCACATACTCCCCTGAAATTAATAAAGTCTCTGGTCAAAAAGAGGTTAAGAATTTCCCTTGTAGGGGCGCCTGGGTGGTTCAGTTGGTTAAGCAACTGCCTTCAGCTCAGGTCACGATCCCTGGGTCCTGGGATCGAGCCCCATATCAGGCTCCTTGTTCAGTGGGGAGCCTGCTTCTCCCTCTCCCTCTGCCTGCCGCTCCCCCTGCTTGTGCTCTCTTTCTTTCTCTCAAATAATCTTTAAAAAAAAGTATTTCCCTTGTAAAAATATATATATCTTTTTTCACCCTAGAACTGTTTGTATCAGAAAACAGTGGCTACAACATATTATTTTGAATGTCTCTCTCTATCCAAACCACAGAGCCATAAACATACACATCTGATGCATGACTCACCCATCTGAGAAACCACACATATGTGTCCCATGCTAACTAAATACTTAGGTTCACAGAATGCATATTTACAAAAAACTAATTTACTTCCTGTGCTCCCTGCAGTCCCATCTTGTTTCCATGCAGCTGATCCAACTTTCCATTCACAAAAGCAAAACCTCCTTAGAACCAAAATAAATACTAATCTTAAATTCAATGTACCCTGACAGCAAATAAGTTTGCTGTGCTTACTTCAGCATGAATAAAACGCCCGCAAGGAGATTCCTACATAAGAGCATATTTATAAGTTCCATTACCCACTGGAGAGATTGATGTAATAAACCTATAATAAAAAGCCTCATGTTATAGATTTCTCTAATGTTTCTTATCAAACAGCCTGTATTATCTTGGCTTGTATATTCGATTTAAAATAGGTTCTCAATAAGCTAGAGGTCATTTTCACTTGGTTTTTTGACATGCAGGAATGTGTACAGACACTTTCTGCCCCCAGAATTGGAAAAATATGTTTGGTCAAGTACTTCATGGCATTAACCTATATAGTTATTTTTAGTCTTTAACAGTTTTCCAAGCTGTAACAGTTGGCTGTCCCATTACATAATTTATTTTTATTGCCAAGTAGGAGCAGGTGAACTGTTCCAGATCACATCAGATGACCACTGTAATCTTAAATTATTTTGCGTTATGTATAGATTTTTCAGAGAGCTTCCTTATTTGAATTTGAGAGTACTGACCAGAACTCCCAATGAGCCATTCTCCTGAACTGTGAGGAAAACCACTTACTTAAAACTGGCAGTCCTTCTACCCCAGAAAAAGGAAGATAGCCGGTAAGGCATGAGTAGAATACTTGAATTCCTATTCACATTTGTGTCTCTATATTCCCCCTGAGTTCTGGTTACTGCTCCTCTAGCCACATCTTCCAAATTGAAATGAAGAAACTGATAGAATTTTTCAAATATCTGTAGGCTGTTTGAAAGGATCACAAGATACAGGCATTCCAAAATAGTGTAAATGATATTAAAATAACTTGCAGATGATGGTTCCAAAGGCAAAGTAGTATTTTGACAGAAAAAAATCTATAGAGCATTTGCAATCTACAGTTGTTATATATGTACTCAGTGATGACTGGGAAGTATATAAATCAAAAATACTAAATTAGTTAGACTTCCCTTTTGAGACCTGTTTTCCCAATAAACTATTGTCACATTAAAACTGTCAAAATGCGTCCATTCATTTATTCATCCAACAAAGATTAACTCAGTCCTTATTATGTTCCAGGCACTGTACTAGAGTTTGGGATTCAAAAGGGGAACAGACATAGCTGCTGTCTTCATGGAATTAGGGGGCTTGGAAGAAAGTGAATTTTAGTCAGTCATAATAACAAACCCTTGCTTGATTACAATTAGTGAAACATGCTCTTAAGACAGAAGCACACAAGGAATCTAATGACACTTCTGGGCAATTGAATCTGAGATTAGGTCACACTGTTTTTGGCTTGGAAAAAATAGTATTACCCTAGGTTACCTTTTACATCCATTTGTAATTATCTTCAATTTCTTGGACATTTTTCTGTCTTGAGATATTTGTGTATCCTCATCTACTATCACCAAGTGAAATGAGATGCTATCTGCCCTTTTCTTATAACTTAAATCATAATCTGCTTTTAAAATTCTACAGGATGCTTGCTCACACTCTTCAACATTCTTGCCAGATAATTCAGACAATTCCTGCCACAATCCTAACAATTTCACCACAATAAAACACTCTTCTCTTCTTCATTCCAGAAAGTCCCGTCTATTTTTTAGATATCTCAAATTATGAGAAAGTAAATCCTAAATCTGAGGTAGAATGTGCCTTCAGTTTTCACCAGGTGTCCAATGTCTCGGGCTACTTCAAACAAGTCAGTTTCCTCCTCCATGTGACAGTCCCTCAAACATTTGAAAGTTAACAACCCAAATGGAATTGCCCTGAAAGCAGGAGTCAAAAGAAACTTGGTAACACTGTGATGATTTGTATATTCATTTCATTAGCGTCCTCTGGCAAAGAGGTACTAGGCTATTACATGTCAATATATTCACGTCCCATCACTTCAAATTGCTCTGGTAGTGTGCAATCCTCTGTTTCCGTTCTTTAGACTTCTCTTCCTGTCTGTAGGATAGAGAAGTCAGGCATCTCAATATGGTGGTGTACTTTTACTGAACTGCCCTACATGTCAGAATACAGAAGAACAGGAAACAGAAACAGAGGGGAGACCACCACACGAATATGAGGTAATGCTACAGTGCTTTCAAGCAAATTCAAGACCCTTAATTCAACTTTTATGAGAACAGTAGAAAAACTTTCACTATCAATCTCATTCTGAGAAAGATGAAGGGCAGACAGAACCAAAGAGACAGCTTGTCATTAAAAAATGTTAAAATTAGAAAGCCAGGCACACACACACTGGGTGACACCATAGTGCACACACATTCTTTAGCAGACAAGATTTCTCTTTGCAGATACAGCTATGAATCTCCCAAGCCTTACATCCCTGAATTCTCTTCAGAGTTAATGATTCAAAAGGCAGGGTGAGTGCCCCAATAAGATTCTGTATCACACTGGAGGGAGGAGGAATGAAACAAAAATTTTCTAAATTCTTTGAAATTTCAGGATTTCTGTCAATTAGAGGTGACATTTTAGAGAGAAAGTGACCATGTGTGACTTTACACCTTGGGGATACTACAGATTTCATCAAAATAATTATGTAGGTAAAAGTTTTTTTTTTTTTTTAAGCCATCTGAGTTTTACAGTGAGCTGCTACCCTGATTCAAAAAATTCTATATGTTCCAGAATGTAGGTTGCATGTAAGATGTGAATAGGTCAAATTCTTCCCCAGTGTTAACTGGGGCATACTATCTGGCTCCATGAAGTAGATAATAGGAGAAGCAAAGAGTTATGACCCAGACAGTCCAGAAAGGGCTGTAGATTTTTATTTATTTTTACAAAGTTAAATCCAGGTCTCTTACCTAAATTAACTGGGATTAGAAAGGATTTTTTTTGGGGGGGTGGCAAATAAAGCAGCATATAATAAAACCTCAACACTCTTCCTAAACATTTCTTCTCTTTCCTAAACAAAAAACCATTTGCCAAATACATTTAGCAAGGAAGGGCTGAATGCTTTAACTGACTAAGCTCTGAGAAAGAATAACACCATTTTTGCTCATTCTCAGGATTAATACCCTTGGGCTGGCCTCATTATGTCTTTTGGAAAGGGAGATGCAAGGTAGAAAAACACATGGAGGAGAAAGGAATATATCCTGTGATTCTAAACCACGTAATTTTTTTAATATTCAAAATTTCAAATTTTATAGAAGTATAAAATAAGACACAAATAGCAAGATCCCTAAGAATCCATTTGTATATACTTCATAAAAGTTGGTGGGAATTATTGCAACAATAGGCTGAAGAAGTATATTCAAGCTATGTTTGAAATTAGACAATAAGCTTCCATTATTCTTAACAGAAGTTGTGCACCTAATTCCCTATGCACAGCAGCTGTTTTAACCCATGATAACTGCTTGTAAATACAATATGACACTAGCTAGAACCTCATTTACACCTGCCAATTTGCTGCCCTGCGGCACTAAAAACAAAAACAAAATTGTAGCAAAAGAACTAACAAGCAAAAAACACCCTGTCCCTCATGTACACACTCCTTTCTATCTCCACAAACAGATCCTTTTCCTTTGTGTCATGTTTTCTATCAACAAATTCAACTTTGGGATTTAAAATAAATGAAGGAAAAAGAGATCTGCATGACACGACAAAATGAAAATAATTGTTAAGGTGGCCATCTCCTGCAAATATGTGTCCCCTTAACACAGTGTAAGTACTGTAGCGGTTCATGGCACGTTTAATGGAGAAGTAATGTATGACGTATAAAGCATACACTTAAACCCACAATTTTATGCTCTTTCCACATCATGATTACAAACCATACAATGTTGAAAGTAGCACAAAAATTAAAATTTCCTTCTGGAGCCTTGCAATCTGTGTACTTTTAAGAGGCTTCCAACCTTGAGGGGTTTTCTTAGACAATATTCTCTACAAATAACAAAGAGGTTGGCAATGGCAACCAAACCGATTGCCAAGGCAGTGAAGAACTCCTTTTCAATGGCCTTTCCAGGTCCCTCTTGAACTGTAGCTCAGCTTTGGGGCAAAGGGAGTAGGTAAAGCTCAATCCCTGAGTAGAAATTCAGCAATTAATTGCTTTCAGGAAGGAAAGCAAGGCCTTGGGGAAACTAGCAAACGTAACTCTGATGATCAGGTTCGTTTTATCTACCAAGGACAACAAAACAAAAAGAAACAAAGCAAAACAACATAAACAACAATAAAATGACAGCAACCAAACTCCACTTTTCTATAGTATCTATACTGTCAAACTTGTTTTGCAACTGCTCTTGTCCCTACATAGCCACTCCTAATTCAATTAAAACGCACCCTGGGTTTGGCACAGAGAACTGGTCAGCTGATTCTTACACAAGAGAAAACTGCTAACATTTAGAAGTTCATTTAACTAGTGCCCATTATGGGCATCATTTTAAACTATTAAATGAAGGAATATAAAGGAAATGAATAGGCAATAATACGGTCTTCTTGTTATTCAAACCCTAAAACAGATGGAAGAAATACAAGCAAAAGAGGGGCATCAGTCTGGTGTAGGCTAATGGAGGGTGAAGGAAGAGGTTTAGGAGAGAAAATAAAAGAGAACGGAATATTTTAGGATAAATCATTTGACCTACATGAATAGAAAGAACAAAAATTCATGGACTTAGGGTCAAGAAATTTGAATTATATTCTCTGGCCCATCAGTTATTACCCTTGTCACCTTACATAAGTTATTTATTTCTTTTTCCTAAGCCTCATTTTCCCATTTGACAATACTCTTTTTTAAAATTTCTTTTTATTTTAAAATTTTTATTTTTTAAAGATTTTATTTATTTATTTATTTATTTATTTATTTATTTATTTATTTATTTATCAGAGAGAGAGAGCACAAGCAGGGGGAGCAGCAGGCAGAGGGAGAAGCAGGCTCCCCACTGAGCAAGGAGCCCGATGTGGGGCTCGATCCCAGGACCCTGGGATCATGAACTGAGCCAAAGGCAGACACTTAACCGACCGAGCCACCCAGGCACCCCAATGATACTCTCTTTTTAAAAAGATTTATTTATTTATTTGAGACAGAGAGAGAATGAGAGAGAAGCAGAGGGAGAGAATCCTCAAGCAGACTCCCCGCTGAGTGCAGCGTGCAGCACAGGCTCAATCCCACGTCCCTAAGATCATGACCTGAGCTGAAATCAAGAGTGGATGCACAACCAACTGAGCCACCCAGGTGCCCCTCATTTGACAATACTCTTAACATATTTCCTATAAATTCAAGATATGAAATTGAAATGAGCTCAATCTACAGATTAAGTGCTAGAAACCACCAAATGAACAATTTTTAAAGAAACTAATTTAGTAGTTAAGGTGTTAATCTAAAACATTTATTGAATTTTAAAGCAGTGTGTTGAAATATAATTTAATAATTAATACAAATAAAATAAGGCCTTTTTTTATAAAGTGATTTACAATTAAAAAAGGCTTTCACATATATTATCTCATGTGAGTTTTCACACTTTTTTTTTAAAGATTTTATTTATTTATTTGAGAGAGAGAGAATGAGAGATAGAGAGCATGAGAGGGAAGAGGGTCAGAGGGAGAAGCAGACTCCCCGCCGAGCAGGGAGCCCGATGCGGAACTCGATCCCGGGACTCCAGGATCATGACCCGAGCCGAAGGCAGTCGCTCAACCAACTGAGCCACCCAGGCACCCCTCACACTTTTCTTTTAAACTGTACAGAGAACTGATTTTAAGCCATGTAAGAAAATTAAACTTACTAATTTACAGTCACAATTCATTTTCCGACCAAAAACGGTGTTACCCAGCTTGATCACTGACGTTTACTGTGACTTGCTCTGAATAAGTTTCTAAAAATAGAAAGCTAGCTCTTGCCAAAAATGAAATACAACTCTAAAGAATAAGGATTTACCAATAGTTTAAATATTCAGAGGAATAAAACATAAACCATAAAGAAAATTACCTAAGAGAAGATCCATAATAAATGTTTTTAACAATAACCAGAATGTGATAATAACAGTGTAGTCTGGGAAGCATAATTTGACGTATAACATATTCACACATAAGAAATCCATCTACACTATAAACAACTACCTACCATACTGAAGTGTAGGTTCTCTTGGAACCAAGTACAACTACTTCCTTGCTTCACAGTTGTTGGGCATGTCCCTCTACCCTTTGGGCCCCTGCCCAGGTTTCTTTGTTAAGGCTCCTGTGTCTAGAAATAGTAGCATGTCCTCTGGAAAATCCATCCTTTCACTCCATTTCACATCCTACCATAGCCCCAGTGGGGCTGGATTTGGGTTGGATGCCGTGCCTCATTTTATCTACATTGCAGTCCGGGCCCATTTTCTGTCCAGCACTTAGCATCTTTCAGTGTGGGAGGCAGGGTGGGTGGAATCTGTTTAGCTTAGCAGATCCCCAGGGAAAGAACTGCCTTTTTAAACAGAATTCTTGGTAATTAGTACAGGAACATACAAAATATTTGTTTTGTGAATATATGTATGATTAGGTGAAGTTTTTCCTCTTTTCTGCTCTCATTTTTCTTGGTGGTTCTGACAACATCACCCAACCAGAGGAAGAGAGTTTTTCTTTCAGCATAACATCCACGATATAGGAGAGTAGGAGGTCTTTCTTGGAAAAGTAAAAAGGGTGCGTCTACCTGGATCTGAGAGAATGGGATGACTGACAAATACACAGGTGGCCTAGGAGAAGAAGTAGTATTTTAGAGAGGAGGGAGGAGTAATGGCATGAAAGACTGGGTGATGGAGATTAAGGAGGGCAGTGATGTAGCACTGGGTATTACAGAAGACTGATGAACCACTGACCTCTACCTCTGATACTAATAATACATTATAGGTTAATTAATTGAATTTAAATTTAAAAAATTAAAAAAATAAAAACATTAAAGAAACCCATGGATTAAAGATACAAAGGGATCACAGAGGAAAGAAAGGAATTAGACAGAATCCTAAGAAATTATTTTCCCTCTGCCTATACCCTCACTGTAAGAGAAGAGGCTCTAAGATGGGATAAAGAAGGGGAGGTGTCAAAGTGTGGACCAGCTGTAAAGGCTACACAGTGGCCACTCTTGAATACTTTTCCTGGCAGATGGGAAACTGTGACAAAGAAAAAGACTGAAACGGTTTTGTTGATTTTGTATACTTAGCCAGTCAATCTGTTAATAAAAGATTCTGGTACCCTTTTTTTCCGATGTAAAGTGTCTAGTAACAGGATCACAAATGAATTAGATGTTGTTTAAGATCACTCCAACTTATAGAATTCTAAGCCTTTCTAGTCTTTAAAAAAGTTGCTCATCTTCCAAGCTGAAATAAAGAAACTGGTACAGTTTTTCAAATATCTGTAGGTTATTTGAAAGTTACACAGAGGATCACAGGATACAGGCATTCCAAATAGTATAAATGACATTAAAATAACATGTAGATGGTGGTTCAAAGAGAAAGTGGTATTTTGACCAATATATATATATATATATATATACACACACCACCATAAAATACCACTATATATATATATATATTGTGTGTGTGTGTGCATACATTTAGAGCATTTGTGACGACTGGGAAAGATTTGTATTTTAAAATGGGTATACAAGAGAACACAGCAATTTGCTTCAGTGTCAACTGCAAAGTATAGTTTTCTTAAAATCCAAAAAGAAGCCCGCATTTAATTGTAGACTAAGTGCTTTAGCAATGAAGTAAATATCTTTTCTAAAATGACCATTAAAGCCATTTAATATCAGTAGCTGTAAACTAACAACTATTGTAAAAGAAACAATGGAATTAATATTGCCATCTCAATAAGCAGATAGCTGGTGCCTCTATGGCAATTTAGAAGTTGCAAAGTTCTTTTCTCAACCTGTCTTAGTTTACATCTTTTTGTGAGGTTATGTGTCCTCTTCTGCAGATAAGTAAAAGAAAGTCTCACAGAGGTGAAATGACTTGCCTGAGTTTACATAATCCCTGTATATATATTTGTATAGTATGTTTAGGTGTATAATAAATAGGAAATCTCCATGTGAATCTAGGTCTCTGGACCATAAATATAATGATCTTTTTACTACATGAGTTTGACACACAAGCTAAGGATCAGAGGAGAGAAAATAAACATGTGGTTTTGAAAGAATGACTGTAACCACAGAAACAAGGCAGAGATTTTTTTTTTTTTTTTAGATTAGGCATAGATTACATATGCTTTTTAAATACCTTACAAAAATAGGTATGCTTTCATTCTGGTATGCGTTCTGAAGGCAGAGATTCAGGATATCTCCTACACATAAAGTTCAACCTTGGTATTATGAACTGAATTACGGTCCTTAAATACAAAGGATTGGAGCTATCCTGAGTGATTGGGGACAGGGACTTCAAAGTGGTTATTAAGTGAAAATGTTGGTCCTAATCCAATTTAACTGATGTCCTTTTAAGGAGAAGAAATTTGGACAAACACATAAGTGGTGTCTGGAGGCACAGCAGGAAGGCAGCTCTCTGCAAGCCAAGGAGAGAGGCCTCAGCAGAAACCACCCTGATCGTGGACTTTTATTCTCCATAACTGAGACAATAAATTTCTGTTGTGTAAGCTATCCAGTATGTAGTACTTTGTTATGGCAGCCTTGGTAAATTAATACACTTGGTAATAGATAAGGATAAAAAAAACCCAACAACTCTGATATGGGTGCTTATTCTTCCAAGATGATAATTATGGCAATGGGTAACATTTATTGACTGCTTAGTCCATTCCAGGAATTCTTCCAAGAGTTTAACATGTACCAACCCCTTTAGTTATGATCACAATTCTATGAGTAGGTATCTTGTTATTCCTAATTTACAAATGAAGAAACTGAGACATATAGACTAAGTAACTCACACAAAATGCTCAGCCAACGTTTGACTTTAAGTGTCTGGCTATGAGAATGATCATTAATAAATGTTCACTGAGCTGAAGAAAAATATTATTCAGTCTTAGAAAGTGAACACATCTTTAGTACAGACCAGATACAACTACATACTGAGGATCTTCTATTGCCATACTAGCAGATGCTTTCTTATGTTACACCATATTCTAAAAGGCACATTATATATGACTCCCTTTTCTACAGATGTGGACACTAACTCTCAGATAAAGTCAGTTGCCCAATATCAGTCAACAAAAGCAGAAACACGTATTAAGCCCTGGTGTATCTGAATCCCAATGCCATACATTTTCTATTTTAGTAATAAACCACAATAGTTGAAGTGATACAATTGAAGAATAAGTATAAATCATTTAGGAAGAGACATCATTTTTGTACGTGTGTGTTTAAACATACTCTGAAATGTGAAAATAGGTCAGAGGATAAAAACCTCGAATCTGACTTTCCCTTGTAGTGAAAAATACTGTGTAATGAGGCAGCAAGTGGCTTATACCACCCATTTCCCCGTACATCATGAACAAAGGGCAAGCCTCAAGTTTGTGATTTTTGGCTAAGGGCATTTTTAAGTAAGGTCTTTCACATATTCCCCATAGATTTTGAAAAGAATACTCAGGACCAATTTTTTAAATGGAACATCTTGAACAAATTACAGCAAAGGAAAATTTGAGTCCTTGATAATTTAAGTGTTATTTTTACTACTAATGTGAATTCAACCCTAGCAAATTAAAATAGGAAGAATTAATTGGATATGCAAATGAGATTATTCAGTATATAAATCTAATTACATACCAATTTGCTTTAACAGCATGAAAAAAGAATAAATTGTTCTATGTAAATTGATTGTCTTAAATAACCACCTGTAGCCCAACAAAAATTGTCTTGAAAAAGCTATGTTGGTAAGTGCAGACGTCTAAGTTAATAACATAATGTTCTTCATAGATCTTGTCACAAGAACCTCTTTACAATGAAATACTCCTATGTACAATAAGGTATTACCAGGTTTCTAGAACAGAAGGAAATAATGTCATGAGTTGGCTTCCCCCCCCAAGCACAATAGATTGATAAGAACATGTTGATTTCTGAAACGCTTAATGCTTTCACACAGACTAGACTTGAAATCTGAGCAATTTTCACGTCTGAAAAATAAGAAAGGTGGGTGAGGTGTGCCAGTTTTTATTAATTTAGCTGTGGTTCTCAAATCTGTTTAATCAAATGCTTTCAATATAACTCAGCAACCCCCTTCCACCACCCATCTTTAAAATTATTTTCTTTACCACTTAGTTTAAGCAAATGAGTGTTGAATATTTAACTGTCAAAGGAGGCATTAATTCATGAAGCTTGTGCCTTGGGAGCAAGTAGAGTAATACTAGATGTTTGCAAAATACAAGATGAGGGATTAGTTGCTTTTCTCACATGGAAGAGTCACTCTGTCCGCCTCCTTAGACAGCACTGACATATGGCCCAAACAGAAATATCAAGCCAGTGTTCTCAGAGTTAGCCACACTAAGACTGGATCCATTTTCAATGACTCTAGTTCAGGCAGCTCAAATGTTTCTGTGACTTTCCTATAGACAGACCATAGAGACAATGTTGAGTTAAATCCATGGATTCATCTAAGGAATCCAATTCCATCTTAGCCTTCTTTATCTTCTTAGGTTTAGACACAGGTATTTTCCAGAAAAATGGATGGATAAAAAACATACCTTGAGAGATAGAGACAGAAAGACAGATGGACAGATGAACTGACAGTGGACAGGTAGACAGATAGAATGAGCATGTTAAGACATCTATAATCTCCCTTTGTCATCAGCATTCATCCTTGGCTCTGAGAAACCAAACTCCATGCAGCTTGTGATAAAGAAGTCTGTGGAACGATTTATCCAAAGGAAAGTTTTCTTCTACTTTATTGTAAGGACAAGTGCTGTGAATCCCTTTTCAATCTCTAAAGTAAAAATCATCAATGACAGCTGGTACTGTTGTTGAGTCTCTCTGCCCAAGTTCTTTTCTTTGGGGAGATAATTAGAACTTACGCTTAGGGGATTCCTTATCTGCTTTTCAGTCCCTGGCAAGGAGGAACACCAAGTGTGGAGACAGGGCACAGAACAGATGTCCTGGCTCTGTGCTCTTGCTGTCCAGCCATACTATGTGGCATCATAAAGAGGGATCTAAGCTGGTGATACTGTCTTGGGATGAACTCGAAATCAAGGCCAGACAGAAGCCTCAGAGTAGAATGGAAGAGACAATGAGTGATCAGATATAAGGAGAAGATGGGTTTAAATCTGCTAAGAGCAAATGAATTTGAATGAGAGGGAGGAAGCAGCTCCCCTAGAAGTTCCCTAAGCTAGAAAGTATAGCTGCAGCAGCTTTTTATAGGATGCCTATGATCTCAGACAGGACAGTTAGGGAGCCTCAAGAGACACTCAAGCAATAGCATGGTCTCACTCTACTCTTAGTAATGTAGCTCCACACATACAAATGAAAACAATAACTATTGTATCACCCCTTTTATTTCTTTCCTAGCCCTTACCACCCTCTCAAATTATGCCGCTTATCTATTAAATTTTTCATTATCTGTCTTCTCCAGGTGGAAGGTAAGCAGGAATACCATGCCTGTATTTTTACTACCTCTTCCTGAGCATCTAACACAGTGTCTGTGTTGGAGGAGCTCTGCAATTGCTCAGTGACACAGAAGCCAGGCATGTGTGCAAGTCACTGGACTAGAGAACACAATTCAGTAAGAGCTTTCTAATAGCAAAGCACTATGAGGTCACTTGAGGGAAGAGATTAACATGTGAGCATAGAAAGTGCTCCATGGAGAGGATACAGCTCAGCTTCCGTTGTTTAAGCACTTCCTATGTGACAGGTATTGTGTGCAGCACGATATATAATAATCACATCCACCCTAGGAGGTATGTACTGTTGCCATCACTCTTTTCCAGAAGAGGACACAGGTTTAGACTGGTTAGGTCACTTGCCCCACATCACAGGGCAGTCTGTTAGTGCATTTTGAATAGGGATCCAAGCAATCAGAATATAGAGTGCCTCTTGGGCAGAGCTTTAACAAACAGGTGAGGAAGAAAGAGCAGAAACAAAGACAGAAGGATGGGAAAATACAAAGTTTTTATCTTCTAATTGCAGAAATAAATATATGTGTGCTCACTGAGCAAGAGGAGAGAAGCTGGGGAGAAAGTCAGTGAGAGACAAGAAATTAAATATTTTAGATTTGGTCATAATATAAATATGCACAGCAAATGCACATGCATTTTTTTTCCAAGTATACACACCTATATAAAATATGGTCAGGATGGAAGCTATTGGCACTGAAGAGAGGCAATATACTTTATATAATCTATGTAGTTTATTTGAGGAATGAGAGTGTCTTCTTCCCCAAGTTTTCAGGAAATATTTTGGGATCCACTGAAGTTAAGGTGTGAAAGAAGTACTGATATAATTAAGTATATTATTTAACATAATACAAATATGGCTTGCAATCTGACTGGCTTTTAAAGTCCCATCTGTTGATACAGGCTGTGATATCATCCTAGCTTCTAAACAATTTTCCTTGCTGGCATCAAATAAACTCTGGCACACCAACAAAGAAAAAAATATTTTTTAAAATTCACCTCCAGGGTATCAAATTGCATTGTAACTCATTATGCTACAAACTTTGCCACATTCTGAGGGACTATGTAGAGTAATAATATGTAACCAAGAATGTTAACTAGGGGCATCCTGAAGATGAAGTGTAACAATATCAACTGGAAGGACAACGTGAACCGCCCTTAACATTAAGACTGAAATGTTGGGGGTGCGTGAGGTGGGTAGGACTAAAGTTGATGAATTTAACATTCTCCATGGGAGAATTTATTGATTTGACTTATGTCAAGATTATTATAACCAGGTATTTCCTGCAGTCATGAGGAATAAAATAACCTAGATTTTTTTAAAGCAAAGGCTGATTTCTGGATAATCTAAGTATTTCCACCTTTCATGTCTCTGTGAGATATGTGAATAATATGTACTCATTGGGAAACACCAACAGAATATACACGAATCATTTCCAATCTATAGATAAATTCAGTAGGGATTTTAATACTCACATGCTACCGTGGAACTACCTATCAAAATTAATGGAATGATTTGGCAGTGGCCAAGCACACAAAAGCATTTAAAATTGGTTGCGTTTGTTGCATTTTCTTTTAAACATGTACTTGGAGTAATTTATCACATTTATTTGGGGGTATTAGCGAGTACACTAAGGTGTAATGAACAATCTGGAAGAACTCTTCTTAGTGCTGTGACAATGCAGAATTGAGAAATCAAGAAAAGTCTGCATGACCACATTCTAATTTTTCTTTCTTCCTGTTAATCACTTTTATTCTCTTCCTATCTTACCCCCTGCCCAGCACTCTAATGCTGCCTGCAGTCAGTGAGAAAAGCGACCTAATAAACCTGACACATTTAAAAACAGGTCTTGATAGGACATAGAATCCTAGGAATAGTTCTGTCATTAGAAGGGCCTCTCGGCTTCCAAAATTCAGCAATAAAGGAATTACTCATCAGTAATGGAAAATCTGAAATCAAGAGCTAAAGGGTGATACTAATATTTTTGATTAAGGATCTTCCTAGTGTTTCCCATACACACACACACACACACACACACACACACAACCCCCCACACACTGTGTGTATTATAAGCATATGTGTGCATGTGTATTTTATATATATATACATTTATACTCACATATAAGCCGCCCTTGGACATTCAAGAGCTGTCCTTGAATCTAGCTTTTTATATGGCAGTCCCTGTTTAGCTTTGCAAGTGTTTTCAAGTAATATTTGCCATCACTTGATCTGCCTTTCCCTAAGAACCCTGTAAGGTAACCTCTGATTCTTTACATTTTTTCCCTCTTTCACATCCTATTCTTTCCACAAACCTACCACTTCCTGATTATATAATCCATGCTAGACATACTTCTGTATAAAAATTGCTTATCTCTTTTAGGCGGAAGATCTTATTCTTTCTGGGCTAACTTATAAATGACCTTACAAAATCTTTGAAAATAGAGAAAGCAGTTTCCTAAAAAGTACAGCAATTTTACAGAGTTCATCTTTTGCTCTGTTGTTTCTATAGTAGTTTTCATGTATGATATGTTAGTATTTGCTTCTTTTATTCAGTTTAAACTCTCCTCCTTTGCACACGTTGCCATCAGGTAATGAATTTCCAAATACTGTCATTTCAGAGTTCAGAAAGCTTGCATGAAAACAAAACAAAACAAAAAAAACTATGTCAGATTAGGGATGCCTGGGTGGCTCAGTCAGTTAAGCATCTGCCTTCGGCCCAGGTCATGATTCCAGGGTCCTGGGATCGAGTCCCACATCAGGCTCCTTGCTCAGCAGGGAGCCTGCTTCTCCCTCTTTCTCTTTCTGCTTGTGCTCTCTCTGTCAAATAAATAAAATCTTTAAAAAAACAAAACAAAACAAAACTATGTCAGATTATTCTCTTACTTGTTTGTAATCCTTTAGCCCCCAGCTACATCCTCTTTTTAAGTCAGACAAAAACAGATTTTGTTCTACATATAAATGTTGATGATTTTCACTGTGAGTATTTTTGGTTCAATGAATTCAATTAACTAAGTTCTTTAAAAATCAAGTGTGTATTATGTGCCATTTTGACAATTCTAGCTCTAGTAAGGGGAAAGGGGGTGGAAGTCAAATAGCTTAGTTTTTCCTTAAGCTATTATAAAAAAAAATGTCTAAACCACCAGTCAACTCAGTCAAGCATTCAATCATTTGGCTTTATCTGTGCAAAGGCAGATAACTTGTGAGATTTTTTTTTCCCTTCTGTATTTCAACTTTACATAGAAATGGCAGTAGTGACAAACCTCCCAACAAAACCTTAATGTATTAAACTTTTAAAAATGAATTTATCTGACATAAAGTCTCATTTATTCATTCATGTTTTCATTCACTAAGTATTTCCTGAGTGCCTGCTCTGTGCTAGGCATTATTTTCCCTGCTTGGGATACATCACTGAATAAAACAAAGATGCCTGTTTTGAAGAGTTTATATTTTAGGAGGAAAAAGAGATACAAGAAACAAATATGATATGTAAAATAGAGAGTACGTGATAGGTCTATAATCGTTATAGAGGCGAAGAGAACATGGAATAGGATAAAGGACCCATCAGTGTGGAGGGAACTGGGTAGGGAACAGTATGACAGCAGTGTTTAGGATAGGGTTCACAGAGGAGGTGAGACCTGAGAAAAGCTTGAAGGAAGAGACGAAGTCAGCCAACAATTCATCTAAGGGAAGAGCAGATCATGCAGAAGATAGGCAGAGCCAAGGTATGCAGGCAGATGCAAGCCTGCCATGTTTCCAGGTGGGACAGAATAGAATCAGGAGGAGAGGAGTAAGCTAGTTATGGGAGGGAAGGTGGAACAGGTGCTGGTGCAGATTACACAGTGCAGGCTATCAGGTGGACTATGACATTGCTTTGAGTAAAACAGGGAGTCAATGCAAGTTTTGGAATAGAGGAATGACATGTTCCGGTGTGTGTGTGTGTGTTCTTTTTTTTAAAGATTTTATTTATTTATTTGAGAGAGAGGGAGAGCGAGAGATCACAAGTGGGGTAAGGAGCAGAGGGAGAAGCAGACTTCCCGCTGAGCAGGGAGCCTGATGTGGGGCTTAATCCCAGGACTCTGGGATCAAGACCCAAGCTGAAGGCAGATGCCCAACCGACTGAGCCACCCAGGCTCCCCTGGTTTGCATTTTAAAATAACTACTCAGTTAACTGCATTGAGAATGAACTGTATAGAGTAGACACTAGAAGCAGGAAAACCAGAGAAACCAGTAGAAAAGAATGTAGAAAGCAAAATAATCTGACCAGTTAGGAAAGTATCTTAGTATTGGAGGATAGAGATGCTTGCTTGTACCTCAGATCAGGATGGTAGCATGGAAGGTGGGAAGAAGCAGCTGGATTCAAATATATTTTAAAGTTAAAGCCACAGATTGACCAAAAAATATGACAGAAAGCAAGGAACCCAAGAAGGATCTCAGTTTTTTGGTCTGCCCAGTAGAAAAGATAAAGTTACCATCAGGTGAGAAGGGGAAGGCTGTAGGTAAAACAGTTTTAGGGGAGAAAATGAGGAGATCAGGTCAACATACTGGGTGGGAAATGCCTATTAAGACATCAAACTCTGTATGTCTAGCTAAACAACCTCATCAATTACATTTGTTTTCATATACAGAAATTCACTCTGCTATGGCTTTGGAGTTGTATATACAGTTAAAAATAATGAATAAGTATCAAAGTTTATTGATTTTGCAGGTTTTTTAATATAATGACATGTGTGAATGCATGTCTTAAAGTGAAAAACAAATATTTATTCCCTCCAGAAATCTTCAATTTGTATACCTTGTTCTTATTTGATACAAATAAAATTCCATTATAAATTTGAAAGGCTTAAAAATGTTCAAGGCATATCCAGATTTTACAGTAATGACAACTTTTTTTTGCTATAGCTGTGTTGGGGGACAGAGGCACAACACTGAACCATGTGAAACCAAAAGTATGAAGGTGAGCTCAGGAACAAAGAGAAGGCCTCTACTGATTGTGTACCCAGTTCCAATGTGTGTGGGGTTTCTCTTACACTACTAAGCAGTTAACTCAATTCTCCATGGACACTGACCAAGGGTCCTATGATTCAATTCAATTCTGATACCATCTAACTGGAGATAGTTTCAAATTCTACAGGTTAAGGGCTCAGTCCCACAGGGGTGTCCCCTTTCAGTTGCCAAAGCGGTTGTCACTTGTGTTTCTGACTGCCCAGCTATAGATCATAGGCTCCAATGACCCCCTCCTCAGGTTTCACTAATTTGTTAGAGTGGCCCACAGAACTCAGGAAAACATTTTACTTACTAGATTTCCAGTTCAGTATAAAAGGATATAACCCAAGAACAGCTAGATGAAAGAGATGCACCGGTATGGAGAAAGGGCACAGAGTGTACTACTCTTCGCCTGTCAATCATCCGTAGGCAACCAATTCAGCCCCTCTCAGCTCCCTAGAGGTCAGGAGGGTGGGAATGACTCCCAATCTTCCAATCATATGGCTGGATCCCCAGGCAATCAGTCCCATCCTTAGGTGCTTTTCAAAAGTCACCTCATTAATGTAAAACTCAGGTGTGGTTGAAAGGGGTTTGTTATGAATATTAAAACACCATTGTCACTCTTTTTTTTTTTTTTTTTGACAGAGAGAGACACAGCGAGAGAGGGAACACAAGCAGGGGTAGTGGGAAAGGGAGAAGCAGGCCGCCCGTGGAGCAGGGACCCCCATGCAGGACACGATCCCAGGACCCCAGGACCATGACCTGAGCTGAAGGCAGACGCTTAACGCCTGAGCCACCCAGGTCCCCAAACACCATTGTCACTCTTACCACTTAGACAATTCCTAGGGTTTTTGGAGCTCTGTGTCTGAAACAAGGATGAAGACCTTCTGCAAGATCCATGTATTTCTTATTATAGATTGCTGTATCATACTATGATCAAGGGACCCAAAGAGAGCTGAAAGATTTCAAGAATCTACATAGAGTCATGAATTGGAAGCCAAATGAGATGGATACTGTAGGGCAAAAGCAAATGGAGAAATTTACCCAGTGAACTGGAATTTAAAGTCAAGTAAGAAGAAAACAGTAGCTACCATTTGTTAAGTTCCTAAAATATGTGTTGCACTGCACTTGGCAGTTCACACATATAACTCATTAAAGACCTATCAGTTATCTACCTCATAGATGGAAGGATTAGCAATCTGTCCAAGGTCATACAGCTGAAAAGTGCAATGGGTTTTGATGCCAAGGATGACTTCAAAATTCTGGCTTTTTCTATTCCACCATGTAGGTTAGTGATCAAATTCAGATCCGGTGTTAGATAAAGAATCATTAAGGACAACTTCTGTAACTGGGGACTAAAAGTTTAGGAAATGTATTTAGGCGAGAGTAGGCATGGCATTAAATGACAGGTCTAGAAGGACATCAGAGGTCAGGTAGAGAGCCCTTTTATCACATGCCTAGGGACAACTGTAGTTAAGATTCCAAGAAAATGGCCAAAAACCAGGGATTTATAGGAGTTGAATGAGCAGGATGGCAACAGGCAGGACGATGAATGCAAATCCCAACAGAGCTTGACAGCTGAGACAGCTTCAAATGTTAGTGATGTTTCCCACTGAGGTGGGGACCAAACCTGAGATGATACCCTAGGGCCTTAGGGTGTTGTACAATCTGAATAATAACAATAACCACAATGTGTATATTCTGCTTGTCTTAGAAATAGGGTGAATGAGGACACTAGTGTATGAACTTTTTATAAAAAAAAAAATCCTGTGTACATAAAGAAAATGGAAATTATACCCTACATTTAAATAATTAAAATAATTAAAAACCAATGTAGAGATACATATGGGGAAGCATTATTAATTCTAAAGCAAATGCCCTTGAAAGAGTAAACACTGTTTTGTCCTTCACTAGCAAATGCATTTGAATGAAACAGAAAATGGTCTTCATAAAATTTTATGCTTAAAAACCTAGTACTTGTGATTCTGTTAGGATTTTATAAGCTTATTTGGATTTCATTGTTGATAAGAGGATTAGGGGGCAGCTATAAAATAATAAACAGGTATGAGTTTAGGTTTGGGAGTTTGGAAATTGCCCAATAACAAAATGCTTTATGAAAGACTTTTCTTCGTTTTGTAAAACACTTCATTTCCTGGTGAACTCAGAATAATTTAAGGTATAAAGATAAGCAATTCCTGTTTTTTCTTCTCTTTTGAGGTTAGCAGGTATCTATCAGGTTGTGGGTCTCAGACTTCTGGAAAATGATTGTGTAATCTCTAACAGGCTACTAATGTCCTACTTTCTATGTCTAATTTAAATGGACCTTTCAATGTTGTTCAGCCGGAACAGAGGAGACAAAGCAGAGGGGATTTGCAAGCTATAAATATGGTCAGAAACCAGAGAAGGAAAAGACTAGGGCAGATGCTGGGTGGCCCTCCAGCTAGCAAGTCCTTTGTGGGCACCTTCCAGCCACAAATGGAGAACAAAAGGACAGAGAATTGGGATCCAGTTATTCCATGGTGAAGGTGCTATTAGACACATGGGATGAAAGTTATGTGTGAATGCATAAATGTGTATGTAAATATACACAGCACCCTTTTCTTGCTCTTAAATTCTTCATTTCTAAGCTATAGTTTAGTTGGAGGTAAATCATGACTAAAATGTTAACGGGGAAAAAAGTGTGGGAATTAGAAAAATTGAAAGAACATACATTGATTCCAAATTACATTTTGTTACCTCACCCTTTCTTTTGTAACTTTACTTTATGTTTCATTGGAGATTATCAGATCAACCCATCAAATATAACAGGCTACTTTTTCAAGGAGATGTGGAGGGGAAGGCATTTTAAAAGTTATCCATAGTGCTGGTACTGAATAGTTAGGTAGGAAATGTTCCATTTAAACTTAGTACAGCAACATGGTTTAAAAAAAAAAAAGATAAAATTCATGGAAATTAAAAAAAAAATTCTCCAGATAATTCAGAGTGGTATATCTTGCTGACGTATATATTTAGTAACTACATAAAGTGAATCCCTTCAGTAACTGAGTGGCTTATGGCATGTCTTTCCACTAAAGAGAGTATCTTCATCTCCCAATTCCAGATTTTAAAAAAATCAGATGATTAAAGTATGTAATCATTTATAGATTTTTGAAAATAATATCCTTCTTTTGCATCTTACACAAAACAAGCAGTGAATATTTTCTGAAACAGCATTTTCTTAGGAAGGAATGCTTATTTTCCATAATAAACAAATACCACTGTAGACACAAATATTTTTTGCTACTTAAGAGATTTCTTTAAGTGCAATTTTCCAGCACTGAGACTTTAAGCAGTGGTTGCATTACAGACTAGCTCAAGTGCAGTAATGTCTGAGAGAAAAATGCCACAAAGTGAATGTTAATATACTTATATGTAAAGCTAATACATTTTTCATTTAACTACAGAGTGGAAGCTAATACATTTGTGTAGTGAAACTAATACATTTTTCATTACTTAAATGCATAGTAGATAGTTCCAGAGGTACTAATGAATTTACATGAGATATTCCAAAGAACTTGAACACAATTTAAGTAATTTTCCAACAACTATGTCCAACTCCTCATGATGAGCAATGATTGTAAGGGATAGGATATCATTTGTAGAGAGTAGGTAAGCATTTCTTTATCTACAATATCAATAATGTCTAAAGGTAATGGCCCTTTAGGAAAAAAGTTTGTGTTTTCACTTTATTACTTTACTCTGAGTATATCCCATTTCTTCTTTTCATTTCCTGACAAGTGACAGAGCAGATGATTTTTTCCTTCTTCTCCTCCTTCCTTACTGGGAGGTAGATTTTGAGGTCAAGAGCTAAAGATCAAATGACTCTCCGAATTAACCTCACACCAGCAAGTTTAGAAACACAGTGCTTCTGTTTTCACGAAGACTTTTATAGGCAGCAGACTACTGTGATTACTTGGACATATGGAATTAGCCGTTTTTATGATTACATTATTAACACTATACAATAGAGACAATAGAAGTCTTTGGAGAAATCCCCACCTAATTAAAAAAGATACACTGAATTTTCACAATGGATTTGATCCTGAACTCAAGCTTGGATTTCTGTATAAACACGAGAAACAAATATATTTATGGGCGTAAAATTCACCAAGCTGAAATCCTCACGCTTAAGTTGGACATAACAAATCTGTCAACACATTTATTGACGTCTCTATGTATTAAATATGTACAAGGAGGTAGAGCACTGAATGTAACTAGTGTGTTAAAGACACAACATTTTTGTTTGATAAAGACAAATTTTTTGATAAATCCAATGACTAGCAAGCAGGCCAGGGCACTGATAGCTCTGCATAGCTCTGAATGGGAACACCACTCACATGGTGTTCTATGTGAGCAGCACCCCTGGATTAGTGAAATACAGCAGTTGGCTACAGCTAAGGTTTGTATGACCAGACTTCTATATACAAATGACTGATGATTTCACTTTCTCAAATTGTTCTTTGGGCTATGGAAACAATAAATGTAAAGATTAATAATTTTAAAAAAGCAACCTGAAACAAAAGCTAGGTGCTATAGAGTGTTAAAGTAAATATAGTTCTTATTACTTGTAAGTTTCCAGTCATCAACACATACTGATTATGAGAATTTTTACTCAGTAAGTGCATGCAGCCTGTTCGGTCCAGAGTATATGCTAAAAAAACTTGAGAAGTTACTCTTATCACCACCTGGTATAATGGTTTGTGATCACAGGTGAATTTAATTTACAGGAATTAAATTCCACCCCAACTGCTCACAGGGTGATCTTGCTCAGAATGTTCTCAATGACTTTGTATGCTATGGTGAATGTAAGAGTGGTACAGACCTGAAGTTCTTTGAGTAAGACCTGAGCTCTCCATGCCATTCAATACCATGTGATTCTGGTGTGTGAAGGGGCATATTTTTTTTTAATATTTTATTTTTTGAGAGAGAGAGAGAGAGAGCATGAGCAGAGGGGAGGGGCAGAGGGAGAAGCAGACTCCTCACTAAGCAGGGAGCCCAACTCCATTCCAGAACACTGGGGTCATGACTTGAACTGAAGGCAGACACTTAACCAACTGAGCCACCCAGGCGCCCAGTAACGGGGCATATTTTACATTAAACATGGCCCCTGAGGATAAGGAAAATACTTCATTTAATGTTCAATAGCAATTTTTTTCCAGTGTTACTAGGAAATTCAGAAGTGTTGGTTTTAGTTAGAGGTAATACATCAGCCTCCAACATGGACCTTTCCTAAAAGGTTCTGAAAAGTAATTTTGTCTCTGTTCTGTTTTTTTTTTAAATTTTATTATGTTATGTAAATCACCATACATTACATCTTTAGTTTTTGATGTAGTGTTCCATGATTCATTGTTTGCATATAACACCCAGTGCTCCATTCAGTATGTGCCCTCTTTAATACCCATTACCAGGCTAACCCATTTCCCCCCCCTCTAGAACCCTCAGTTTGTTTCTCAGAGTCCATAGTCTTTCATGGTTCATCTCCCCCTCCAATGCCCCCCCCTTCATTTTTCCCTTCCTACTATTTTTTTTAACATATCTCTGTACTGTTTTTAAAAATGAAACTGAATGAGATCATAACTGCACTGTATAGGCAATGCACCTGATAACTACTAGGGGAATTAAACAATTAATGAAACAGTCTCTGTCTTTTATGAGATTACAGATTATGAGAGAAGGTAAACATAATGCAGTTGAACAAGAATGAAATGATTTTTAAATACAGCACAAAGTTTTGATTCTTGTACATTTGGTTTGAATTGTATTTTCTCTAATGCATCTTAGTTAAGTTTCCTTAGATTAAAAAAATACAAAAATTGAATTATTTATATATGAATCCCTTAATATAGTGCCTGTAACATTATCAAAACTATGATTAAGTCACCAAAACCAGTATAAGAACCAGATGGTGAGGATGAGTGACCAACCTCAGGCTCTGGAAGAGTAACAGGTCTTCTATCATACAAGGTAACTCTTAAGAGTATTTTGTTTTTAATGGATTATATATTGTTTTTAGTGTCAAATTTGCTCCCTTCTTATAGTGCATATGAACATCTAGCTAGTCTCAGGAGGTTACTACATTTGTAAGGTTCACTGACAAAAGCATTCTTCTAACTGCATTTTGCTATTACATAATAAATGAAGTCTTTCAAAACTAAGTATTCATCACAATAACCCATCACACTGTATGGATTTTAAACTTAGAGTAACTGCTTGCCTTTTTTTCCTTTCCCCTAAGCTAATTTCCTGACCTAGTAACATTGGCTTCCTTACAGTCAGTAATAACAAATGTAGAAATAAGGCATCAAACACTGCATGAGAGCCATTACTCTCAGAAAACAATGTCAATACTCAATTTCTGGAGAAGAAATTAAAAACTTTACCTGATAATACTACTACTCCCACATCAGCCAATATGAATGAGATCTGATGGGAATGCAAAAGAAAAAGAAAAACACAGGGGAAAATCTCATATTGAATATTTTAGGGGAATGGAGGTTGTCCATAAATAATTATGAATTTGTAGCATAATTTGATCCCAATGTACTAAGGGTCTGTGTAACAATCCATAAATTCACTCTTTAGGAAAACAAAACAAAGAAATCAACAACAACAACAAAAAACCACAGCATCAGCTCAAGCAGGTATCAAATATTATAGTTAATTTGTTTGGAGGATGACAAAAATCTAGAGGCATGTTTCAGGTCTTAAAGGAAGTATGAAGTGTATCAGACCAAGGAGGCTGATGTAATAATCTGGACCTTCTGCTTTCTTATTATACTTACAAAGTCTTGTGACCAGCCT
The DNA here is from genome assembly GCF_037043125.1 of Eumetopias jubatus. NCBI lineage: Eukaryota > Metazoa > Chordata > Mammalia > Carnivora > Otariidae > Eumetopias > Eumetopias jubatus. Next base: position 173,876,482 of record NW_028274807.1, read on the forward strand.
TCCAGGCCAGAGTACCTACAGTGAGGACCAGAAGACAATCTGTGAATCTGGGATGGAAAGAACTAGGGTTAAAGGTCTTTATTAGAAGAAAGAGAATCTAATCCAGAAGTCAAACAGTGATACCCTGTCCTGAGAAAATGGTGTACTTAAAAACTGTTTGTTTTCAAATTAGATATTATATTAGTCTTCTAGAACTGCCATTACAAAAATATCACACACTGTGTGGCTTAAACAACAGAAATTTATTTTCTCATGGTTTGGGAGCCTGGAAATTCAAGATAAAGGTGTGTTACAGGGTTGGTTTCTGGTGAAAGCTTTCTCTTTGCGTTGTCAATAGCCACCTCCCCACCTTCTATGTGTTCACCCCTGATGTCTCTTCCTCTTCTTATAAGGAAAACAGACTTAATTGGATTAGAGCTTTACTCTACGACCTCACTGAACCTCAACCACTTTCCTAAAGATCCTGTCTCCAAACACAGTCACATTAGGAGTTGAGACTTCAGTGTGAAGGTGGGGGGGCACAATTCAGTCTATAAGAGATACCTATTTCAGTTACATTTTTTTCTTTTTTTAAAAAAATCTTATTGATTTAAGTAATCTTTGCACCCAATGTGGGGCTTGAACTCACAACTCCAAGATCAAGAGTCACATGCTCCACCGACTGAGCCAACCAGGTGCCCCTAGTTATATTTTCTTAAGAAGCAATTTCATTATTGCCAATGATAATTGATCAAATTAAATTATTCTGAAGGTCTACCATACCAGTAGTTGGATTCTTACCCTAACAGGCACACAATTGGGGAAGATTTTCTCAGAAAAATTGTATTTTGAGTTTTTAAGAAAAACATTTTTTATTTTGTCTAGTTCCAAATGATCACAATCCAGAAAAAAATACTTTGTGATTTTTTTTTAATAAAACTTTTTGGTATGTCCAATTTTGAATTACCACAAGATTGCTTCCCTTTAATAAGGCAGTTACCACTCTCTACAAATCAGACATGGAACTACAGGTTGAAGGGTGTTCAACTGATTTTTCAAGATTCAGATCTGATTTCTTTCCAATTTGGAAGAATAGAGAGACTTGTTCTCATTTCACTGAGACTGGTAAAGGCAACTAGGGGGGAAAGAAATTCCACTCCATCATTGCCTACTGACGGCAATCAGAGAAATTTGGAAATCTCTCAATAGTCACTTAGATTGGCACAAAACCACATCAGATTTCCATTGCATTCTATCTGGAGTGGAAATATTCTCATGAATCAAACCTTTTAAAGACTTTCTTCTTTTTGTGGCCTAAGACCAGAGCATTGCAGAATAGCAAAGTTACTCTGTGGAGTCTTTTCTCTTAAGGTGCTCTACTCCCACTCCCAAATGTGCAGTGGTGCCCTGTCTCTCTGCTTCTCTATGTTGATGACTGCCTTCCTACCTGTTGTCTCACAATCTCATTCTTCTTTTCCAAATTCCCCTTCATCTAAGCTGTTACTTTAGAAAGCGGATGATAAGCTAATTCTTGCTAAAAGGAGTACTGATCCAAACCACGTTAATGTGCTGAGCTTCCTCAAGGTGCGGGCGCGTGCGCACACACACACACACACACACACACATTTTAACAGGGGTGTTGGGTAGAACAAGGATTAGCAAATTGAATGGGTGAAACTGATGGAGTTGAAGGTATGCACTAGGTCAAAGGAGGAGATACTTCTAGCTACAGGAGCCATTTCTGCCACCTCTCAAATTACACTACAAAGCAAATCTCTAATAAATGTATATATAAAGGGGTCACCTCCAAGATAATTCAAAAATAACAGAAAACCTGACAACTACAACTTTTATGATTCTAAGGAGAGATACTTGATGATATAATAAAAACTAAATATCTTCAATTAAAGTCTGCAAGATGTTAATTAAGCTCTTAATCTTATGATTCATAATAAATTCATCTTAATTAGTAAACTGTGATTTATTTCTGAAAATGAAAAAAAAAAACACGTGATGGCTACAGATAACATCACTCATATGGATGACAGACCCTGTTGGCAAACAAAACCTATTGCTACCCTAATGTCAACAGATTAAAGAAAAAAGATTAAACATACTTACGAAAATGACAACTTAATGAAATCATATGCTAGGAAAGAAGCACAACTTGTTAGACTTAGTAGAATCCAAGTCAGAACTGAGTACCTTCCAATTCCATGCAAAACACATTTTTAAACTACTGACTATGCACAAGCTCTGTGCAAAGAGTTGCAAAAACATACAAAGATGCAATATATATAGTTCTTGCCCTTAAAGTAGGGTGACCAAGTTGTTCTAGCTGCCTGGGGCTTGTGTTTAGTATGGCAGGTCCTGCAAACTCAGAAGCTCCCCAACCTCAGCCAAACCAGGATGGTTGGATCCCACCTCAACAGTATTTTCAGACTAGTGGGAAGGTGAGGCACAAACCCCACTATATAAGTAGATAAGCAGAGCGGGGAGTGGGGACCAAATATAGATGGATTAGGAACATATCAAATACTAAGATGATAAAAAAAAAAAACCAGATACAGTTCTAAGTATTATCCTTGAATCACTTCCTACCAACGAGGTAAATGTGAGAAGTGCATGGTAAATGTGAAAAGTAGAATGTCAGACACCTTGCTTACTTCTTGTAACAATATTTATATCTCTGTTATCTAGGACATTTAAATAAAAAGGTTAAATTTGAGGTGAATACCAAAGGAATATTAAAATTTTGTTTACTAAAGACTGTCTTAATAATCTGGGTAATCACATACAATTTTCCAGTGTAGAAAATGTAAAAACAACTACTTCCAAGCCAAGACAACACTTCCCTCTTCTTTTGGGTCATTATTTGCCCTTTTAAGTGATGCAATGGATTTTATTTGATCCATTTTATTGTTAGGGAGAGTAGGCTATAGTTTTTTATATAAGACAGAAAGCATAATCATAAGGCAAAAGCTTAAGAGGCTCCAACATATTAAAATTAAGTACATCTGCTACTCAAAAGATTCCAAATAAGTAAAAGGCAAGCAACCAACTGGGAGGAAAAAAAAAGGAAAAAAAATATGAAGGATAGTGCCCAGAATATATTGAATTTCTTCAAACTAAGAAGAGTACAAACAATCCTGATGAAAACTGTCAAATGATCTGAACAAGTAATTCACAGAAGAGAACTGGATGGTCAATAAAGACTTGAAAATAAAAATTTCAAAATAAAATCACATTGAGATAGCATTTCAAATTTGATAGACTGTCAACATGCAAAAGTCTGACAATATCAAGTGTTGGCATGATTGTGAAGGAACTGATACAATTAGACACCACTGGTAGGAATGTAAATTAGAATAGTCCTTTGAAAAATAATTGTGAATTATCTGGTAAAGCTGAGGATACTCACAACTCAATGATTCTTTTTCTTAGAGTTAGGGAACATGTATAACAATAGTCATAGCAGTATTATTGGTAATAGCCAAAAAAGGCAATCAGTAGTAAACGAATAATAAATTATGGTATATACATTCAGTGAAAAATGATAGAAAGGGGAAAATAAGATAAAATGAATGATAGCCAGCTGCAACAGCATGGATGAATCTCAGGAACTTAAACTGAGTGAAAAAAGCAAGTCCTAAGTTTCAATAGGACTTCATTCATATAAAGTTTATATTTATTAGGAGATATATGGGATAAAACCACAAAAGCGAGCAATGAAATAATGAACAAAATTCAGGATAGTTGTTACATCTGAGGGGAGGACAGCTTCTGGTCACAGAGCATTCTGAGAATTTCAAAGTTAATGGTAATGATGTCATTAGTATATGTTATATTGTTATTCTCTATACCTTACATATAGCATACATGTATTCCTGTATGTTGACCCAAAATTTACTGAAACTAATTTTAAAATAGAATGTAGTCTCATTTTATATATATATATACACACATATATATACACATATATATACATATATATACATATATATACACACATATATACATATATATACATATACATGTATATATATGTATGAATGACATGGTACTATACCCTGGTACTCCGAATCCTAGAAGTTTTGTTCTTATGGCATCCATCTATCCAGTTGAGGTACATGGGTTAAGGCTCTGCTATATCTTTGGAGACTGAAGATGGTGGTGGGCCATAATTCTTATTAAACACAGAATTACAGTACTGAAAATAATACTGGTGATTATGTATTAAATACTTATACTGTATTTATAACTGTTTTAATGCTCTGAGTGTACTCTTTAATTTAGCACTCTCTGGAACTCTGTAAGGTAGGTACTGCTCTTATTCCCATTGTTATAGATGAGAACACCGAGGCTCAGAAAGGTAAAATGATATACCCAGCATCACATATCTAATGAAGTCATGTAGCTCAAATTGGTCCAAGAATTCCAATTCTAGAGCCAGGACTCTTAATTACAATGCAAACTGTTTCAGGCGCCTGCGTGGCTCAGTCGGTTAAGTGACTGCCTTTGGCTCAGGTCATGATCCTGGAGTCCCAGGATCGAGTCCCACATCGGGCTCCCTGCTCAGCAGGGAGTCTGCTTCTCCCTCTGACCCTCTTCCCTCTTGTGCTCTCTATCTCTCATTCTCTCTCTCTCTCAAATAAATAAATAAAATCTTTAAAAAAAAAACAATGCAAACTGTTTCTGTACAAAAAAGGTAAAGGTTAGTAGGGGGACAGATGAGCATGGTTAGTCTGACAGCCATTCTACGTTCCTGGGTTGGCATCCAGGTTGCAAAGTTCGACAAGTTAAAGGTAAGGCATTACTCCACAAATTAATTCTTATTCATGGTAGATGCTGACTTGTGGCAACATGTACATAGTGAATATATCAAAGTACAACTTTTGTTTCCTCAAATAATTTTTAAGAAGTTAAATCCTTAAGAACCCAGACCTCATCTAACATTAGCAAGAACATCTACTGCAAGAGTTCATAACTTTTTTTGTGCCATGACCCTTTTGATATCCTGGTGAAACCTGTACTTACTTTCTCAGAATAAGATATTTTAGGCATAAAATAACATGCGCAGAATTACAAATACTGAAACAAGATTATAAAAACATTTTAGGGATCCCTGGGTGGCTAGTCAGTTAAATGTCCAACTCTTGGTTTTGGCTCAGGTAATGATCTCAGGGTCATGACAGAGAGCCCTGTGTGTTAGGCTCCATGCTCAGCACAGAATCTGCTTGAGATTCTCTCCCTCTCCCTCTGTCCCTCCCCCCCTGCATGTGCATGCACTCTCTCTCTCTCTCTCTAAAATAAAGTAAATGAGTAAAATCTCTTAAAAAAACATTTAAAACTTTAATGATAAAACAATATATGTGTCTCTAGTAGCGAGTATAATAATTACTGAAATTTCGAAGCAGTAAACTCATAAACAATGTTTTGAGATATTTGTAATTACTGTCAATACAATATCAATAAGTCACTGATTTCTACTAGTTGTAAAACCACAGTAAGAGATCATAATTCCATTATTATCATCTACCTTCATAATTAAATGAATTGCTAAATTTCAGTTAAAGGTTAATGAACACAGAATTGAGTATTTTATTTTTTTAAAATTTGGGGGTCCTGGGTAAGAACCCTGGATGTCCTATTTATGTTAGTTTGCTTCTCCAAGCTCACCTCCCTTTGACTGATCTGGTTTTCCCAGGCAGGGACACTGCTCTCCTCTCTGTGCCGTTTCATTCAGGCTGATACAGATACCATTGTTTTTCATTCTGTATTCCCAAGCCCTATGATGTATCCAAGCTACCATGTTACTGCAGTAGTTTCTAGGCTTGCTCTTTCGCCAGGGAGCAATTTTATGATTCATCATTCACACCACACAGCCCTCTCTCCTAATATATAAGTTTGACAAAAGGCAGAGCACTTTGGGAACTAGCATTCATCATGCTTGTTTGCACAAACCTGATTTATGTTTACCTATCCCCTGACCTCTCCCGCCCCCCTTCTGTCTAGATTCCAGTAGGAAGCTCCACAGTAACAGCTAAATATCATCCCAAAGCCTTGGTAAAACGGCCGTATGGTCGGAGAAGGATTAATAGTACACCACCGGAATATCTGTGCAGTGATCCATAAAACTCAGAAATGATTGCAGAGCTTCAGGACGAAGAGTTAAAATGACAAAAATATACGGACCATGAATGGGCAAAACAAGGGGGTAGAAAAATCAGAAAAGAAAACGCAAGAAGAAAAATAAAAAGAGAATTAATCACAAAAAATGATCCTTCACAAAGCTAATATTCAGTATTTACAAGCCCACCAGAATATCATCCTTGACTAAGGTGAAGATGAAGGTATAATGTCATATTTGGGCAAGCAGAGAAATAGCTTTCTACAATGTTTTGCACCATTTTTCAAGGTGAAAGAAAATTTGCCCTCCAAAACACAGCATGGATCTTTAATTTCACTCATTCCTTTGCAGGGAACTCTTCAATGGCTACAGAACAATTACTTTACTATGTATAAATGCAGAAATGATACTGGGGAATTAAAGAAAAAACAGGTACAACATGGATGGAGTAGTGGGTATTATGCTAAGTGAAATAAATTAGACTGAGGAAGACAAATATCATATGATTTCATTCATATATGGAATCTAAAAAAACAAATTAACAAACAAAAAGCAGAATCAGACGTAGAGGTGAGGGGTTTGGGGGATGGGCAAAATAGATGTAGGGAAGTGGGAGGTACAGGCTTCCAGTTAGGGAATGAATAAGTCATCGGAATAAAAGGTACAGCATAGAGAACATAGTCAGTAACAACTGTAATAGTGTTGTATGGTGAGAGATGGTAGCTACACTTGTGGTGAGCATAGCATAATACAGAGAAGTTGAATTACTATGTTGTTGATATTAATTTAACATTATACATCAACCATACTCAAATAAAAATAAAATAAAATAAAAAACAAACACACATCCCTCTTATCCTCAGCTGACCTACTTTTCACACTAGGAAATCCAATCCTTAAGAGCTCTGGTTTTGGAATCAGAGTGCACTGGGTTCAAAATTCTAGCTTTTCCATTGCACCTATGTGATCTTGGGTGAGATATTGAGCTTCTGTTAGTTCATCCGTAAATGGATATATCAACATTTCCTCCTTTATGTTTGCTTTGGAATGGACTATCTTAAGATAATGTATAATAGGGATTTCACATAGGGTCTGGCATACATGCAAATGTTCAATAAACAGTAATAATTATATTATTTGTCCATAACTGTTTACATGTTCTAGGCTTATCTCCTTTACTTCTAAATGTATTTGTCCTTTATCTATACTAGGTCTATACTCTCAGAATTAGAACTAATAGGGGCCCCTGGGTGGCTCAGTTGGTTAAGCGTCCGACTCCTGGTTCTGGCTCAGGTTGTGATCTCAGGTCTGTGGGATCAAGCCCTACATCAAGTCCCCCCATCGGGCTCCAGGCTCAGCGGAGAGTCTGCTTCAGATTCTCTCTCTCTCCCTCTCCTTCAGCCCCTCCCCTCACTTGTGCACTCTCTCTCTCTAAAATAAATAAATCTTAAAAAAAAGAATTAGAATAAATGACTTTCCTAACATAGTAAGTCATACTAACTGAATGTCTTTCAAAAAGAAAGATACATTTTTGAGATTATCACCTTTCTGTGACACACATGACAGGTCACTGAACATCTGCATAAAGACTCTTAGTTGTGTGAAACTAATATCAACAGATCTTTATTGATCAGCAACTTTATTCACTGTCAGTCCTGTAACTGCTGTGGTATTGTTATAATAGGAACATTTTGTTTATTACAGCTAAGTGTCTCATTGTTCCACCCTGGCTGCATGAAGTCCTTATCTTCCGTCCCATAACTCCTACCTGGAAGTTACTCTTTCCTCCCAAAAGGTAATAAGCATAAAATCCTGTCAGCCACAGTGAATACAGAACAGAGTAAAAAGCAGAACCTTGAAACAGCAAAGCAAAAGACAAACACGCAGAGCAAGAGCAGACTTAGGGCAGGGATATTTTCTAATAATTAGGGCACAGATGAAACCCAAAGTGTCTCATTATGCTCTCTCACAGAGTATCCCTGAATGGGGACTTTATGCATTTAAACACACAGCAAGCTTGCGATTTTGCAGAGTACAACAAGATTATGGATATCTAGAAGCAACAAGGCAGCACATGATGGTCTGGATCAAATCTCAATGCAGGACACATAAAGGGTGCCCGAGAAGACACTGACCTTCTGAGAAGTCATGTCTGAACAGGAATCGTTCCCTTGGACATACCTGCTTCAGGTTTTCACAAGTTCTTTTATGAAAGGAGAGTTTGTCACAACTTAGTGAAAAATGTTGCTTATAACCATGCAAGTTAAGTGGATATAAACTGTATTTGGTTTTCGCTCCATGAGGTTCATTAAGTCATTCTCCACTTAAAATTTGCATGTTTTTAATAAAATGTAAGTTAAGAACTCCCCGGGTGTTTTTACAGTTACTGGAATAGGGTGAAACACATCTGACAACTGCAATAAAAATTCTGGTGAGGAGGATAGGCAGAATAGAATGTTCTCTTCCAGAATGTACTGAGCAGACTCAGTCCAGTTCCCATTCCTCACGCTATACTTTAATATATGTTGGCGATGAGGAGAAGGAGGAGGGGAGGAGAATAGGGGATTGCTGACATTTACTAAGAACATTCTATGTGCCCAACAACATGCCAAAATTTTGCAGTTTTCTCATTTAATCCTCTAAACAACCTTATACGTCAGATATCATCTTTATTATTTCATTTTATAAATGTTAAAATTATGATTCAGTAAGGTCCAGTATGGACCCAAGTTAAAATATATACTTTCTAGATTTCAAGTCATTCTTACTTCATGTTTAGATTTGTTTTCTTAAAACATATAGTCTCTTTTTGTTAAACATCCAGGGAAGGGGCCCAAAAAAGATAAAAACATGTCTAACCAATCTTAATTTTTAAGACAGGTGTTTTGGAGTTGAAGTGCCTTCTTTCAAAGGAGGGATAATGATGTGGGGCTATTATGGAAGTTAGTGATGTGTATATTTCTCTGTCAGTGAGGGTTTCAGGTTTCCTAATTCCTATTTATCCTATGCACAAGGGCATTCTTGTTTAAAAAGATTTTTCATTTAGATCCAAGCAATTATAAATGATTATATTTAATCTGTAGCAATATTATTTTATATAGGTAAATTTTTTATCAGTGGCATATAAGGATAAGCTTATTATTTTAGCCCACTTGTTCTGTAGCTTAGATTTCTAGGGATCCTCAATAAATCAATAGCTATCTTAAATTCAAAACTACTTTCTGCACCACCAGATGAGTTCAGCTAAAGTTGTATTAAGTGAAAAGTAAAATTTGATTTCATATAGTATAGTGTTGCCCTGCTTTCAATTATTCAATGTTAGTACAACCAAATGAGTGACTGACTTACCTCCAATTTTCAAAGCTCTTCAGGGACTGGGACAGACAACATATCACTATTTGAGTACACATTTAGAAGGATACTTATGCCGGGGGGAAAAAAAGCACCAGGTACAGAAACAGGAACATAGTCTCTATCACAGGAAAAACAGATTCCAAAATTTAAAGGTTAGTCATAAGCTCTGTGTACCACTGAGAAAATAAATGTCTTGTGGACAGAGAAGATGTAAGCAGCTGCATCCCTGGTAAACTGTCTATGTCTGATCAATACAAAAAAAAAACATTTCAAGGAAAAAGTGTGTGCTGTCTCATATTCTTCATCAGGAAAATAAAAAGACTTCTCTGTAAGGATGTAAAAAAAAAAAAAAGAAAGAAAACTGAAATGTGCTGTGTGATATCCTAAAAACAGATTCAACAGGTCTTGCCCCTTCTTTCATTACTTAAAAATAGTCCAATTGATGTCAATCATTTTACAACTGTGACCCAATGACCATCCTTTGTCTCTCATACATAATTTTGAAAGATTTTAAGAGATAATAGAAACAGAAAATAAAGGTATACATGGATGATGCAAATGTTTTCCCCATAAGTGAATGGTGAAATGTTCTCTATCAATTCCTCAAGCTATTTATTTGAAAATATTTACTCCCAATGTTGTTTCTATGTTGCATTGGTGCATATGAATCAATATACACTGCTTTGGTGTTTTTAATTACCTATGGCTGATACCAAGAGCCCAATGGAATGTTACTCATCATATTTAATCTTGATGACAACTCTTTACTCTTTACTTTTGTACCTATTTAATGTGTACTTTTGAATTGACAGAAGGTATCTTAAATGATACTGAAGATAAAAAACAAAAAGATGTGGTCCCTGTCATTAAGGAGCTTACAGTCTATGTGGGAGATTCAGATGACAGAAACTCCCAAGCACTGTGATAAGGGCTACCATCTTGTTATTGTGAAGACATAAAAGAGATGCCAGGTCAGCCAAGAAAGGTCTTCCCTATTTTATAGGTAACAGGTTCAGTAAGCCTATATAATTTGCCCAGGTACTACAATTATGTCAGAGGAGTTATCATTTCTAACCCAAGTCTTCAGATGCCAAATACATTATTCTTCACACAGCACTACATTGTCAATGTGTGTGAAAATTTCTTTTTTTTTTTTTTTTACTTTTTAAAGATTTTATTTATTTATTTGAGAGACAGAGAGACAGAGAGCGTGAGCGGAGAGAGGGGCAGAAGAAGAGGGAGAAGCAGACTCCCAGCCAAGCAGGGAGCCTGACACGGGGCTCAATCCCAGGACCCTGGGATCATGACCTAAGCTGAAGGCAGACGCTTACCCGACTGAGCCACCCAGGCGCCTCTATCTCCTACTTTTAAAAGAAGTATTTCAGAACGTATTCTGATTTTTTTTATTAGATTGGGACTACCGCATAAAACTTTTGTTAGGTCTTATGGGTGTCAAACAGTTGAAGCTATATGATATGAGCAATGTTAATAATCAAAGTTTCTAGTAGGAGATACTAAATAAGAGCAAGAATTCCAATCTGACTGCCTACATTCATCATTCCAGCTCTGCCCTTACTATTTGGAGTACCCTGAGAAAACTACTTAATTTTGCTGTGCCTTACTTTCCAAGTTTGTGGAATGGGAGCAATATAAATGCCTATTCCATAGGTTGTTGTAAAAATTAAAGGAAAAAATATATATAGCTATGAAAATTTCCTGGAACACAAAGTGATGAGTGAGGGTATCATAATTATTAGCACTTGATACTTTGATTCAGCAAACCACTACCTATCTCTTTAAAATAAAAAATAATTTCATGTAATGTATTCAATAGGACACATATTTTTGATAGGCACACTTATCTAACTCTCAAATATAAATATTTGCCCATTTCCTAAGCAACTCTTTGAAAATGACATTATCTCAACAAAGAGATTATAACTGAGAAGAAATGAGAACATTACCATTACGAAAGAATATTTGTATTTCTTGTAAGAACCATGATAGAATGATCTGTAGAAAGAAAAAAAGGCACCCTAAAGAACTAGGGTTCCTAATGTTTGCCAAACAGTGTAATACAGAAAAACTTGTAGTATTTAAATATTATGTAAAAAATAATTAATTAATCCTAATGCTTGAGTCATCCTGCCTAGATTCCTGTTTTTGATGTTGGCTTTAGCTGACACATGGAAACATTTAAGAACTAGAAGCAAAGGCATACCTATTCTTTTATAGGCCATTCCTAAAGGTTAGAAATATCTCAGCTTCCCTGCAAGCTAATTTTGACAGCATTATAGATAAATCTGCCAAACTTTAAAATTTCAGTTATTCTAATTATATTTTGGTGATGATTGTACAACTCCATACATTTACTAAAAATTAATAAGTTTCACACTTAAAAATAAGTGAATTTACGGTGTATAAATTATGCTTCAATTAAAGTGCTTTAAAAATTCACTTATTCTTTCAGCAGGTTTAAAAAAATTTGTAGATGGAATTTAGTCAGCCCTCCAAGTTTATTATTTTTGGGGTAAAATGGTTCATGAACTTCATTCCACTATCTTTATCTAAGAGAAATCTCAACAATTTAGATAAGAGGGCTTTTAAAAATGCCAACTGCTTTTAAGACACTGAAATTCTTTGGGGCCCCTGGAAGGCTCAGTCAGTTAAGCCTCTGCCTTCAGCTCAGGTCAAGATCCCAGGGTCCTGCTCAGCAGGGAGTCTGCTTCTTCCTCTCCCTCTGCCCTTCCCCCTGCTAGTGCTCTCACTCTTTCTCAAATAAATAAAATCTTTAAAAAAACACACTGAAATCCCTCCACCTATCTTAAAATAGCTAGGGGCTTTAAACATGTGCAGACCTGAAAATGATCTGGGGGAACTTAGACACAAACAGATTAAAGATTCTTTCATATGATCACTGACACCTGCAAGGTTTAATTAAGCTGAAAGTCACCAACTTCTGCTCAAAATGCTGACTAGTGGCTTGTTAATTAGTTGCTTTTTCATTGATTAGCAAGTTATACAATACTCTGTTATAATGGCTGTAATGCTTGCCTTGTTTCAGAGCTCAATTAATATGATATAGACTATTTAACAACTGTGTCCTTGTTTGATTTATGAAGCAAAAGCAGATAATTTTATTGCTAACCTAAAACAGGGATGTACAAAAACACATTTTCAAAGCAAGCTAAAGCTGATCATATAAAACTTTCTTTGTCTTTTAGGGAAACTTTGATGAAGTGAGCCATCAATTGTCATGAGCAATCAATTTCTCAGAATTCATGTTGTCAACAAATTTTCAAGACAAATGTTTCAATATATAAGTACCCATCAATTTTCAGTTATCCAAATTATGCTTTAGAATACTCTGTGGAATTAATTAAAATAATTGTGTGGGCACTTCTCTGCTTTTTTATGTGCAGAAGAGTCCCAAATCTATTATCTCCAGACCCTGTCTCTTCTTGGAACCTCAGGCTGATTTATCCAACTGCTTATCTGACATTTCTACGAGGATGCCCAGCACCCATCTCTAACTTAATAGGGCTAGAACAGAACTCTTGTGCTTCTGCCTGCCTCCTTTCCCCAACAATCCTGCTTCCTACCCATCTTGGATAATTCCTCCATCTATTCTGTAGCCTAGGCCAAATGTCTAGAAGTTACACTTTTTCTCTCATTTTCCCATTTCTCACATCTTCTCTTCAAAATATCTTGGATTTGTACATATTTTGTACATTTCACCATTACCACCTTGTTTTCACCGCCATTTGTCACCTGAGCAACAGTCTCCTAATTGTACTTCAGTTGCTTCCCTACAGTGCCGTCCCCACACCACACCCGGTATGTATCTTGTCACTTCTCCTATGGAGCTTTCCATTGGCTTCCAATTATGTTTGAAATAAATACCAATCTTTCTATATTTGATTGCACAATTCCACATGATCTGGCCCCTGTAGACCTCTGACCTCATCCCCCTACCTCTCCTTTGCTTACTTGTTAACATATCTGGTTTTTTCTCTTTCTATAGTGGAATGTAAACTCTTGAAGAACAGGTACCATATCAGGGCACCTGGGTGGTTCAGTCAGCATCTGACTCTTGATTTTGACTCAGGTCATGATCTCAAGGTAGTGGGATCGAGGCTCGTGTGCGCTTTGCTTTCAGTGCGGAGTCTACTTCAGATTCTTTCTCCATCTCCCTCTGCCCCTCCCTACTTATGCTCTCTCTCTCTCAAATAAATTAAATCTTAAAAGAAAAAAAAAATAACAGGTACCTTACCTATCCCATTCTTTGATCTATCCAAAATGGTTAGAACAGTGGCAAGCACATAGGAGGTACTCAGTATTTTTTTGTTGAATGTCTGGATGTCTGGATAGATTTGGAGAGGTTTCTTCAATGTAGAGTTACCCTATATTGGTTTTCTCTAAAAAAAAAAAAAAAAAACCACAAACCTCCAAAACATGTAAGTTATTTGATTAAACTTTTATAACAGCAAACCAGATTCTCTATTTGCCTTTAAGAAAACTAAGGTGAATATTGGTGCTATAGTTGAGTCTCACCTTACATGCTAGAATTACATTCTAGCACAAATCCTACTACCAAAGTATGAATTTAAAATTACCCCTACAAAAAGCCTTTCTATTGCCCATTAAGTATAATGCACATGGTCTTTTGTATATAAAATAATGTGAAATAGAAATAGTGTTTTTTACTATATTAATGAATATACTGCAGACCCTATTTGCCTACCTGATCATTATTCACTCTGTTTCCTCTTTTCGAACAGAATCCAATATTTTCCTGTGGTTGGCCCTATGCATCAGAGAATATGGGCCCATTCCCAAGCCAATGGTTGAATTATGGCTGATCTAACCAAATCATTTTCCTTGCCAGGGACCGGTTGGGTATGTGATGCAATTATGGCCAAAAAGAAGTGAGGAGAAATAGGCCTGGGGAGAGACATCATCACTAATAAAATATGTAAGAAATAAAACTTTTTCCACTGGACCTGGAATTTCCATGTGAGCTTAAAACTTCGGGAGTCATCTTTCTTTCTTTTCATTATTATTATTATTTTTTTGAGTATAAGTGACACACAATGTTACATTAGTTTCAGGTATACAACATAGTGATTCAACATCTCTCTATGTTATGCTGTGCTCACCAACGTTATTATAATATCATTGGCTATATTCCCAATGCTGTGCCTTTTGTTCCCATGACTTACACATTCACTAACTGGCAACTGTCCCTCCCATTCCCCTTCACCAATTTTGCCCATCCCCCTCACCTCTCCCCTCCCGAAACCATCAGTTTGTTCTCTGTTTTTATATGTCTGATTCTATGGCAGCTATCTTAAGGGAAACTAAGTTGACACTCTCAGAATGACAAAGCAAATTAATGGAGGAAAAGAAAAAACTTATGTCATTGATGACACCATTGCACTACTGATCTGCAGCCTTCAGTTACAATATGCAAAATACACTTTTACAATATTTTATCTTTAAGCACAATGCTCATGTGCAGCACCCTAAGATTTTTCCTCTAGTCAGGTGTGAAATGAAATGAGACTTACTGAGTGACCAGCTGATTCACTTATATCTCAGGGTCACTCAGATTAGCACTCTTTGGGCAAAATAGTGTGAGAAATTGCTCATGGTACTTAAATTGATATTTCTCTCATCTTTTCCTTTTAAGTTTGCATAGGTGAGTATGACTAAATTAAATGCTTATATATTGGCATGCTACTCTATTTTCATCTTTAATAAAGACATCATAAAGTACAAGTTGATTAAAGAATAAAGAAATGTAGCTTATCACATGAAATCTCTAATTCAAATGATCTAGAATATATCACTTTATCTGACTTGAATGCACTATCTTCCTCACTGAACTCCCTTACCAATAATAATGCTCTATATTTTCTGAAACTAATATTCATATATGTCATATCTCTACTTCAAAACTTTTGCAAAAGCAACCATGTGTGCTCCAATTCTTAAAAAAAAAAGTAATAACAAAATTTTGGTTACATTACATTGAACCGTAAATTCCAATGAAAAACATTATAGTATTTTTAGCCATTAAAATGTTATTATCATCTGGGCATATTTAATAAGAATCTTCATGGATGCAACTTTATAATATTCCAACTGCTATGTAGCCTGAGTAAGATCAGGTCACCTCATAGTTCATCATACCATAGGTTTGTTGCACTGAAAAGGAAAACTCTTTTGACACTAAAAAAAATGTGATTAAAAATTTCACAGCCATCTGTAAAAATGAAACAGAGCCTGTCTCCTACACAAAAGAGAGCCAAAACATCTTAGTCAGTCTCTATACCAACCTGTATTTCCTAAATGTTCAGACAGCTTGTTAAAAATTTGTTGTTCTTTTCCTGCCTTCACCCCTATTCGCCGTTCCCTTCTGCCTCTAGATTCCTTTTTTTTATGAGTACCTTCCTGTCTCTTAAAAATATAAATCAATTTAACTTTTCCAGGATCCTTCTCATGCTGTATTCTACCCATTAATTGGGTATTAACAACAAAGTCCAAGGTAGGTGGGCACTAGGTAGCCCAAGAAAGAAGAAACAGAAAGGGCATGAAAGTATCCAAATCACATTTCTTTTTAGAGTTCACAAAGTAGATTGATGCAACAGTTGTCCCAAGTAGGAACTATTACCCATTCTGGAGCTGAGGAAACACAGACTCAGAGAAATACATGGACTTTCCCAGGACCACATACCATTAGTGACATTCATAGTTATGTTTGCATTCATTTCATTACATTCAAATCAATAGATATTGAAAATCTGTTATGAACCAAGGACTATGATAGCCTACAGGACACAGAATAATAGAATGTAATCTGGTTCTCTCTATTGTGGTTGTGGGATCTTCTCACTACTAGAGATGGCAGGGTCAGGTCCATCCTTGCCTCTAAGAGTAGCAACACAGTTTCTTGCAAAGCCAATGACGAAGGTACAGAGACCACCTGGCTCTTCCCTGTACTCCTGGAACTCAAACTAGGGTGGTGCTGTCAGTCTCACTACTCATCTCCTTTATCTTTTTTTTTTTAACCTCTGTCCCATGGCTATCAGTGTTCTTGAAAGAGTAGAGGAATTTTTAACAGGTCCCACTCTTTGTCCCAAGTGCTGTGAGGACTTTTGTTTCGAAACCTTCTCTTCTGCATGAGTTGAAATGCATATGATTATTTAGTAAGTGTTGAACCTAACAGACGTTAAGCATATAAGCTCTACCACCTTCCATCATTACCTATCTACACACTGCTAAATTCTGCTTGCAGTATCTTAAGTGGGAGATAATAATAATATCTATCTGAAAAGATTATGATATGGAATAAATGAGATAATACATATAAGGCACATAATTATTATAAGATTTAGATGAAAATAACTATTAGAGAAAAAACAAAACAATTATCATTTTAGTTATCCTTACACCATCAACACAAATTTAAGCACCCATTTCAGGTCAAGTAACTTTTTGCATCATATACTTGAAAATGTGTTTTCCTCAAGTTAGTGGAGGACTGTGTCAATTCCTTTTTGGCTATGGGAAATGACTGCCATATTCTCAAATAAAACACACTAAAATATTCATACTGGCTGTTCTCCCACTTGGCTGCATATTTATAATTTTTAAACATTCTGGTATTAGTCTTCTGAGATATCATTAAGTTTCTCAGAAAAGCAAACTAATAAAAAAGCAAAAGAAAACACAAAACATTTTCATGATTTCCTCTCCACCTAAGATTTGCTGTTACATCACAGATTTATACACTTACAGCACTTCAATCCACACCCATAATGGCAAAATGCACAAAACATAAGGTTTTACTAGATGACAGTTTGTTATGAGTTTCCACAAGTGCTGAAACATGACTCAGGGAAAATAGCTGCGAAGAAGGTGAGGACAGCAAACATGCACACATGAAAAGCAAGTTCCACCACAGAGAAATGTTAGGACTGATTACCCGAATCATCTCAAAAGTCCAGAGACTTAGTCTTTATCATGTACAGCAAGAGCAATTTAAAAATAGTCAGAGGCTTCTAAAGACTTAGAAAAAGTGCTTGCAGGATGGCAACCCAAGAAATAAAATTAACTCATTATGCAAAGAAGAACTACCCTTTAACATTTTGGGTTTTTTTTTCTTTAGTAAGAGAAGATTATAAGCACAAGAGTGTTTAAGTAATAAGACTTCCCTAGACCACAGACCACTATGCAAAAAGTAGTCGATTTCTTCAAGGTCCAAGGAATCAAATTAATCACCTCTACATTTGGAAATGTCACCCTTGATAGGAACAGAGGCAGTGAATCCAAAATATTTTTATAGGAAATACTCAAAATATTCAATTCCATACTAAAATTTGGGGGGAAGAAAATGAAAAGTTTCCTATTCCTTGCATTTGACAATCTCCTTTGCACCTACTGGAAACCAATATTTATTCATTGATTCAAAAACTATAATATGCATATTACATAACAATGTTCTAGGTGGGTAAAGCAGTAGAGACAATGAAATCCCTGTCTTCTTGGAATGTACATTTTATGAAAGGAGAAAGACAAAAGACAAACAGGTAAAGGCAGAGTATAAACATACTAGCGCCAATGGAGAAAAACAAAGTAGGATGGGGCTGAGAGATATTCGATATTTATTTGTAATACAGATGCTTCTTTAACCAGTCAACAGACACTTAAGTACCTATCATGTGCCAGGCACTGTACTATGTTGAGGGATCGAGAAATCAGTAAGACATTGTTTCTAACCTCAAAAGCACAAACAGAAACAGATTTTTTGTTTGGGTGAACATATTCAAAATTAAGGTAAAGAAAATAAAGTGCTGTGAGTAGAAAGTCAGTGATGGCATTTGTTTAATAAAATAGAATAATGTCATATGTAAGGCTATACAAATCTAAAAATACCTTTCATTGATAGCAAAGGGGAAAATGTATTTGAAAACTGAAAAACAGATTTTTAAAAGGGAAAATACATGATTATTTATATATATGCATATAGTAGAGAAATATATATGAGATATCTTTAACAATTTTTCAAGTCCCAAAGATTGAAGAGTACAAACTAAAACTCATTTGTAATCCTTCACTTAAATTATTTAGAGATAAGTTGGAGATCTATCCTAGTGAACATAGTACTTTTGAGAACTACCTATACTTTATAAATGCAAGTAGCTGTTTCACTGTTTGGGATTCAGAATTGTGTCTGTCAGTACATGAAGCATACAAATTTATTTTCTAAGAAAGCCCACTAGAAAAAACATTGTTTCCACCCAATGGCTTCAGTAACATGGCTGAAGCATTAGAAGGTTTCTTAAAGTTCCACTGTTGATTATTTCACGGAGGAGATGTTGAAAGGTATAGAGGAGATGCATCACCAGGCATCCCCATCTCTAGAGAGATTATCTGCCTGTGAAATCTCTCAAAGGAGGAACAATAGGGAAATTGGACAGTTCATGGCACTTCTTTTTCTATCCATTGTTCTCAAAGTAATTGGTATTTTTAAGAGTCTAATACTAACCATGCTCAAATCAAATAGTTTATGTGAGTAGGTTAAAATGTAATTTTTTCTCTGCCTTGAATTCCTCCAGCTCACTCAGAATACAAATATTCATCTGATACTGACTTCAAAACTGCATCATTATCTCATGTGGTCATTAAAGTGGCTGAAACAACACCTCAAATTTCACTATAGTCAAATTATTTTAATCCCTTGGTTAGATCTTACAATAAAACAGTGATTTTATTGGCGACTCAACTTTAACATTAAAAGTGAAGCATCATGTCTAAAAATGATTTAGTCACTCACTGGAGGAAAAGATTCTATTATGTGCCTAGCTGGTATGAAGCACAGAAAAAAACCACAGGAATGATCAAGATATGACTTGTGGGAAAAAATAACTGTAAAAAGGCTTAAGGTATTTTTATTATTTAATATCTTCAATTATTAAATATTTCCATCACAGAAACATTCATAAATTATTATTATACCCATGTACTCAAAAGCCGTATTTAACAGATGATCATATTTTACAGATTGCTTAAGATATATTTCTTTTTTAACACAGCATTTAAAAGTGACAGTTCATCTAAGGCCTTCTCTATCTCTGTTACCTGCTTTTATTCCCAAAAGTTTTCTGAAATTTGTATGTATCACTATCATGCCTGTTTTTATACTTTTATTAACCATGTATTACTGTGTGTATGCATGCACACACAGTTTTGTATTTTTACATAGTTTTGTATATACCTATGCATTTATATAGTTTTTGTATTGCTAAAATGTATATTATCAGCACTACATTTCTATGTTACTTTCAAATTCTCTATTTTCAGTAGAGAAATATTACATTTTTGCAGATATTGTCAGTGATACATGTAGCTCTAATTTATTTTATTATGCAGTATTCCATGATATGCATGAACAGATTATCTATTCATTACCCTTCTAATGGACAGTTGGATGCTTCTGTCTCTTTGCTATTAGCAAAAGTGCTTTGGTGAACATCTACTATGCACAGGTGTTCTTGCATATATGCACATGTTTCTCTAGGGCATATATATATCTAGAATGATCATTGTTGGATTGTAGGTATGCACATATTCAACTCTATGCTCAAATTGCTCTACAAAATGACTGTAACAATTTGTGCTCTATTCCTCACTCATATAATAGTTTTCGGAAAAAAGAGGTAAGTTTGAATCAGGTGCCGAAAGAAAAAGGCCTTGGAAGAACAGGATAGTCACAAAGTCCATATAATTTACTCAAAAAGAGAGGCAGTAGTACAATAGGAAAGGAGCTTTTAAAATTATTTAGAAAAGCTTGTGATGGGAGCTTGTCGGAGGGCTGATGCAAGTCAGGCACAGACGTCATCACCAGGAGCCAAAGGCAAAATCACAGAGCCAGCATCTGTAAAACTCACAGGTCTGGAAATGTGAAGTCTCTGAGGTCATCACTTTTAATCAACACTAGCAACAGGAATGAGGCAGAGGAAAGGATTCAACACATTTACTATCCTTCATTTAAATTGCTTAATAAGAAAAACTTTCACTTAAATGGAAAACTCTTTTTTCTTTTCTTCTCTTTTCTTTTTTTAAGATACAGAGCTTAAAAGGGAAAGCTATAGCTATTTAGGAATTCTGTGGCTCACTGCATTCACTAAGAATGTTGAGTGACAGGAGCATAAAGGGGCAAATATTCCACTTTAAAAACTAAGCTAACAGCAACTGGCTGCATAAAGATAAGAAAAGAATGTGGAATTAGCCAGTAAACAATAGCTTCCAAAATGGTTTCACTGACAAAGTCCCTTTAAAGGCCATTCTCCAGCAGCAAGGATCATTTTTCTAAAAAAAGTAAATCAGTTCATGTTCCTTCTCTGTTTGAAACCTGACTATGACTTCTTATTGCTACAGAATCATGATCATCTAAAATTCTTATCCCAGCCTATAAAGCCCAGTGTGACCTGGCCCATGCCTATTTCCCTATCAATGCCAAAGGACTTTCCCCCTTCCTGCTATGCTTAAAGTACAGTGGCCATAAGGTCACTACTGACTAAGCCTACAGATCCTTGCACTATCCTGTGTCTGCTTGAATATGACCCTTCCAACCCACCAGTCTCATCGGGTCTGACTCCTCCTTGCTTCAGCCTCAGCTCCCCAGGGCTTGCCTCATTACCTTGTCCAACACTGCCACTTACGTCACTCATACCCCCACGTTTAAATTTTCTTCCTAGCATTAGTTAACATCTATTTTTTTATTAATTTTTTTCAAGTTATTTACTATTTGCCTCCCTTGATTAGAATTAAACCCCATGAAAATTTAACTGCTGTACCCCAATTCTGAAACAGCACTAGTACATGACAGATTATTGGTTCACTGTATGGCAGAGATGAGTGGCATCTATATAGTCATAATTACAATGGTAACCTCTTATCTCCCATCCGATCTATTAGCAAATCTGATGGCTGCATGTTCAAATGCATCCAGAATCCAACTCTTTCCCAACTTTTGCCACCACTGTTCCAGTCTAAGCCAACATTATCTTTTATGCATGAATTACTGCAATAGCTGCCCAACTATGCTCCTTGCTTCCATTATTGCTGCCCTATAGATTACTCCCTACAGAGTAGCCAGAGAAAATTCAAATCATATCATGGCACCTTTTTGCCCAAAGTCCTGTAATCCTTCCACCTCATTCAGAATAAAGCTCAAATTCCTTACTGCACCTACAGGGCCCTTCATGATCTGACACCTTGCTGTCTCTGATCGTGTCTCTACACCCTACCACAGTCCTTCATACTCACTGCACTCCAGGTACCCTGGGTTCCCTCTGTTCCTCAAATATGCCTAGAAGCATCCTGCTTTAGCGCTCTGAATTTGCTCTTCCATTTTTCAGAAGGCTTCTATTGATAATTGATATTGATATTCTATTGATAATCACATATTTCACTCTCCCCTTTCTTTCAGAGGTCCAAACAATTATTCTTCTCAGAGAAGCTTTCCTTGAAAAATCCACTCTGCTTTATTCTTCTTAGAACTTTTTACCACCTCAAATATTATATAGTTATTTGCCTATTTGTTTACTGTTAATGCTGTTAGAATATAAGATCCACACGGTCAGGCATTTTGCCTGGTTTTGCTTTCTGCAGTGTTTCCAAAGCTCAGCCAGTGTCTGGCACATAGAAGCTCAAAAAATATTTGTTGAATGAATGGAAAAAAATGACTTTACTCTGGCATACAGGATACACAACGTCAGAAAAGGGCCATGGAAAAGGGGTCAAATCAAGGAAATCCTCTAAATTTCTTTAACAGATTAGAAAAATGAAGCTCAGATATACTACAAGAGTTACAGAAATTCACACATTGTGGTATTCATTAGTAATGTCTTGCTAAGCACATGATATAGGATCCTACTTTCATTCCTTTTAACCACATGATTAGCTCTGGCAGAAATTATGTCACTTCTGGGTAGAAATGTAAATAGCCTTTATGATTTTCCACCTTTCCCTTCCTGGTCTTGACAGCATTTAAAGGAAGCCTCCATCAGCCCAGGTCCCCTGAAAGACCCACCAGCAGAGGCCCCATTCAAAATCACCTTGGAAGATATCATGTGAGTGAGATGGACACCTTTGCAGTGTTATGACACTGAAATCTTGCAAGTTTTTTTTTTAATTGTATCATAGCTAGACTATGTTGTGTATCCCAACTGATTTACTGATAGCTATTAAGTGGAAGTACTGGGACAAAAATTTATGTCTCCTTTCTGTCATTCTAAGCTGCTCTGTGTCAGTAGACAGAGCTTTGTTACAGAAGGAAAATACAAGCCCATAACGGGCTGTTTTTATTCAATTGGAATTCTCATATGCACCTCATTTCATTTTCAAGGATAGGAAATAAAGAAAGAAATCTTAAGCCATATGACATGAAATATAAGTCATTAATCAAAAGTTTCTGAATTCGATATTTAGAAACTACTATCTCTACTACTTACATGTTCATTCTTTCTATGTACCTAATCCATTTTATTTAGACACTTAAATCAGCAGAGCGCCAGAATTATTTTCCATAGGATTTTGTTTCTGTAGAGTAAAGATTTGATTATCTTCTCCTCTCACCACAGAAAAATCTCTATAAAGCGGCACTTGCCTAATGTTACAAGAGACTGACAATTTCTAATGAGTTTTCCACACTAGGAGATCTAAAGTACCTTCTGAATCAAAGATAGAATTTCATGTTGTAAATTTTCAATATTAGGAAAGACACTGTTTTTCAAATTTTATTAGTTTTCTATGTTTGGGATTTGGGGAAAAATCAGGTACTGTTTAATTAACCTAAAATATAATTCCCTAATCAAATAGAATACCAACAAGTTTGTTCCATCCTAACTGAAAAAAAGTCCCTAACAATTATAATTTGGCAGAGAAATGAGAAGCACAGAAAAATGGGAAAGGACTCAAAAATTCGAGAATGCCTCCTATCAGCAAATTATAGTCAATTAACTGAAGAGAAAATTCCCCCACCCGCATATTCATATTCATTAAGCTGCTTAAATCATCCTGCAGTGTTAACTATCAAACAGTTCACTAAGTTGCCTTGACATTATAGTATGTATTTCTTTATGGGCTCACTGAAACCCCATTTACCGAAACCCTCCTTTTTCCCTCACCCAAAATGTAGACTAGCATGTTCAGTGGGCAAATGTGCTTCAGGAAGAAAGTAACTGGTACATTATTCTTCTCTGTTGCTTCTGTTATATTATCACCATATAATACTTGTAATCTGTGGGTTATCTATGTTATCTATTAATAAGAATCCCATAAACTAAAATAGAGATGGGGTAGAATTCCAAAGTCAAGGTTCTGAATTTTTGTCACTTGAGGAACAGATAGCTCCAAATCTCAATAAAGAAGGTATTTTAGACTCTTGCTAATAACTAACTTAGGCCTCAGGCAATGCAGAACCTCATCCAATTCGTACCCAATGCTTCTTTCTCCATTTAATTCCCTTAGGAGTTTGATCTCTGCCAGAGAATTGACAAAAATACACTCCCTAATGCAATAATGAATAATGCTGATGTAATTTCCTCTAAGGAATGATTTTCTTTGACTTACCAGCTGAGGATTCTCTAACATTACTAACTTTTAACCAAGAGGTTTGATAAATGCTACAAACCATTCTATAAAAGACGGTCATAACACAGAAACTGCTGAAAGCAAAGCTTTGAATGATTAGCAGGCTCTCTGGGTGTCTTCTGACTCTTTGCAATAATACTACACATTGAACTCGTTACTGCCCACCATCTTTGTAGTTCAAGAAAGGATTTAGTTTAAACTAACCAAAATGAGGAATAAAATGGCATCAGGATAAATTTGGCCCCAATGGAAAATCGACTGCCAAAGGATTGGCAGTGGTGGTGCTGCATGGGAGTTAACAGCTCACAGATTGTGTGTTCAGATAGACTAGCTTTGAATTCTTTCTCCACCATATACCAGCTGTATGACCTTGGAAAATCATTTACACTCTAAAAAGCCTTAATTTCATCATTTGTAAAAATGGGATAAAATGGAACCTACAATTAGTGACAGTGCCAAGGCGGTGACAGAGAAAAGCTTTAGCCAAACCTCCAACCACAAGTTCATTGACAGCCACGTGTAGATACCCTCCCTAATCTCTGACACAAATACGTTCCAGGTCTTATGTACAGTGTGAATGAGGTATTTTTAGGAAACATTGCTATTGGTATTTATCTGTAACATATAAACCAGGTAACAATAATGTGCTTAAAATGAATATTCAGCTTCAAGACAAGCTCCTTAATCTACTTTAAAACCAGATTTGTGAGTGTGTAGAATATCTGGAACTGCTGCTATCTAACCCATTTGGGAAATTAAAATAGGATACTGCATGCAAAACACTTAGCACAAAACACTTGCCTGGGTACATAGTAAATACTCAATAAATGTTAATTGTTATTATTAATAATGTATTCTATTTTATAGATTTAAGTGCATTTTCCTTAGACTAGAAATTACTTTTAAAGCCAGGAAAGAAAAAAACAACCTTGTTGTTGCATTTGAAAATGCTCTTTACATAGGAAAAGTTGTTACCATTAATAATAGCTTAAGGAAATTTGTTCAACTACAAAACCAAGAAAGTAGATCTTTATCTTCCCATCCACGTATGTATTTTGGGACAACACTTATACGTGTGTCATGGCTCTACACGCACAAATACAACTAATTGAAAGGGGTTGCAGGGCCTTAGCTGTTGGAAGCTATTTATATTTATTTTCCTTTAGTACCTAACTTCACTGAATTTTTATTAAAGCTACATAGGTTTCCCGATATTTTGAATTATGGAATAAAAAAACACATAAAATCAAGGAAGGAGTGCTGGCCTCACTGCAGTTCAAATACCATATTTTAAAAAATGTATATGCGAGTGCGTACACACGCGTGAGTGTGCACGCACACATGCGCGTGCACACACACACACGCTCTAAATTCAATTTAAGCTGGAAGCATTGAATTGAAATTGGTTCCTGAAAATTCCAATCTTTGGTGATTAGAATGTTGAGAAGCAAACAGTTTGCTTTGATTATTTTTCTTTTCTCTCCAAAGCATTTCTTCCCTTAAAATAAGCCAGAACACTTCCTGTATAATAAGGGTAAGATGATTCTGAGTGTGCAACTGTACTTGCTAATACCACTGCAGTTTCCAGAGTGGGTGTCTACTCAGAGCTCCTAACATTGCCAACTGGGCTCAGTGATAGGACTAAAAAGGTTGTTCAGTGACACAGCAAGTAAAAATTAAAATCTGAGGAGCAATCATGTTTGATACTGGGTTTCACTAAAGGGAGCTGGGAGAGAGGCAATAAGAAGCTGCCAGGCTTGAAGCACCTGCTGAATTCAGAGTATGTCGCAACCTCAAAATAGCCTGGTAAGGGAAGGCCATAAAAGAGAATTACAAAAATCAATTCTTGAGGCAACCAAAGCATGAATAAAAATTTCAGCAGCTGCCTGATTAGAACTGATGGATGCAAAAAAGTTCATTAGGTAGGGGAAGGGGAGAAAAAAGTGACAAACTGTAATGCTTTCCTCCCTCCTACATGTAGGTAGTTAAAGTATGTTTTACTTTCCACAGTATTTCTCAAATCATAGGTTTAGATGGGGACAAATACTGGCTGTTTTAAGGGACTGGTGAACACTGGCAAGTCATTCTCTGAGGCCTCGGGCTTTATAAAGTCCGATTTTCGCATTTGTGATCCCTTGATATATGTGCATCTTTACAATGGGGAATGGTTCAGAGTAAGTCCGTACTCTGTTTTGACGCCTTCCTACGTACTCAGTGCCACTTCTCAGATGTTGTCTTTCATGTCTTCAGGCTGCTGATTCTTTCTTCTACATCTTTCCAGGGAAACAGCTGGGGTGCAGTCACCAGATGCACACGTTGTTGAGCTCTACGCTAAAGTTTCACAAAATTATGACTCATGAGCACTGTGTCAGTCAGGACAGAAATGCCTTGGTATTTTTATGACCTTTTGTGATGGCTCTCTCACTCAAACATAAGGTGCTCCCTGCCAAAGACTATTTAAAGCTCCTAAGACTTCATTCAAAGTGTTAATGCTGAACTTAGAAGGCATATTACAGATTCAAAGAGGCCCTGTCCCCTTCCTTTGCAGCACAGTACCGTGGTCTTTTCTAAGTTTATAACAAAGCACTGATACACTGTAATTTTTATGACCATCTCTGAAATGTTAGCTATGGAACTGGTAAGAAAGCGGATTAGTAGAGTACTATTAGCGGCAAAAAATGTAGATTGCCTTGTAAATGCCTTGGAAATGACAGTAGCTGCCAAAAATAGCTGCCAAAGCATTTGCAAACTAAGCTTGGGGGTGACCTGGTCTTTTATCTCTTTAACACTACAGAGTTCAAGATATTTTGTTCAGCGAGTTCCCTAAATAAACAATTTTTGAGTTCATATTTGCTATGTGTGCAAGTCAGATAACCTCAAATAAGAAGATATTATCAGAAATATTTTCACTTAACATTTAACTGTGTCCTGTACACAGTACCAAGAAAGGTATGATTGGAATTCAGATACATAGGCAATTCACTGTAGATTCACCACCCGAACTTTTAAAAACCTTAGTACATAACATTTATGAATTAAAATTATATCTACAAGATGATCTTTCAACTGTTGGAGGAGGAAGTATTGAAATAGTGATGAAAAGCATGCGCTTTAGATTCAAAATGCATCCATTCAAATCCTGCTTCCACTAGTAGAATAATGTAGGGTAAACTACTGAACTTCCTTAAGTTTCCTTGCCTGGACATAATAAAAGAATCTACCTCCCTAGGTTGGCTTGAAGATTGAATGAATATATATATATATATATATATACACGACATACATATATATCTATAGATAGATATCTATATATACATCTGTCTATATATATCTAATCTATATATCTCTCTATATAGATATATTTATCTAATCTATATATATCTGTATATAGATATAGATATGTATATGGCTTTTTTCTTTATCACCACCAAAGAAAACACAGCATAAATGATTGCTGTTGCGATTATTATAATAATCAGGATTATTTTCAACAGCATCATCTTTATCTTCATGAAAATACAAAGAATTTGGAGGACAATGAATGTCCATTTTATGAATCTATTAAAATTAAATAAATAAGCTCAATGTATAAACTATAATTTCTCTAGTAAATTAATTTGTATGTAAATCAATGTAGGAATTATATATAATTTAATATGCTTCTCTCCAAGGAAATATGTAAATTAGGATGGTTATAAGGTCTATTTTAAACATTTAATCCTATCTATAGCCAGACTGCAGGATCCTTAAAAATACTATCACCAAGTTTAAGGTGTCTGCATATGTGTTCATTTATTGCCTTTAATTACACCTTCACATGAAGGTATATACTATAGTGCTTTTTTTTATTTAAAAAATGAAGACTCTGAGAATGATGTCATCTCAGAAACTAGAAAACCATGACAGCTTCATTTTTTTTAATCCAGTATTATTGCAATGCCACCCACCTAGAATAGATGATGATAAATAATTCTTATGGTTTTTACAGTCAGCCTTCCCTAAATTATGAGACTCTGTGTAAAAGGGTATCAGTTTTGAGAAAATGTTGTATCTGACTGCTTGAAGACTATGTAAAT
This sequence comes from Eumetopias jubatus, assembly GCF_037043125.1. Classification (NCBI taxonomy): domain Eukaryota; kingdom Metazoa; phylum Chordata; class Mammalia; order Carnivora; family Otariidae; genus Eumetopias; species Eumetopias jubatus. The sequence goes on from NW_028274807.1 coordinate 173,904,685, forward strand.
CTACTGTTGTAGTTTAAAAGACTGGAACTGCTGGAAAATAGCCATGGAAGCTCACTTTCTGTCTATGGACCACATGCCAACTAGGATAGGAGTTACCCCACTTTTTCCCAGTAGGAGAGGTTGCAGCTAAGATCAGCTTATTATCCAACCATGGGCTTCATACTCCATGCAAAGGACAGTATCACATCTCATGGGGCCTGAAGGACTCTACATGCTGGAGCCAGTATTCTAGAACTCCTACAAATAGCCTGCCTAAGGTCAAGCATTTAGCTTATCCTTTCCTGACAAAGTAGACTACTGGAGAGAAAGAAACCTTGACAGGAACACAGAACCACATTGTAGGCTCAGTACAGTCAGGCTATGACACATCTTTTGGTGGGATGTAGAGGATTAAGGGACCCTTGCCTTCTCTTTACTTTGTTGCTCTTAACCTATGTAAGTTTTCCAATAAATCCTGTTCTGTAGTCCATGACATGTGACACTGTGGAATTTATCCTGAAGTCCAAAGGATAGATGTAGTTCAGATGGAACCTGCCATAGGAACTATGAACAATACAATCTTTAAAATGCCAAAACCAAATTATTTTACTATAAAATGTATTGGCATTTGATATTAATAGAAAGAATGCATCAGAAGTACTTAGTAAATTGTGTACTATTGGCAGCTATTTTGAAGGAGTTAATTAAACTATGCCAATGAAATCCCTAGGCAAGCAAAGAAAATATAGGGTCACCATGAAGGGATGTACTATTCTATGAAAATTTAACTTAGATCACATCTCATATTCTATATTTCACCTGGTTCAAGGCTGGTCACATACTTAACATGAATATGAATGGGACTAAGTGATAAGTATTATTTCTTTAAAAATCCTGTAATTTTGGGTTGCCTGGGTGGCTCAGTCAGCTAAGCGTCTGACTCCTGGTTTCCACTCAGGTCCAGATCTCATGGCTCATGGGATCAAGCCCCCATCAGGCTCTGCACTCACCGGGAGTCTGCTTGGATATTCTCTCCCTCTGCCCCTTCTCCTGCTCTCTCTCTCACTCTCTTTCCCTCAAATAAATGAATCTTTAAAAAAATAAAAGAAAAATAAAAATCCTGTAATTTCTTCAAATTTTACCACATCTCAATTGTTTACACTAACAGACTGAGATCAGAGGCAAAAATATGCAAAATTTATCACATTTATCTTTAAAAATGAGGAAGAAAAACTACTCTAAATACACAAGTGTACATTTATATGATTACACAGAAACACACACACATAGAGACATTCTTCATCTAATTTAATAATAAAGAATTCTGAAAGCTGCATCCTATTACATCCTGATCCAGCAGATACTCCAAGGCAAATAATCCTCAACCAGATTATCTATTTATGAGAAGCAAATGATTTACATATTTTCATGGAATCAGTGGGTATGTATGTACCTGGTGCAAAGTACTGGCCTAAGGGATATTGATCAGTAATGCTTCCAATTAAAAAAAAAAATTCTCAGGAACTCTGTTCAACATTACTCCAATAAAGTATAGCTCTCCAATAAAATGCCAGATTAAGAACCATTAACCATGTAAACAATGTGATGTATTATGCTTTCCAAATAATCTCCCACTTATGAAAATTTATCTTGAATATGTACCAGTAGATTTTCAGGCATGCTGTTCCCAAGTAAGTCAAAGTCTTCAAGGTACAATATTCTTGAAGTACACAAAAAACAAGACTATCTGAAAACATTTATTTATGTAAAAATAATGTACTTCTTGCCAGGTTGCAATATTTATTGAAATATGTGACTTTTTTAAAAATACAAATATAACTGTTTGAACTGACTAAGGCATCAGATGAAATCAATATATGGGATTACTTCAGATGACAATGATAATAATGACAGTTTTTATTTCTCTTCCTTATACCAAATGGTTAAGGTTTATCAGATACTGTTAGCTATAAGTCAAAACTGGCTCAAGTTATTCAATCCAGAGGCAGATGAAAAAAATACAAAAGCCCACATATTCTACTCCCTAAAATATTTTCAGGATATCTGTCCGCAGTGAGGTAGAACATTCTTATGGGATATTCACCTGCCCATCTAAAATATGACATGTTCCTTTCTATCAAAAATACCTAATCCAGACTAAGATCAAATAAAAATGTATCATCACATGAACTTTAAAGTCAGTAACCATTGCCTGATCATTTCATGGGCCACAAACTCAAATTTCAATTCAATTCTGTAACTTATAACTAAGGGTGAATTCTACCTAAGCTGCAGTATTCTTATCTGTTAAAAAGGGATGATCTCAATAACTATCCATCAGGATAATTGTGAAGATTAATGGAGGCAGATTCATTAAGTAGAGGTTGTGACATATAATAGGTACTGAGTGAACAAATGGTAGAGTTTACTGAGAGTTTCATAGTCAAGAAATACTTGAATGCATATGGCATTCACCTATCATGCCATTTACTTATTAGCCACCATTCTCCATGCTATTAGTCAGTCAACAACCACCAAAATATAAAACTAAATCAAACAAAGTTGTGAATTCTACTGTGCTTGGTACATCAAATGGATGTTTCCATACATTTAGAAAGTATATAGACCAAACATCTATTATTCTTATTGTATATAATTGTGCAGTTATGTCCAACATGTGACCTCAGAGAGTAATGAATGGGTACCACATCTGCTCAAATTAGGACCTGTAAAGAAATCTGCTTAAAGATATCCAAATTCAAATTCAGACACCCCATTCTGACACTGATGCTCTCCTCAATACACAGTTCCCCTAATTCCAACTACTCAATACAATTTAATAAATACTAAAATAAATGTGGACAAATCATCTATTTTGGTGTGCTCCAAATATATTTCCTAACATTTGTGTGAACATTTCTAAGCCTATGAAAAAATCTTAAAAACAAATAACTGATTTGCTACTAATTCATGAATGGACTACTCCAGAGAATGATTAAACCAATTATTTCCTTAGTTTCTTTCAGAGAAGTTAAAACACATATTTGGAATGGTATTTGTATGGTCCTAACTTTTCTTCTTTATTAGGAATGATATAAATCATAAAGACATGTAAAACAAAGATATGGAAGATAATCACCTATGTTTTCTGATCTGCTGGTACCATATTAATCATTCTAAAGCAAAGCCCGGTTGACTAAAAGACAAGGCCAAGCTAAAAACATTCAATCACTGCCTCTCATTCCCTACAGAAATAAAAAACTGGACTACTACACCAGGCATTCAATGCTTACTTTTCTTCACCTACCCTACATGACAGTCCAAATGGGATCTTGTTTTTCTTTGTTTACCCTTTAGAAATCTGTACCTCATTCACTTTGTTCAGTCTCAGAAGGCTTTTACTTTTGTTAAAATTCACAAATCTATTCATATTCAAAGGGCAGCTAGAATGCAATCAACTCCATACACTCCTATGTGAATCCTCATCTCCCTGACACTTCTAAATGCCTCTACACTTAGCCCTTGACCTATATCTCTTTAAGAGCCCTCCTCAGCTAATAGTATACTTAACTACTCACTTATTCAAAAAAACTTATCAAACATCTGCAAAGTTCCAGGCAACATGATCATGGAATTCAGCCATGGACTCTACAGGCGTTTTTTCTTTTTATGTGGCACTAACAGTTTAATTGGGGAGACACATAAGTAAATTATAAACTGAAAATAAGAGCATTGTAACTAATTATAAATTGTGTTAAGCACTGTAATGGTTAAACATCTTTAGAAAACAATAGAGCATGCTCTTTACAAAGAGCCATGAGTTAACTTTTGAGGTGATATATCCATTATTTTCTTACCATGATGGTTTCACAATTTTATACATATGTCAAATGTACCATATTATACAATTTTAAAATGTGGAATTTGTTTTTTTTTAAGATGGATTTGTTACATGTCAATTATACTTTGATGATTTTTTTTTTTTAATTAAAAGAAAAGATAGTGGGAAGGTGTTACTGTAGTTTCCTCAGGAAAGTTTCTCTGATGGAGAGGTATTTAAATGGAAATCCAAAGGAAATGCCAATCATAGAAAAACAAGAGAAAAGACCATTCAAGATAGAGTGACTATGGGGCAGGCGGTGAAGGCCCTGAGGCAGGAAGAGATTAAAATGTATTAGCAATGAAGAGAAGATTAGAACTTCTAATGAATTAGGGAGAGATTGGGTTGGAGAAGAAGGCAGGGACCTTTATATAAGACATTATGAGTTGTGAAAAGTCCTTTAAATTTTATTCCATGTGCAATAGGAAGCCACTCAAAGTTAAGAAGTATGATAGGATAGATTCGTGTTTTTATTTTTTAAAGATTTTATTTATTCATGAGAGACAGAGAGGCAGAGGCAGAGAGAGAAGCAGGCTCCCCAAGGAGCAGGGAGCCCGATGTGGGACTCCATCCCAGGACCCTGGGATCACGACCCGAGCTGAAGGCAGACACTTAACCCACTGAGCCACCCAGGTGCCGCAGATTCATGTTTTTAAATGATTACTTTGGCTGGTATATCAAGAATGGAATGGAAATGGAATGGAATGGAAAAGGAGAAGAGGGAAAGAAGAGTGAAGACAAGGAAAAGGCCTGATAGAACTGTTCCACGTCATCTCACTAAGAAATGATGATAGTTCCTCCTACAATGGAAGCATAAGAAATGAAGAAAAGTAGACTGTGGTGGTTTTAAATTACGTCCACAAATTCTTTGATACTTCTTCCAAAATATGGAGCTTAATTCCCTTCCCTCAAGTGTGGTCAGGTCATAGTGGCTCGCTTTAACAAACAGAATATGGGAGAAATGACATTCTACCACACTGGCCTGCAACAAGGCACTGTGGCTTCCTTTTGCTTCCTCTCTGAGCCAGTTGCTCTTGGAGGAAGCCAGGGCCCATGCCAAGAGGATACACAAGCAGCCCTATGGGAGCTCTATGTTGTAAGGAACAGAGGCCTCCCACTATCTGCTAGCAGCCATACTTGCCAGCCATATATGTGATTGAGCCAACTTGAAAGTACATCCTCTAGCCCCAGTCAAACCCCCAAACACTGCAGCCCCAGGTAACATGTGACTGCAACTTCCCGAGGGATGCTGAGTCAGGAACACCCAGCTAAGCTGCTCTCAAACTCCTGATGACAAAAACACAACACAGCCACACAAAACAAAAAACCTACATGAGACAATAAATGTTCACTACTGCTTTATGGAAGGTGGGGGAGTTAAGTATAACCCTAGTATTCTTCTAATGACCCATAATCCAGATATTATCTTTGTGGAGGTGAGGGATGGCTTACATAGTTCTGCCCTAGGGAGAAACTATACTCAAACACGCACACACATTTAAAACACTGGGATTATTGGTGCACCTGGGTGGCTCAGGCGTTAAGCGTCTGCCTTCGGCTCAGGTCATGATCCCAGGGTCCTGGGATTGAGCCCTGCATCGGGCTCCCTGCTCAGCAGGAAGCCCGCTTCTCCCTCTCCCACTCCCCCTGCTTGTGTTCCCTCTTTCGCTGTGTCTCTCTCTGTCAAATAAAAAAATAAAAAATAAAAAATAAAAAATAAAAAAAATAAAACGCTGGGATTATTATGATAATAGCATTGGATGGTTAAAAACAGAAACAAGATTGCATTTTAACAGATCAGTGAACAAAAAGGCACCGCAAAAAATGTTAAAGATAAGGTGCCGAAACCAAGGAAGCTCACAAGTCATGTTTATAAGACCCAACTGGGCTCCCACAGACTTTAAGAATGGTTTCTACATTAAATCTCACACAACTACTCAGCACTCTGTCGAAATATGATGTGCTTAGAGGACCTCAGGTCATAACAACATTTTATGCCAGGCTGTCTCTGTTCCAGGCTCCATTGAGAGGTTAGTCTGGCTCCTTCATGTCACTCACTGTGTGATATTCTGCATAGGGACGGACAGGTAAGTAATAAGACTGGTGATCTTACAAAACCTTTGAACATCATTAAATTGAATCATAAAGGTAGTAGTACTGTTACATGCCTTAGCCCACAAATGATTTATACAAACTTTTACATAGTACATGAGGTAAAAAATTCCAGTAAGTATTTCCATATATGAAAAACAATGCATGAAGAAAACATAATCACACAATAAATATGATTTGTCTGAATCATTACGATCAGTATACATCAGATATATCATGTGGGGGAATTACAACATCTGTTTTGGGGGAGCTAGAAGATTTCATCTTTCTACATTAGCATTTCCCAAAATGAGGGATGCATAACCCTGGTATGAGAGGTAATTTTTAGATCATACAGAGATAAGGCATTAAATAATATTGACTCACTTAATAAATTCACTCCTCTTTCGATTAATTCTCTTTGAATTTGTCTGATTAAAGAAGAAAGTCTCAGTTGATGCCAGCATATCTTAAAAACCTGTCAAATATTTGATAGTTGTATTTTTGTGGGAAAATATCAGGACTCAGAATTAGAGTATTCTGAGGACAATTCAGGCTTTAACACATTGGGTTCCATAATATTTCTATTTTTTCACTTTTAACAAGTGATATTGCTGTGATAAAGTTATTTTAAGTAACAAATTTAGTTAATAAATATTGAAATAAATAATAACACAATCAGTATACAGATTGGACAAAAATAGATGATCAAATTTTGGATAGCATGGGCTTAGAAAGCATATTTGTGCTCCACTCATATTTTACTTATGCAGAATCTTGGGTCCAAAGTGAGACAGACTTACTTAAGTTATAAAACTATAAAGGGGCAAATATGATTATAGAATCTTGAGTTTCTATTACATTAACATAAAAAAGGTAAAGACCAAATTTAAGAGCAATTTCTTTTTTTGTGTGAGGGTTTTTTTTTATGTTTGCAAGAGTGTTTTTTTTTAAATATTGAGATATAATTGACGTATAACATTGTATTTGTTTAAGGTGTCCAACATAATGATTTTATACATGTATATATTGTAAAATGGTTACTACAGTAAGTGGTAATTACCTACCATTCATTACCGTACAGAGACATATTTTTTTTCAAAGGTGATTTCAAATTACTGAACAAAACATATCTTTATTTACTTTTTAAAAATATTTTACTGAACTGGGGATCAATTTAGATACTATGAAATCATAAACAATTATGAAGTACAATTGACTGACAATCCCCTTTTCTCTCTCCTTATCTTTAATGGAATGGAATAGAGCAAGGAGATGAAATCATAAAGGAAATGCAAGAAATCTAGAGTATCCACTTCAAATTTGGCTATGTTTCTAATTAGATAAACATTACATTAAAACCAAGTTTTTCTACAAATATCATACCATTGGGGAGAAAAGATTTCCCAAACAGGATGTCTAAGAATTCTTTTGAGGAGTAAAAAGAGGAGAGGAGCGAATTCATTTTCACTTGACAATTTTTATATTGCATAGATCACTTGTGTGCAACTCATATTTGGCAGCCTTATCAGTAGATCATAACTTCTCAGTAAAATTCTATAGAGGATATCACATCAAGTTCTGGCAAAAATTGTTGACCCACGCAAATGCTGCTGTATTTTTGTTATTTACTCTTTTGTTCTGAGAAGTGGATTTGTTTTGGTTTTGTTTTGTTCTTTGAATTATTATAATTCCCAGGAGGAAGGTGGTATTTTATTCCAAGAACAAGATTGTTGAATGAATTTCACTCTCTCCTTTAAAAGAAGCACAGAGGCACCTAGGTGGCTAGGTGGGTTGAGCTTTGCCTTAGGCTCAGGTCCTGATCCTGGGGTCCTGGGTTTAAGCCCCTGCATGGGGCTCCCTGCTTAGTGGGGAACCTGCTTCTCCCTCTCCCTCTGCCTGCCCTGACTGCACCCTTACTCTCTCTCTCTCTCAAATAAATAAAATCTTTAAAAAAAGCACAAATACAAAGTATGTACCGTATTTGAGTATATGAATGCATTAACTTAGTTTTAAACAAGTAAATTAAAACTTTACTCATTTCAAATCAGAGAGAGGTGAACAGTTGGGAGTTTAAAAGAGTGCTTAAAGACAATTTCATTAGTTTTACATCTGTATTCTAAGCTAAGATATAATTTGAGAAAGCAAAGGAAAATATGAGGAAGAAAGCACAAACCCAGAGTAGGTCAGAGGGGGAGATAAGGAACAGTACCAAAAGGAGTGGAGGAAAAAACAAGGTGACAACTCAAAAGGAAAGAAAATGGAGGAACTACACCTCCTTGGAAAGAAAGCAGAGATCATAATTCTTTGGCTACACACCAGAAATAAAGCAACTTCGGGAAGTAACATCTGCATAGTTTAATTTGGTCTTCTCCATCATAATGTAGCGAGCATGTCAGTAACTAAGGAGGAAGCTGATGAAGGGCTAAGTGGCACATGTGCTGGGGGGACAGACTGGTGTTTATGGACAGGAGACTGTAAAACCAAGAGTGCTGCTCCAGATAGAACCTGGTAAAGACTGAGGCTGATGTTGACCAGGACAGAGTAGGAGGAAATATCTGGTATTAGTGAAGCCCTATCTTGTGATCTTCTACCACTTCCTTAATCTGATTTAGTTGTCCCTTCTTTTTTTTTTTTTAAGATATTTATTTATTTATTTATTTATTTATTTATTTATTTATTTGACAGAGAGATAGAGAGGGAGAATGAGTGAGAGAGAGAGAGAGAGAGAACACAATCACAAGCAGTGGGAGCAACAGAGGGAGAGGGAGAAGCAGACTCCCTGCTGAGCAGGGAGCCCTGACACTGGGCTGGATCCCAAGAGCCTGGGATCATGACCTGAGCTGAAGGCAGACACTTAACTGATTGAGGCACCCAGGTGCCCCATGATTTAGTTGTCCCTTCTATAATGCAGAGGTGATATTAGCCACATTAGGGCTACTCTGAGCCCAATATTATTTATATAATATTCAAAGCATTTAGGTGAGAGGGAAGAGGATAGTAATTATTACTCTTATTATTACTATTATAATCATCATTATCATCAGTAATGAAAAAGCAACCTAGGACTCTAAGTCATGTTTCAATGGTAAGAAATGTGAAAAATCAGGGAAAGTAACAATGATTAACAGTTAATGATAAAGTATTACATGTATGATATAGCATGCTCTTCCATTTCTAAAATTCTCTGATTCAAATATTAGCAGATTAACCAATAGGGTAAAGATACAGTAAATCAATGCTTATATACATTTGTGTCTATATGGCTATATAAAGAACAAGATACAAGTTTATCCTTAAAATAATATAATCACATAAAAGAAAGAGTTATCAATCCTGTTTTCCTCCTCCTTCCCTACCTATGAAGGAGGCTGGGACCTGCCCCTTTTTTAGTCAACTGTAGAACGAAACTAAACATCACTTTGACCTTCCTTAGTTTTATTCATGACAGGCCAAAGGCATGCCTGACATCAGCATTCTCTCATTCCCTTTCATGTCACTGTTTTCTTTCTTCTTTATTTATACTATATAATTCAGAATCCACTGAGGGTAAAGTAAACTTAAGTGTTTTGCATGCATTAGGGCTCAGTGAGAAAAAGGAAGAAGGTCATGCCCCTTTATTATTAATAAATGATTGTGACATTATCATATCCTGATTATAGGCCAGACACTGTACTAAATATTTTAAGTCTCCTTTGTCAGAGAATTAGGTATTTCCTCAAGTAACTTGTTAACCACACTTAGAGAAAGATTTTGAACCCAAATTTATCTCGGATCCAGGACCATGATCTTATCCACTATAGACCTGTACCAAGGAAGTATCTTATGAAATTTTAACAATATGGTTCATTGAGAACACTGTATTTTGCCTGGAATTCTCACTTAAATCTGTCAGGACATATTCGTTTGAAATAAATTGTTTCAGCACACAAGATTATAAACTCTTTAAATCCAACATAGATGGATACGTACATAGATGTATGCCCAACACCTGTTAGTACACGGAAGACAGCAGATGTTTAGTGAATTGTTATTATATAGGTGAATTAATTAATAAATAAAACACATGTAAATATGTTCAAAAGAATCAGAAGTTCTAACGTTAAGAACCTAATCTCTTTTCCAAATTTATTTGCCACTATATCAAAAGACGACACGGTATTGTCAGCCAAGTTACCTAAAACCACTCTCAGGTGGGAAAACAGCTGAGAAAGCCAATCATAAACTTTTATCCAAAACATCCTTAATAATAAAATTCCATGGCCATTTACATAGAATTTAGACATGTTATGAATGTGATAGAAACACAGCTATCAAGTCCAAGTCCAATCAGGAAAAATTTTGATAAAAGTCAATCAAACATTTCCAAAATTTGATCTTTGCTCTGAAAGCAGTGAGCCATGTGAATGTGGGGAAATGAATTAATCTTTTTGCTCTTTTGTTTTCTCATCTGCCCAAAGAGAAAGGGACTAGATAACACCACAACTTTGGCAATTTGTGAATCTCTGATTGCTAAAGTAACATATTTGCTGCAAGGGATTGTCAGGTCAACTACTAGACTCATCTTCAAAGCTCCTTAGCAAAGAGTTATGCTTTCTTCTGTATCTCATGTTTATCCTGACTTATTTTGACATTTGTTTCCACATCAACAAGCAGGATGCACTTCTAGGTGTGTTAAATCCTTTCCGGTACAGATGTCAATTAAGTGGAAGCAATATAGCTGACACCAGGGAGTTTACATTGATTTTTGTTTCTTCTTACTTAAGTAGTTCAAACAACATGCATGTTGCTGCATTCATACCTTTTAAATAATCTATTTGACATCATACATTTATCATATACTTTGTCAGTGAAATGGCTTCTCCCCTTTTTGCCATACCCATTTGTATATGTCACATAAATACACTCATTTGGAAGTATGAATAAAATTTTATTGTAACACAACCACACTCATTTGTATGATTGTATAAATATACCTTTTTTATGTATGTATAAAGTTTTATTGAAACACAGCCACACATACTTGTATTATGTTTGGTTACTTTAGTATTGCAAGGGCAGACTTGAGTAGTTGCAACAAAGATTATATGGTCCCCAAACCTAAAATATTTACTTTTGGGAGAAAGGTAAAAAGGTTTGCTGACACCTGACCTAAAAGAAACCTGAGACATCTTCCAGAGTAGTGTATCCAGTAAAAAGAGAATGCAAATTATATAGGTAATTTTAAATTTGCTAGTAGCCATATTTTATTATTTTTATTATTTTTTTAAAGATTTATTTATTTATTTGAGAGAGACAGTACGTAAGGAAGCACGCAGGGGAGGGGCAGGGGAAAGAAAATCCCAAGCCAACTCCATGTTGAGTGCAGAGCCCAAATCAGGGTTAGATCTCATGACCCCGAGATCACGACCTGAGCTGAAACCAAGAGTAGGACACTTAACTGACTGAGACACCCAGTGTCCCTGGTAGCCACATTTAAAAAATGCAATTTATGAACCATGAGAGATGATGGACTCTGAAAAACAAACTGAGGGTTCTAGAGGGGAGGGGGTGGGGGGATGGGTTAGCCTGGTGATGGGTATTAAAGAGGGCACGTTCTGCTTGGAGCACTGGGTGTTATGCACAAACAATGAATCATGGAACACTACATCAAAAACTAATGATGTAATGTATGGTGATTAACATAAAATAATAAAAAATAAAAAAATAGAAATAAATAAAAAATGCAATTTATTTAAATAAAAAAAGGAAACAAAACAAAACAAATAGTTCACCCATTTCTCTTCTTTCTGCCTTCCCTTTTTGAATCAAAACTATTTACAAAGCTTTGGCTTGGGATATAATCCTCAGGTAGGGGGAAGTTTAATCACAAACTCAGCGTGGATTCTTAATTTAGCCACCAGGGGGTTTGTTACAGACAGGCAGGAAACAAGGAAATGTTCTGCTTCCTAGAGATGCCAATATGGGACAAAACTGATAACAATGCTCATCCTGCTTCCTCAAGATCACCCTTATACATAGATGGTCTCCTCCCTTCTCCATTAGTACCCCCTCTCTTGTTTTCAGGGAAGAATCTGGTATCACACCTCAGGCGCATTAAAGTCACAGAGTTCACTCTCACAAGGAGGTTTATGCTTTTCTTTCTCCTCTTATTATAGGATCTGCATTTTGGGTGTGGGCTAGAGAGAGATGAAACCCCCAATGTCCATAAAACACACTGCCTTAATGGAGCAGTGGAAGACAGATTGAGATTAGAGTTGGGAAACTTGGATTCTGATTATGCTACTAATTATCTGGGTGTCTTTGGCCAAACCAGTTAACTTGTCTAAAATATGGGAGCTAGGATAGGTCTGCAGTCCTATTATCCTGTTAAATATGTATAAGGGAAGTTGGCACTGAATAATGCTGGGTTCCTGACAAGATAGGCTCTCTCAGTAAAATGTAATATTTAATAAGATTTCAAAAAGGTTTAATTTTTTTTCTAAGGAGTTTTTAAAAAATTTTACTGAGATATAATTCACATGCAGTATAATCCACGCTTTTATAATGTACAATTAAATCATATTATGGTCTGCATATTTGTTTCCCCCCCCAGATTCCTATGTTGACATCCTAGTCCTGTGATGATAGGCATACAGAGAGAAGTTGGCAATCTGCCATCTGGAAGAAGGCCTTTTTCACCGGAACCTAACTGAGCTGGCAGCTTGATTTTGGACTTCTAGCCCATAAAAACTGTGAGCAACAAATTTCTGTTGTTTATGAGCCACCAAGTTTGTGGTTATAGCAGCCTTACTCGACTAAGACAAGTGGTTTATAGTATATTCATAAGGCTGTGTAGGCATCACTACATAATTCCAGAGTATTTTTTCTTTTTTAATTTTATTTATTTATTTGAAAAAGAGAGAGAGAGCATGAGAGAGAGAGAGAGATCACAAGCAGGGAGGAGTGGGAGAGGGAGAAGCAGACTCTCCGCTGAGCAGGGAGCCCCATGCAGGGCTCCATCCCAGGACCCTGGGATCAGGACCTGAGCCGAAGGCAGACACTTAACGACTGAGCCGCCCAGGAGCCTAAAACCAGAGTATTTTCGTCATCCTAAAGAAACCCTGCACCCAACAGCAGTCACTCTATGTCTTCTCCTACACCCCATTCTGGGCAACCCTAATCCACTTCCTGTCTCTTTGGATTTTTGTGTTTTATATATTTCATATAAATGAATTAATATAAAATATGGCCTTTTGTGTCTGGCTTCTTTCACTTAGAATATTTCAAAAGTTTATCCATGTTGTATTATCAGTATGCCATTCCTTTTTATGACTATATGACTATAATACTCCACCGTATGGGTATTGCATTTTGTTCATCTATTCATCAACTAATGGACATTTGGGTTATTCCCTCTTTTTGACTATTCTGACTGCTATGAACATTTTTGTACAAATTACTTCTGGTCAATGTGATTTGCAGGTTTCTGTAAAAAAAACTTTTCAAAAAAATGGAGATTTTTTTGAAAAGATTATTTTTCAAAAAATCTTCTAGTATTCAATGTTTCACTGTTTTTGCCAGATACAAGAAGACCTTGATATTCTTTCTTCTATAAAAGCACCTTGGAGGGACTGTGATAAATAAAACATTTACCCTATTCTTTGAGTCAAAAGCTTAAAAAATTTACATTTTATACCTCTCCTCTCTACACCTGTTCCCCTAATCAACTTCCCTTCAGCCTCAGGGCTACCAGCTTGAGTTTCTACTTCTACAAAGACAAGAAAAAGAAGGGAATTATTCTCAGCTATAGTTATAAACTAAGGAATAATAAGTTGGTTCCTGCATCTTCTATGGTATTGCTATTCAACAGAACCATAATGTGAGGCACATACATAATTAACATTTTTGTAGTACCTACATAAAAAGAAAAAATAAACAAATTGGCAAAATTCATGTTTTGTTTAGCCCCATGTATTCACTTCAACATGTAATCGGTATAAAAATTACTAGAGATATTTTATATGTTTTCTTTGTACAAACTAGGTTTCCAACATCCCAGGGCAGACACAAAAAGTGATGTGAAGGCAGAGGCAGAGATTGAAGTGATGCATCTACAAGGTAATGAATGCCAAAGATTGCTGCCATAAGCAGAAGCTAGGAAGAGGCAAGGAGGGATTCTTCCCTAGAACGTTCAGAGTGAGCACGACCCTGCCAACATCTTGATTTCAGACTTCCAGCCTCAAGACCTGTAAGAGAGTAAATTTCTGTTGTTCTTAGCCACTTAGTTTGCAGTAATTTGTTACAGCTGCCCTAGGAAACTACTACAGATTTTGGGAAGTGTTTCGACTAGCCACATTTCAAGTGCTCATAGCTAACTGTGGCTACTTTCAGCACAAATTTAAAAGGTTTAGAGGGGTCTTCTGTGGCCTTTTGCCAAACATTGCTATAGAAAAAGAGAACGTTGGACATAAATCTCAATTCAGATCTGAAGGGGTGAGCCATCTCCCCTGGAATTATTTCTTTCCAAAACAAAACAATCTGTTACCTACCTTAAGGGAAAGGATTCTTGATTACTCTGAGAAGACAAAACAACCCGACAATCCACTGGGGGTTGTGCAAAATATCCAAACTTTTTTTTCTTTTATTTCTCTAAGAACAGAACTCAGACCTAATGATAATATGTACATTATTGTTTACCAAAAAGATCATTAATTATACTGTATTTGTAAGCTTAAGGGAAATTTTTCTTCTATTTTCCACTTTCCCAAGATTCTACCACATAGTTCTATTTCCCTTTAAAATTAAAGAAAAACATCTTTTCTGCATTCATTACATCACAAAACAGATCAAGAGCACAGGCCAATATCACACCTGTTAGCGGTTCACAGGCAGTGAAACAAGGCTTAGTAGAAAAATTAAATTATTTCAGTACTCAGGACACCTCTTCAACATAAAAAGCCCTTACTTTTTATTATCAGGTATTCAGTAAGGTGCTCCAAAAGTTACACGAGTAAAAATGTAGCATATATACTCGGGGGAAAAGTAAATCACTAGATTATGAATCACAAAACTTAGATTCCAGCTTTGATATTGATGCCAGACATATAACCTTGAGAAGGTCACTTACCACTCAGATTCCCATATGTAAAATTGGGATAATGACAATTCCTGCCTTACCTGCCTCTCAAGAGCATTTAGTACGGTTCTCAAGCATTCAAAAGCATCAGAATCTTACAGATGGCTTATTAAAACACACACTGAGAGACGCATTTCCACAAATGCTGATTCTGTAGTTTTGGGCTGGGCCCCAGGAATCTGCATTTCTGATACATTACCAAATGATTCTGTTGCTGCTGGTTCATGGACTACTTTTGGAGAAATACAGGTTCATAGTATTTTACAAGATGGGGAGCTTTCTGAGGACAGGTACCAGGTGTCATTAGATACCATACCATCACAGTTAAAAGCTCAGGCTTTGGAGCTGTATAGACTCATTCAAATACTGCTTTGATTCCTTAGTCAGGTCATAGCTCCTAATTTAGGAAATGGGTTCTTGTCAGGTTGATTGGGATAACTGCACTCAAGAATGTGATGCTGTATCTGGCACAGATATGCTCAATAAATTTTCACTCATTATTACTGTAGTTGCCTCTGGCCCCTAACAGCCTTGCTAAACAGACTGTTCAGCAAATATTTCATAGTTAACAAGTGCTAAACAAATTAAGGGTGTTATTACAGTAGTGTGGGGCAACATCCTCATCAAACTCTGTTTATCATATAGATGAAGTATCTGGTTGACATCACCGGTGGGAGTTTACGGGGAGAGAAGAATAGAAGGATGTGGCTAACCATGGTCTTTGATCTAGTACATTCCATCACAGTTCATTAGGGGCTGTTATGTGTACCTTTCTTTATCTGAGTTGTTTGTAAAATGTATTTTGGAAATCTTTCATCATTTTGAACCACCAGATCCTTCTATCTTTAGAAACCTTATCTCTTTGCAACCTGATAAGTTTCTGGAAGCCCCATCACAGGCTCCTTCCCAGTGCCAGTTTCCCAGACAGATGGCTCAAGCTGGCAACTGTCCTCGGTGTCTTCCTTCTAGGAGGCAGACCCTAAATGTTGTGGCTGCTATACAAGTAAACAGATGCCCACTTGTTTGTTACTGCTGGTGATGATGGTAATAATGGCACTAACAGCAACTAACACTTAGTCCCTGTCACTAAGCCAGACACCTTGCTGAGTGCTCTACACATAGAAGTTTAATCAAATTGGGTATTTATTTTTCATCGGTATTCTTAATTATTATTATTATATCACTATTTTAAAGATGAGGTCAATTACAAACAAGGTGAGAGAAGGGCAACAATGTGCTATAAAGTCTGCTATACAATCTTTAGCCACTGAAGAAGGGCAGACACCAGGGTGCTAAGAAGTGGATACTGGCGGCACCATCATCATCACCACCACCAGTGCCAAGAGGACAGGGACTATGTTTCACTTAGAACTAAACTACATTCTGAGAATGAGAGCAGTGCAATGCTTAGCACTGGCAGATCCTCAAATGTATGTCGAATGACTCAATGAACAACAGCTCACATGAAATGGTGCTGGCTAAGTATCAGACACTGGTGAGTATGAAGAACATATACATGATTTCAATCCTCATAAACACCCAAATGAAGTAAATACACTTATTCTGTCCATTTTATAGATGGTGGGAAAAGCCACCTAAGACAGGGAGATAAAATAGCTGGATGACACAGGCTTTAAGTGGCTGATCTATCTGTTTCATTTCAAAGCCCCTGCTCTTAACTACCAGCACTGCAGGGTCTCCAGGTTGCATTTTTGACAATGTCTGAGATGCCACAGGCTATTCTTCCACCTACCATCTTCAAGCTCTGAGGTTAATCCCGTATTTCAACAGGCAACTATTACACAAGTGGATATGAAATGCATGGTAATGTTTAAATTTTGATCTGTTTTTCTGCCTTCTTCCTACTATGTTTCATTCAACAGAACTCATTTTTTTTTTTTTTTTTTTTGTAGATACATGTCCTAGACTCTATCAGTAAGGGAATTTTATTTATAGTTAAGACTTGCCAGCTTGGCTGAGCATATCTAATGAAGCCATTAATGCTTTTGCTTCAGGAGACGTCTTAAATTGAATATTTCTAAAAACTTCTGGGTTGTAGGACTGTTACTATATGTCCATGCCCATAGGGATAGAAAACTGCTTCCAGTTTCTCTATTTACCTCAACATCATCTTCATTACTGATGATTATTTTCCCACCATGAAATGTACTTAAGTACTTAAATTGATATTCAAAAGGAGTTTTCCACTTGCCGTTTATTATTTTCTGGGCATACTTCTTCCCATTCTTGTCCTGAATTTTCATCACTGGAGTCACTGCTTTTTAATCTAGTTATTAGCTCTCTTCTTGCTAAATCTTTCTACTGCTTTGGCTTCATTTCATGGCCATGGTTAGAAGACAGCACAGAGGAAATAGAAAACCCATTCGTTGGCTTCAGTCAGCATGACTATAAATGCACTGCAAGCCAGTTTCTTAGAAAGAGAAACCATAAAATAAGAGGTCACTACAGGACTATGCTTTGCAATAACCATATGAAAACTGACATTTATTCAAACCTTTTTTGAACTTAATTTTATACTTGTAACTTTTGCAAGAGCACAGTCAGTACTAGGCTTAATATCTGTCTAGAAGGGTGAGTTATTTGAATGTTGCCCATTCTTCTATTTTTTCTGGAAAAAAAATATGAGAATGTTGAGAACTGAAATACTGTACTGGCTGTACTGTGAGGACAAGCTCTGAAACTAACTTCAGTGTGCTCTCCATCCAGCGGGAGCTATATGAGTTTCATGAAGAAGGGAAGATGTTCTCGGGATGATCCTGAGAAGGGAAGATGTTCTTGGGATGATCCTGAGCTTTGCTGGAATATTCTGATTAAGTGGAAAGATTATGCTCATTCTATTATCACTAAGTACTGGAAGTTGATAGTGTGTATTTGTGTTCTCCTACCCTGGAATAAGCTAAAACCATAGACAGTCTACTTTAGTCTTAGTGATAAGAGATTTCCTGAGCATAAAAATCCCTTCTGAAGACCACTGAATATTCCCTCCAAGTACTCTGATTACAGGTATTGGTCTTTGGCTTGTATTTTTTTTTACTGTCATAGATTCAAGCTATATCCCTGTGATTAACTGTTCAACCCAGGGCCCTTCCTTGCTCCACATTTTGTGCACACTCACCGATCCTAGAATATGTCTCTCTTGAATTATACAGGACCTTTACTCCACTGTCTGTCTACCCCCAGATGCAGCTGTAACAATGGCATGGATTTTGTGAACAAGTCAACAAAATGCTTGCATTTGGAAAGGATGCACTTTCTCAAAAAGAGATAATTGCTGAAGTTGGTAAACTGCACCACAGAGAGGGGAATAAATTTAGCCTCCCCAAAAACCAAGATCAACTGAGAATACATCAAACATACACTTTTTTCACTCATTCACAGAGGGGTATTCAAATGTCTTCATGCCTCCTGCTGCATATGAACATATGGACCAACCATTTTACTCTTTCTTTCAAATTCTGCCAATGTGAACAGAATCAGTAACACATGGTAAGGCATAGGATCTACGTAAAACTTCACATTAGTTGAATAAAATTTTAAGCTTAGCTCAACATTCTCAGAATATATATATATATATATATATATATATATATATATATATATATATATATATATCAAACCATGTGTATAGCTAAAGCCCAAAATTTCTGAGTTGGAAAAGGACTTGAGGAAAAATATGTTTAATAGCCTCATTGTACAGAGGTGTAAAGTGAATCCCAGAGGGGTAATTATGACTTGCCCAGTATCTGGCTAATCATGCAATTAGTAAACAGTAAAAACAATAAAAGAGTTGGTTAATAGTAAAATATTATCTGGTTGCAGGACCTAGATAATACTCAACATGTACCTATATAAAGGCACGTGTACATGCACTCGTATAAGTAATTGCATACATATATCTATATGGATATACATCATAGTCAGCACTTCAATTATCTCAGTCAAAACTATGTTTCCTGTCTGGCTTCTTCCTAATTACTGACATGACTAATACTGGATGGCTTCTCTACTATTAATTGGTGTGTGCATATTTTTGATTTAGATTCCTCCAAAAGCAGAGTGTGAGGGAAGGATTTGGAAACAGCTAGTTTATTTGGGAGATGATCCATGGAAGCAGGGGTAAACTACTGTGGGCAACTGGGATTCAGTCTTTTCTGGGAATCTCTAAGGAACTGTGTAGAATGTGCCTAATAACTGTCCTCCTAAATGACAGGAGGCTGTGGTATTTACTACTGCTCCTCATACCTCACTGGTTGAGGAATGTAGCAGAGGACAGTGACCTTATCATAGCTCCCCTTGCTTGTAACTTTAGACAAAGACTGGAGGCAGAAAAACACACAGGGGGCACAATGCACCCAGCAGTAGCTGAAGTAAGAATGGGGCAAAGTGGTGTTATACCAAGAACCTCTCATATAGAGTTTAAGGCACATAAACCAATTCTCATACTTTATCTATTTAAACCTAATGTATGTATATATTTTCATTATACTTTATACATATACATTATATATACATATATGTATATATTTTCGTATATACATATATTAGGTTTAAATATATATACCTATTTTATATGTTTAAATATAAATATATACCTATTTACATATATATGTTTAAATATATACCTATTTACCTATATACATGTATGTGTGTGTGTGTGTGTGTGTGTGTATAAAATAAAAATTTGTATGGATTAGCTTCAGAGGTGGCTAGTTCCCTCCCTTAACACAAAGGTGACTACAGTTGGCCTTGGGTTCATAATCCACCTTAATATTGAAGACTGTTCTCTCTCTCTCTCTCTCTCTCTCTCATATATGGCCAGTATGCAGCATTCATTCATTTGAAATATATTTATTTAATTATTGTATGACATTGTTCACTAGGCATTTTGAAGATGCTGGGGATACAGCAGTGATCTAAAAAACCCCTGCCTGAATAAAGCTTCTATCTAGTGGGTAAAAACATTTAGTATAAAGACAAATAGAATATATAGTTATTCATATTTGATAAGAAACCTAGAGAAAAATAAGAGGGGTATAGAATGTTGGTGAAAGAAAATATTGTTATTTTCACTAATATTAATTTGTTTATTATTGTCAAGAAAAGCCAATTAAGTGGCATTTAAGCACTGATCCAAATAAGGTTAGAGGGTAAGTGACAGGGACATTTAATGGAAGAAAATTCTTGGCAAAAGGAAGGCTTAGTACAGACACCCCCAACATTTAGTGTACTTGGCAATGTGTATAATAACAAAGAAAAACCAAGCACTTGAAATAAACTTTGTAAACCGGCAGACCAGGAACTGCATCTCTAGTCTGAAGACCATTTTGGTCTGTTTTGTGCAGCCTTTTTATTTTCATTTTTAAAATTAATTTGAATTGGTTGGCAATGTTAAAAAAAATTAGGAGGTTTATGTATAAAAATGTTGAAGAACTGGAAGACCTAGCACAAAGGACTAGAGCTGGGCACTGGTTGCTAATTTAGTGGGACGTGTTTTCTCCAGTTTTCCACAATCACCAGCATCCTATATTGTATGTAGGAGTCACTATTCCTTGAAGAATGTTTCACTCATTTGTTAGCTTCCTTGTTCGTTCAGGTAGCGGAGTTTTATGATCCCTGGTTTAAATTCACTAAGAGGCAGGACAATAAAACCAATTTTGTAGAGAGTGGATTTTCAGACTACTCCTTTTTTTTTTTTTTAATTATTGTCAGAGATTAAGTCTAGTATTTGGCAAAAGAGAAGAATATTTCCATTGTACCATAAATTACTAATCAATACCCTTAAATAATTAGCAGACCTTTCAAGATCTATATCTTGTAGGAGGAGTCTGCTTATACATTTGGATCTTCTATCTTATTTAGGAAAAGGCCCATTTGAGATCCACTAATTACAGTAAACATAAGAGACACAAATATTTTCCTTGCCAAAACTTACCATGAAATCTATGACTAAGAAAGTATAGGAAAGGAAATAAAATGAGAAGCTAAAGCAGTTAAAGAAATCTGTTCAAAATTCAGAGCGCTGAGTGCTATATAAATTAATGAAATCAAGACAAATAGCAAGAAAACAAAAACATTAATTAAAGCTCGACTTTACCTACACTGAAGGAGGCATATGGTAAGGGAATATTAATGCCATGTGAAACACTTCATAAAAAAGGCTCACCAAAGCAATCAATATACTGACTGATTTCCTACCAAAAGCAAACTGAATAAAAAGATACAGGTACTAATCTTCAGTGAGAATTCCAAGTTTTTCAAGACACAACTGAGAAGATTAATGTCTTCCTTGATTTTCAACTCTTTAATTTCTTAACATTTAGCACACTGGGTTAAATAAAGAAGCACATTGCTGTAGTCAAATACTGAGAAATCAATTCATTGCTTCAAGCTTTAAAGAATTATGTTCATCCCAGAGTATGAGAAGTTAGAACCAGACTGACTCAGTTGAGGCCTTTTTAGGAGGGTCAAGGTACATGTAAAGACTGGAGAAAAGCAAATGAGGCACAAAGCCTGATGTACACTGCTGGGGGCAGGGTGGGTAATGACAAGAATTAGGCTCTGACCAGATGACGGAGAAAAGGGATAAAGCTAAACAGGTGTTTAGAAGCCAAAATGTCCATAATCAGGGAATGGTGAGGATGTTCATGAAGGCAAGAGGTTCAGAATTTAAAGATAGGGTATTATAAGGCTTATGAGTGAATGAAGGTTTGCATTTAGAAAAACATAGTAAGAAGGAAAACCAAAATTTCAAGAATAAATTTGTAAGCATGAACTGGACAAATCAACAGTATAGCTAAAGGGCTATATTATAATGATCAAAACTATGGGTTCTGAAGTTAGTCTGCTTGAGTCTGAAACTTAACAGTTTCATCACTTACTGGCTTGGTGACCGTGGGTAAGTTTCTTACCTTCTTGCTGCTTCAGTAATGATATTAACAATAATAGTGTTGCGAATAAAAATAAATAGTTAATACCGACTTCTTAGTGGTTATGATGTAATTAAATGAGCTAAAGTACAAGAGCTTAACATAGTGCCTGGCATGGAATAAGTGACCTGTATATGTTAGGATTATCACTGCTACCTTTAATTGTATAACGATTAAAAATAATCTGTTCTATCAAGCTTTCAATCTATATAGCTATAGAACTCAGCTAATAGAACTTTAAGGGAGCAGTAATTGTGTCTGTCCTGCTCAGGATTATATTCCCAGATACTAGCACAAACCTGGCTCTTTGCAAGGTACTCAGTAACATTATTTGAATGAAGTCATGGATCAAAGTAATGGTGACCTGAAAGCCATTTTTATTTTATTTTATAAAAATGCAAATATATTCCAGGTGTCCCTCTTGGACTCAATACTCTGAATAACAAAGCAGGGCAGCTAGACTTACTTCAAAAAGGCCTGGAAAGATGCCCACCATCCCAACCTGAAACCCAACTCTCAGCACATGTTGGGCTTAAGTTGCATTAACATTTGCATTATGTATGTCAACTGGTAGGCTCATATCTTCCAGAAAACTGAGAAAGTAATAAAGAGCGTGTCTGAACTTTTCAAAGCCCTTGTCTACTAGTTGACCATTGGCATATGGTAAAAAAAAAAAACTGTCTTTTTCGTTACTGTCTTCTGCTAACTATAGGTGTATCAAAATGAAAAAGAAAGAGACTTACTATCAAAAGTTGGAGCAATATTAACAAAGATATTGAAAGAGCTACCCAAATAAACTTCCATCCACTGACATCAAAGTAGGCAATACTCGAGACTATATTATTGGTATTATTGCCCAATATCTTTGTGCAATTGAGCAGTGGGATGAGCAAAAATAACAACTTTCAAACTAAATAATGGCTCAAAGAACTCTAAAAGGACTGAATAGGCAGGTGAAACATCAATGTCTAGCTTTGGATACAGCACCATTGAAAGAGCCACTAAAAGACCATCAGGAAAGTATATTCAACAGTGTCAGCAAATGCTAGTCGTAGTAACGTGTACTCTTACGATTTTATCATTGCCATCTAAAGTGAAGGCCCACTTTTGAATTAGTGTGAAATACAGTGGCATTTTTAAATCAAAAAGTTTTTAAATGACACTCTACCTGCAAGGCACAACATGAATGATTGCAGTACCAGCAGTTCCCATGGCAACCTCATCTTCAGTTTCCGAGGTCAAAGGAGTTTCAAGTCCAAGAACAAGTGAATAGAATTGCTGCTTCTTTTAAGTTTTGTTCAACCTTTAATCTGTGGGAAAGAAGAGACATTACAATGAGATTTGCAGATACTTCTCCTTGTGGCCTCTGCAAATTTGTTTTTACCTGAATACAAATAAAACTCACTTGTGGAAAAGTACTATTAAAGAAGAGAAAAGTATGTCAAATTATGAATATAAAGCAAACAAGCTGCCTTTCCTTTCCTTCCAAATAATACTTGGGCAGGGAATGGAACTGGTATGTCCCTGTGGCCACTGAGTGAAAGCAAGAGCAGCTCTGATTAGATATAAACCAACCCAAGAGCAGGGGAATGGACTATTTTTTTAATAAGGTCCTACCCAATTCCTTAGTCTCCAGTCCCTATTCTTATTTATTTTCCAATTAGTAATACACTAAAAATGTCAACATGGAAAAAAATCCCAAGTTTTAGAATGGAGTTACATGTGGGAAAATTATAACTACTCTATCAATTTAAACATTTTTTTCCTTACTCTGTGTTTCATCTCTAGAATCCAGTAAAATGTGCAGCTCCAGTGCCTACTGGGAGAAATCCTACTATCTATGAGTAGCTGACTACTAGGTTCTTTTGGACAAATATAGAACATGATTAAAAACAGTAATTCTTCCATTATCCAGAAATCTTTAAAATAGCAGAACTTTGTAGTAAAGAAAGGGTCTGTATTCCAAAGGCTACAAAGCAAGTGAATGAGTGAAGTAGTCAGACAAAATGGTCACTTTGGAGAATGCAATCAATGTCCTGTCTGAAGCAGGTGGGTGCTCCTTAGCTCAACCTGATGGTTAATATAGGGGGCACAGACCCAGGGTTGCAAGACAACCTACAACTTTTCAAAGAAATTTAAATATTATCGTATTTTGAAAACCTCCCAAGTTTTAAATATTGGAAATCAGTTCAAAATATTTTCTTAAACAACGTGTGAACCAAACAATGTCAAATTAACATCAGGTGCCAAAGGTCTGCAACATGACCTTAGTAAAACAGAACTAGGACTGCATTTGCTCTCATCTACCCACTCCTCCCTCCATACTGCCAGCAAGACATGTATTCATGCATAGATGGGGCACCTTTTGCTTTCCAGACACTAAGTGAGGCACTGGATCTGCCAAAACGCAGACAACCAGGTCTAGCCTCAAGGATCTCCTACTCCAGTGGGGGCAGTTACCCACACTTCATAAAACTGCAATACAATATGCCATTGCGAAGGAAGGAAGAGGCTTACTAGCCTGGGAGATGTCATAAAGGAGAAGGGTTCCCACTTCATTTGAAAGATGAGCAGGATGCTACCTATTTATCACTTAGTCAAAGGAGAAAGCTAGGAAACTGGGAGACTTAAAGCTAGGAAACTGGGAGACTCAAATTCTCTTTACAATTCTGGCTATAACTAGTTGCATGGTACTGGGTATTTACCCGATCCTCCCTCCTTAAGATTGTTTCAAGGATACCTTCTTGTTAAGTAAATGAAACCTCTTTTAAAACTATACAGTGCCATACATATGCTAGATATTATTACTGTACATCCAATATTTTTATCCTGATAATAACCTGGGGCTTCTCATCGCACTCCCACTTATAAGGAAAACACTGTGACGGAACACAGGCTCACATGAAAACATGGAATAGCACAAGCTCATTAATCAAGGGCTCTTAGCATTAATTTATACTGTGTGGTCACTGAGAAGCCTTTACGCTTACCAGGAAGCTAACAGAAAGTGAAGAACCATCATTAGAGAACTCATCTTTCTTTTGTGCTATTAAATAGCTCAGTTTCTGATAAAGCTAGACTAATATGTTGTGAAGACAAAAGGGACTCTTAACTTCTGATCTGCTGATGTGGCTGAAAGTAGGCAGCATCTCTAATTGGATATGTTCAGATACTTTTCTGACATGCATGGTGATTAGGCCATTTTAGATAAACAGGATGTGCTGATCAATGAAAACTATTAATGTCTTAAGCAAATGATCAGGGTATTAATAATTAATTTTGTGAGGGAAATGTCATCTCAGACCTGGGGATTGATCTACAATGTTAAGCAGTTTCTTGAAGCAATTAAAATTAGCTTAGGAAATGTATCCAATTTCATGATAAAGATTTAATTCATGATATGATGCTATTTGCAGTGTGTGTTAAGAGCTGTAGATTTTTAAGTATGAAGGATTTCAAGAACCTTACTGGCATTTATTTACATTCAGGTAAGGTAAGGTTCACCTTTACTAATCAGAAATAATGGGGTCATTGACAGTAATTTGTCTAGTGGGCAGTTGTAGTCAGAGAACCAGGTTTTCTATATGGAGCTGAAGATTCATGAATCTCATGTGGGACTGTGGTGCAAGATACAAAGTTTCATAATTTCAGTTTTTCTACTAAAGCCAGAAAGAAAGCTGCAGGATGAGCCAAGAGTTATGTTGGTAATAGATCTCCCCTGCAGCTCAGAGCTCTCCCTGGTTTATCCTAAGGTGGCTATAGTAAAAGAGAGTGTACTCAGCACTAACTTTGAGACCTTGTCCAAGAATTAGACTCATAAATCCTAGAGAGGAGGTCACACAGAGAAAGAGGACTTGGTTGTTTTCTCTGGCTGAGCCAGAAGAAGATTAACTGAGAACTCTCAGAATATTTTTACACAATGCTAAACAGAGCAAAACTCTTCTAGCCTCCAACCCTTCGAACAATTTTGATATTCTGATATTAATAGTAATACTAAACACCTCCCTATAAAGTACTTAAGAAAAAGCAGGATTCATGGGACGCCTGGGTGGCTGAGTCAGTTAAGCTTCTGCCTTCAGCTCAGGTCATGATCCCAGGGTTCTGGGATCAGGTCCTGCATCAGGCTCCTTACTCAGCAGGGAGTCTGCTTCTCCCTCTGCCTGCACTCCCCCTGCTTGTGCTCTTTCTCTCTGACAAAAAAATAAATAAATAAAATCTTAAAGAAAAAGGAGGATTCAATTCCCCCTTAAGAGTCCTGATTTCTAAGAACCTACATGCAGGATCTGATCGTATCATTATTTGATTTAGAACTCTGCTAATTAAAATGCTGCTGGTATCCAAATAGCTCTAATTCAGCTGAACGAATAAGTAGATTTGCTTATTATGCAACAGGAACAAACAGTACAAGGTGCTGGGTGTGCAGAGGTAATAGGGTTAAGGGCTCTGTCCTCAAGGAGCTCACTGTTGGCTTGACAAGCAAGGGGACTAAAGCAGTTGTTATAATTCAGTTCAAGGAGTGTAAAAAAGTCTATTAAGTACAAGGTGTTGAGGATGTAAAAGAACATCATCTAACTGAATTGGTGGTGGGGCAGTGGGGCAGGGGCTTCAAGAAAGCTCTCCAATGGCCCTAAACAGTTGATCTGAGTTTAAAGAATAAATAA
The DNA here is from genome assembly GCF_037043125.1 of Eumetopias jubatus. Taxonomy (NCBI): domain Eukaryota; kingdom Metazoa; phylum Chordata; class Mammalia; order Carnivora; family Otariidae; genus Eumetopias; species Eumetopias jubatus. Next base: position 173,931,361 of record NW_028274807.1, read on the forward strand.
GAGGGAGGAAGGAAATTCTAAGCCAAGGGGATAAGGAAAACACAGACATGAAGCTGAGAACTTAGAGTGTTCAAGTTACAGCAACACAAGATAACGAAAACAGCAAAGTCTGAAGAGTCAGACTTGTGCTCTAATCCTGGACCTCCAATTCCTTAGCTACCATGGCTCATTTGTAAAATAATGGCAATAATACCTGTCTCCCAGGCTTAGTGAAAGAATTAGTGAGAATTTATGGAATGCACTGAGGACAGGTCCTTGATACTTAGTTGCCATCCTTGTTAAAAATAGCACAGCACAGCTTAAGTCAAGGGGCCCGATATCCAAACTGCCTTGAATGTATATTAAAGAATTTGGACTTGAATCTGAAGGCTAAGATGACAAGGGGAAGGACTTGGAACAGGAAAAGGACCTAAAAAAAAACAAAACTGATTTACATATATGGGGATCTACTTTAAATGCAATACCAGAAGTACAGGTTATCTGTTTTCCTTTCTTGCTTTTCTCCTCTGTTCAACAACTTAACTACATTTCTAATTACGAAGTATACTTCCAACATACAGCAAAATTTTCAAGGCCTCAAGGCAGCTTGGAAAAACACTGGATTTGGAATCAAGCATAGTGAGTTCTTTCTTCCTGGTTTTGCCAAAGTTATCAGACTTGGGAAAACCATTTAGTCTTGTAAACATATTTGTCTATAGATTGGGGATCATGGCATGAGCCCTGTCTTCCTCACAAGTGTGCTGTAAAGGTCAATTGACAGTTTTTTGAAAGTGAATATTAGTCATTATTACTGTTTAGATGGAGATTAAAATCTTCTCCCCAAATGGACTTTAAACCTTATGAAGGTAAGTAATCATTGATTTATTCACTGATATTAAGAGGCACATGGACAGTGCATGGCACAGACTAGGCAGTCAATAGTTGGTTTGTAAATGAAACAACAAATGTAACTAACATCTTTTGTGCTTTTACATTCCTTTCTTATTTAACCTTCATAAGGACCCTGAAGGTCAGGCATCACTACCCTCTATAAAATTATAGGCTTGGCAATTAGATTGTGAGAGGCTGTGGAAGTTGTTCAAGGTCAAATGTCTATAAATCAATAGAGCCTGTACTCAAAATCTATGTCTTCATACTTGAAGTCCTGTGCTCTTTTCTACCACAGTGACAGAAATGTAAATAAACCTATGTGTCTTTTAAAGCATGACATAAAGTTCTGATGGCGATTATTTTCTAACTCTGCTTTTCACGTTGTCCTTCTGCAGAAATGAAGCCAGATGTCAGCAAGTAATAGTGCAGAATCTGCATATTTATAATGCAAAGTTTCTGAGCTGAGTTCTAGTCAGAAAGCTACCTATCGCTAGTTTTAATTCACAAATCTTGTGACAGTATAAATGTGAGTAAGTTCCTTTCCCTCCAAGTGTAAGAGCCACATGACCATTTGTTATTTACTATTATTATTTAGAGTGCAGCCATTCGTTTTTTTAAGATTTTATTTATTTATTTGACACAGAGAGACACAGTGAGAGAGGGAACACAAGCAGGGGGAGTGGGAGAGGGAGGAGCAGGCTTCCCACTGAGCAGGGAGCCCGATGTGGGGTTTGATCCCAGGACCCCGGGATCATGACCCGAGCCCAAGGCAGACGCTTAACAATTGAGCCACCCCGGCGCCCTTGGAGTGCAGCCATTCTTAAGGCAGGAATTTTAAAAAGGATCATCCACATTTCCCAGTTGTATAGTTGAGCATTTTTTAAGTCTACAATTAGCTAATGAGGTGTGCAGTCAATCACAATGGTGGGGAAGCAGCGAACAAAACTGAAAGCAAGAGAGAAATGTGGCTTCCTTAGAAAGCAATCTGCCAATCATTTCAAGGGAAAATGGTATAAAGTCAAATCTTAAATTTCAACCAGTCAACAGATATTTACTGAGTGCCCATTATACAGAAGGTAATATGAAGAATGAAAAGAGTCAAGGTCAAGGTCTCTGGCCACAGGGGCACAGCAACTCAGCAGGTAGAAAAGATCACAGACTACACAAGTTAGTTTACATGTCAAATATATATAGTAGTATATATAATGCATACTTCCTATGGTTATGGTAGCTGGCCTAACAGGGTCTTTCTGAAGAGTGAAAATTCTTACCATATCAGTCAATCAAATTAGCTTACTAGATTTTCTCCTGTACTAACTTTTTACTCTATGTACTAGAAGAGACACATTTCTATTTCTATTTCCCTGATGTCTTCCCTGTTTCTGTGGAGACTGCAAAAAGTCTTCTTTAGGAATGGTGAGAAAATGTGTTTTGCTTGGTTTCTCTCACTGGATTGCTTGTCCCAAGCATTTCAAAGAACAAGGAGAACAGTGTAAAGAATAAAAGAGGGGCACCTGGGTGGCTCAGTTAGTTAAAACTCTGCCTTCAGCTCAGGTCATGATCCCAGGGTCCTGGGATGGAGCCCTGCATAGAGCCCCCCCACCGCCCCCCGCAACAATCGCATCGGGCTCCCTGCTGAGCAGGGAGCCTGCTTCTCTCTCTCCCACTCCCGCTGCTTGTGCTCTCTGTCAAATAAATAAATAAAATCTTTTAAAAAAAGAAGAAAAGTTATAAAAAACCTGGAGAATACATTTGGAAAATGCCACCTATTTACCAAGAGGTAGATATGCATAAGATGGAATTCCTTATTTAAACTGTACTGGCCTACCCAATAGCTGATTTGGACTCTATTTCCATCATAAGACCTCATTAGAGAAGACATTGAAGAATTACAGAGGGTGGGTTAAAGTGAACAATTTTACCCACTTTTTAAAGGCTTTTCTGGACAAAACAGTGTCTCCCACTTGTGGCAATTCTAACCAGAAATACAATAATTACATTAGGCAGATATCCTGAGGGATTAAAAACCAAGCAAGCCAGTATCTCATTATTTCAGTCACTGAAGGATATATTTATACATTCTGAGAGCCAAGAAAGTTCTATACACTAATTTTCAAAAATTTTTAATTAGCTTCTTAGAATATATACCCACTATCACTTTCTCAGTATATGTTCTCCTTATAAAACCTTAATCTGCTTTGATGTTGGACCTTTACACTTTGCTACTGGGGAGACATTTTTCAAAAAACTGAAGTAATCCCAATAATTAAACTGCGGTATTTCTAAAGACCCCTGGATTGAGATTCTGCATAACTGGGTTACTGGCTCAGTATTGTTATTTAATTGCTGGCCAAGTTTCTCCACCAGTAAAAGAGGAGAGTGAACTAGACTGCTTCTAAGGATGCATGAAGGCTTGACGTGCATCATCATATCAGAGAACAGTTGTGTATTTGGAAGATAATTAGTCAAATGAATGGTAGTCACCATGGCTTTGTCATCACCAAAGCTATTTGAGACATCTATTTCTCAGATTACACCATGTTCTCATCCAGCAAAGTTGTATGAGATGTACTGCTTTTAAATTCTATGTATGCTGCTCAAAAATATTAAGATACTAAGAAATAAACCTATCCAAATAGGTAAAAGACCTGCACTCTGAAAACTACAAAATGTTGATGGAAGAAACTGAAGACAATACAAAGAAATGGAAAGATATTCTACGCTTATGGATTTAAAGAACAAATACTGTTAAAATGTCTATACCATCCAAAGCAGTCTACACGTTTAATGCAATCCTTATCAAACTACTAACAGAGCTAGAACAAACAATTCTAAAATTTGTATGGAACCACAAAAGACCAAAATAGCCAAGGCAATCTTGAAAAAGAAAAGAAAAGCTTGAGCCATCACAATTCTGGACGTAAAGTTATATTACAAAGCTGTAATAATCAATACAGTATGGTACTGGCACAAAAATAGACACATAGATGAAGAGAACAGAATAGAAAACCTAGAAATAAACCCACCACTATATGGTCAATTAATCTTCAACAAAGCAGGAAAGAATAACCAATGGGATAAGGACAGTCTCTTCAACAAATGGTGTTGGGAAAACTGGACATGCAAAAGAATGAAACTGGACACTCTTATGCCATACAAAAAAATAAATTCAAAATGGATTAAAAACCTAAATGTGAGACCAGAAACCATAAAAATTTTAGAAAAGAGCACAGTCAATAACCTCTTTGACATCAGCCATAGCAACTTTTTTCTAGATATGTCTCCTGAGGGAGGGGAAACAAAAGTGAAAAAAAAACAAACTATTGGGACTACATCGAAATAAAAAGCTTCTGCACAGCAAAGGAAACAATCAACAAAAGTAAAAGGCAACCTACAGAATGGGAGAAGATATTTCCAAATGGCTTATCTGATAAAGGGTTAGCAACCAAAATTCGTAAAACAACTTGTACAAATAAACACCCAGAAAACAATGGGCAGAAGACCTGAACAGAGATTTCTCCAAAGAAGACATCCAGATGGCCAACAGACACAAGAGAAGATGCTCAACATCACTCTCCGTCAGGGAAGTGCACATTAAAACTACAGTGAGATATCACCTCACACCTGTCAGAATGGCTAAAATCAACAACACAAGAAACAACAAGTATTGGCAAGAATTTGGAGAAATAGGTACACATGTGCAGTGTTGGTGGGAATGCAAAGGGGTACAGCAACTGTAGAAAAGAGTATAGAGGTTCCTCAATAGTTAAAAATAGGCCTATGTTTATTGCAGCATTTTTTTATAAGAGCCAAGATATGGAAGCAGCCCAAGTATCCATCAATAGTTTATTTATCTGCTTATTTCTGGGTTTTCTATTCTATAGATCTATGTGTCCATGTTTGTGCCACTACGATACTGTATTGACCACTACAGGTTTGTAATATAACTTGAAGTTCATAACAGATAAACAGATAAAGATGTGGTACACACACACACACACACACACACACACACACACACACACACACACACACACACTGGAATATTATTCAGCCATAAAAACTGAAATCTTGCCATTTGCAGCAACATGGATGGAGCAAGAGAGTATAATGTTAAGCAAAATAAATCAGTCAGAGAAAGACTAATACCATATGATTTCACCCATACGTGGAATTTAAGAAACAAAACAAATGGGCAAAAGGAAAAAAGAGAGAGAAAGAGAGAGAGACAAATCAAGAAACAGACTCTTAATTATAAAGAACAAACTGATGGTTACCAGAGGGGAAGGAGATGGGGGTTTGGGTTAAATAGGTGATAGGGATTAAGGAGGGCACTTGTGATGAACACCAGGTGATGTATGGAAGTGCTGAATCACTATTATTATGCACCTGAAACTAACATAATACTGAAAAAAAATAATAAAGTTACGCTTATACCAAAAACAAACAAAAATTAAATTCTATGTATGATGCTATTACTGGAAATTTAATCCCATGCCACAAATGTATGTTCACTGTTCACTGCCTCCACTAAATAATCACTTATTGTGCTACTGTTCAAGTTTTATTTAATCTTTACTTTTATTAAAGTAATACATAAACATAGCTTAAATACTTATTCTTACTCCCTGGAGGGAACTACTTTCCCAGGGAAAACAAGTTATTTTTCTGGTATGTATCTTAATTTTGATTAAATATAAATGCTTAAACTAGTATTTCTTGATTTGGGGGTTTAATGTACTATTAGTTTATGATGATGAGAATTCAGCTCCCTTACACAAGCAGTCCCGATGATAGACACACATGCATAAACACATGCACACATACCTGGTTCCACTGTTATCTGAATTTAGTCATATCACTTAATTCGGTTGATAATTTTTCAACTAAGTCCCAGAGTATACTGCTTTTATTTCCTTTTTGTATTAGTTGGGATTTTTTTTAGAGTTAATAGTTTCCTCTTTGTTTGCTTAGGTTTGCAAGTGTCTATCACAAATTCATCTTAAACATTCTACCATATCTAATACTTTTGATATGTTTAAACATATCTGATAGTCCATCAATTTTAATGTTTTTATTTACAACATTCAGATACTGAACACTCTTAAAATTCAGTTGAAAAACAAATGGAAATAATGCCTATCTTCTATTATGAAAGCCATGTATTTGAAACTGTAATTATATATATAATGTATATTATGTAATTATCCATATATATATACAGTTTTTATGTTTTTGAGTTTTTAGTACAACATGTGTAGTTAATGCAACATGTTGCTTGTTAACTACAACATGTGTAGTTAAAGCAACATGTATGTTGCTTAACAAAAGTATATGTGATTAGGGGCGCCTGAATGGCTCAGTCTGTTAAGCACTAGACTCTTGATTTCAGCTCAGGTCATGATCTCGTCATAAGATTAAGCCCCACCTCGGGCTCCATGTTGAGTGTGGAGCCTGTTTAAGATTCTCTCTCTCTCTCCCTCTGCCTCTGCCCTTCTGCCAACCCTTCTGCGCATGTGTGCTCACACATACACACACTCTTTCTCTCTCTTAAAAAAAAAAAAGCATATGTGATTAAGCTATTAATGTTGGTGGCAATGTAATGGTAGAATATAATAGAAAATAACTGAGGAAATGATAAACAATACATCATCTACAGGGTACTTACTATGTAGTAGTCTCTTATAAACATGAACTCATATCATCTTTAAAAGAACCCTTTTAGGGGCACCTAGGTGGCTCAGTCACTTGAGTGGCCAAATCTTGATTTCGGCTCAGGTCACGATCTCAGGATTGTGAGATCAAACCCCGAGTTGGGCTCTGCACTGGGCATGGAGCCTGCTTAAGATCTCTCTCTCCCTCTACCTCTTGCCCCCTGCCCTACCCTGCTTGTGCGCATGGCACACATGTTTTTCTCTCTCATAAATAAATAAATAAATACACATAAATAAATCAATACATAATTAAAATTTTCTTAAAAAAAGGAACCCTTCGAGGTGGACAATACTATTTTCATTTTAAGGGTTAAATAAATTGTCCTTTGTTACAGCTGTTAAGTAATAGGGACCGGGCATGAACTCTAAATGCCACCCCCCAAGTTTATCAAAGTATATTTTGCATACACTCATGTACAGTATTTTCAGTGTAGTTTGATGAGATTTCAAAAACTAATGCAATCATACAACCGCCACTACCATTCTACCAGGATGTAGAATATTTACATCACCCTTGAAATGAACTCTGAAAGTTCAACTTCAGAGTGTAGATATTTAAGTGCTATGTGGAAATTCTCCCAAATAGTTACAATGCAGACTTATTAGAAGAACAGGTAATTGTAGCATGTAAAAAATTACAGTGGTGTTTCCCCTTATTTAGACTGCTTCTCAGATACTTCATCCTTCCTTTAGAATGTCATTCCCAGGGGCACCTGGGTGGCTTAGTCGGTTAAGTGTCTGCCTTCGGCTCAGGTCATGATCCCAGAGTCCTGGGATCGAGCCCCTCATGGGGCTCCCTGCTCTGCGGAAAGCCTGCTTCTCCCTCTCCCACTCCCCCTACTTGTGTTCCTTCTCTCACTGTGTCACTCTCTGTCAAATAAATAAATACAATCTTAAAAAAAAATTAAAAAAAGAATGTCATTCCCATATTAGTACACTCTCATTACAATAAAAACAAAAAGTAAAACATAGCTGAAGATAGGAAAATACACGGCACCTCCACTCCTCTTTCCCATTCCTATGGAAAGCAAAGCTAATTGAGTATGGCACTCTTTCTTGCTTAGCCCAAGGGCAGTCCCAGAATCTTTTCAACATAACATTTCAAGTAGACACAACAAAATCAATATAGCTTGCAAGTAAAATTAAAAATTTCTTTGCCTTCCCTATGGTAGTTGCAAACACTGGCTTTAGAATTATGAAAGCCAGGTTCAAATCCCAGTTCTACCATTTAGCTGTTGACCTTAGGCAAGTCATTTAACCTCCTTTGGCCTCACTTTTGTCTTTGGTAAAGTGACAGGGATGATACAAGATTGTTGAAAAGAATATAAGAGAAAATATTTATAAGTGGATTCTGATGGAAAAAGGTGAGCATGGCTTTTGAGTAGGTAACCTTGTTGGGAAAAGAAGATGAGCAAGCAATGAAACATCTGGGTTCAAGATACAATGGATGCAGGAAAGCACACTGTACTGATGGGGAAAACCCATATTACACTAGGTTCCTTCCTGAGCATTAGAGGAGAATGTATGGAAGTGGTCTGGGGGAAATGAATCTTCCCAGAGACTCCAGTCTCAGTCTTGCTTTCTGGGTATTGGGAAGTCAACTTTGCAAACTTTTTAAAGGTTCCTACAATCCAAGCAGGATGGGTTTCTTAGCAACCATCTCACATTTGTTTTCCTTCTGCCCACTGGTGTGCTGCAGAGTGCCAATTCGGCTAAACTCCCAAATAAATCACTGTTAATGAAGCATGCTGCATATACAGACAGCAACAGGCATTTTTTAATCACCTAAACTAAAGAAGAGTTAAAGGTAAGCACAAAACACTCTAATACCTAATATATTAGGTGTCAGATTTAAAGTGGCAAGAACCGTATGACTTTCAGAGCTTTTACTTGGATGTACTTAGTGGGAAAGTAAAGCTTACTAGTATATTCATCATTATGCACAGCTTGCTGATTACTTGGACAGCCAAATCAGATATCCGATAGCTTAAAAGTGAGTCTGTACCTACTTAATCAGAAGCAGAAATAAGATTGCAAACATAAATGTACAAATAATGATAGGCTATAAAAATAAAGGGAATAAAATCTTTCACACTCTCTCCATTATTCACAAATTATTAATTACACTTCAAGTAAATGACATAGCATATAATACAGCAATGAATAAGACAGACACAGTTTGCCCTCATGAAGTTTATTTTATTCTACGGGGAAGTAAGTAACACAGTACTTTAAGGGTGTTAGAATAGTAGACAAACAAGAAAGTGTACTAGTATAAGACAAGAGTATATATGGTTTTTGGAAACAGACCTAAGTTCAAACATCAGTTTTTTATATCCAATATCTGAATTGTTTTGTAAAAGTTATTTTTTTGTTTTAAAGATATTATTTATTTATTCATGAGAGACAGAGAGAGGCAGAGGCAGAGGGAGAAGCAGGCTCCCTGCGGAGTGGGGAGCCCAGTGTGAGACTCGATCCCAAGACCCTCAGATCACGACCTGAGCTGAAGGAGACGCTTAACCCACTGAGCCACCCAGGCACCCTGTAAAAGTTATTTCTGACCCTTCCGTTTTTCATCTATATAATGGAAACATTGCCACCTACTTTAGAAGTTCACAGAGGAGCGCCTAGGTGGCTCAGTCAGTTAAACCCCTGCCTTCCGCTCAGGTCATGACTTCTGGGTCCTGGAATCCAGGCCGGAATTGGGCTCCCTGTTCAGTGAGGATCTTGCTTCTCCCTCTCCCCCATCCCCTACTCCCACTTGTGCACTCTCTCTCTCTCTCTCTCAAGTAAATAAACAAAATCTTAAAAAAAAAAGAAGTTCATGGAGAAATATATGAGCTAACGCATGTAAAATTTTTATCACCATAATAACAATCTTAATGAGGGCTTTGTCTTATCTAGGGGAAACTTAGAAATCTCTCTATAATAAGTAGAGTCTGGGGACATGAAACTACCCTCCTCTTTGGTGTAGTGATGATATAGCATCTATATTCATAGTTTTCCATTTCATGCAATGGTAAATTGTGCATTCCAGATCTTGTGCTATCCTTTACAGAAATAAATACTATATTAGCACATTTATCTAAAAAGAAATATTTGAATAACCGTAGTATGTCTGGCACAGTGCTAGGCACTAGATATCACAATAAAGTCGACAAAATCTTATCATCATAGAGCTTGTATTCTAGTGCATTTTCCTGTTTATTTTCCCATGGACTCATTTTCTTGAAGAACAGATTAATTTCCTGCGAAGCACGCCTCAGTGTCACTTCCTTTATTCTGGGACCGCATGCAGATTATAGGATGTTACTATATCATTTGACAAACTCTTCTGAATTCTTATTTGGTATAGAATAGTTTACCAGAAGTCCCTGCATATTAAACAGAACTATTTACCAAGCAATCACCTGCACTCTCTTGTCTTTTGCACTGAAATCTGTACCTCAGGCATGAAAAATGGTAGAGTGCTAAAATCACAAGCTGTTTTCTTCCTTGAGTACTTACTATGTGTCAGTTACTATCCAAGATTTTATATAGATGATCTAATCCTCACAATAACTTGAGGAGGTAGGTTTATAATAATTGCCATTTGTCAAAGAGGAAATTGAAGCTTGGAGAGGAATGTGAGAGACTTATTTCTTTGGTGTTCCTTCTCCTGCTTTCTCTGGACCTATAAGTGGCCAATTTCCTCTCAGTATATTATGTCAGGGCAGATAGCACTGACATTCAAACGGAAAAATAAAGTACAAAGTTGGTAAACCTCTTTGCAAAGGTTGTCTCTCTGCGTTGGTGGGGATACCTAAGCATCAGATGCACACTAATGACTGAATTATAGCTTATGGATGCAGAATCATTAACATGGTAGGGGATTTTTTTTCCCTCTTGTATTAGCAGCAGAAACTGTGAATGTGATTGTTTAAAATTTTTTTTTATTGTCTTTATCAAAGGGTGGTTATCCATCCAGTTAGTTTCATAGCCAAAATAGGTAGCAAGTGATCGATGTGTTGTTTAATTAGGCTAACTTAGGTCAAACTGGGTAAACACTATTTGGTTCTAGGAAAACAAGATTTCAGGTCTGGCCGGTCACATATATAACAGATGTCCTGTAGTTTGGGGTGTGAAATGAGCACATACTGCCCATTTATTTTTAGCCATTCTATTTATGTTCTTATTTAAAATGCAATAGAGTGATCATTTCCAGCTATAAAATGGCTTTTATCTGAGAATCTCCAAAGGACGGTGCATTAATTCTTAGTACACTGGTTAGGATGAAAGTTAGGTTCCTGCATAATGGTTTTTAGGAAGGGAAACTGGAGCATAAAAGAGTATGGTGACTATATAATATTTAATACATTAAGAAGAAATACATATGTCTGTGCCTGAAGTTAATGCTGGGGGAAAATACTAATTTTACAGTGGAGAAACTCAGCTGACTTACTCTTAACCAACGATCAAGGCTAACATCACCAGTGAGAAGTCATACTGGCCTCATGCAGCCTCTAAAAGTGCCAAAAGTACTAAAAGGGTCACAGTATTCTTCTGTGGTTTCTTAGCCAACAATCCCTAACTTCACTGTAATCATGAGAAAACATTAGACAACTGAGTAGAATTCTGTAATATAACTGAGCAATTGTCTTCAAAACTGTCAAAATCTCGAAAGGCAAGCAAAGACTAAGGAACTGTCATGGAACTGAAGGATGCTAAAGAGAAGTGAATACTATAAAAGATGTGGGATTCTAGGTCAGATCCTGTAATAGAAACAGGACATTATTAGAAAAACTAGTGAATATCAAATAAGGCCTGTTGTTTACTTAACTGTTTTGTATCCATGTCAATTTCCTGGTTTTGGTTGCTATATTATGGTATGTAAGGTAATTAGGAGAACCAGAGGGAAAGCCAAACAAGAACTCTGTACCACTTTTTGGTAACTTCTCTGTGAGTTTATAATTATTTCAAAATAAAGCCAACACTCTATCAATCATTTCTTAGCCGGAGAATCAGACTTCAGAAAAAAAAATCTTTTTTTTGTCTTTACAACAGTGGATCTATCCTCCTAGAAAGAAATGTGCATATATCATACCAGTGTAGATGTTATATTTATGGTTTGCTACATCATCTCTGGATGAAGTTCGAAGATCATAAAAGTTTGCTCATAAAAGACACAATGGTCGGAGAAAAACTATATGAAAAAAACTCTATGTATGCCCAGGCTGCAAGCTATATTGTCAGTGTTGTTACTTTGTGGCAATTTAATTGATATTAGACTGCTGAATAAATTAAGATGTGGAAAGAACCAGGCTTACCTTATGTTTCTTAATGATAAATAAATAATGCCACAATTCCATACTTCTTATATGCTAAAAAACAGCATGCAGGTTTTTTCTATATTTCCCATTCACTATTACTGTGAGCTCTTTGCAATAAAATGTAAAATCTACATAAAGAGAGGAGAAAAATATGACAATGGGAATAGCTGTAGTACTATATACATTTTTTCATGATATAAAACTCCCTCCTTAAATTAGCAGTCTAGGCATGCTGTTGGTACAAGAAAATGTAACTCCAGTTACCTGTGGAAACTAAGAGGTAGCTGTAATCTACAAAAAGACTTTCGAGAAGAATTGTAACTAGTGACAACTTAAATTCTGAGACTGAGCTGTTTCAGAGATGAGACAAAGGACCCAAGACAGATCTAAATAGTTGAAGTTACTTCAGGAAAACTCAATCCCATGGCTTTTATTAAAGTCCATGCCCACACAGTTCAAGTTTTTATGTTATTGCCTCTCAACCCTTCACTTAACTACATGTCAGCTGTGAGTTTCACGACAATATTTTCAAGTAGAAAAAAAAATGTGATGAAGTATGTCCTCTCAATGCTTATGTTTTGTAACCGTAAATATGCAAAGGCTTTTATCTGACTTTTCCGTGCATCACATTTCAGGCTCAGTTTGTATCTCAGGTTGCCTTATGGAATGTCCACTAGAGGGAAATAGAAAAACTCCTTGGGAAACAGTATCCATGATGGATGGGAAAGAATAGCTTGCATAAATACAATGAAAGAGTCACCCAAATATCTAGCTGAGTTCAAGGAAGACAAAGGTTTACCAACCAGAAATGAATATTTTTTATGTACTTGAACAGTGTTCTGAGCTCAACAGAGTTAAGTCCTCAAGGGGGGTTGGTGGTAAGGGATCAGATTGTAATGGTTTACTTGTGTCACTTCTAAGTGATGGCAGGTCTACCATTGCCATCCATTCCTCTTAAGAGATCCTGCATCCTGCTTTCTCCTGAATTCATACAAGTGAGGAATGAGTCTGGTAGCCATGATGAGCATGGTACTAAAAGCCAAGAAAAAAAAATGGAGATTAAATGTATTGCTTTTTTCTTGTTGATATTAACATGAACTCTATGGAAACCATTCTTTGATTCAAATCCCCAAACCTTAAACAATGGCTTTGTCCCATTGCTTTTAACACCTGATCCTCCTTCACAACTGCAGTATCCCCAAGCACAGCCTTCAGGTTGGACATCAAAAATTTCATTTCTAAGCAATGTTAAATAGCCAGAATAAAATATATAAGTACTATATAATTCATATTATATACACATATATACATATATAACATCCCAGAGCCCAGTTGTCCACACAAAATAATTTGTTCTTTTTATTATTATTATTTATTTGTCAGAGAGAGAGAGAGAGAGAGCACAAGCAGGGGGAGAAGTAGGCAGAGGGAGAAGAAGGCTCCCCACTGAACAAAGGACTTGATCCCAGGACCCCAGGATCATGACCTGAGCCGAAGGCAGGCACTTAACAGACTGAGCCACACAGGCGTCCCTGAAATAATTTGTTCTATAAAAGAAAAGGATTAAAATAAACCCTCACATCTTTTTAAGTGCTTCACTGTGCCAGACTGGATAAAGCAGACATATTTCAAATTTTGTGATTTAGTGAACACAATATTATGATGCTTTCTAACTGAGAATAATTTCCAGAAATACCTCATGCATTTGCAAGTAAGCAGTCCAGGTGCACAAGGACAAGCAAGGTGTATAATTATACGTGTGTATATTTATATGCCCACCAGTTCTGTTGTCTTAAAACAGATCTAAGGCAAGGCTCTTCTAGGTTAATTGCTGTTGCTAAGCAAAAGGCCCAGGTTTGTCTTTAGAGTCAATCATTTCTTTAAGGTGTAACAATCCGGTTGGTCTCTTGGTGCCAATTTTTGTCTAACTACAAACAGGTAATAAAGTCTCCTTTGAATTTTCTAAAAATACTTTTTATTATTCACTCTTTATAATTTTTCTAATACTCCCAAATGAAAAGACAGTTTAATGTTTCCAATAGCAAGCAGATGGTTTTAGGGGAAAATATCACCTGGTTCTTGGTTTCTTAATATAACATAGGAGGCTTGGCGGCATGATACGTACTTGAAGGAAGAATCTAGAGCAATAGGTCACCAATGGCAGACTCCTTGGGACAGCTATACACAGCTTAAGGGAAATTCCCATATCTGAGCAGCCCAGCTCCCTCTAGTTCGTTCTCTGCATTCTAGCACCATTGTATTACCAGAGTGCAAATATGATCAAGCCACTCTCTGCAACTTTCCATCTATCTTCAATAATTCTACAGAACGAGGAAAGACCTGTTTAATTCAACTCCCACCCATCTCTGCAGCATATATCCATATTAGAGCCAAACTGTGGATTAGCTGGATAAGCCTAGCAATCTTGCCCCATTATCTTTGTATCTGCTTCTTCCCCATTTCTCTGTAGCTAGCTTGAAATTTGTACTTAGACAGACATCCTCTGGAAGCTTTCTCTGAATTTGTAATTATGGTTTAGTACTTCTCATCTGTACTTTGACAGAATTAAAATTTTCTCTTATTAGAGAAGTTATCATATAGTATTTTAACTTTTGTCTTTATCCCTCTTTTCTATTATAAGTTCCCAGAAAAGAACGAGTCTTTACATCAGTGTGTCTGGAAAGTATGCACACAGTAAATATATGCTCAATTAATTTAAACTATAATGCATTTGGAGCACCTGGGTGGCTCATTCGGTTGGGAGTCTGCTTTTGGCTTGGGTCATGATTCCAGAGATCTGGGATCAATCCCCACATTAGGCTCCCTGCTCAGCGGGGAGGCTGCTTCTCCCTCTGCCCCTCCCTGCTCATGCTCTCTCTCTCAAATAAATAAATTATTTAATTAAAAAAAGAAACAGTAATGCATTTAACTACAGAAGAAGTCCAAGAGCTCAAATTGCCAGCAGGAAGTAATATGATTAGAACCTAAGAAAAGAATAATCAGAAAATTACTCAGAACTAGTTAAGATGGTTAGGACTTTACCCTGGCTAGTTTTGTGGACAAGAGTTGGTGAGTTGACTTGGGATTTTAAAAGATTTCAGTAAAGATTTGCATATGATGACCTACATGGTAGTCAAATTTTCAGTTTGATAACTTGCTTCTAAATCATGGATTCTCCAGTAGGTTTAAGAGTTAATATGACAAAAAAAAAAAAAAAAAAAATCCCAAGGTCTGTTTGGGAAAATTGAGTTAGCCAATTAGATCACTTTATTGCAAGACTTCTCATGGCCTTCAATAAGATGACATGGGATTTGTCTAAGAGAAGAGGTATTCTGGGTGGAGTTTCCCAGAATTACTTGACTTCAAGTTCCTCTTCATTCATGAATATCTCCTCTCATCCTCAGAATTCACTTTGGGACAAATCAGCCATCTACAGAAATGACGGGCTATTTAAGAGCCACATTCAGCCCAACACCTGTTTTTGTAAATAACGTTTTGTGGAACACAGCCATGCCTACTCATTAAGGTATGTCTATGACTGCTATTGTGATATAATGGCAGGGCTGAGTAGTTTGCAACAAAGATCATATGGCCAGGAAAGGAAAAAAATACTATTTTTTTTACAGTAAATGTTTGCTAATCCCTAATTTACAGTAGTATTTTGTTCTTAAGCATCAATGTAATTGTCAACTGGACCCACTACTGATGTGTTCTGCAAACCTGTTCTACAAATGCAACATGAAAGGACCCACAAAACTGGAGAGCATCACATTTTCCCTACACACTGAACTGACCTGCTAGCAGCATTTTCTAATTTGAAGCCTAAACTGAGCAAAATAGGTTTGGATTGTGTGCCTTAAATCCTGATTAGAAACTAACACATATTCTTAAACTAGCTAATTAAAGCTTATAAATATAGGTACATTTAGGGACACCTGGGTGGCTCAGTCGGGTCAAGTCCGACTTTTTGATTTCAGCTCAGGTCATGATCTCAGGTTTCAGGGTGGTGGGATCCAGCCCTGTGTAAGGCTACGGGCACTGTGCCTGGAGCCCCCTTAGGAGTCTCTCTCTGCCCCTCCCCACTCCACTTATGTGTGCTCTGTCTCTATAATTAAAATAAAATAAAATTTAAAACAAAACAAAAACAAATATAGACGCATTTACCACAAAGAAGTCTGAAACTAATAATTAAAAATACTTTATGGAGAATTTATTAAAACATTAATATACTGGAAATCTTACTAAAGACAACTAAACCTTTATTCGGTAATTTGAAGAAATCATACTGATATCCTAAAGTACCTACAGTATTTCATTACAAAGATTAATTTTGATCACACAGGCCTAGAGCAGAACACGGTTTGTGATATAGATCTGATCTAAATGAAATATCAATTCATGCACAGTACATAGACTAATCAGAGACATGATTTTTTATTCCAGTTTGGTAGTTAAATATATAGTTTAATTCCTAGGAGAAAGCAGCTTTTTTGTTTCCTCAATTGTTAATCCACACAATTAAACTAATTCAAATATTGGTTTGATTCAGGGCATACTCAACACTATTTTGTAAATTGCTAGAATCAACCTCTTTGTGGTTGTTGTTTACTAGAAAACAGTGAAATGAAAAGAAACAATTTAGCTAGCAGTAATTTATGCTGATATTTACTTGCAGAAATAACGAACGATGTCCATAGGTCAAAGTTACCTCTTCTGCACTGAATAATAAAGCACTTCTATGCCTTCCCTATGTTACTTATTAAATCCAAATTGTATTATAATTCCATGCTAACTCCTTGATTAGGAGTGAGCTCACTGAGGTGAGTTAGAATCTATAATTTACATATCTGCATCACTCATAACATGCTCAGAACGCTATCTTGCACACAATAGGTACAAAACGTATGATCACTAACTCACAAGGGCAGACAGATGTGTTTCATCACTAGCAAAAAACTCACAACTGTATTTTCCAGAATTT
Organism: Eumetopias jubatus; assembly: GCF_037043125.1. NCBI lineage: Eukaryota > Metazoa > Chordata > Mammalia > Carnivora > Otariidae > Eumetopias > Eumetopias jubatus. Next base: position 173,948,235 of record NW_028274807.1, read on the forward strand.
TTTTCTTTAACTTATCTTAAAAATCAGAATAACGTGAATTGTTCTGTCAGCCCTCTGGAATTCTCCCTGATCTCCAGCATTCCTAAAACACTATTCTAAGTGGATTCTACCAAAATACCTGAATGTTCTTGCTTTATTTTGTTCTGCTTGTACAAGTACCATGAGTTTTAATCCACTGGGGCCTAGATACATGAATCCATTTAAAAGGGACTTGGTGCTCCTTACTCTGGCCTCACTTATCTTAGGATTCAGTTCACCTTATGTATGTTTTCCCCTCACTTTATATAGTGAGAAAATCATTCTCCTTGAATGAAGAGATAGTGAAGACAGATAATTTTGTGTTCTTGGTCAGAAGGGAAGGGTATCTTGTTTTCAATACTGAATTAGGTAGCAAGAAATTCTGAGTATCCATTTTAGTCCAATTTTATTTCCTCTCTGATGCTTTACTGTTTCCCTAAATAAAATGAATATGTAGATTATAAATGAGGGGTTCTATTAATAACTACAGAAAAAAATAAACCTAAAAAAAAGCAGTTGTGAGCCAGTAAATCCAGCTAAAGTTGGCTATTCACAATGCTTGTGTATAAATCCTCTAATAGAAACTGGCGTGGGAATAAGTATTTATAGAAGAGTTGATGATCAACATGTATCTGTACATCTCCATTAGGAAAGATATTTATTTCCTTTCCTGCATTATTCAAAACCCTCACATGCCTGACAAACTGATGTTCCATGGTATGCCTTCTGCTATTACTATTAAAGAAGGTGGTTAGTGCCTTTTTCTTCAAAAATGTTTCTGTAATTATTTCAAAATAATACTGGTGATGTAAGTAATTTCTTCCACTTTGTCCTAATGTAAGTTTAGTAATCAATTTAAGTTTGTATATTTTTGACCACTACAAATCATCCTGATCCATTATCACTGGGGAGTAATAATAAAGATGGTATGTATGTGTGTGTTTAAGCCTATACACACTCAAACACATAAACTCTTATACATACACATAGGTATACACACACACACACACACATCAAACATTTTACTTCTCCTGGGCACCTGGGTGGCTCAGACGTTAAGCATCTGCCTTAGGCTCAGGTCATGATCCCAGGGTCCTGGGATCGAGTCCCACATCGGGCTCCCTGCTCAGCAGGAGGCCTGCTTCACCCTCTCCCACTCTCCCTGTTCGTGTTCCCTCTCTCGCTGTCTCTCTGTTAAATAAATAAAATCTTAAAAAAAAAAGAAAAACATTTTACTTCTCCTATCATCCATACACATTCCACATTTTCTAGTTGAAGTCTTAATTTTCTCAAAATATTTCATTAGATATAAAAAAAAATCTACACACTATTTCTTGATTGATCTGGATCTCTAGTAAGGGATACCTTTTCTGGATTCTTAAGGAATCAATAACATGCTTTACTAACCTCTGGAATAAAAAGGAAGCTCATGGATTCACAGTCACTTTTCTTTTTTTCCTTCTCTAAATGCCCCAATCTGTGTATACCTATGAAAAGAAGGAATTGTTTCTTGTGGATTTGTGGGCCTTCAGACAGTATCTTGAGAAACCTGGTTGTTAATAAATTATTTTTCCACATGAGAAGAGTGAAAGCCCACTTTGTTTCACTAACCCTTTGGATGTAAAATGTCTCGAAGCACAGTACACAATCCTTGCTCTCACATATACTCTGGTGACTTGAGCTACCTCCTCTAAGCATAATTTTGTTTCTCTAATTGTGCATCTCCCTGGAATTCTAGGTTACAAATGTCTAACTGCTTACTGAATATTTCCCCTTGAATCATCTCATGCAATTCATTAAAAATCATCTCATAAACAACTTGTGTTTTCATGCCCCCAAAAGCAGCTCTTTAAAGAAATCCCATATTTCAATAAAATCTATACTTTGTCCTTCCAGTCACCCAGATTTAATCAGTGAGAAATCAGTGATTTCTCCCCATGCTTATCTTCCTCATTCCCCACACCTCTATCGCCTGCAACCCATCAGGGACTAAGTCCTTCTATTGGACTGTCTTAAATTTATCTTATGTGTTGTGGTGAAGATTAATCAATATTACAAGGAACCTATTAAGTATTAAATAAAAAGTTAACTTCTATTATCATTATCATACTTCAACTCAAATTTCCCTGCTTTCATATTTGTGCATGTTAGGCCTCTCTGCTCTGGACTAAATGCATAAATTCTAAAAATCCTTTAGAATCCTGCTCATACTCATTTTTTTCCATTCACCTTGGAAGTCAGGATAGCCCACGACCATTTCCTCTTCTACTCTCCTAGAGCATTTATTATTTCTACTGTTCATTCAATCAAGTGTTGCTTCATGACATCCTCTGCATTTAACAGTTACTTGTCTCTTACACTGGCACTTTGTTCCTACTGTATTTATTTTCTTTTCCTAATTATATTGTGAATTTTGTGAGGACAGGAAATAGTCTATAATCCCATATTTTCTGTATCCCACCATATTGCCTAATAAAGTATATTTTATTTTTTATTATTATGTTCCGTTAGCCGGCATATAGTACATCATTAGTTTTTTGAGGTAGTGTTCAATGAATCATGAATCATTAGTTCATCACAACATGTGCTCATCACAACATGTGCCCTCCTTAATGCCTATCACCTGTTTACCCCATCCCCCTAACACCCACCCTTCTATAACACTCAGCTTGTTTCCCAGAGTCCAGAGTCTCTCATGGTTTGTAAAGTATATTTTAAAGATCCTTAAAATCTATTGCTGGTTTTTTGATGACTGATAATATTCTATTCAACTGTTTTTGGTGGGATCAATCTTGTATAAAATATAAGCTTGGGTGGCCACAGACTAGTTACAGTTGCCTAAGGATAATCCTTCTTCCCATCTTTTCCAGGGAGAACTAAGGCACTGAAAATTATGTCACCAACACTTTCTAAAAGATGTAAAGCCCATTCCATGAATAATTCTAAAGCTAATGGTTTCCATTGGGACAATCATAAATATTGGAAAGTGAAGTCTAAAAGTAAGATTTAATCTGGTTTATTAGGATTATAAGGCCAGGTTCGTGATTCATGTAACTGAGTTTGTAAAAAAAAAAAAAAAAGTCTAACTTCTCTGTCAAGAAAAGTTTTTGTATTTATAATTTAATAAAGTAACCATAAGGATTCTTTTGTGTGTCCTTAGAGGAAAAAGAACATGTCAGATAAATCCAAAATATGCAATGCTGAATACTTAGCAGGGAGAGGCTTGTCCCTTCCTCCCCCCACCCCATCAAGCTAGCTCTTGACTGAAACAGGAACACAGAAGTCCACTGTGCAGGAACCAACCAGGTATTTCTTTTTCATGTAAGGACTAAAAACAACAGTTAAGTTAAAACCACTTGTTAAATACTCAACACACATCATTCTCATTCTTAAAGCAGCATTAGACCATTTGTGAACACAACAAAGGATTTCTCTTTGTGACCCCAAGAATTCTCCACATACCTAAATTCATATGGAGGTGGATGTAATTGAAACAATGGAATTGTCTTGTTTGGGGTCCCTATTTTTCCTTCTGTGGCCAAATGGATTAATCTGCAAAGTCAATGAACTGCAGTTGGCCTGTGGTATCTCCACATAATAAAGTCCAGAGCTAAGCCCTTATTCACCATTATCCAATCTCAGGGCCCAAATCCCAGGTCTCCTGCTGCATGGAACCCAACACTAAGATGGAAACATTTGATTATACTCGGACTGCTTCTCTAGCATGGCTTATTATTTATTTATTAAATGGGTTTCCACTGGGTTTTATTTTAAAAGGTTGCTTTTGAATCTGAGTGCTTCAAGTGAACAGCTCTGTCTTTACTTGATGACTATTTCAAACAGCAGTTTAGATACTTAGCTCTTTATTAAAGATGCAACAGGCTTGGAGTTCTACTTTCAGGTCAGAATATATCCTCCCTTATTTTTCAAACTAACGATGGCCAATGAGCCATATATTTTCTGTAACTAACAAAAAAAATACATTTCCTAGAGCAACTGGGGATAAAAATAAACAGTAAGGATTTATTTTGGTACATCTTACGACATGTCCCTGTACACAATCTGGCTGTGACCCACTGTAAAATTAGCCTTTGTTAATGCTGATGATTTTTATTCCGGCTCTCCCAATATACCTTCAGCTGTGATAACAGAATGGGTGGAAACTTTTTTTTTTTAAAGCCATTATTGGTACAACACAGGTGTGGTCAGGTCCCCTTCCTGAATCCTGACCTGCTATCCAACCCAGGAAACATGCCACTAACTCCCCAGGACACCTAACAAGACCACATTTTGACTTCTTCCCTTTGACTCAAGAGGGAATTTTGCCACTTCATTTATGAGAGAAGAAAAATGCCACAAAGCATCTCTATGATGGCAGAGGCCTCATGCTGTGAGTTGATCTTGCCACCCTGAAACTCATCTGGAAATATTTGTACCTTAATCTCCTGCAGAAATAAACCTTCTGGAGCTTTCAATCTGACATTCAGCAAAATTTGTACTATATCAGCTGTTGCTAGGCAGACCGTTAGGAATAAAGAGAAAATGTAGAGGCTTAAGTCCTGTGTTTGGGAGATTATTTCTTGTTTATATTCTTCCTCTGCAGAAGATTTTCTGGTGCTAGTTCATTACAGAGATTCTGTTTCCCTTCCTCTACTATTCTCTCTGCTGTATCTGTTTGGCCTTAAATCATATCTCATAATCAAACCTTTTAACCTGGGGCCACAGAAAGCCTTTTTTGCTTATCTGGCTATTAAAGATTCTCAAATGTAACTGCAAACTTCATACTTATCTGGGAGATAAGGCTGGTGGCTGAGAGGCCAGCTATTTCCCACCCAGTCTTATGTCTAGCTTCCTTGCTGATTTATCAGAAAAAAACTACTCCCCACATAATTTAACCTGCCAGGGTGTTCAGGCTAAAAATAAAAAATAATGTTGCTGAAGTGGTATTAGATGGTAAGTGGTATAGTGCTACTGACCCAAAGAGAGGCTGATACCTGCAGGAAGTGTGTCCTGCACTGGCCACTGTATACACTGATAGTCAGTGTTAATGACCTAAGTGTAGTCTCCACATTTCTGTTTTAAAAAAAAAACTTGGAAACACCTGTGCAGTGCCCTTTAGTTTCACAACTCAATTATACAGACATAAATATTAGAGTTGCCAAGGTCACTGGCCTGGCCTAATGGTATCCCTCACAATCAGTCAAGATGGCGTCTCCACTCGCTGCAAGCTAATTAAGAGTTGAAGGAGGCCTGCAACATAGTTGCATCGGCACAGCCTTCCTCAGCACATATTTTTGCCATTGGCATTCTGAGAACAATATGACATGTACTCTGGTGGATGCCACTGTGCTTGCTTTAGCAAATTTAAGTGACTCAACCCTCTGCCATTGACATTAATTTTAAATCTAATGTCTGGGAGTGGTTGTATCAAGTATCCTGAGAAAATTGTATGTGACCATTTTAGGGTAAATAGTGTCCTGAAGAGTGAATAGTCTTAAAATTCCAAAGTTTACCTTTTATTGTACTTTTTTTCAGGAAGAAGGGAATGATGCCAAATGCTTTGGGAATTCTAGATCAACCCTACTTATCCTTCCCGATTCTTTCATATGGAAAAAAGTATTTTTCTCTTGATTTATTTGCAAAATAAGGTTAATAACAGTTCAATGAGAAGCTTTGTTGGCACAGGAAAATGATGAACACACAAATGACCATATGGCTTAATATTATTCACTTACCATACCCTCACTTCATTTCAGGAAAAAAAAAAGTCCTAGAACTCCCCAACTCCGTATTTGCACATTGCCATTTACCAAAGTTGTCATGTATAATACCTACTGTAAAGATATTCTATTTGAGATTTTTCATAATTTAAATGAGTTTAAATGTATAGGCAAATAACTCTCCAAACACCTTAAATCTGATTTAGAGTTCCAGATGATAGCTGTAGACAGCCAGGAGATGGTACCACAAAGCAAAGGCATAGGTTCAAGTTCCAGCTATGTGATGACTCAAGAAATCTCAAAAGTTCAGTTTCCTCCTCAGCAAAATAGAATTTTGTAATTTTTGTAAGACATTATCTTTTTTTTAAGTAATCTCTACACCCAACATGGGGCTCAAATGTACAACCCTAAGATCAAAAGTCACATGCTTCACTGACCCAGCCAGCCAGGCTGCCCTAGAATCTTTGTAATCTTAAATAATTGTTTCAATATTTATGTGCTCTCCAATAAATGATCATGTGTACGATCATTAATTGACAATATTGAGTATTTTTCCCTTCTTCCCACTTTATTCTTTTATATATTTCTACTCTGTTATTGGGCAAATAAACATAAAGTTATATAAACACAAGCTTTAAAAAGCTTGAATCAAGAAAAATAAAATACATAAAATGGTGTTACAAAATATTTACTTTTCCTTTTAATTGGCCCTGAATATTTTTTGACCTGCTATTAGTTATCAAACTATATGTTCATGGAATTGGCTATTTTATTAACTGTATTATATTTGAAAATCATTCACATTTAGCACTGGGTAATGTATGGAATTGTTGAATCACTGTATTATGCACCTGCAGTTAATATGACAGTATATGTTAACTATACTGGAACTAAGTAAAATAAAATAGATTTTAAAAAGAAATTTATTCATATTTAGAATTTCTAGACAATGAACACATCAAATTGAAACATCTGCTATTTTTATAAGACCACTGAAACCACCTACAGCATTAACTTACGAAGTTCAGTACCTGGAATAGAGGCAGAACAAATATAATTGTACCCTCACCCCTTTTCTCCTCTCTGCTCTACAAACACACACCTCTACTCTCTCACCTGACTGCTTTCTGTTGTTAACAAGAGAAATTAAAACTCAATGCCCACAAGACACATATTTCCAAACTGTTAACCCAAATGAGTGGTGCCAAGCTGTATGATGCAACTCTACGTAATCTAACAATGACTGTGTGCATTTTAAAATGCAATCACATCGGGGCGCCTGGGTGGCTCAGTCATTAAGCATCTGCCTTCGGCTCAGGTCATGATCCCGGGGTCCTGGGATCAAGCTCCGCATTGGGCTCCCTGCTCTGTGGGAAGCCTGCTTCTCCCTCTCCCACTCCCCCTGCTTGTATTCCTGCTCTCACTCTCTCTCTCTCTCTCTGTCAAATAAATAAAATCTTTAAAAAAATTAAAAATAAAAATAAATAAATAAAATGCAATCCCATCTACCATCAAGATGAATACTAACCATAAAAGAAAAATAAACTTCCTCAAGAGAGGCCAAGAAATTTCACGGCTAGTCCTTTATGTTGGCTTCTGTAGATTGCTCTTGCAGCTCTCATTTAAAAAAAAAAAATTTTAGAGGGGCGCCTGGGTGGCTCAGTCTTTAAGCGTCTGCCTTAAGGACAGTCCTTAAGTGTCTGTCCTGGGATCGAGCTCCGTATCAGGCTCCCTGCTCAGCGGGAAGCCTGCTTCTCCCTCGCCCATTCTCCCTGCTTGTTTCCCTCTCTTGCCGCGTCTTTGTCAAATAAATAAATAAAATCTTTAAAAATTTTATTTATTTATTTGACAGAGAGAGAGCACAAGTAGGCAGTGGCAGGCAGAGGGAGAAGCAGACTCCCTGCTGAGCAGAGAGCCCAATGTGGGACTTGATCGCAGGACCCTGGGATCATGACCTGAGCCGAAGGCAGACACTTAACCGACTGAGCCACCTAGGTGCCTGCAGCTCTCAAGTTTTTGAATTATCTCTTAGCTAGTTCATAGCATATCTGCAGATACACACACTGATGATGCAGATTATGGCATATTATCTCTTCCTCTGTCACTTTTATTTTTGATAGAAGATCTGCATTCATTTAAAGACAATCTCTCAATATAGTTATTGGATCTACAAGGAAAAATATGAGAATAATTCTAAATCCCCTCCTAGCTCTGAACTGTTAAGGTTGAGTGAGCAGGTGGCAATCTATAGTGTGCAAAATAGCATGTCTTGATGAAAAATTTTTCCCATTCATTCATACCACCTATCAGAAGAAAAAAAAACACTTTCTTATCTCAAAGATTCTACATAGTTTTTGACGTATATAGACGTTCAGCATCCAGAAACGAAGCCTAGGAATCTGTTCACTTATAACATTAATTTCATGTTTTCCTTTCGTGAAGAAGATAAAAAGAAATCATATTTGTGAAGCTAGAACACCTCATTGATTTTTGCATCAGGACTATGTGGTGAAGGACAAAAAGCCAAAGTTTATTTTGTAGGTGCAATTCTTATATTGAATCTCTTTAGGGATTTATACCTACAGTATTTCTAAATACTTCTGTTCTCAAGATTATTTATCTTAGGTGGAGATTAAAGGAAAAACAATAAAGGTGGTGAACTAACAAAAATTTCCTTTTCTCCCCCAAGACACATATGTGAAAAGAAGTTAGTGCCAATTGACAAGGATTCTAAAGACAAAGTTTTATGTTGCTAATATGGGACAAGCAGAGATTCATATGAACAGCTAAAGCATTTACCTGATAAGGTACACAATATATTCAGAGAATTAGAATTCTGATGACAAAAATTTAGCATTGGAATTGAATCTTATCCCTCTGTTACTATTTTCGGTCCTACTGGTTTATGTTAATTTTAAGGAAAAAAAAACTACCATCCTAAATTAGTCAATTTCACTGTTAATTTCCTTATGGATAAACCTTATGGAAATATTTACTGGATATCAACAAAATGTCATAATCTTTGACCTACTCTTCAAATAGATAAATATTCTTCTTTATTTAGAGTAGTCATAGGTACTGCAGCATAAATTCCAAAACTTAATAAAAGCAACAAAGAAACTAAATGTTCAATAATGGAGAATAGTTGTATCAATAATATTTAGGGTATATAAATTTAATAGGATATTGTATGGTAATTCAAAATATTTCATAAAGGTAATATGAAAACAGAACATGTTTTAATACATAAAAATAAATTTCATATATGTATACATGCAATATTCTGTAAATCATGATTAGAAATATGTAAAACATGTATGTATATGGGCAAAAACTAGATAAACACAACAAAAGAAAAATAACTGCCACTAAGGGTTACATTCAATTTGTTAAATTATGCAGTCCTCTTTTTAAAAGTTAGCCAATTTAAGAATTTAACTATACATAAAATACACAAAACATAAAACAGCAGTTTAGAAAATTAACAAGAAAAAAAAATTAACAAGAGTGATAGTTAGCTGTGAATCTAAAACAGATTAGAAAACCAGTATGTAGAGGCGTCTGGGTGGCTCAGTCCTTAAGTGTCTGCCCTTGGCTCAGGTCATGATCCCAGGGTCCTAGGATCAAGCCCCGCATCGGGCTCCCTGCTCCGCGGGAAGCCTGCTTCTCCCTCTCCCACTCCCCCTGCTTGTGTTCCCTCTCTCACTGTGTCTCTCACTGTCAAATAAATAAACAACAACAACAAAAAAAGAAAACCAGTATGTGTAATTTTAAACTTTAATGTAAGTTACAGACAAGTTAATACAGTAATCTATATTTTTGTGAACAGATTAATTTTTTTTAAATTTGGGAAATAACTACATTCTAAAACTATTGGAAAAAACATAAAAATATATTTACTGTAATAGGAAAAGTATCCAAAAGGTATTGCTAAGTCAATCAAAAAATAGTTTACACAAGGTTGGGGGAAGAGATTAATTTCATGGTTTACTCTATTAGTTTACGAAGGATGCTGTAACAAAGTACCACAATCAAACTGCTTAAACAGGGAAATTTATTCTCACAGTTCTGAAACTGAGATCGAGGTACCTGAAGAGCCATGCTCCCTCTAAACATGCTAGGGAAGGATGTGTTCCAGCCCTCTCCCCTTGATTCTAGTAGTTTCTTGGCTTGTGGCAGCAATATTCATATGACATCCTCCCTGTGTATCTATTTGTGTCCAACTTTCCCCTTTTAATAAGGGCACCCATTATATTTTATTAGGGGCACACTTTATTCCATTATGACATCATCTTAAGTAATTATATCTGCAACCCTATTTCCCAATAAGGTCACATTCTGATTTACTGGGGGTTAGACTTTAACACATGGATTTTCAAGGGACACAGTTCAACCCCTAACATTTACTTATGGAGAGAGTATGGAGGGAAGGGACTTTCATTCTAATACCAGAAGGAATCCTATTGTAGATGCACACCCCAATTCCTTTCTGCTCAGCTTTCCCACTTATACAAAAGGAGAAGTACTTCAGCTGAAGAGTGAGCTCAGGAAGAGAATATTAAGCATACCCTGTTGGACTTTTTTGACTGACTTATTATCAAGTCCCCTGGCTTTTCCCCTCTGAGCTAAAAATACAACATGAATAAAAGAATGAATGAATAAGAAAACAAATAGACAAATCCTAACTGGTAAAACATATACCAAAACATTACCTCTATTTAATCTGGGTGCTGGCAATACATGATTATTATTTTATTATTTATTTGTATCATTTATAATGCATCTCTTATAATTGTGTAATTTTAAGTTAGAAAGCAAGATTCAGCTTCTCCCTCCACACATATATGTATACTGTATATATTCAATAGGTAGTAATTTTAACATTTTCTTAGTATTTACTTTGTGCAACCCACTACTTTTTTTTTAAAGATTTTATTTATTTATTTGACAGAGAGAGAGCAGGAGAGCACAGGGAGGGGGAACGGCAGAGGGAGAGGGGGAAGCAGGCCCCCACTGAGCAGGGAGCCCCACGTGGAGCTCGATCCCAGGACCCTGGGATTATGACCTGAGCCGAAGGCAGACGCTTAACTGACTGAGCCACCCAGGCGCCCCTGTGTCACACACTATTATCAGTGATTTCTATGAAGTAATATTTATGACAGGTGGATGTATGGATTGATGGATAAATGGATCAATGGGTGGCAATTATAATTCATCTTTCTAAACATTCTGATGATCTGGGTTTGTGTAGCTACTGCTATCAGTGAATCTGTTATCTTGTGTCATGAGGTATCATATTCCCCTAGAAGAGTCTTAGTTTGCTTCAAGCAAACACCCATACCAAATTATTTGAAGAGTACACACTTTTCACCAGCTATACACTAGCTTTTTATGTCCAGATAGAAATAGGAGGCAATAAAGAGATGAACAAATGAATCTGAATAGCAACAATGAAAAATCAAAAATAAAGAAACAAACAACAGGGGGTGGGGGTTAAATAGGTGATGAAAATTAAGGAGTTCACTTCTGCTGATGAACACAGAAGTTTTGACTTATTATATTATACACCTGAAACTAATATAACATTGTATGTTAACTAACTGGAATTAAAATAAAAACTTAAAAAAGGAGAAATAAACAAAACAATAGAAAAACACTAGTGGTCAATGGGGAAATGACAGACATAGGTCTCTCACAAGTACAAGGATTCTAAGTACTCTATATCCTTAAATCTTAAGATCTATATCCTGTTATTACCCTTTAGATTTCCCAGGTACTAGCTCAGATCTCCTAATTCTAGTCTATATTTTCTGTCCTAATGGATTCACAAAGACCTCCGTGACTCAAGAAATTATTTATCTTTGAGACAGTATTCTAGTGGTCTATGTCGTCTTGATACCCACACCAACAGAGGGTACAGAAATTCACAGTACACAGGTTTCTAAATTCCCTCTTTAGAATGTACATATATAATATATAATTCTTTCTCTAAATTTAGAAATCCATCACATCTTTCCATACTATAGTAGGATACAGTACAGGCTTCACTGGGATAGAATTATCTTCTACTTACTTAATATGCAGAATAACTCCACATGGTAGATAGGTTTACTTCTTTTTACCCATTAGAAAACTAAGGTGCAGAGAGGTTAAGTAACTCTCTCAAGGTCACATTGTCCAAACACTGGAGCCAGGATCTGAACTACATAGTAGGATTCTAGAGCCAGACTGTTCAACATTATGCTCTGTAACACCTACTTGCATGATATCAAATATGGCACTTCTGAGACAAAGAAGAGAGCTATTTTCACTGACCTAGCAAAACTGCTAGGCTTTGATATCTTAAAAATATATTCATTTAAAAATTTTCTGGGCTCAAACTCAGTGTACTACTTTGATATGACCTCACCTCAATGGGGTCAACCATTTTTATGATACGTATTTGAGAAAGCTAATTTAATACTTTCAGCATAGGACATTGATTTTCAAGTCAAGCTCTTTAAAAACACTGAATTAAATAAAAATGGGTCTCAGTTTAGGAAATCAAATATCACTAACAGTCATTGGGGAAGTACAATAATGATTTTAGCTCCGTGAATCCAAGTCAGCCTAAAAGCAAGAGGATTAGGCTTAAAAACAGGGATGAAGAAATGCGTTTGAGTAAACGTTCTATCCAGTTGAACTTTGTAGATTTCAAATTTACCCATAGATCTAGACAGTTTTTAAAAGGTTTCCTGATATATAAGTGTTGCCTTTGAGTTTTATGGTAGTAGAGGTGGGTCTGAGGCGCTTCACTCTTAAATCCCTATCTAAGAATATTCTGGACAGTTTGCTAAAAACAATAAGGTTTCAAATGCAGGCTGCTGGCACTCAGCTCTTTTGTCTACTGCTTATCCTTGTGACACAGAAAATCTACTCCTAGTTCTTCTTTGGCATTGACAGCTCAAATTATTGGCTTGCTCAGTGAAGAAGTACTCAAAAAACACAGCCTCAGGAAACTGCAGGATTTCTTCACCCTACCAATCTGTCAAATAGTTCCAGATTAGCCCTTTCTTATGTAGGGGCCCCAGTACGGGCCACTTTGGCATAAACATCATTTCCAGTTAAAAGTAATCAAAACTCAGAAGGTTCAGGAGAAGCTCTTTACCTCCTCCCCCCAACCCCCAACTGCCTGCTAGTACCAGGAAGAGAGCTATTAACAGAGATTCCTCCTTACCTAAAAAAATGTATCTACATAATAGAGCAAACCTTGTTTCCCAAACATCTCCTCTTCTGCTAATGGTCTTTCTCCCTTTGGTATCCTCAGATCCCTATTCTTCTCCTTAGGTTTTATAAGCTTCATGTTGCATGACTGTCATTGGAATTTCCATATCTGTGTAGATTCTCCATAGGTACCCTATTAAATTTGATTTTCTCCTGTTAATCTGTCTCATATCAATTTGATCCTTAATCCAGCTAGAAGGAATTTAAAGGGTAAAGGAAATTCTTCCTCCCCAACAAAAGTCTGAATACCTTCCTAGCAGTGGGTGAAAAAAGACAATGAAAGTATGAAAATCTACTGATTATTTGAAAAAGAGCAAAAAAAAAAAGCCTATGATCAAATAACAGAGAATTCAAAACTGGAATTTAGAAGTGAGGGGAGCTACCAGGAAGAGATATAATGGGAAATGGGAAAAGTAGAAATTATTGAATGAGGAAGGAGGAGCTTCAGAAAGAACTTGGTTAGAATTAAAAGGAGGACTACATATTCAACTGTGAGGGAAGATATAACATCAAGAATACTAACAAAGTTGCTCTTGTTTTTGAAGTTCAAGAAGGAAAGGCATCTTTGGGCAACTAGCTCTTAGGAAGGAACACTAAAAAAAATTATGTATAAATTTGATAGCTACTCCTATTTCAAACAAATCACAAGAAGAGAACCAGAAAGGACATAAGAAAGATCCAACATTGGTTATCATATAGATACTTAACAAATGAGGCAAGGCTTGGAGAATTTTCATTGCTTACTAAGACAGAATAAGCTGAGGTATGAAGATCTCCATCTCCCCAACACTGTTTTTCCTTTAAGATATCTAAATCTTTATACACATGTCCACACAATGACCTAATCCTACCCCCAAATTCCAAATATGCTTCTAAAAGGAGAAGACAATAAAAAGAAACGACAGTTTTTTGTTTTTTTTTTTCCTTCTCATTTAGTACCAGTCCTAAAGAGTAAAATGGCAGCTTTTAACAGACATTTTTAAGGTGACAGGACAGGGAGCAAAAAGGAGGACAGTGTAACCAATTAAAATTTTAGAGGACATTTAGATAAAAGGTTTAACTAAGGGCCAAGGCTCTTAGGTCATCACCCTCAGATGCACAACAGTGCCAAGGGACTGTAATGACCAAAAAGGAAACCAGAGTTCACATCAACAATGCATGGCTAAGATCTCTCTGTTCAACAGTTTCTTCGAGAAAGCATTGATTCCTAGCGCACCCACACTGTAGCTAGAAGCAGACTCATTCTAAAAGAATGCCAGAACTGGAACAAATCTTAAGATGAAGCAGTCCTAACTTCTCCATTTTCTGAGGAAGAAACCAGTCCAGAACAGTTAATGTCACATGGCCAAGGTCAACAAAGAAAGTCCACAGTGGAAACAGGTCTCAAAACCTGGAGTTTTGTACAATGATTATACAAACCAATGTCAAGGGCTGTTCTGATTTGTAGCATTCTGCCCTGTTAGTACCTTCAGAACACTTGTAAGTCTATGATTGCCACCTTTATTTCAGAACAATATGACCTCCTTTCCCACAGTTCTCTCCCACCCACTGTGCACATATCCAGATTTATGGAGATATTAAAGAAAACAAACTTCAGGATGATACATATTTTTTTCCTATCAAAATAGAAGCAGCTGCTGAATATAACAGAAAGAGTATGCAGACTTGTAGTTACTCTTTTAAGAAGGTGAACAAGTTTTGTTTTGTGATGAATTATTACTCTGATCTCCACTTAAGTTTTCATAAACCAAGTAATTTGTAAATGGAATACATTTATGCTTGGATTCTTTTTCTCTCAGTTACCTATCTATAATGTGAGAAGTTTTAAAATTAATTGCTTTTATGAAACTATATTTTGTCCATTAATCAACTTTTGCTTTGACAACTGTTGATGCAGGAAACACATTAGGGTTTGAAGCCAAAGGCCAAGAAAGAATTCTTGAGATGTCTTTGGTGCAAAAAGGTGATTTTATTAAAGCACAGGGACAGAACCTGTGGGCAGAAGGAGCTGCACTGGGATCATGAGGAGTGGCCATTATATACTTTCAAGTTGGGAGGGGGTTATAGATGGGGGCACTCTCTAAGGAAGTTTGGAAGCAAGGTTTCCTGGATCTTGACAGGGCTAGTTACTGTTGGGAAAAGGTCCTTTCTAATAAAACCTTATTCATGAAACCCTTTAGATGTATATTGGTGGGTCAAATGCTTGAGGGATAATTGCCACCATGTATCTTGGTGGGGAGAGATAAAGGAAGTTTCCAAAGGAATTTTTATATGTTAAACTAGACTTACAGGATCCTGGGGGTAGGGCTAAGATTGCCTTTTGCCCTTAGCATAGTGTCAACATCCAGGTAGCTGAGTTTTTAGAGGAATGTCACTCTGCCTGTTTCAAGGACTTGTCAGTGGGATATAGGTAATAAGGAAACTTAATTTTTTCTTTTGCCTTTGTTTCCAACATCACTGTGATTTTTAAAAATACAGATGTGAGAAAGAACTACTACTTTGAGACTTTTTCTCTCTAGTATGAACACCTTAGCCAAATGATAGAACTTGTCCCTTTAATTTCTCATAAGACCTAGGAGAAACTAACAGACAAAAATCGAGAAATACCAGCCTCTAACTTTTTTTCACTCTAAATATATGATCTCTCAATAGGCAGGAGATTTATGAGTATATGTAATTAAAGTGGCCACAAGAATACTTACTATTGAAATGAAAGATGTAAAGAAGTCCATGTGAGTTAAGAAGTTAGTATCTCTCAACACATGGTTATGGCTCATTTAGAAACAGAACAACACAAAATCTTCCATTTCCTAGCATTCTCATGTTGGCTCAATTTTAATTCTTCACTTTGCATAAAGCTGAGTTTGTCTCTTACAATATCAAGTGTTAGAGCAAACACTGCCCACAGGTTATTTCTGGTGGCAGTCAAGGCCATCACATGAATTCTCATTATGAATATCAAGACAGATTTTTACTTGAGTCTGAATTTGTAAAAGTGCATGTATTAGCCTCTCTACAGCATTCATGACCATTAATAAAGGGGAGATAATACCACTCAGATTGAATCTTTACTTGTCAAGACAATACAAAAGAGATCAGAAAATTCACCAGCAGCGTCAGGAATGAGTCAATATTTTATTTTCATTTGAATAAGAGAGCTAAAGGCTGAAAGAATAAGTGGACATCCAACAATGAATAATTATACTACCCCCACATTTGGGACTGGGTACAAAAGTGAAAGGGTACATTATTTAGTTAGTGTAGTAATTAACTGAAAACAAGCAAGGAGCAAAAGCTTGGATTCCTAAGGACTTACTGCCTCCCAGGTTGGAGGATGGAGGGACAACAGAGATGAAGAATGCACCTCTCTTGTTCCCCCATTCTTCCCTTTGACTAGACTGCTACTTCTGGATTCCTGTCTACCCCTGAGCAAAAGTGAGCAAAACATGTCTCCCCCTGCTTAGCCTTAGCTACCTGAGCTCTTCCTCTTGCTTTCTTTCTCTGCTCCAGGAAGGCACAACGTGAAGAAGAACACCTTGAAGGCAACATCTTGTCTTCTTTACTGGTCAACATAGGAAGAGACAGAATCTCAAGACCTACTACTGTTTGCAATTGGCAAGTGACAATTCTAACAGATGATAGTGTTTCAGTTTGATGTCATCAACTGTGTTTGTGACTCCTTAGAATTTCATTTTTCTCAACTCAGTAGCCACTTTTACATGTTTCTGATCACTTTTGTTAAGTAAAAATAAGCCATTTCCATATGAGTCATCTATGAAGAGGGCACTTTTCTAAAAATTGCTATATTAACATAACTTAAAAAACAACTCTTTTTGAACGCTGAATTTTTAACACCTGTTTAAAAACAACTGAAAAAATCAGTATGGTTTATTTCTCTTTATTCCCAAATTTTAAAGAGGATTATTCTTAAATTACTTTGGAAGGTAAAACTTGGGTTAACTTCTTGACAAATCACACTTCTTAGATCACACAATATACATTTAAAAAATATTTCCTCAAGGGAAAAACCTATGTCTAAATAATAGTCTCTAACCAAACAAAAATGCAAATAGCTCTTATAGGATAATACTAATATATAAGAACTAACTTAGGAGAAAAATCTGAAGCTAAGTCCCAACCAGTGTGGCTTTAAGAAGGAAACAGGATACATCGGTGAGATAATGAAGTACAGGTGACCCTTGAACAACACGAAGTTAGGGGCACTACACTCACAGCATCGAAAATCCAAGTGTAACTTCTGACTCCCCCAAACTTAATTATTAATAAGTTTACTGTTGACTGAAGACTTACTGATAACATAAACACTGTATTAATGCATATTTTGAATGTTATATGTATTATTCTTAGAATAAAGCAGGAAAAAGAAAATGTTAAGGAAATCTTAAAGAAAATACATTTACAGTGGTATACCATATTTATCTAAAGAAAATCCATGTATGGAAGGACCCACAGTTCAAACCCATGATGTATTCAAGGGTTCAAGTGTACGTTGACAATGTATTGCATTTGGCAAGCAGTGATGACACAGGATTTCATTTACTTATCTTGGATGAATCCTAAGACAATGCATCTTGTGATGCAAACGATGATGTGGCAACAAAAAAATATGGAAAAAGAAGCCCTGGATATTCTCAAATGAGTGAATTTAGTGCAAGCTTTCTGAGAATCTACACTGGGGAGAGCAGAAGATAATGATTTCTCACTGGCAGGGAAGAACCATGATGATACAAACCAGATAAGCCCTGAAGGAACTCTAAGGCACAGCATCTCCACTTTTCACTGTTCACTGATGAAAATATATCAACTGCAAGTAAAGTCTTCTACTACATTAAGGCCCACAAAAGGGCCCTCTAACTGGAACCAAATCAGCAGCTGTTAAAGGACTAGGATATTAAAATATTCTGCTATTACATGTTGCCAAAGATGCCATCATTGGGATCAACATCATGATCTTCATGTAGTGGTCACCATGACCAAGTTACTCAAACAAGAGTCAAGACAAGTGATCTAGCTAAACAGGATATGAACAATTTAGCTCAGACAATGATCAGTCTATCTGTGCAAGAAGGCAAGTCCTTTAAGTTTTATGACCCCTGAGAGGTGAATGTCTGAGAAAAAGGTGGCCTCAAGAGAAGGGTCAGCAGCCCCCTGCATGGGGATCCATGCATGTAGCTTCTGGTTGGTTTTATTTTCTTTCTTGATTTTGTATATACTTGTGATATTTTATCACAGTGTACCCAGTGTATCCTCCGAAGTGTTTGTCCTTTTTTTTTTTTTTAAGATTTTATTTATTTATTTGAGAGAGAGAGAGAATGAGAGATAGAAAGCACGAGAGGGAAGAGGGTCAGAGGGAGAAGCAGACTCCCTGCTGAGCAGGAAGCCTGATGTGGGACTCGATTCCGGGACTCCAGGATCATGACCTGAGCCAAAGGCAGTCGCTTAACCAACTGAGCCACCCAGGCACCCTGTTCTTTTTTTTTTTTTTAAGATACTCACATACATCTTAATTTTAATAAGATCTTCTATCTACATATTTGGTAATGAAAATTGAAATTGCACAAAGAATTTTAGAGCAGTTCAGATTTGTGAAAAGCAGAAAAGCTAGCAAACATACCCTGGCCTAATTTAGGCATATGCTCTAGCCAAACCATCCAATGTTCTAAGGTATCTCTCTGGTGTAGAATTCTTGATAAACAGGTTATGTTATTTTATTACACTTGCTGATTATATAAAACAGGCAATATATGCATTATAGTTAAAGAATATATTTCCGTTTTCTACTCTTTGTAAATATGAAGGTCAATAAGTAGCTTATGATACTCAGGGTGGAAATATATGATCATATTATAGGTTACCTACAAACTTAAGAGGTTTTTCTAAGGTCAATATGGAAAAAAAATCTTGATTTAAATTCTACCAAACAGGTGACAATATTTGCACAAGTAACACAGTTACTTTATGGCACAGACTTAACCACCACCAAGATCTTACAATAATACACCATGCTATTTATTTTCTTCATGAAAGTATTTTGAGAAAATTATGTTTGAAATAGGTCAATAAGGTACTACAATCTCAGACATATCAGTTTTGGTATCACTCAGCATGGTTATATTAATGTCAGTGCTATTTGGTGTTTGTTCATTTGTTTTAATGATTTCATCTCTGTGTATATTAGGTTCTTTTTACAAGTTGATGGAGCAAGTGCCCATCAGTGTAGAATTATATGAATGACAGTTCTGTTTCTGTGGGTAGGGCTAATGCCAACATCCTGCATATTCAATGATATACAATCAAAATCTAATTCCAAAATAAAAGAAGAAATGACTTCAAAATGTAAATTAATCATAGTTCCCTTTTGATATCCAACATAAAGACAGATATCCTCTTTAAAAAATTTAGGAGTAGGGGCACCTGGGTGGCTCAGTTGGTTAAACATCTGCCTTCTGCTCAGGTCATGATCCCAGGGTCCTGGGATCGAGCCGCGCATCAGGCTCCCTGGATCGGTGGGAGCCTGCTTCTCCCTCTCCTCCCCGCTTGAATTCTCTCTATCTCTGTCACTAGCCCCCGCCCCCTCAAATAAATAAAATCTTTAAAAAACATTTAGGAGTAAATAAGAACAGATTACATTTTGTACTGGAAGGAGTCAATATAATCAATGGATGAACTTGGATGTGATAGAATCACTAAATGCTGTGACCAAGAAATAAACAACTATCTGGAGAGACAAGGGCATATCTGTGCCTTCACAACAAAGTCTGAACACCTTCCTAGAAATGGCTGAGAAAGAAGAATGAAAACAAGAAAGTCTACTGATTATTTGAGAAAGAGTAAAGAAAAAGCCTATGATCAAGTAAAAGAAAATTCAAAACTGGAGTCTAAAAGTGCGAAAGACATACATCTTTGGAAAAAAGAAAAAAAGCAGGATTTTCTTTATCAGAGACCAAGAGCTTTAGAAAGAACTGAGGTCAGAATTAAAAGGGGAGGACAGTGTATGTAACTGTGAAGAAAGATATGCCATCAGGAATTCTAATATTAAGTTGCTCTCATTTTTGAAGTTCAAGATGGAAAGGCATCTTTGGGCAACTAGCTCTTAGGAAGGAACACTAAAAAAAATTATGTATAAATTTGATAGCTACTCCTATTTCAAACAATTCACAAGAACAGAACCAGAAAGGAAATAAGGAAGACCCAACACTGGTTATCATATAGATGCCTAACAAATGAGGCAAGGCTTAGAGAGTTTTCATTGCTTACTAAGACAGAATAAGCTGAGATATGAAGATCTCCATCTCCCCAACACTGTTTTTCATTTAAGAAAGACATTGGGGAGGGTATGTGCTATGGTGAGCACTGTGATTGTGTAAGACTGTTGAATCACAGACCTGTACCTCTGAAACAATACATTATATCTTAAAAAAAAAAAGATGGTAGGAAGGGAAAAATGAAGGGGGGGGAATCGGAGGGGGAGACGAACCATGAGAGACTGTGGACTCTGAGAAACAAATTGAGCGTTCTAGAGGGGAAGGCGGTGAGGGGATGGGTTAGCCTGGTGATGGGTATTAAAGAGGGCACGTACTGAATGGAGCACTGGGTGTTATATGCAAACAATGAATCATGGAACACTACAACAAAAACTAAAGATGTAATGTATGGTGATTAACATAACATAATAAAATTAAAAAAAGATACCTAAATCTTTATACACATGTCCACACAATGACCTAATCCTACCCCCAAATTCCAAATATATTTCTACAAGGAGAAACATTGGTTTGTTTTCTCATTTAGTACCAGTCCTAGAGAGTAAAATGGCAGCTTTTAACAGGCATTTTTTTTTAAAGATTTGTTTATTCATTTGAGACACAGAGATACAGAGAAAGAGTGAGCATGAGCAGGGGAAGCGGCAGAGGGAGAGTGAGAAGCAGGCTCCCCGCTAAGCCGGGAGCCCAATGTGGGGCTCAATTTCAGGACCCTAAGATCATAACCTGAGCCAAAGGCAGATGCTTAACCGACTGAGCCACCCAGGTGCCCCTTAACAGACATTTCTAAGATGACAGAAAGGGAGCAAAAAGGAGGACAGTATGACCAAATAAGGATCTTTAGATAAAAAGTTTAAATTAGGCCAAGTCTCTTAGATCATGGCCCTCAGCTGCACAGGAGTGCCAAGGGACTTGTAATGACCAAAAAGGAAACCAGAGTTCACATCAACAATGCATGGCTAAGATCTCTCTGTTCAACAGTTTCTTCGAGAAAGCATTGATTCCTAGCGCACCCACACTGTAGCTAGAAGCAGACTCATTCTAAAAGAATGCCAGAACTGGAACAAATCTTAAGATGAAGCAGTCCTAACTTCTCCATTTTCTGAGGAAGAAACCAGTCCAGAACAGTTAATGTCACATGGCCAAGGTCAACAAAGAAAGTCCACAGTGGAAACAGGTCTCAAAACCTGGAGTTTTGTACAATGATTATACAAACCAATGTCAAGGGCTGTTCTGATTTGTAGCATTCTGCCCTGTTAGTACCTTCAGAACACTTGTAAGTCTATGATTGCCACCTTTATTTCAGAACAATATGACCTCCTTTCCCACAGTTCTCTCCCACCCACTGTGCACATATCCAGATTTATGGAGATATTAAAGAAAACAAACTTCAGGATGATACATATTTTTTCCTATCAAAATAGAAGCAGCTGCTGAATGTAACAGAGAGTCTGCAGACTTGTACTTTTTTTTTTAAGATTTTATTTATTTATTTATTTATTTGACAGAGACACAGCAAGAGAGGGAACACAAGAAGGGGGAATGGGAGAGGGAGAAGCAGGCTTCCCATGGAGCAAGGAGCCAGACGCAAGGCTTCTGAAGCAGGACCCTGGGATCAGGACCTGAGCCGAAGGCAGATGCTTAATGACTGAGCCACCCAGGTGCCCCTGACTTGGACTCTTTTAAGAAGGTGAACAAGTTTTGTTTTGTGATGAATAATTACTCTGATCTCCACTTATGTTTTTGTAAATCGAGTTCATTAGAAAATGATACATATCTATGCTTAGATTCCTTTTCTCCTAGTTACCTATGTACAACACGAGGTTTTAAAATTAGTTGACTTTATAAAATTCTATTTCCCTTATTTGTCAATTTCTACTTTGAGAACTGTGATTTTTAAAAATACAGTTGCTAGGAATGACTCCTACTTTGATATTTTTTTCCAAGTATGAAAATTATAGCCATTTAAAGGATTTGTCCTTTATACTTGCCGTAAGACCTAGGAGAAACTATCTGACATTCTGCAGAAATACCAGCTTCTTTTAATTCTCTTAACACTAGAAATTGTAAGAACTACTGGCACAGAGTATTCTCAGTGTCTCCGAGAATAAATTTTGAGACAGAACTGAGAAGGTTGACAGAAAGGAGTGTGGGGAGATGAGACGGGTATGGGAGGTAGGTAATTGGAGAAAAACACCCAGAGTTCCAGACATGGATAAAATTTGTCAAACATGTGGGTGAGAGTATAAGTGAAAAGCTCACTAAAACACATAATATTTTTAATTTCTAATTTCACCTGACATTCTGTATATATAATCCATCATTACAAAAAAATAGAACCAAATGATAGTGCTCAAAGATTTCCTTCATTACTCAGTTTATCTGCCATATTCAGCTCTGAATATACATTTTCAATCATTTCCGAAAACTGACAGGCAATACCAATTGTGTTACAGATCACGTTTGTTAGTAAAAATATTTATTAAATGGAAGACCTTTGTGTCTCCAAATGAAAAGCAAAAACAACAAAATATTAGTGACAAGATTCTGCAAAATGTAAACTAATATATCTTTTTACTTGGTGTTCAACAATTTTAAAATAACATATAATTTACAATATAGACATGGCAGGGGTGCCTAACTGGCTCAGTCAAAAGAGCATGAAACTCTTGGTCTTGGGGTCTTGAGTTTGAGCCCTACATGGGTTGTAGAGATTACTAAAAAAATAAAAATAAAAACTTAAAAAATTAATAGAGACATGGCAATAATTTGTATTTTAAGTAAAATACTTGCTTGTTTGATTTTGGAGCATATTAAATAAAATGTACATCCATGACATATTATATGTCATATAATGATTTTTTCATTGATTTTTTTTTCCATATGATTTTTCCCCCATTATCTTTCAACATTCAGGTCAAAAAAAATTATCATGATAATTTTTATGGAAGTATCTTATCTTTATTTTTTTTCCTTTCAGAGCACTAACATGTTTATGTACTTCCTCTCACCTATTTTCAATTGGAAAAAGAAAAAGCAGTCCCCATTGAGTACTTGCAAAACAGCAAATACACAGGAGTGGTAATCAAATGCAATCCAAACAGCTTTCCAAGGTGCATGCTGCATGAATAACATCACTATCCCCAGTGCATTGATTCAGCCTCATCTCTAATAGGTGTTCTGATCTGGGTTCTTATATTCAGTGATACACAGTAAAGATCTAATTCAATATGGGCGTGTCCTATGTTTTCTGACTTCAATTGGCACTTTCAGGGATGAGAAAATACAAATGATACATTTTTATGTCTTTGGATTACAAAATGGTTGACAAAGCTCACCCACAGTTGCCTATCCTACAATGCAAATATTTTAAGCCTCCAAAGGTTGATCTGAGATTCAATTAGTTTTTTTTTCCCCCTGAGTGCTTAATAAAGCATTTGAGATATTCTTTTTTTTAAAGATTTTATTTTTTAAATTAATCTCTATACCTAACATGGGGCTTGAACTCACAACCCTGAGATCAAGAGTTGCGCGGTCTACCAACTGAGCCAGCCAGGCATCCCTTCGTAAATTTCTTCATTCAAGTTTCACGTATCTTGCTCCAAGTAGAAGGGATACATTCCTTGGTTTTACTTTTTACAGGCAATTTAACTTCCTATCTTTTTTCAAATCTTTAATCCTTATATGGTAGGCCACTACTGAGTTTGGAAGGAAGGGACTAAACTTTTAGGAAATATTTGTTTTCTAGAGACTAAAAAATTAAAAAAAATAGATTGTTTGGATCAGTAGAATTATTTACTGAGAAGCATTTTCTTTTACACCTTTTTACAGATTACCTTTTTAAAAAAAAATCCACTATTTCAATGTTGGTGGAATGTAATCATATATTGGTGAAAAAATCTTCAGTTAATGCCACTCTTTGATATATGTCCACACAAAAACTATACATGAATGCTCATATGGGCATTATTTATAACAGCCAAAAAAAAGTTAAAACAACTCAAATGCCAATTATCAGAGGAATAGATAGATAAATGTGGTATACCTATACAATGGATTATTATTTGGCAATAAAAAATAATGAAGTACTGATATATACTGCAACATGGACAAACCTTGAAAACATGATGCTACGAAGTCAGTTCACATATGAGATTATATATAAAATGATCCCACTTGTATGAAATATCCAAGAGAAGTAAATCCATAGAGAGAAAAAATAGATGAGTGCTTTTCTAGGGTTAAGGGAGGGTTTAGGAGAAAGTAGAAGGGACTACTAATAGGTACCAGGTTTCTTTTGGAGATGATAAATATATTCTAAAATTGATTGTGGTAATGGTTACACAACTTTGAATATACTGACAATACTTAACTACTTCTTAAATGTGTTAATTATATTGACTATGAATGAATAACTCAGTAAAGCCCTTTAAGAAATATTTACTTGAGAATTTTTCTCTTCTTAATTTTCACAATCTCTTCAAGAATGCCACACATTGACAGTTGGTTTTGTGATAGAAATCTCCTTTCAAAATGAGGAAATACATGTATATATTTATAAAATAAGGATTGTTTTGATGAAAATTAAAGAAGGCAGGCATTCATCTCGATTTCTAAGTACCCAGATGACAATCTAAATATCTACCCGTTTTCTGAGGATTCTGGGTAAAATAAAGCAAAGGAGACATACACTGTTCATGATAAATGCACCTCTTGGAAAGAAGCTCTGTGCTGTTGTTTATTCTTTACCTTACTGACTTTCATACTGACTCTGGATTTTATTACAGGGGTACCCTTCTGTAAGTTCAAAGCCAAGGTCATGTCCTTTCAGCTCAAATCCAGACTTGAGGCATAAATCTTTCAGAAAAGATCCTTCCACACTTGCATCACAAAGACTCTGACACATGTCACAGTGAAGCAACTTTCATTAAGTTACAGCAATAAATGTACTTTCATTTGACGGACTCTGAAAAATTGCTCTATCTTTCCCCATTCCCATGACAGCTGTCATCATGTCACAAATGGAGAAAAGTTTAAAAAAGAAAGGACTCTCACGTCCCCAACAGTTGTCATGACTAGCAGCAACATAATATGCAATGTTACCAAGGGGAAATAAACACTGTATAGGAAACTAGAACATGCGTATATTAGAAAAGCCCACATTTCACTTTCATAAACTGAAGGATAAAAGAGAAACAAACAAACAATAGTATCATTCATAAAACTTCAGAGTATTTCATACGGCGCTTACCTGTCCTATCTCCGTATACATCTCAATTCCTATGATTCTGGAGAAAGCATCTCTCCTAGTTAAAGCATTAAATTTTTTTTACTTTACATCTCTTTAAATAACTAACAAGACATGGGTGTCAGGCAAAGATCTACCAGATCAATTTAGGATAGAAGGCAAAAGTTTGAGGGTATAAAGCGGTGAAATATAAAATGAGACACCAAATTTTAACTTGACATCCTGATAGAACTGTTATCTAGTGTATTTTTCAGATTTCAAATAACAATACAGTAAGGAAAAGTTGAAAAAAAGATGACCAAGAAAGAATTCCTTAGTTATAAAATTCAATGTGTGCTGAAGAGGGAATTCAAACTGGTCTTTACTCTTATTTCTCCCATGTGATACAGACCCCCAACGTGAATATCATCTTAGAGCTAATTATAAATTTAGAATCTTAAGCCTCATTGCAGTCCCACTAAATCAAAATCTGTATTTTCACACATTAATGCTTGAGAAGCACTATTGACCATTTTCCCACTAGTGACATTATCTACTATTTGGACACTTGGACCACTGAAAAAACATATTTCCTATTACTAATGGCTATTAAGTAATATTAACATGAGAAAAGAAATGTAATATAAGACATTAAATACCGTATTGCTAAATTAATTAAAAGTTCAACATATCAGATCTTTCATGTGAGAGCTTTGCTAAAGCCTTAATATTGATGTCAGGTTAAGAGATATTTTAAATCAATTGATATTTAAGACTACATCATCTGTTAGAGTCTCTGCAGAAAATGCAACAACCTTGTTAATACTGAGTATAGATCTTTAACGTTAAAATAGTATATCAATTTAATGCTGAGGCATGCTGTAACTCCGAGTAAGAAGGCAGTGTTTCTACAAACATGATTACTAGAGGGGTGGGGGGGTGAAATAGGTGATGGGGATTAAAGAGTACACTTATCATGATGAGCACTGAGTAATGTACAGAATTATTGAATCACTATATTGTACAGCTGAAACTAATTTAACACTGTATGTTAACTATACTGGAACTTTTTAAAAAACCAGGAAAAAATTAAACATGTAAAAATTTTAAAAAATAAAGAAGGTGTTACTTCTAAACGATAAAAGGCAAAGAGCTTGTATTGTGATGGTGCGTAAGGTAATACACTTTGAACTGGCCAGTGTATATATAATAGCTGCTTAGGGAAACCACACGCTTACCAAATCCAGTTATATCAATAGATGATATGCCTGCCTATTAACAGTGAAATCAACCCTTGACTGCTCTGTGTTTAAATGAGGTAGTGGAGTTAGAAAGCCATTGAGCCTGAAGGCTCTGAATATTAACAACCATCCCACTCATGGTTTCCTGGGAGGGGGTCTGGACCACCCTACTGAAACTCAGAGCCAGCTCTCTGGTAAGACGCACTACCACTTTTATACCTCCGAAAAAAATGATATCAGACACCCCCGCAATTAATCACTCCAGAGTTCTCAGCCCTCAGGAATCAGAAAAAAAGGCAAAACAGTCATCTACTCAGTAAATGCCTCTAAGTGGCTACTTCAAAACTTAGGTTAGCTCTTGTGTTACCCAAAGGGAAGTTAGAAGGGAAAGAAAAGTCAATAGCCTTTGGGAAAGAAATTACAAGGCAGACAGACACTATATATTTTAGTACCAATTTTCTTTTTACACATTGAAATGAAGAGTGTACTAAGAGCCCCTTTGCACTTAGTTGCTCTAATATTTACTTACAAATTATTATCTTTAATACTAACAGCACTTTGCAGTTATAAAACACCTTGTTACAAAAAGCTCAAATTATTTCTCCACATATTAATTCAACTCTACTTAAGAACACATCCTAGCGGGGGATGGCTATACCCATATTGAGGGTATAAACAGGGCTATAAATAGGTTTCAAATTAGTCCACTTGCTCAACTCAATCTTTTAAAGCAGGTGAGTTACTCTGTGAGTAACCTGTTGGGTAGGTAGAGGTCTGGCTTTTCTCTTAGAAGCAAAAAGAGGGGGAGTGCTGCTTGGTAATGTGGTGGCTTAATCACAAAAACCTAGTCATAAACAAACAAAAAGTTTGCCCCAATTACTCAGCTATTTTAGGCCAACCAAATTCTGGGTCCACAAAAATATCTGGAAAATTGTTTTGTTCATCCACTTCACATGGCCTGTATAGGGATAACTTCAAGAGCACAGGACTTTTAGCTGGAGCAAAGAGCCAAAGGAGCTAAAGAAAGCAGTGGAGACTGAGAGGTAGAAAGGCTGCCATAGGTCCCAGGGGTGGCCTACAGAACATGTCCTTCCCTCTTCTTCACAGATAGATGCCCAATTAGAATGCATTTAGTTTGATAAGGGCAACAATTTTTCAGTTATTTTGTTCAGTGCTGTCCCCCTACACCCTAGAGAGGGTGAGGTAAATAGTCGACATTTAATTAATTTTTAAATGAATGAATGGATGTAGATCAGCAGTCCTGAAGGTGGACCCGACCTGCTAATTCTGTCAGCTAAACAGGTCTGAAAGGAAAATGTTTATGCCTAAACATCAAAGCATGTGCTCCTTGTTCCTTTACCAGATATAACTTCTGAAATACCTTGTGTAAAACTAAATAGCATATAGGCTGTGTTTTAAAGTCAAAACAAGCAGAAATGAGACCATCATTTTGTCCCTCAAATGTGATCAAAACATCTACAGATTAAAAAAAAAGAAAAGTTAAGAAATAATCAACTTAACTCTTTTAAAGCAGTATAAATTCCATTTGGCAACTTTAGTTCCAAATAAAAATCAAATAAAAATATTACATGTTAGTAAAACCAATAACTATAACTGTAGTGTATTAAACTAAATTACTCAGGTATAGCAAAATATATTCATTTATTGAATTCCATGTGATCTACTTCATCTTTTTATCAGTAAAATATGAGTTCTTAAATTTGATACCTACAAATTGACAATTCATGATCTCTGGTAGTTTAAAACAAGCTTTACAAGAATCCCACCCAGTATGCTTTGCTCCATTCTCCTCTTAAATTCCTCCCTAAAAGTACACAGAATGCATTGCTAATGCATTTTCCATCTTTCAGGTAGACTATATGCCACCTCATGTTGTAAAAGCCCATGTTTTCTCCCCCATCAGTGAGTAGTCTTTCAAATACCTTATAATAGGGGATGTAAACTGGATGGGTATGGATCTGGGAGATGGGTTTTGGCTTCAAACATTTAAAAAACAAATAACATTTAAAATTTGTGACATGTGGCAACACGGGGCAACACAATCCTATGTAACGATAGCACGTAGGAGGAAAACTTACGTGCTATTCTGACATGACCCTATGGATTCCTTATTTTCTGACACCCGGTCTACTTCCTTCATTCATGTTTTCAGTCTGGCTTCTACAGGCCTTTGCTTTTGGATTCTCTGGCTCACAGAGTTCCTACATCATGAAATGTGCATAAAATCTGAAGAGAAACTCAAGAGTCTCTTGTCAGGGAAAGAGCACCATATGGGGCTCTGGAAACACTAGGCTCCATTCCTAGTCATACTACCAGACAGCCATTTTATCTTGGGTAAGCGTCCAAGCCCATTAGAAGAGAGTCAGACAAGACAATCTGTAGATAACTTCCAGACTGGAAATCCCATGATTTCGTATCCCTGTCTCCTTGTTTGCTAGGCTGGCCACCCTTGAACACACAGGAAGTAACCTATGGTAGTGTCACTTGCATGAGACAAGGTGTGGTATATTCAAGAATGAGTTCTAAAATTGCTTATCCAAAAAAACATTTTTAAAAATCTTAGCCTTGTCCTAAGCAATTGTTATCTGTAAAATAATGTATTTTATTTACTAGTTACATATTTTTCCATTAACATGTTCATTAAAAACATCTACCTAGCTATTACCTAAAGTTATCACATATTCCACCAGAGGTATCTGCTTCACACTTTGGGAAAAACTCCCATGTGAAGTCCAAAGTTTATTAAAACAGTTACTTTAGTGGAATTATCAGAACCTTTACAAGACTTTCAAACACCTTCCTATCTGTACCTTCCAGATTACTTTGAGATTGAAAACTGCCATATACTCAAAAATGTTTCTCAGGTGAAATATTTTACTCTATCACTTTACATAAACATCCTGAATCTGATTCACCGGATATGAAAATGATTTGGGAAAAAAACCCCACTAAAACCAGTATCATTCAACCATGGCTCTTGATGAACATAAAGATTCACGAAGATTTTAGCTTAGATGTATACACATACACACACACCAGTTAGCCTGAGAAATTGTTTCTCTCCTGATAATCTAGGTAAGAAGGTTTTTTAAAAGTAAAGCCATTTTTTAAATTTCACATCTCTTCAGTGTACTCACATGCCACAAAAGGTACTTTCAACAAGAAATATACTATTACAAGAGAGGTTAACAACAGCAATCAACTAATACCCTTGTGGATTCCTGCAGGGAGAGATAGAGGAGGACTCCAGGGAAGGACTGTGTCAGTCCAGATCTGTTGCTATTCTTCTCTCTGAGCAATAGCCAGACAGCTGGATGGGAGGAAGAGTCACACACCTTAAATTACCAGATTCACACTTAGCACACACATCATAAAGATGCCAGAGACCATGTTTGAACACATAATTTGTTCTCTTCTGGGAGATGGTGGTTGCCTCCCCCTTTGGTGTCAAGCATGATGCTTGTGTGTGAGGAACTCTACCAATCTGAAAGATGCACAAATGCATTGAATTCTAAGCTGCTTGGAAGTAAAGTTCTTGCACGTGACTGTGTGTAACTGGTGACAAGACTCATTTAGAGGGTCAGGTCTAGTAGATAAAAGTATTTATCTGAATGTCGGGGAGACCTAAATATATTAATCTCAACACAATGCTCAGTAGAAGAAAAGTGAAGTGAAATGATTTCAAGAAGTCATTCAGTATTGTACAGTATTACACCCTACAGTAAGAACTTTAAACCGACCTCCTGGGCAAAATGATTTAATAAAATTGACCTCCTGGGACTCAGGCATCTACCCCAGGTCCTGAGACAATTTAGGATAACACAGATAAATGGTGTGTGGGTATGTCTTGGGAGGGAGAGATCATGAACACAGACATTGGGAGGAGAATCAAGGCAATTCACTACCAACTCTATAAACAGCTACACAATTTGCATATACACTTGTGTACCAACATCTACCATACTAAACACAATATCCATATACACTACTGCAAAAATCTTCAATAAAACAAGACAGTCTACCTCTGGTACCATAATACTCACTTCATTTAAGATAATTATATTTTTAAAGCTTGTTAGGGCAGTACATTAAAGAGCCAAGAGCATTCCTTTTTCTCTGTATCTCTTCATTGATGTAAATTTCTTAAAAATCTGCACAGTAACTTAACAATACCTATGCCAACTATTTTGGAATTAATCCCGGTGTCCTTAAACTCAATATGTTTCACTCATTTACACCATTTTCCTAAGTAGGAAAGCCATGTCTCTTTCAACTACAATATACTCATTCCTCTACTTCCTTATTTACATTTTTTTCTCCAGGGCACTCACATTTCTATCCCTTGATATAGGGTTTCCTTCTGGCAAGATTTAAATCTGTCTTCTTTAGTCCTCTTTGCCAACTGCCTGGTATAGGCAGCTTCTCTAAATTCTGTCATATCCTCAGAATCTGTAGACCCGCATTTTTATATCTAACCATAGAAATACTTTATCCCTTTGCAGTTCTTTCTGAATAGCTCCTCTCAGTACTAAATCATCCTGTTCCTTCCTTGAAACAACAGAGAGATTTCGTGCTAATATGCAGAGGACTCTCATTCCTACTTTGGAATATAGTGAAGACATGAGAAACCATGTACAAAACCCAAAGCCATGTCTAAATCCGATTTACAACTCTACCTCTTTAACTACACAATAAAACAGTCTGATAAACCACTGGAGCTATTAACTAAGTGATATTGAATTGAACATCTCAGGTCATCAGAAGCACTGGTTTAAAACCAAAAGCAGTGCCTGATAACTTTATAATCAAGGGTTTGAAAGCCACAAATTATCAAACCTATCTGTCACCATTATATTTTTTGCATAGAAATAGTCCATAAGTACAAATCATTTTGGTCATGGAAGGATGCACGACTATAAAATAGAGGAATTGTTTCATGTTACTGATTCTATTTACAACAGGGCCTGCTGCCTGAAAAGCCAGGCTATCTACCCAATATTATGAGATTTAGAAAATTAATTTTATACTCTGCATGGATCACATCAAGTACAGTCTACAAGTTCAATAAGGAATAACATTAATATTCAAACTCGAGAATAGGAAGCCACATATACAGAGATTTCCTAATGGTAAAATTTGAGGGAAAAATTAATATTCCAACTTCCATTTAAAAGCTGCCATTCATAACACTACTTTGTTCTGGAATAAGAAGTGGAGCCAAAACAAGCTATTACTGTCATCAAATGGGTACTTACCATCCATCTTCAAGTACACTAGTTGTTAAAAATATATACAAATATTGTCCACTGTTAAGGATATTAGTCTGTAATTATTTTGTGCCATTCCAGCTATCCGGCCAATGCGTATTTTTATTTCACTTAATATTGAAAGAAGAAACACTGCTATCCTTGTACTACAAATATCAATTCTGAAATTAATTTAGCTCTTTCTAGTACTTGTAGTAAAGACACACAAAGGAAATTTACTCACAATTTGGTTTCAGCACATCAAGAAGCCTAAGCATCATTAGTGGTGAGTTTAGTAAAATCTGTAGTTTGTAGTTTTTAACTGAGAGTCTTCACTAGCAATAAACAGTCTGAGATCACAAAAAGAGTGCCATAAAGAAAATTTTCCATGAATTATTTTTAATCTGACTTAAACTCCAAAAGTTGGTCACTTATTTATGGTGTCAGGTATATACAGTTGATCCTTGAACAACATTGAACTGCATGGGTCCCCTTACAGGTGTTTTTATTTTTATAAGTATAGTCCTGTAAATGTATTTCCTCTTCCTCATGATTTTCTTAAAAACATGTCCTTTCCTTCAGCTAATTTTATTTTAAGAATACAGTATATAGGGGCACCTGGGTGGCTCAGTGGGTTAAGCATCTGCCTTCAGTTCAGGTCATGACCCCAGGGTCCTGGGATCTAGCCTGGTGTTGGGCTCTCTGCTCAGTGGGGAGCCAGTCCCTCCCTCTCCCCGTGCCTGCAGCTCTGCCTTCTTGTGCTCACGCTCTTTCTCTGTCAAATAAATAAATAAAATCTTAAAAAAAGAGAACACAGTATGTAACTCATATAACATAAAATATGTGTTAATCAACTGTTATCAGTAAGGCTTCTGGTCAACAGCAGGCTACTGGAAGTTCAGTTTTTGGGGAGTCAAAAGTTATATGTAATTTTCAATTGTGCAGGGACATATAACATACAAAATATGTGTTAATCAACAGCCTATGTTATCTGTAAGGTTTCTGGTCACCATTAGGCTATTACTAATTAAGTTTTTGGGGTGTCAAAAGTTATACACAGATTTTTGACTGTGCAGGGGATCAGAGCCCCTAACACCTCAGTAGTTCAAGGGTCAACTCCATTTCTTAATGAAATCATTTATGGCTTTTCTTTTCCATACTATTAAATAAAACTGTAATTTCTTGGGGGAAAATAAAAACCCTTTGGTACATCTTTTTTTTTTTTAATCAAGCTCTTTAGTATCCTTCATTGAAGTGTACACTCAGTTGTGAATTTTTTTTTGTTTTATTTTTAAAGTAAATATTGTTAGCTTAATACACTTGGATAAATTCTGTTTAGTCACCTGGAATGCAGAATATAAGATAAATTATTCTTACTTTAAAAATTAATATGAACAATCTATACATACATATATACACATCCATAATTTTCAGGTCCCTTCTGCAAACCCATGTCTAGGGTCAAGTGAATTTAATACACAACAGAGCAGGACATCATTATATACCTTATTTATACCTTGATGATCTCTCATAAGAGAAGGTGGCAAACAGATCAAAAGAACAAACATTCCCAGCTTTGTTTGTTTGTTTTTTAGAAGAGCTAATAAAAAAGGGGGAAAGGGAACTGGGGACAAGGGTAGAGAGGGAGGGAGTAGGGATAAAAGATGAATTAGAAGAAAGGAGGAAGAAACGGAGGGAATAGGGAAAGCAGAGAAAGGGAGAGAGGAGAAAGGAAGAAAAGAAAGAATCCTATTAACATTTTGCTTCAGATGACAATTAAATCACATTTCACCCAGTCCCTGGGCAATTTGAAGGGCTGTCCAGGAGTGAGTGAGAGGATAAAATGAAGTGCCATGAGATCATAGACTTTCCTAACCTAGAAATTATCTTGGAAATCACACCTAATTTTATAGGGGAATACTGAGACTCAGAGAGGTAAAGTGGCTTGTTAGAGCTCGCACAGCAGTTTGAAAGAGCTTAACTCAAAGCTTCCACCGTTATTATTGATAATCCACTGAGTGGATACTTTGACAATATGTAATAGTCAAGGCTTGCTAACATTTAAAATCTGCCCAATTTTTCAGGGTTGTTAAATTCATTTTTTGTTCCATCATATTCACTTTGAAGTTATTTTAGAGGTAGTTCACAGAGCTTCAATCTGCACCTCCATTTGCTGACCCAACCTGTCACAGAGGGCTGGAGTGCAGTTTGTGAGCAAGGAGGACCTGCTTACAACTGCTGCTGAGGATGTGGTGAAGTCCTCTTTGTGCCTAGCTGTGTCCCCTCTGGGGACAGACAAAACATTTGCCAAGGTCTCAAAGCATACACTGCCACGGGCTTTATTTTCTACTCATGTGCCTCTTGTGAAGATTTCTTCCACTTTGTTCAACCTCAGCACCTTCTTGATACTGAGGGGGTACTGTAGTTAGAGTAGCATAGAAACTACCTCCCAGGCTGTTGGGTAGATTTCTATGCATGCAAACACATACAGGGACATATTATCTTTACATATAAAATATAAGACTTTTCCTTTATTATCTCGTAACATTTTACATTTATTTTGAAGACCAATTAAATCACCAGGGCTTTAAAAGCACCTCTTACAAGGCATATTTAACACCCATCTGACTTTTCCATCTGTCAAGTGACCAGACCCTAAACTAACCCATGGAGCATCCAATCCCCTTTTCTACAGATTAAGCACAATTGGGGAGACAGTGTCCCAATTTTTAGAAAATAATCAAAACATTTCTTTTTTTTAAAAAAAAGATTTTATTTATTTATCTGACAGAGAGAGACACAGTGAGAGAGGGAACACAAGCAGGGGGAGTGGGAGAGGGAGAAGCAGCCTTCCTGCGGAGCAGGGAGCCCAATGCGGGGGACCCCGGGATCATGACCTAAGCCAAAGGCAGACACTTAACGACTGAGCCACCCAAGAGCCCCAGTCAAAACATTTCTGAAGTAACAGAAGCACACTATAAATCTTGCAAAACCTCTTACAGCTTTGTGGTAACCAGACACAAGAATGTTTAATATCACAGGAGATGAAATTTCTAAATGTTTGAATGAAAAATAAAAACCAAACTTAACTACTTCAGGAAAATACACAAACGGCAAAAATTCCCACTACACACATACACACACACAAATCAGTACTACCTTCTCTTCTTATAATTTTAAACAAGGCAAGATCTTTGCAAGATCGTATCCTTGCCCTAGTTAGAAAAACACCAACAATTTTTGTTTTTTTAAAATAAAGCTGAGGCTTCCTCAGTAACCACCACTTATAAAAGTCAGCTCGGTTTCAGAAGAAGGCATGATGCCATTCTTTTGTTTAGGGGAAATGTAACCATCAAAACTCCTTGCCTGCATTTCAGATTTCAGTGATTCACATCCTTAAACACACTTGTTTTTTTTTTTTTTTTTTCCCCTCCCAGAAAACAGACTTCTCTGCAAGGATAGCCTTGGGACTGTTCGCTACCCAGAGGTTAACACAGCCATTCTCCTTTTGCTCCATCTGGCCATATGTTAAGCATTCTTTATTGGCTTGTTACCTTTTCCCTCCAAACCTGAAGCCCTGACGATGCCTGTGCTCATGTAGACAACCATCTATTTTGAGTCTTTTCTCTCTTATATCGTTCCTATCAACCAAATCTAATGAGAATATGCTCTGTCCCCACCAGTGAGACACTTTCATACTTCACAGCCTGTGGTTTTTCTCTGCTCTGAGACTTATTGCCTATTCAGGAAAATTGTATTTCCACTCTGGAAATTACAGGATCCTCTGGCTCCATGGTCTTGAGCTCATTGAGGGCACTTTGATTCCCTTTTTCAGGTATGAATGATGTCAATCAAATTCATTTTGGTCCATATCAGCTCTGGCCATTGGTTCAAGCAGTTCACACCTTTTATATTCAAATTCTATTCTTACAACAGCTCAATTGCTCTATGTTCAATCCAGGAAGAAAAGTGTGATTTATATTTAGGTTAGGGAAACCCAGACAAAAAATCCGCATTTCCCTTTCCATAGTGATAACAATCTTTAATTTCACTAAGCCATTGATCATTTGAGAGACACCATGCAAACATTATCAACAATATTAATTTCTAATATCATTTTCACGATCAATGCATCTTGCATGGATAACAAATATTAATTTGATAGACTGCATTTGGAGACACATGAAAGATAAATGAACTCAGATTTGAAATTCTTTTTTTTTTAATTAACATTACTTCATAAAAAGTGGCACGTTCAAAAGCAAAACTGAGCTAAAAAATAGACTCTTATGTTGAAACACTGATCCTCAGCATGAAAAAGGAGATATGCAATTTATATGTGCAAATATTTCTGATATATTACTCCCACCCCCCACCTCTGGCAAAGTTTCTAAACAGCATGCAACTGAAAAACAAGAGAAACTTTCCCGTTTCTGCCTTTCTTAGTTGCAGCAGAGAGCTGCAAAATAAACTATCTTAAACAAACTCTGGAAATAATGACACATGCTTCTTTTATATAGAAGTGCATGTAAGATGATCTCTTTACGTATACATTACTTTTACTTACATTTTTCTTGCAGTGGCCAGAGATACAGAAGATAAACATATGCTCTAACCATCCTGAGCACCACAGACAATGCGCCCATGCTTCCAAATTAAAAATAAAACCAATAATTTTTAACTCTATAAAAGCATTCTGAAAGGTCTCTTATTTTCCTGTATGAATAAATTATAAAAGAGATCTGTCAGAAACAGCAAGCTCTAAACAGATTACACTCTGTCTCACCAGCTTGATTCAACAAAGAGCGATGGAATAGCAAATCAAATGCAGCTTGCAAAGTCACATTCACATGGAGCTGTAGGGAGAAAGAGGGGGGAAAAAAACCTAATACTTACAGACTGTAAAGTAAAATGTCCCAGTTTCGCTTTACATGTTACAGCAA
Organism: Eumetopias jubatus; assembly: GCF_037043125.1. Lineage (NCBI taxonomy): Eukaryota > Metazoa > Chordata > Mammalia > Carnivora > Otariidae > Eumetopias > Eumetopias jubatus. The sequence continues at coordinate 173,985,197 of NW_028274807.1, forward strand.
ATCAAACAGAGATTTCAGCTCTCAGCAAGTCCCTGCTTCTACTACACTGATCATCCACGCAGAACAGGCCCTTATGGATTGCTTAGGCAGCTGGGAGATAATGGGACCATATTCTCAGCTGGGACTAGAGATGCTGAACTGCTCTCCGCTGCGTGCTGCATGGCTCTCAGCCAGCATTAATCAAGGAGGACCCAGCTTCGTGGCTGTGTTCCCCAAAGGATCGACATAATTAGCGCATGAATCAAAGACGCACACTGGGAGAATCACACATATCTCTAACTGGCTCTGCTCACGTTGAACTTGATTAGGAATCAAGTTGGTTCCCCGATCAAATTGTTCAACCTTTCAAAAATAGAGAGACTCACACAGCTGTTTATAGATTTCAAGGGAGGGGTAGAGATTAAGGTTTCCTTCCCAATGGGCAATTTATGTAATTCCTCAACTATAGAACATAATTACACTGATTGTTTGGTACATATGGTGGATTTGTCCTGTGATTTGGTTTGTCTGTTAGGGTTTTGTTTTGTTTTGTTTTTTTGCTGCTCCCAGGAAGCTTACAGGCTGCAGGCTCATTTCCCCTATGGAGTTTTTGAGACATGTATTTGTATATTCTTTGCAGGTCTAGACTTTGGGGATACTAGTTGGACTAAAGACGGTCTCTATGGGGGCATTTTATGTCCCCAAAGATTGCATCTTCTTGAGTACTGGCAGTCCAGCTCATTCAAAACAGAGGGTTTGCCATGGCACTTGGGACACCAAGTATTCTAAAAGGAACTGTGATGTTGATTGTGCTTACATAACTGAAAGAATGCTCTTCATTACTCATCCACATGGCAATGCAGTCAAGAGTTACAGAGTAGCAGGACGGGCTTGGTTTGGCAAAGTAGAGATTTTAGTATTTGAATGTGAACATTTTTAAACAGAACACTTTACCAAAACAGTCCCACTACACTTTTGCCCATATATGCTACCTGCTAGCCCCTGCAGACTTTTCTTTAATGTAAATTTGACCTTAGTTAAGCAAATCTGAGTTAGGGATGTAAAACACTCCATGTGAGAGAAAGAAGACTCCTCTCTGGTGTCACTCATTAAAAGGTTGTGATCAAGGCACCCATGTGGTGATTTAAAGTTCTACACACACAGAGCATCTAGAAGTTAATGATCCTGTGTGATAAAGGGGCTAGGGGAATTTAGGGAGCCGGAAAACCTGAGTTTTAATTCTCACCTTATAAAAATCAGGTGATCTACAATAGAACCCTTTGCCTTTCTGAGCGTTAGTTTTCTTATCTGTATCATAGGGCTTGGTGCAGACCTTTGAGGGCTCTCACAGGTATAGCATTCTATTTGTCCTAAGAATTAGAAAGCAGATCTCCATTAGCTTACACTTCTAACAGCAACCAGAACAATGGGAATAAGATAAAGGTGTATTTAAACAAATAAACAAACAAAAAACCTGTCCCAAATGCAGGGGCCTCTGTTACTTTTGTGGGTCCCATGATAAATTGGCTAATAAGCAGCTATTTTAGAGAATGGAAGGCATCATGATTATGAAGTGTAAGTAAATTATAAATGTGTGAAAGAAAAAAAAAGGCTGTACAGAAAATAATTTTATCTAATTCTATACTAATTATGTCTACCTGACAATAAAACCAGATGAAAAGCCAAAAGTCAGGTAGATGTTTATCTTCATGAGCCAACTGCCAGAGTACTACACTTCGTGGGGAGTCTTTTTTTAAAAATTTTTTTTATTGTTATGTTAATCACCATACATTACATCATTAGTTTTTGATGTAGTGTTCCATGATTCATTGTTTGTGCATAACACCCAGTGCTCCACGCAGAATGTGCCCTCTTTAATACCCATCACCAGACTAACCCATCCCCCCACCCTCCTCCCCTCTAGAACCCTCAGTTTGTTTTTCAGAGTCCATCGTCTCTCATGGTTCGTCTCCCCTTCATTCTTCCCCTCCTGCTATCTTCTTTTTCTTTTTTCTTAACATATGTTGCATTATTTGTTTCAGAAGTACAGATCTGTGATTCAACAGTCTTGCACAGTTCACAGCGCTCACCATAGTACATACCCTACCCAATGTCTATCACCCAGCCACCCCATCCCTCCCACCCCCCACCTCTCCAGCAACATTCAGTTTGTTTCCTGAGATTAAGAATTCGTCATATCAGTGAGGTCATATGATACATGTCTTTCTCTGATTGACTTATTTTCGTGGGGAGTCTTTTTATATTTAATTGAATTGTTCCACCTTTCTTATACTATTCGAAAGTAAAGAAAGGTAGGGCTTCTCCTCACATTATCAGTTACCTTACTTTTGTGGAAAAATGTGTATCAACAAGGTCAAAATAACCCAAATTGTCCTAGGGTTTTGGTACTGGCCTTAGGGAGTAAAGGGAAAATTGATACTTTTTATGATCCCTTACTCAAGAGCCACTCCAAGGACAGAGGATCTCCTGTAAAATGCATCCTGCCAGACCTTTTCATGTCCATTACCAACTCAGTTATTCCAAATCAGATACAAGGCCTCAAGGAGATTCACTGTCAATAGTTAATAGCAATAAAACAAAGTGGAGGATGGTGAAACAGTTTAAAAATTTTACTTAACTTTTCAGTAATTTTTTGTTGGTTCAACATGCTTTTGTAAGTATTTTCAATCCAATTTCTCTAAGATAACCTATTTCCTTATTTCCTTGGGTATTGTTGCAATTTGGCATAAGTTGTATAATGATTGGCATAAATTTCATGTTTGTTATTTTTATCTGGCTCATTATTATTGAGACTTTAGCACATCTACTTCACGCAGCTCATGTGAGGTGCTGACAAAAATAGGTTAATTAAATAGCAATTGTGCCTCTCAGTCATATTAGCAAACATATTGCTGAAGTAAATGAAAAAAGGAGCAAATTAAAACATAACGTGTTTATTCAGTGGTACAGTCGAAATAAATAGTTTAATTGGTTTTAAGTTCTATTCAATCCCTGTTTGGCTGGTAATTACTTTGATTCATCTTTGATTATGATATGTAATAGATTCACTTTGACATCATGTGATTTGCACTTGTTTCTAATGGTAGGTGATAATTACTAGCTAAAAATTTCTAACTTCCATCAATTCTTCATACATTTCTCCCCTGAGACATACCATTTAAAATATGAAGTGGTTTATAATAAAAGCCTAAATCTGGAAAATGTCTGATATTTTTTTTCTTTAAGGTCAAAGCCAACATTAATGTCAAAATAAATATAGCAAAGAAGAAGAGAAAAAGAAAAATGATTAGCAACTATAAACAAAAGAAACTGTCTTCACAGAGATAGTATAACCTGATATATTACCTCAGAATGTATTTCAGAAGCCAAAATATATACAGAGATTGTTTTAGACTTTGCATAGAAATTGCAAGAAACCGCATCTCTTTGGGACTCTGAGGAGTCTGCAATTTTAACACTCTTGTCAAGGCTAATAAGAACCTGGGGAATGGGGCTCCTGAGGTCTCTTTCTGGCCATAATACAAGATTCAGCAAGTTAAATACAGCTCTGAGCCTCAGCAAATCTAGGGGCAAAATGAAAGTTATGGCAATAATTTCCCAACAGGTTGAAACTTAATCAATATTTTTTAATGTTTTGGAATCTTCAGCAGTAAGTCACCTGATATGCATACAACTGCTCATTGTTTCTTCTAGGATGTGTTCTTATTTCCTATTCCTTGCCTCACTCACTAAAAGAGTCAAAAGCTAAGACAACTGTGACATTTCTCCAGCTGAGAACAAAATTTCAAAGGAATGAATGGTTCAGAAATCACTGCCCAGGGCACCCACTGGAATGACAATCTAAGCAGCTTGACTGGACTTTCTTTTCCAATCAAAAGCAATGGAGCCAGTAATAAAATAATCAAGAAGCAAGACAAAAGTATGGATCCACATGAGAAAGTCTGTGGCCTTATTTGTTTTCCAAGAAGTAATCAGATTCCTGTAACAATGACTCACAGAGACCAGGGTCACAAAATTAAAATAGTCTATGGAAAAAAAAACAGCCCATTTTATGTCACAATGACATAAAATTGACCCAAGAGCTAGATAAAAAACATAATATGCCTTAATATTTATCTGCTGTCAATTGCTCAGACATGTGGAGTAACCATTAGCAAAAAACGTCCATTAATTTAAGGTGTGCATGTACATGCCTGTGTGTGTGTGTGTGTGTGTGTGTGTGTGTGTGTGTGTGTGTGTGTGTGTGTGTGTGTGTGTAGAGGGAAAGAGTGAGGCTGGAGGGACAAACTGTAGAAAAATTGTTTTTTAAGTGGTATTTCTCATTTACTTTTGGGGGTAGAACTGATTTATCCTTATTATATTGGCTAGAGAACACATACAAATTTTCTTATCATCTAAAAAGAAAAAATCCTTTTACTCAGAAGATGCTGATTTTCCTTTTAACAAAGAGAGGAATCTTTGAAAGATTGGTTTTAAACTGTCACAAGAGAAGGGGTAGGTGGATGCTACTGGCATCTAGTGGGTAGAGGCCAGGGATGCTGCCAACCATCCTATAATGCATAGCCAACTCTGAAAAAAATTATCTGGCCCAATATGTGAATAATGCCACATTTGAGAAACCCTGACCCGAGGGAACCATGTGGGATCCTCATAGTTAGAATTCCTAAGAATTCAGACCTGAGATGAAAAATGGACCAAGTTTAAATGGGGTTGTTCTAAGTATAGCTGCAGTAGCAATACAAAACACTGTTTTGTCTTGGAAGTAACTTTAGACTTTTCAGTATGCTTTCACAAAAGTTACCATATTCAGTACAATGAGCTAGCTCCAAAACCAAGAAAGTACTATAATTCCAAGTCTATCACTGCAAACAAGCAAGGCCCTAGAACAAATAACAAGTGGCAGCATCACTAAAAAAGTCAAATCCTAACAAGTTACCCAATATGACCCTCACCTTCCTGTCCCGTTTCTCACAAAATAAAGTAGAACAGATAAAAATGAATCTCAATCCAGTATCTGGGTTACCCTTTCCCACCGGACCCTGCCATGGGCACGAAAGAAGACAACTCTTTAGCTAGCTGAGCTCCATGTAATTCCATACACATGTTTTCTTTCTATCTCTCTGTCCCTAAAAAATGGACATCCTTTTCTATGTTCCCATGTCAGGAATCTGATCTTACTCTTGAAATAGATAGTAGAGAGTTGGGGTTAAATGCAAATATGCCTCAATTTATGGACTTTCACTAGGAACTCAGTTTTTAAAACTCTTGTTTACTTACTCATTCAACAAAAATTTACTGAGCACCCACTAAATTCATTGTCCATTTAAATTACTGGGGAGAGAAAAAAAATCTCTTAGCATCTGCTTTCCTTATAAACTTTATCCATTTAACATTGTATCCCCTACATCATCTTGCCTGGCTCAGAAAAAGTTTACTGCATTTCTCATCATCCACTAAGGTCATTATTATTTATAATCAGCTTTATCACTAATGTAGTGCCCTGTAGACTCTTCAGCTCTGGCGCTGAGCTCTTTGTTGGCTTCAGGGAGGGTAGGCGCTAGGTAGATGGCAGGGGCTTTTCATTTTATTCCTTGCCATCCCTTCCATCAACTGCAAAAAGCCTTGTGTAGGCTTTTACAGGAGGGGACTCAGTTCACCTTTGTTTCTTAAAGGGAAACTATCTCCCCTTAGATCTGCTGCAGATGGAACAAGATGAGGAAGAAGGTGTTCAAGAATTAAGACTGGCAGAAAGAGAATTAAATCCAAAAAGGTCTTTATTTCTTAAGATTACCACAGTGTTACATCAGAAGAAAAGTGAATAACTGATTACTCTAAGCAAAGTCTGTTCTTAACATTTCATGGAGTGTGAAAGAGGAATAAAAGATGCTTGCTTTCTTTTGTACATGCTTTGAGAAAATGGGTTACTGTTTTTTTTTTCCCCCTAAATGCATCCCAGATACAGAGGAACGGGCTTAATTTTAGAACAACATGAATCAGGGAATTAGGCAGAATTCAAGACTCTCTTTAAGTAGACATTTTAAGAGTTCTTTTCAGGGAAACCACTGTCTAAATTCATATCTTTCTACCCTCTTTGTCAATATGATGTAGGAATATTGCAAACAAATGGCAAATATAGCAAAATCAACCTTTAATTCTAGGAATCCAGAATCTAGGTAATCTACATGATATAGCCACATAATCACATGTAATGTTAGAGTATAAATCCACCCTCATGCTAAGTGATATATTTAGTTGGGTCTCTGCAATTTCAAAATAAATTTTCTTACTGCTTTGGTTGGTGGGTGGGGGAATATTACAGATTTAATTCTGAGCAGTGCAGAATGTAGAAGGATGACTTCTGTCCAGAGATATGTATTTTTTTCTGCCATGGACTATCATTATTTCAGGTGCTTATTAAGTGTCAGACACAGTTACACATTTTCCAATGATTATATACTTTAATCTTCACCACAACCCTATGAGGTAGGTGTCTTTACTGCTCTCATTTCATAGATAAAGACACTGAGAACCAAAGATGTTGGATATGTTGTCCAAGGGCTCATAGCTAATATGTGGCAGGTTTGGGTTTTCTAAAACTTTATCATGCAGAACATTTATTTTTCTTTGTTGACAATATTTTCCTTTCCAATCATGTTCACTACCGAAAATAGTCCTCAGTGTGTTTGCCCAGAGTAAACCAGAGGTTCTAAGTTTGTAACTTTGAAACAAGCTGGTATAAAGTAAAGCAAGTGTATTAAACCTTAAAATTGTTGGGTAGGGTTAACCTAGAGTAACATATAAAATGTAATAACTTCGGACAAGATTACATAGAACACTCAGTTTAAAACTGATTATCTGGATTACCCTTTGGCTAAAAATTTTTTTTGAAAAATTATAAACTTACAGAAAAGTTGAAAGAATGATTTAATGAATACCCATATGATTATGTCTCAGAACTAATGTAAACATTTTGATATTTGCTTTCTCTTTTTATTCTCTCTCCTCTCCTTTTCCCTCTTTCCTTCTCACTGTTATACTTATTTTTTTTTTTTTTCTGAATCATTTAAGAGGAAGGAGCAGATATCTTGGCACTTTGTCCTTAAATAATTCTCCAAAGAATTCACCACATAATGATTTTTCAGCTTTACTGATGTATAATGGACAAATAAAATGGTAAGATACTTCAAGTGTACAATGTGATGATTCACCAAACAATATTCTCCCAAAAAACAAGGATTCTCACCTACATAACCACAAAGCCATTAACCAGTCCAAGAAATCTATCCCTGACAGAAAATTATCATTTACTATAGTTTCTATGTATAAGTACATTGTATTCTCAGTGCACTGCATTATGGGGTAGGTATTGTCAGTTTGTCCTGTTATTGGTAGTATTAATTTTAATCAACAGACTCCTCCCTTATAAATATAAAGGTATCATTTTACTTTTGTAACTAGTAAGTAATAATTGGAGAATACTTTGAGAATATATAAGTGCCATGTTCTCCAATAGCCTTCAACCTTGTCATTTTAGCTTACACTGATGAACCCTGACCAATCAATTTTTGCAATGATGGTTATAAAATATCTGGATTTGCAAACCTCAATAATCAGCCAATTTCTATTTTTAAAGGATACCAACCCACTCACTTAACCCCCTCATATAACATCAGAGCGATGGTAATGGGTGCCACTCAAAAAATACAAAGTTTCTGAAGTTTTCTCAGAAATCAAAGCCAATGACAACTCATCAAGCTAGTCATGAAAATTTCTTATCATTTCCAGAAAACATGAAGATAAGCAGGAAAATACAAAATTAACCACTTCTTTTTAAGGGAAAGAGGGAATCTGCCAGGATAAACCCAGATATCACTCCTCATAGTAATGTCTTAAGTTGAATAATGAGACATCCTTCTCCATGTCTACTAATGCTACCCTTATCAGAGTAGAATCACTTTCAACTTCTGCAGAATGCACTCTATTATTAAGGAGCCAAAGAGTTCCTTTCAGACATTTTTAACTGTGCCATTTATTGATCTCTAAACCATTCTATTTTGTTGTAGCATTTTTCACCTGGAAATGAATAAAAAATGAAAAGCCCTGGTTGAAATCCATTCTCCACACTGATGTCAAAGTGCCCTTTCCAAAATAGAAATCTAAACACATTATCCCCCTGTTTAAAATCTTTCAATGGATCCCTATCAATTACCTGGTAAAACCCAAACAGTACCAATTCATACCAAGTTCCCTTTCTAATGTCCTCCTTTGACCAATGATTTTTCCCTCTTCCTTGAAAATTCCATGCAAATATATTTTTTCCTTTGCCTAAATGCTTCCCTACCCCTACAAGCTTCATTGGGAAATATTTTCAATGTTTTAGAGAACTTAAATACAAAATATAAAACCATAAATCTTTTAGAAAAAGCATAAGAGAAAATCTTTAAGATCTAGGGCTGGGCAAATAGTTCTCAGATTTGATACTGAAAGCATAGTCAATAAAAGGAGAAATTGATAAATTGGACCTTATCAAATTAAAAACATTTGCTCCGAGAAATGCTCTGGTAAGAAGATGAAAACACAAACCATATCCTGAGATAAAATATTTGCAAACCACATATTCATTAAAGGATTAGAATCTATAATATATGAAGAACTGTAGGACTAAATGGTTGAAAAAATACAGTTAGAAAATGGGTAAGAGAGTGGCTGGGTGAGAGACATTGGGGAGGGTATGTGCTACGGTGAGCGCTGTGAAGTGTGCAAGACTGTTGAATCACAGATCTGTACCTCTGAAGCAAATAATACATTATATGTTAAAAAAGAAAGAAGATAGCAGGAGGGGAAGAATGAAGGGCGGGAAATCGGAGGGGGAGACAAACCATGAGAGACGATGGACTCTGAAAAACAAACTGAGGGTTCTAGAGGGGAGGGGGGTGGGGGGATGGGTTAGCCTGGTGATGGATATTAAAGAGGGTACATTCTGCGTGGAGCACTGGGTGTTATATGCAAACAATGAATCATGGAACACTACATCAGAAACTAATGATGTAATGTATGGTGATTAACATAACATAATAAAAAAAAAGAAAAAAATGGGTAAAAACTCCCAATGAACAGACATTTCACTGAGGAGGATAAACAGATAAGAATATGAATGGATGTTCATTAGTTATTAGGAAAATGCAAACTAAAATCATAATGAGATATAATACACACCTGTCAGAAAAACTAAAATTAGAAAAAAGGAAACATTAAATGCTCGGGAGAATGTAGAGAAAATAAATAACTCACACTCTGCTGACAGGGCTTTAAAATGATACAGCCACTCTGGAAAACATTTTGGTAATCTCTAAAACAACAAAATTATAATTACCACAAAACCCCAAAATTGCTCTCCTGTTATTAACTAATATGTTGCCACAAATGCAATCAATATTTTCTAAGCATCTATCAAATTCCATGTGGTAAACATTCATATATATTTGCAACAAGTAGATTATAAAAATAAAAAATAAAATGGTAATATTGAACGGTCTTCATATTCATATTTCATTATATAAACTTTTTATCAATATTGACCTAATATATTCCAATGGAGAATTTCAAATTATTTCATCTATTTCTACTTTAAAGAACAACTGATTATTGGTAGCGTGGAAACACAATGAGAGGGAAAGAGAACCAGTGGGAAAGTAAATAAAAGAGAAGATTCATTCATTCAACCCATATTTATTATTCATTAAGTGCTAATCACTGTGTTGAGTGCTGGTGAGCCAGACAAACAGATGACAACAATTAGGGAGTTTATATCCTGGGGAGGGAGAAAGACAACAGATAAGTAATCAACAGGTAAATTCAATAATTATAGATTCTGCAAGTGCTCTATAAGAAATAAGGGAGTCATAAGACAGAAAATAACAGAATTTGGCACTTCAGTATTCAACATGGTTGGCAAGATCAGAAAAATGGTATTAAAGAAGTTACCATTAAAAGCAACATTAATAGAAAACGTGAAATTTTTATATGCCATAGTGCTGGGATATAATATTCACATGCATCTTATTAGAATAGACCCACTCCAACTCCCAAATCCCTTCAGTATGGCTTAGGTTTCTATATGTGTACACTCATGAACAAAGGGCACTAAATTGTTCACTATATGTGTCAATGTGAGAACCACTAACAGTGTTTATAAAAATGTACCAAACTGGATTTTCCAGACATAATGATGAGTTAAGTCATTTGAAGGTGCAAATGCTATGGGAATACAACCAATGGGGTGTAGACTCTAGGTAGTCTGGAACCAGTTCAGAGGGATCTGAGATGTCAAGTTAACGATTTTATATGTGATTCATTAAGGGAAGATGACTGTCCATTAAAGTTTTGGGATTATTGATGATAAAAAATGATGACATCAAATAGTAGTAAAGAAACACAATGAAATACACATGTAAGAAAAGGAAGCATTTATTACCCATGCTATATCTTCCCCTTTGAAGGGATAATGGTAGAATAATACTTTTGGACTTTTCCCCATGAGTCTGGAAGAAGAAATGGGACATAAGCACCTCATTTCCTTCTTCTATTCTTTCTTCAGAAACCTATACTTCTAAAAGGGTGCATTCTGTTCTGCTTTCTGACCATGCAGCACAGAGCCTGTCCTTTGGAAACAACAACAATTGTCCAGATGTACAAGTAACTGGATGGATAAATCTGTTTAATTTAGGGGTGAATTATTGCCACTCTTTCAACAAATCTATGCTATATTTTCCCTTTACCAGTAATAAGTGTTGTATTTTTATCTCTATTAGTGTGATTGCTAAGTATGTCTCCTAATCGATTCTAAATTTTGCAGGGAAATAGGGCATTGTTCTTAAGCCTCCTAAAATCTCCAGATAGGTTTATCCTGGAATATCTAAGAATTTACAATATCCCAATAAAAATGAAATGATCTGATTAGAAGCAAACATGTTCAATTAAACCAAATTTTTCTATAAGCATATTTGATGTCATCAAGAATAAATGGCTTTCTTACTGGTAGAATTTTGCACTGCCAATATATTTTTGGCTGACATGAAAAAGTTGAGTTTGTATCTACAGGAAACATTAACTTTTCTTTCTTTTATAACTACTAGTACACAGAAAGTATAGTATGGTAACAATGGATATCTCCTAAATAGAGATGGCTTATATCTTTTAAAATCTAACTTTTCTGGGCAAGCCCATGCACAAATCTAACTGCCATTGTCATCTGGATGGTTAGGGACAGAAGACAAGTGACAAGATCTGCATTTCAGCCATGTATTGTGGATCACCATCTGCTTCCTCTCTGTGCCATGTTCTAATGGCTGAACTCTGGATCCAATGTGAAGCCCTTCCTATCAAATTACTCTGAGAGGCTGAAGTTTGCTACTTTTTAGACCAGGGTTATGTAAAAAATGTACTGTATACAACACTAAAATAAGCAAATGTTTTCAGGGATTAATTCATTTATTAAGTATTTATTGAATAACCCATATGTGTAAGTGGCTGGGGATTTAATGCAGGTCTAGACTTGATACTTGCTTTCTAGGAATTTGAGGACCCATAGAGAAGTATAATCATATAGATAAGTATTTTAAGAGAGTATTTACTAAAGTCCTTTGGGAATTTAGAAAAGAAAAAAGATTATTTCTTACTTGACACTTTAAAAAATGCTTTGGGGAAGAAGTGGTATTTGAAATGGGAACTTGAAGTATCTGTCAATTTTAGACATTCAGAGATTGCTATTAAATGTTGATTATGATGTTGAAGAGAGGATTTAAGATAATCTTCTATTTTAGCTCTTCCACAATAGAAGTCCCCCTCTAAATAAGTATCACCTTCCCATTCTGGACACAGTCTCTGATATCTAGATTTTATTGAGGATTTAAAGGACCATCTCTCTGAAAAAAATTTGTTTGCACAATTACAATTTTTCATAAAATATCAAGGAATTCATAGACTTTCAGTTAGGAAATTCTGCTTTATATCAAGGGAAGATTTTTAATAAATAATATACAGCATATAAATAGTAGTTTACATTTTTTTCAAGACCTTTTACATTATTACAATATGAAGTAGTAGTAAGGGCTTTATCATTGCCCCCATTTTTCAAATAAAAAGATGAGATACAGAGAAATCAAGTAACTCTTCCAATATCATGAATTTCCTTGGGATTTTCTGGGATGATGCCAGTACTTATTATAATGCCTCCTTAATCTGCTGAAATTCTACATTTTTATCATTCATCTGAAACTTTCCTCTATCCAAACTGGTTTAACTACATGTGAGAGAAAAATCAAAATGATAATAGCTCAAAATAAAAAGAGGTTCATTTCTCACCCACAAGGGAGAAAAAAATCCTAATAAGCAATCTAGGGCTAGTAAAGCAGTTCCACAGTCATCAATTAAGAACCTAGGTTGCTTTTTTCATCCCCACCCACCACTATTCTAGCATTACTTTAATCAAGATCACCTCTTGGTCCATGATGGCTTCTAGAGCTCCAGCCATCAAGTTGGCATTCCCAGCAGTGGAAAGAAGGAAGTAGAGTGGAGGACTGGAAAGTACAATTTCTAACTACATCAACTCTCACTGAAGAGACTTCTCAGAAGTCCCTCCAGATATTTCTGCTCATATTACATTGGATAAAACTTAGCCACATGGTCATATTAGTTGTAAACATGCTAGCAATTACAGTATTTTATCTAGGTACACGGATGCCCTAAATAATATGGGGGTTCTGTTATTAAAGAATAAAGGAAGGACAGATATGACTGGCAACTAGCAGTCCCTCCCATAATCACTAACCAACACTAAATACTCAAGGTAACAACAAAACTGTGATCGTAGAAATCACTGAATGAGAATTCTGAAGATGGGATTTCTGGTTGATGAGAAAACATCTACTAGATCTGTGTGTGGTTTGGGTCTCCTGATTTGTAAAATAATGGAAACCGGAGATTAGAGTGCCCCTCAGGTATCCTCCAGCCATTGAGGTTTTAGAAGAGCTAAAATAAAATATGTTACCTCATCACCTTATGTCCTGAACAATGACATTCTGCTCTGTCAACTATTCCCACATCTGAAAATAGTATAACTTAGAATCTGTAAGAATAGTAGAGTAGCCCCACTGATTCAATTATTTTAGAATAGATATTCACTAAAAGAAAAAATAAAGAAAAAGAATAAGAAAGAATTTTTCCTGGGAGTTGAGTATAAATGGCAACTTTATCATCTTGGTACCAAGAGAAAGATACTCTGTATATTATCTTCTTGATATTTGGGGTGGGGAATGGAAATTCAAAATCAAAATGAAACATTTATGCTTATAATTTAAGAACTTTAAGATTCTAACATTAAAACGTGCAGCTGTTTATAAAAACTATCATTTATGCAAGTAAAATATTCAATCAGTAAAAACAGTTCTTAATGCCCCCAGGATAATCAATTCTTTTGTTTATAGAATTAAATCTGTGTAACAATATAACCATCAAGTCTTTGTGCCATCTTCCTATAAAACCTGATAGAATGAAAAGACTATAGACAATACTGCTTGAACTATAAACTGCCACCATACTTCAGATTTGTTAATTAGGGTACAAGCATGTGATTCTTTCTGAGCATTACCAAAGAAGGCAGCTAATCCACATTTATCTGCTTCATTGTTCTCCTCTTTAATTTATTGCAGTTTCTTAAATGGAAGGACCCAGACTGTCATAAAAAGGAATTAAATAGAAAACTAAGTAGAAAATTTAATAATGAGCCAAATGGCTGACTTTTCTTTTTAATTATTTCACCAAAGAGGAAAAAATATCCATTAACAACAATATGGTCACCTATTTATCTGTAAAATATAGGAAAGCAGAAGGGAAAGGAATGGCTGATCCCAGTTCTGAGATCTCTACAACAACATACCTAGAACAGAATCTGCTCTCTCGTTCTGCCAACTTGGAGCACTGAACAAGATCTCCCCCACGCTATTCTCAATGGGTTATGACATCCCTGTTCCAGTGTCTTCAAACTGCCTCCATAGATTTGAGATAAGCCTCCAGGACAAAGCTCAGCCACCTGACTCAGTACCCTAAACTATAATCTTTCTGAAATTTGGTACATGTTTAGAAGGTAGGATTCACAAATATCATACAAAAGGTGTTATAGTAAAAGAGTATATAAAACACCTGCAAAGCATATTAGCCACCTCTTCCATTAAATTCCAACAAGATTTATTAAGCACCCATTAGAGGCGAGGCACTGTGATAATAACCCAGAAAGCAACATTTTCTTCTTTCAGGGAACTTTCAATCCAATGATTGTTCAATAAATTTAGAAGGGTGCCTAGAGATGTTCTAAAAAAACAACGAAAACCAGAACAATATAATACAGCCTAAATTGCCATATTATCTAATTCACAGGTAGGAAATAAGGTATGGAAGACTTAAAAAGAAGCCTTGTTTGAGAACTCTACAGTATAGATATGTGAGACAACATGCAAACTTGTGAAATGCTTCAAAAATAATCACAGAGAAGATACCAGTATAAAGCACCAGAGTGCAATAAAACCATCACAGCAGGTTCTCCATGATGGAAGATTTACCTCCTCATTCTTTAAGACAGAGTAAAGGCCTATATCAATCAAAAGAATTTGGATTATGGGAATGAAGATACCTTTTTAGGCATACTTCCAAATATCAGAAATTATATATACTAAAACTACAGTTAGATTTTAAGCACACTTGAAAAGATGCATTAGATGACATAGTTTAAACTAAATGAAACAAAGTTTAAAAATGAAATTTTAAAGTCTATAAATATTAGATAATGATATCGCTTTTATTAGGCATAAGCAACATCATCTGTTTTCTCCAAGTATTTTACCATGAAAGTGCTTACCCATTCACAAAATTTAATTTTAGAAAAGGGATCATAATTACCAATATACCCACCATCTACATTCAACAATGGTTGACATTTGACTATACATGTGTGCATTTGTATTTTTTTCTTTCCATTTCATTTGTTGACCCACTGGTGAGTAAAGCATCTGGTAAGGAGGACATGCTAGTATAGAGATTTCTTAATCTGTTACTCTTTACTGACTTGGTTCTTTAATTTTTAGAGCTAACTTTATTTTTATTTATAATGATACAGGAATGCATGCATGTGGGGTGGATTTGTTATTACCACAGTAAGTTGTTTTCTGCACATGTTTTCTGAGCACCTACCATGTACTAGGTGGTATAGTGGATAAAACAATTAATATTAGACAATCTCTACCCTTAAACGCCTTTTTAAATTGATTCACTAAATATATGGCTTAAGGGAAAACAAATTTGAAGTAGATCACTATTAAAAACCCATGGAACTTTATAACTAGCACATTGACAAAAACAATTATTGGTGCCTCCCTAAGAAACTGTGTTGGATAACCTAGGCAGCCAGCTGAGCATAGTTAGAAACTGCCTAGGTGGTAATTAAGAACAGACAAAAACATGAGAGAGGGCATGAGGGTTTCTTGCGCTGAGACAATGCAGAAGGCAACAAGCTTTGGGTATTTAGGGCTGCTACTAAGATGGGCCCAGGAGAAAGAAGTGCTGCCTGACACAAGAAGAAAGTTCCCCTCAGATGGGAGTGTGCCTTTCTAGGGAAAAAGTCCCTCGCACAGATATTTAGGCTTTTTTTTCTTTTTTCTTTTTTGTCTTTCCTGTAAATAGAGTTGAGAATGCTCTTGTCTATGCAGCTGTTGGCTGAGAGCTTTTCCCTTTCCTGGTGAAGATCATAATTTAATCCTACTATTTCAGCAACCTTTGCTTGGGAAAATATCATACGATCAATTATGACTTCCACATTTCCCTACTTATCATTTGCCTATGCAGTTATGGGTGTTTACAGACACGTGTAACAGCAGAACAAACTGTATATTTTACAGACACACACACATATGCACACACACACACACACATTCTTTTATAATAAAGGTCAAATAAGCAAGATAGATGGAACCAATATTCCTCAGAGCATTCCTTGTTCCTTAGAGAATATTTCCCAGTTTTCCTTAGAGAAAATGAAGAAAACAAATATGGAAGGCTGGAAGGGAGAAAAAAAACATTAAATTCCATAATTTTCCTAAACAGCTAAATATATGATTATTCTAGGCACAAAACATTATGCCCTCCATCAGAATCTTTAAAACTTAGCAACATGTAGAAAAGGCCCTCTTAAGAGTGACCGATGTAACTGGTCCTGTTCTGGAGTGCGGAGGTTCTAAAATTAGTGCATAATGCTTCCTACACTGGACATAAGGTGTTCCTCTTTAAACTTGCTACATTCCTCAGAACATGGTACGTTGGAAAAGAAAAAATAACTTCTGTGTTTCTTTTCATTTCGGCTGTTGCGAATGGGGACTTTCAGCCAGCAGGGAGGACAAGGTCTAGCACAAGGGGATGGGAAAATAAACAGTGGCTGTGAGAGTGTAGGCTTCTTCCACCTCCTCAATTTCATTCAAGTAAGGAAAGTTAGGAGAATAATGGAAATTCTCTGTTTCATTCGGTACTCAAATCTTGGTGGGATCTGGAAAGAGCCTTAATCACTATGGTGACTTTTATTAGATTCAATATGATAATTCTAGAATGCTTAAACATCTAATGTCTTTTGTTGAGAGGGCAAAAATAATTTTCAACAAGTTTCTTATCCTCTGAAGATTGGCAAAAGCTCCCAAATGATCCGTTAAACTGAGCTATTTCAATATTTCCCCAGAAATAAAGTGAATCAATTCATGCTAGTGTGGAAAATATTTCAACATAAAAACTCACAGAAAAAAAATGCAAAAACAAAGCAAGGCTTGATGCCAGGAAAATATCTGATGGAAATCAGCATGTCTCTGTAGAATGATACAAAGATGAATAATTTGGGTTCTATTGTATTATTTATCATTCCTTTTTATCTATGATTCCAGACTATCTATTATTAAAAATGGAGTCCACATTCAATTTAAATAACATTATGCTAGTTGCTCTTCTCACTTGTAAGCATTCATTTCAATTGAAGGGAATGGTAATGCACTAATGCAAAGAGAAAACGATGCATTGCCATTGAATGCTACTACACAAGCTCTCAAAGTTCAGACTTGTTTTATACATTTTCCTAGCAAACATGAAATTAGATTGTTAACTGTTAAGCCTCTGCATCTAAACATCTTAGATAATTATCAATAGTTGTACTTCAAGGGTAAGTAACTGTAAAACGTGCCGTGCGGCTAATGCCCAAGGAAATAAATCTGTATTAGGGATAATTACAGATAGTTTAATTGCTATGGGGATGTTAATTGACAAGGTACCTACAAAGAAAAGGAGAAGATAGAAATGTTTTTCATCTGGGGCTGACCCACAGGTTTGCTAAACCTACCTTCTATGTATGTGCAGTCTTAAAATTCACTGAGTAATAATTTAGACTCTATAATTTCATGAACAAATAAAACTTACTGCTACATGTCACTTGTTTTTGCAAAAATTAATTTGCTGCAAAATGCTGATACTATTTCTTTCCAATTCTGTATGTGGCAAACCTCATAGATTAGAAACTGAAAGGAGAGTATAAAAGAGGGTTTCTCATGTATTTCTAAAATTACAAAGATAGAAGAGAGATCAATATTGATGCAGCATCCCGCCAAAGGCTTTTAAACTTTCCTAGTCACACAATCTACCGTATAGGGAAAAAAGGTAAATGTTTATCAAATGCTAACACATTTTTAAGTGTTTATATGTATTTGCATTATGAATATACACAGATACACACACATTTCACTTTAGTTTGAAGGAAATCATCTATGGTAAAGGGTAACCAAAAATGCTGATATTATCCAAGGACTATAAAGTTGACTGTGAGCTTCTTAAACATGAGGATTATGTATTTTCATCTCTAAATGCCCTGGCACAAATAACTGTTACAGAGTAGATGGATAGATGGATGGATGGGTGGATGGTTGGTAGGAAGGGAGAGAAGGGTTAAATTGCTGTACAAATATGTAACTTACCCTCTTGTTAATTTTTTAGGTTAAGTTTATTTATTTATTTTTAAAGATTTTATTTATATATTTGTCAGAGAGCGAGAGCACAAGCAGGGGGAGTGGCAGGCAGAGAGAGAAGAAGGCACCCACTGAGCAGGGAGCCTGATGTGGGACTCAATCCCAGGACCCTGGGATCATAACCTGAGCTGAAGGCAGATGCTTAACCCATTGAGCCACCCAAGTGTCCCTAGGTTAAGTTTAAACAATATCCCCATCTCCCACCAAGAAGTGGCAATACCTATAAAAGTCAGTGCACTGGAGTTAAAAGATAAGCTGACTCACAAATAAGCTAAGAAAGGAATCAGGTTCAGAAATGATATGCTTATATAAACTAAAACTATTTTTAGAAGTTTTACCAACAAAAACACACCAGCTGGAACCCCAATAATTATATTATTTCAGAAAGCACTGTTTTTACAAACCGTGTTCTGTAAATCCCTAGCACTCTAAAGCTGACAGAGAAGAAAGTGAAAAGAAGATAACAGGCATGTGCTGTCCACGATTTCAACTAGTCTACACATTTGTATCTGATTTATACAAAGAAAGGATCTCACACTTTAATTTTTAAAATAAAAACAAACAAAACTATCTAAAAATGTCATTTTATATAATCTTGGGATTTAACGAAAAACAGCTTGGAGAAAACAAAGCCCCTAGTTTTAAGTTCTGTAAAACCCTCCAAATAATTAATTTTTACCCACTATGGTAAGACGGTTAATCAAAGGTATTCCAGTGACCAAAAATCAAGGCTAATCCATTCCTTTACAACTGCACCCAAATGAAAATGTTATTTTGACAAAATAATATGGAAACCGTGACAAAACAGTAAGCCAAATTTGTACTTAAAGCACCTGATTATCAGATATAAATTTTTAGTTTTTAAGTTGGGTTTTTGGTGCTTCATGAATTAATGTATCCAACACTGATATGGAGTGTAAAACCACAAAAATTGAGTTAGATTCTGTGATCATTGTACTAATGATTCCAATTAGCGAGGTGCATAATTACTTTTTACCATCCTATCAAATCACCCAAAAATCCAAACTTTTCCCTCATTTGATCTTAATATTCTATTCAGATGTTTAATACCTAGCAGAGGTTTCTCTTAGATTCAGTTGGACATGAGATTTACAAGCCTCCAGTCCTATAGGCCACACGTGACAATCAGGCTATACAGAAGAATATAGTTCAGAAATACAGCTAGCCAGCAGGGCAGTAGCAGTACATTTTTGCGATGTATTTTTTTTTTAAGATTTTATTTATTTACTTTAAAGAGAGAGAGAGAGAATCTGAGAGAACAAATGGGTGTAGGGGCAGAGGGAAAAGCAGACTCCCTACTGAGCAGGGAACCTGATGTGGGGCTCGATCCCAGGACCCTGAGATCATGACCTGAGCCGAAGGCAGACGCTTACCTGACTGAGCCACCCAGGTGCCCCTTTTTGTGAATGTCCTTGCAGCAGTTCACAAAGGGCCTTCCAAGACCCACCTCCTCACCAGGAGGTGTAAGGAGGCATAAGGAGGACTGGTAAGGCTTAAGAAGGCAAGAATCATGTTGGGCAAGCGCTGGAGTCATCCTGGTCTAAAAGCTTCATGTCCCAAAAGAGCCAGCCTCTCTTTTAACAACTCCATAGAAAGAGCTCCCAGGGTCTCTACAAGGGACACACAGTTGTAAGAGTCACTGCATTCCAGGGAAGTCCAAAGCATTACATCCCCACCTAATACTCACCGGCCATTTATACTTCCTCTTAATGCAGATACAATTTACAAACCACAAGTTATTTTACCAAAAATGATGCTGTCTAGCAATAGAAATGTACTTACTGCCTTATCAGTTTAGCAGGTTAACAGAACTAGAGTAACAAAAGGTGGAATTCAAATGTCAAAGGAAAAAGAATTTTGTTAAACTTTTACCCTCAGAAAATTATCTCAATAGTAGTCACTTCAAATATGTTATTCTTCCATAGCTTAAGAATTTAGAGGCATTGATAACTACCATCATCAATTGTTATGCAACTGATGGCACACTTTTAGAAATTCCATTTCCCCATTCTACTAACATCCATTAGACATTAAGCAAACTTTGATCCAAACCCAAATTATCCAAAACCATTATGTGACAAATTGTGCAGGATAAGCTACTAGTTCCTTATTATTCAATAAGAACTGAAAACACTGCTCAGACGCTAAAGAATTTCTGCAAACACATGATGCAAGTTAAAATCCTGTGTGCAAGCATACATTGGGTTTTACCTAGAATTAGCAGCTGTTAATAGAAATAGGCCAATTTAATTTTTTAAATGTTTACTTGCAGAATTTAATGGAGAAGGTTTAAAAGTAACTTGTTTTCTGGGTCAGAAAGATAAAAAGGTAAAGGAAATGACTACAGTAGGTAAAATTATTTGGATATAGTAGCCCCACCCCATCTACAGGGGATACGTCCCAAGACCTCCAGTACATACCTGAAACCATGAATAGTACTGAACCCTACATATAGTAGAATATTCCCTATACATACACACCTATGATAAAGTTTATAATTTAGGCAGAGTAAGAGATTAATAACAGTAACTAATATTAAACTACAACAATGATAACAATATACTGTAATAAAAGTTATGCGAATGTGGTTTCTCTCTCTCTCAAAGTATCTTATTGTACTGAACTCGCCCTTCTTTCTGTGATGATGTGAAATGATAAAATGCCTACGTGATGAGATGAAGTGAGGTGAATGACGCAGGTACTGTGACGTAGCATCAGGCTAGTATTGACCTCCTAATGATAGTCAAGCAAGGATCATCTATTGATGCTCAGTCACCTCAACTGACTGGGGGTAATTGAAACCACAGAGAGTACAAGTGCTGAGAAGGGGGGACTCCTGTACTAGTTTTAATCTTTTCCAGAAGGAAAAGGAAATCTTTGTTCATTTGGGATATTTAAAAGAAGAGACAAAGTCATTCCAGAGGAACAGCTTCTAAAACGGTTGGGAGCCTAAAACTGAGCAGGGAGCCTGATGCAGGGCTTGATCCCAGGACCCTAGTCAACAATCTAGTCATAGATTGTTGTCAAAATATCAGGAAGATGGAAAGGATGAATAAAAACTTAAGTCCTCCTGGGGGAAGGTGGAACATCCTGAAGGAGGGAATGTACAATAAACATAAGCTTCCCTTATTAGCATGGATGAAAAAAATAATAAAGCCTATTGATAAAGCTGTAACAAGGATTTCATTTAGTAACAATTAATGTTTAAATAGAACGAAGAACTAAATAAGCAAAAATGAAGAACTAAATAAGCAAAAACACCTATCTATCAGGGAACTTACATTTTTCATTCACTATTTTTAAAAATTAATTTGAGAGCTATTTTTATGTCATGCATACACTGTGTAAAAGAGCTAGCAGGTGGACTTCTAACTCCAATCCTCAGATCTACATTGCACCTCAGACTAACTTAGGTCTTAGGTCTCCTGTGTGTATGACCCTCTAAAATAAGAAAACATCAATTACGTACTTTTCTGACTTTGTGCCAATGCATTTTCCTTCATCTTTAAAATGAAAGGGTTTAGTCAATGCATTATCTATTATATTTTTCATAAACACATAGTGACTTACTTTTCTCCCTCTTCAGATTACTGAACATAAGCTAGGCAACAATATCCAAAAGTAGACTTCACGGTAGAATATTTTCTATAAAACATCCGACTGTTGATAATTCTCTTCCATATCAATGTCTAAGTGATTATTTCCAAGTAATTTAAAAATAGATTATATGTTTCAGCAAAATCTCCTGTTTGTTTTCTGGTCTACTAATAGCCTTTTATTAAGCAGCTATTCCTACTGAGTTTACTGACTTCTTGCTTGAATGGCCAGAGCCCCTGATACCTCAGCATTTTCACACAACTCATTAGATGTAGCATGGTTTAGAACACAGTGATGGAAATTAGTAATTCTCAAAGGATTAGAGCTAAAATAAACCAATGCTGGTATTGGTTAAACCATCAGTGATTCCTCCCCCAAAATGCATGTGCTGAGTATCTCTTTGCTTTTGCATTTTTACTTTACTAGAGGTTCAAGAACTATATTTTATTTATAAGGAATTCTAAAGTAGATCATAGAGCTTAAGTGTTGAAAATATGGGTCCTGAATTCTGACTGCTTCCTAACAGGATCTGCCATTCACTAGCTATTTAACTAAGGTTCACTAAGACTCAGGTCTGCATGTGTAAAATAGGATAAAAAATACTCTTTTGTTTGTAGGGTTGTTATAAGTATTAAATGGGATAATGTATATAAGGTACTTACCACAAATCTTATAGTAAGTGCTGAATTTTATCATTACACATAATATCATTATAAATAATAATTATTACTATTATCATTATGTGAGCATAAGACATAGAATATCCAGATGGGTACTCATCCAGCAGCTACTAAAACAGAATGTATTATTTATATGTGAAATCTCCATTTTGACCTGAATAACCTTCACGATTTTCTGGGAATTCCTTTCTTACAGGCAAACACATTTTTTATAAGAATAATAACCATTTTAGAAGCCACCTACTTATATCTCTTTTGCCTGCTAAGAAAGCCAGCTTGTGCCAGACTTTACAATTCTTTTGTTGTTAAATTTCATCTCATTGGTACAAGTTCAGCTTTTCAGGCTGTCAAAACAATTCCAAATCTTGGTTCTGGGATCTATTCTTTTAGTTATCCCTCCCAGCTGTGTCACTCACAAATTTGAAAGTGTGTCTTCATCTAAAGAGTTGATAAAATGTTGATGAAGCCCAGCTAAGTACAGGGTCCTATGGCATATCCCTAAAATCTCTCACCTTAAGTAATATGGATAATAAAGACTCAGTAATGGATACTAAAGACTAATAAAAATAATAAAAAGACCTTAATAATGACTATGCTAAATATATTTAGATTTCTTTTTTTAAAAGTTTATTGAGGTATAATTTGTATAGCATAAAATTTACCTGTTTTAGCTGTACAATTCAATAATGTTTTTCTTTTTTCAAATTTTATTTATTTATTTGAGAGAGAGTGATAGAGAGTGAGAGAGAGAGAGAGCATGAGCGGGGCGGGGGGGCCGAGGGAGAAGCAGACTCCTCACTGAGCAGGGAGCCTGATGCAGGGCTTGATCCCAGGACCCTAGCATCATGACCTGAGCTAAAGACAGATGCCTAACAGACTGAGCCAACCCGGTGCCCCTACAATTCAATAATTTTTAATATATTTAAAGAATTACCCAATCATCTCCACAATCTAACTTTAGATTATTTCTATTACCACAAAGAGACCCTTTGTGCCCATTTTTAATCAGTCCTCATGCCCATCTCCAGTCCCAGGCAACCACTAATCTACTTTCTGTGTCTCTCTATTGGCCTTGTCTTCCCATATCATGTAAATGGAAACATACAATACATTTGAGTCCTTTCATTTAGCATAATCTTTTTGAGGTACATCTATGTTATATGATGTGTTAATATTCTCTTACTTTTTATTGCTGAATTTTATACCATGAATTATATACCATTGTATGGATATACCATGTATACAATGTACATACATTACCCCATTTTAACACTTAACAGCAACTGTAGCAGGTGGATGCCACACATCAGTATCTCTATAGCAGAGATGAAGAATCTGAGGCTTTGAGAAACTATGAAATTTACTCATAGACTAAGTTTGCTGTGGGAAAGCCAAAATCTAAATCCAGATGGGCTAACTCCACTCCAATATATTTAACCTACCCTGCCTCCAATTTCAGGGGAATGATCAAGCATTTGAGAGAGCCCATGCCTACAATATCACCTAAACCACTCATTATTATCCATATTTTCCACAAGGATGTCATTAAAATTTCTGCCCTGCATATTGCTGAATAATGGTTATCCTGTCCTAAAGCAATACTCCAGGGGCCCTGGGTGACTCAGTCAGTTTAGTGTCTGACTCTTGGTTTCCACTTGGGTCATGATCTCATGGGTCCTGAGATAGAGCCCTGTGTAGGGTTCCACATTCAGCAGGGAGTCTGCTTGAAGATTCTCTCCCCCTGCTTCCCCTCCAACTCTCTTTCTTTCTTTAAAATAAATAAATAAATTTATAAATAAATAAGTAAATAAGTAAATAAAGTAATCCTTCAATGTACCGGTCACAAACATAAAAAGAGATTGATTTTGTGTGATTTATTTGGAGTATATCAGATTGATTCTCAAGCCATTTAATATTTGTGCCTTCCAAACTTAGATTTTGTGGGGACTTGGAAAAGATTCTCAAAGAACAATTACAAATAAGTCTTCAAGAATATCATTAATACATTTTGTAGTAAAAAAAAAACGAAGTTCCCCTGTAACTACTTGAAATATTAAAACAACAACAACAACAACAACATTTGATTCATTTTGTATAGCATACAAGTTTAGGGCAGGAAAGTCAGATAACCAGATTGCTCAGATTGAAACAGGAATACAATTTTGGACAAGTTACTTACTCACCCTCTGACTCAGTTTTCCACTCTTTGAAGTGGAGATAAAAATATAAGCTATATGATAGTATTGTTTGGAGGAATAAATGAGTTAACACCAGCAAAGCACTTAAAATTAGGTATCGGGGTGCCCGGGTGGCTCAGTCGGTTAAGCATCCACCTTCCGCTCAGGTCATGATCCCAGAGTCCTGGGATCAAGTCCTGCATCATCAGGCTCCCTGCTCGGGGGGAGTCCGCTTCTCCCTCTGCCCCTCCCCTCACTCAGGCACTCTCTCTCAAATAAATAAATAAAACCTTTTTTAAAAACTTTAAAAATTAGGTATCATTATTGCTATTTTTACATTATCATTGTTACTCTAGGCAGAGAAGCAACATCCTGAACAACAAATAGGTTAATCAAGGCAATTAAACAATCAAACAAAAATAGATAACAATAAAAATGAGCTGATATGGGAAAGAGGTGGAAGGGAATGTATGTGGGAGGATTTCAATATCTGTGCATTATCATTCGTCATATTTTAAAATAAAACATAACATAAATTGCCCTTAGAGAAAAAAATAAAAGTCTACTGCTTCCAATCAAAGCTAAACTGTGAATCCATGCTTCATTTGTGTTCTTGAGCTCACCAGATCCTCTTCCACATAGGGATGTGACACTAAAGTCATACCTTTGCCCTCTTGAGTTAGAACACCTAAGAGCTCCAGTTTATAAAAGGGATATTAACTTTGGTACATGAGAGGTTAGTGATTTTGTTTAAAGAACTAAGTAAAATAAATGGCATCTTTTTCTTCTTTGAACTCACTTCTTTCTCAAAATGATAGTAGTTATCTAAAAGAACACCATAGTGTTCCAATAAAAAAAAGTTATATTTCTTACTATATATTCAATTATAAAACCTTTTCTGTCCATTTTGTATCTTAAATTAACAAGAGAATTTAAAATTGTGACACGACCCCAGCTCATGGGGAAATTTTTGGTAAAATGTTTCAAATACCATAAATGCCACAGGTTTTTAAACTTAAGTAACTTAGTCGAAGGTAAAATATTTCTCTCTCAATAAGAAAAACTACTTACATGAAAATATTAGATGCATTGCTATTTAAAATAGAAAACACTGAAAATAGTCTAATTGTCCAAAAAGTAATAAAGGAATTTCAAAGTAAATTATATTGCCATTATTGGATAGAATATTGTACAGCCATTAAAAGTAATTACACTGTTAATGTTGTAAACCTATGATGAAATATTAATGTTAAAACTAAAAACAGAAACTATCCTAGCTATGGAGGCAACTGTAAAATTATGTATTCATGTGGTCAAGCATTAGAAGGCAACATAGAAAAATGAGAACAGTTGATTTGTTCTAATTTTATTAAATAATGGGCTTCTCATATGCCTTGTCCTAAAGCAGACTGTGCTAAACAGTTTCCATCTCCTTAATTGGGTGTGAGCCTGATGGTTATTTTTCCTCAGATTTCCTGTTATGATGATGATGATGATGGTTACCACCACCGTCATCACCATCATCATTGTATGGTACAGGGTTAAGTTTTTTTTGTTTTGTTTTCTTTTTGAGAGAGAGAGAGAGAGTGTGTGCATGTAGGAGTGGGGTGGGGAAGGAAGGGGCAGAGGGAGAGGGAGAGAGATAGAATCTTAAGCAGGCTCCACACTCAGCCTGGAGCCCTATACGGGCCTCAGTTCCATGATCCTGAGATCACGACCCAGAGATCGGCACCTGAGCCAAAATCAGAATTCAGAAGCTTGACTGACTGAGCCACCCAGGCACCCTAGGGTTAAGTATTTTTAATATAACTAAAAAAAATTTAAGAGTAATTTTCCTATGGCCAATTTCTAAGGAGATTAATTTCTAATTTTATAATATAAGTCAAATTAAAAAAGCTTCAATTCATGGAAAATTACAAATACATTTGTTCTATTGGGGGTGCCTGTCTATTTCAAATAAAATAAACATTTTAATTAATCCACTAATTAATCCAAAATTTATAGAATCCTTTCAAAATGCCAGGCACTAAGTTACGTGCCCCAAACAGGAGACTGAGCAAAAAACACAGGCATAGAGTCTGTGAGATAGAGACAAATAGACACACCCTTAAAACATACGTGATAAAATGCTATGTTAAGGGAAGTCCTATGTTTAAAGAATGGCATAGAAAATGAACTAAATCAAGGCAGGTAAGTTGGGAAGGGAGAAGAGAAGATACCCCGGCATATATAGCCCCTGAGGAAGGAACCCCAGCATATGAAACTAGAATGGGTATTTGTAATCAAGTAAGTAAGCAGTGCTTAGTAAAATAAGAGTACTCAGTTACCTAGTAACTTTCTGGCTTGTGAGAAGGACCAAAGACAAGGGAGGGCACTAATCTTCATAGCATTCCTGCACAGCTTAACTTTATAAGGTAATGGAAGTGTTCTAAAATCTATGCCATCCAATAGGGTAGCCACCAGCCTCTAGTGACTATTAAGTATCTGACATAAGACTAGTGTGATTTAGGAACTGAAAATTTAATTTCATTTGATTCTACTCAATTTTAATGGTTACAAGTGGCTAGTAATGACATTATTGGAGAATACAGCTTTGCTGTAACTCAAGTAAGTTCACTATGGTAAGATCAAAGGGTGTGGGGCAGTAGAGAGGGAGCAAAGTGGCAAGAGGCAAGGCAGGTAGAGTCCAGATGATGCAGGGATATGTGTACCATGTTATGTGGCACATGCCACCACAACTGTGGTATAACTTGACACTATACACAGCAGTATGAGCAGTTATTCATAGAAGCCAGTCAGCAAGGCACTTACAAACCAAGATACCTGCCTTCCCTCCCCCTTCAAATGATATGTGGGATTTTGCAGACTGAAATAAGTAAAGCTTATCTACTTAATACAATGAAGCATGGGGAGTCGTGTGGAGTGTGGAGGGGAGGAAAGGAAAGGTATTTTGTGTTTCTCTGTCTATACATTTCCTACATTTCCATGTAGTTAGAATTTTTCATTTCTTTTATAATGATTTTGCACTGATTTTGAGCTTCTGGTCTCCTGGTTTATTCCTGTTATGTAATGGCATCATATAACCAAGAATAATGCAGTGATTTCATGATCAAGTCTGCACTGTAGAAAAATTTCTGTTGAATGGAATTGAGGAAGCCAGACTAGAGGCAGGAAAACCAGTTAGGATACTATCATAGTAATAGTGATGTATTAGGGATAAACCAAGCACCTACAGTCAAGTATTTGCTAGATGTACTAGATGGGACTGGGGAATGAACTGAATGTAAACAGAGAGGTTCTGGAATGCTCAAGAGTGATACTCTTGTTCCAATTTGGCTAAAGTGGATGGTGGTACCACTGGTAGAGATGGAGAAATGAGAAAACACAGCATATTAAAAGAAGAGATAATTTTGCCATCACTGGGTCCTGACTCTGCTACTTATTAGGCAGGTGACTCTAGTCAACTCAGTTTCTTAAGGTTATATCTCTCCTCTGACAAACAAGAAGGTTGGAGGAGATGACTAGTGAGATTCGTTCCACCTGATTTTAGGACTACCTTTTCCAAACACACTTATTTTTATTATCAAACACCTTTATCAAAGAGGACTTGTTTTTCAAAAATATTTACCATTGAAAGATAATATTATGTGCCATGTCTCTTTACCTGACCTCAGTTCTGACTGTGGATGGGACTCTATGATTCCATTTTTTGGTAATTTGATATGCTGAATTATACAGCTAAGCTGCAGACATACACACAAGTCCTGGAGTACATTCTTACGTGTGACGATACATAACATCATGCTCTATAATAAATCACAGACTTGTCAGAAACAAGAAATTACAAAGCACATTTATTGTCAACATCCTCCCCTGGTAGCAATGTTTTTCATTTATTCTTTCTTGTTTTTCCTTAAGTAGGGATAATAGGGTTTACTCTAATTAAAATATATTTCAATTCAAATAGAACTGTCCCAAATCAATTTTCACACAGATACTTGTTAGTCCAAAATTTTCAGAAGATTGCTACTTTTAGATCCAATCTGAACCACATCCTTTGTCACTTGAGAGAATAAGTTTTAGGAATGAAATTGTAGAAGTAGGAAACACAACATGTACATACACAAACATGTGGATCTGCTTTTAAAGCTGGTTAGATAAAAATGACTGATGGGTGACGGCTATTTTTTTTAATTTGGAAATTTTCAAACTTGACCTGAAATTCTTGACTGAAGATGCTCAGAACGAGCCTTCTAGAAACAGAAAATGTAACATTTAAGGAATCTGAGGAATCTGTGAATTTTTTTCCTACCACAAAAAGGACAACAAGCCAGATGACTAATTAAACACAAGGATTTATAATACAGCTGTCAATAATAGCCCTGTCAATGCAATCTCACTGGGTTTGAATTTTCAACTCTCCCACTTATTAATAATCAGTCTTGGGCCAATTGCTTAGTCTTTTAGAGTCTCATCCACCTCATCTGTAAATGGAAATAATAAGCAGAATCCATCTGATTACATTGCTGGGAACATTATCATTCTATCTCTCCATATTATTTATGAACCAATAGATTTTGTTACATATTTTTGTGACATCAACCAATTGCTGCCATTATTCTTACTAATGCTCATATTGTCCCATTTTAGGTTAATGGGGAGCCCTACAAGTTGACTCTGTGTCCTGTCCTTATTCCATTTGTCTTTGAGAGCAGCTTCCTTGTGTTCTGGTATGGCAAGGAACATGGCTTATTTTGTACATTTCCTAGAAGTAAGGAATATTCATTTGCCTTGTTCACTGATACATCCTAGTGGCATAAAAATGTGCTCAATAAACATTCCTTAAATCAATCAATTAAATAGCATTTAACAAATATCCAATAAAAGTCATTTATTATTTGTCATTGTATAAGAATTTCTCCCTCAAGAACCTATGTAATTTTTTCAGTATGATTAATCTAATCACTTCCTGAGGACCTACAGTGTGCACCCCACCCCTCAGCCAATTCACAAATGTTTTAGTTGCATGTATTTAAGTACTATTAACAAGGTACAAAGTACAGCCATATTGCAAGGAACATGGGAGGAATGTGAAAGGACTAAAATAAGCAATCTTAGGCTTCTATTTCACCTAAAATATTTTATCATTCTTTCCTTGTCATTTTCCTTATATTAGAATTAGGGGATTCTAATGTCAAATGTGTTTCTGGGAGAA
This sequence comes from Eumetopias jubatus, assembly GCF_037043125.1. Classification (NCBI taxonomy): domain Eukaryota; kingdom Metazoa; phylum Chordata; class Mammalia; order Carnivora; family Otariidae; genus Eumetopias; species Eumetopias jubatus. Next base: position 174,014,988 of record NW_028274807.1, read on the forward strand.
ATCTTGCATTTCTTTTGCAACGGAGCATGTTTAAATCCTCACTTCCATTTTATTTATTGCTTTCATTGTCAAAGCCCTACTTTATCTCTGGCTTCATTTCTTTTTCAACTTTATCTCAAATGGAAATTTAGCTTTGATAACATAACCACTTTTATTGCACTCTACCATTTCCAAAATAATTTCATTTATCATTTAAGTAAAACTCGCTCTTAATTTATCTGTTGAAGGGCTGAGGAGAAGCTTTTAAACATAAGATTCTTTCCCTTTCTCAAATTTTAAGTAGCTGAAGAAATTCTTCACATCTATAATACTTTTGGGATCAAAATTATGCAAAACACATTTTGTGCCACATCTGAGTTTTTTTACCAGGTTTTCAAATATGTATGGCATCCAGCTTTGCTTGGAATGAGGCCTTATATAAATGTTCTCAGAAGGTAAAATCTAAGACTTTAATACAAGATACAGGTAATGTTAATAAAAAGTTCCTTGGCAAACGATTTTGACACCATGACCTACTAATGCTTAGAACAGTTAGATGAGAGATTTCTTAATTTGCCATGTTGGCACATGGCACAATCACCTCATTTTGGAATATTGTGAACCATTACACCTCTGGAGAGACAGATGGCCTCCAACTGAACAAAGCCTGATGATTTACAAGTTTAGCATTTATGGAGGACAATCACAAGATTAAACAAGCATTATTCCTAGAATTAACTATTTCAGAAGGGAAATGCTAATTTTTTCTGATTAAAAAGAGAAAACACAGATGTCACTCACTTCTAAGAAAAAAAAAATTATTCCTCTAGCTCTAGAGCATTTATCATTTTAGGGAACATAAAGTGAGAGAATGGGAAGTAGAAAACTAGCTCTCTACCCATCTTCCTTCTCTCCTTATAATGGAGAGATTCATGCTTATTTTTCTTCGAATATATCTAGCAAAGTAACATATTCATCCTCCCCATCCCCCTTCCCCAATTTTCCACTTAGGATTTTTTTTTCTATGAATAAATCCAGTCTGTTGGTCTCTAAAAACAAATCCCACTTCTGTCAATAACAAATGTATAGCTCTCTGAAAGTCACAATTACTCTCTGGGACTTACTTTGAGACTTCCCTTTACTTATCTGTCAGATGAGAAAACTAGATGACCTCGTCAAGGTCAAACATTCTCTAACGTTTTAGTCTTTGACTCACAATAGTCTGTATCTCTTAGAATTCCTCTAACACTTGTTACTGGTGCCATATTCATTCAACAAAAGTGATTTCAACCCACGATGTGTAACGAGTCTTACTTGCATGTTAGCTTTTACATAGACATGCCATACTTTCTCCTACAAAAGCAGCAATGCCTTGAGGGAAAAAAAAACACTTTACCTTCTTTACACTTCTCAAAACATCCAGCCAAGAGCCCTACACTTGCCAGGTGCCTCCTAAATACCTGTTGATTAATTTGCTGATAAACTCTGTAAACTTTTCCCAGTTCTACTTGAGAAGCTCTGCAAATAGGAATGGCCCTAATGTTGTATATTCCTAAAAAGAGAGCCAGATCAAGTCTGCTTATATCACAATCTCAAGTGGACAAGAAGTAATATTTTTTCTTATGGGCAAAGCTGTTACAATAGAGTCCTTCAGAAGAACATAACAGGGAGAAATAGAGGTTGAACTACAGTGTCTGCTAGCCTCTCACAGTAGCAGAACAAGAGGGTTAAAAAAAAAGTCACAATATTAAGACAGGAGCAGAAATGAGAGTAGACGTGAAGCTAAGAGGAGCATTTACAACCCACTTCAGAATCAGCAGGAGTTTGGGGATGAAATAAGGAGTCAAAAAATGGAATAAGCAGGATAATTTATCAATAAACACAGTGTTGAAAAGATAACTACCCAATAATCATGTTTTCTAAAAATAAGCAACATACAGCTAATCATAAAAAAAATTTATACTCCTTTGAAAAGGAATACCACTCCCATGCTATACATTTATACTAGTGAATAATTGTATAAAAACCTTTCAAAAATTTTTTTTCAAAGATTTTATAAATACAAATACACCCTTGTACTTCCTTCCACTAGGTGAATAAGCACACTTTAGATGAGGAAACTCAGACAGTGAAAACTTATTTAATTTTCTCACTAAGACATTAGAAAGTAGATTCTCACAAGAGTCAGGAATTCAAACATTGATTTTCCTACTCAGCCCATCAGCCAACAGATATGAAATGATGGATCAAGAGAATGGAAGGTCTATTTTTCTATTCACTCAGAAGGCATATACAGCTTCTATAAACGGAAAAACTGGTTAAAATATGGGCATGACCTCCAAACAATAGATTGCATATTCTGATAAATCCCAAAATGAGACTCTAATCTGACTCAGTGTTAGAATGTTTCTCTACCTATATAACAAATAAGAAAACTGAAAGACTATCGAGAATTATCTGGTGCACCCTTCCTGTTAAAAGTTATTCTAAAAATTTCATAAAGGATGCAAAGTCCACAAAACTGGGAGCAGATTAAGTAGTAAATAAAGCATCTTGTTCAGCTATACCACTGTTAGAAATAGCATGGCTAGAATGAGCACCTGCCAGAAAAATCAAAAGATCACTCAAAGGCTTTCCCTGACTTTGTCACTTACTTAATACAATTACTCACTATTTTCTTGGTCTGAATAGTTCCAACTTTAAAAGTAGAATATTAAAAATAATTGCCATATTTAAGAGACAAAGAACTAAGTAAGTGATTATCACTTAACACACTGGAATATTTTAGGAAAGACAAGATATTTCTCAATTTCATCAAAAAAAGTAAAACTTGGTTAACATCAGGATTTGTGGAAAATTATCACAGTAAAGAGAGACACGGGTGGTTGGTTAGCTAACTTCCAGCCTACCCTTTTCTGTGACAAAAGAACTCTGTTTCTCTTCACAGCAGCAATGACCGCAGCAGTCACAGTACTGAACTATGATTAGGCTAGGCCAATTATACCAATCTTAGCTCACTTTGCCAGATATTAAACAGCCACGTGAGCCAGTTTAACCAAAGAAATACAAGGAAGTTCTTATAATGGGAGGGGTGTTTCTGGGAAAACCCCTGCCTTTTTTATAAAATGGCAGGACTATGAGAGACTCTAAGGACGCACACCCTGCCCCATTGTTTTTCTACTTTTAACACTGATAAGATTTCTAAAGTAATGACAACCCTCTGGAGATCATCCATTGAGATGCATGACAACTAATGGCCAAGACGTGCAGGACAGGATAGAAAGAACCAGCCTAGGTCACTGCTGACAGTAATGAGCTTCTGAACTAAAATTAGACCCACCTAACCTACAGTCTCCCAAACAAGTGAGAATAAAGTACTGTTTAAGGCAAATATTCTGCAGCCTAACACATTTCTAAATGACAGATATAGTCCTCTCTGCAGAATCCATTCACAAGAGCCCACCATAAAAATCTGCATTTCTTAAAGTAATATATCCTATCCCTAAGGTGACACCCTGCTAGCCTGCCCTAACAATCTGCTTATCTCATATGTGTGTGATATCCTTTTCCCTTTCTACGCATAAAAAAGTAGTCACAAACCCCAAATCTGATATGCCGTCTGCTCTGGAAATATACTGATAACATGCAACATGAAACACATAATTTCATGGAAGTTTGGGGAGCTTCCTGAAAACCATCCATGAATTCTTGGTAAGGTCTTCAGAGAGGTCCAAGTATAAGAATCCTAGCTTCAAATGATTTGGCATTTTTTTACTCTTAATATTTTTTTATTTTATTTTATAAGAAAAATAAAATACCAGCTTCAGCCTTATTTACAGAATTCTTTGTGATCCAGTGTCTTAAGAAGGAAGGGGCTCATTTGATAGGGAGCAGCAAAGTGAGGGAAATATCTCTGGACTAAGACTCAGGAGAGATTGGGTCTGGGCATGACTCTACCCCATTTGCAGACTGACCAAGGTCATTTTGGGCTTCCAGTCTCCCATCTGTAAAATGGGAAAAATGATACTCATTTCAGGAAAAATTGTTAAAACTCTAATGGGGTATCATGTGGGTGCTGTTTAAATGGCAAATTATAGGTAGAGTTTTCACTAGTGGATATAGTCTCTACATATAGGAGGGACCAGGACACAGCAAGACCAAATTCAGGTCTGTCTCTGTCATAGCTGGTTTTGGTTAAAAAAGATGATTCTGGGGGCACCTAGGTGGCTCAGTCAATTAAGTGTCCAACTCTTGATTTCAGCTCAGGTCATGATCTCAAGGTTGTGAAACTGAGTCCCGCATCAGGCTCCACCCTGGGCGTTGGAGATTACTTGGGATTCTCTCTCTCCCTCTCCCCCTAGCTGCCCCACTCCCACAAGCTCTCTCTCTCTCTCCCCCTCTAAAAAATTCAAAAAAAAAAAAAAAGATGATTCTGTTCTAACCTCAATGAGATACCACCTCACACCAGTCAGAATGGCTAAAATTAACAAGTCAGGAAACGACAGATGTCGGCGGGGATGCAGAGAAAGGGGAGCCCTCCTACACTGTTGGTGGGAATGCAAGCTGGTGCAACCACTCTGGAAAACAGTATAGAGGCTCCTCAAAAAGTTGAAAATAGAGCTACCCTATGACCCAGCATTGCACTACTGGGTATTTAACCCAAAGGTAGAAACAGAGGGATCCGAAGGGGTATGTGCACCCCAATGTTTATAGCAGCAATGTCCACAATAGCCCAACTATGGAGAGAGCCAAGATGTCCATTGACAGATGAATGGATAAAGAAGATGTGGTATTTATATACAATGGAATATTCTGCAGCCATCAAAAGGAATGAAATCTTGCCATTTGCAGTGACATGGATGGAACTGGAGGGTATTATACTGAGCGAAATAAGTCAATCAGAGAAAGACATGTATCATATGATCTCACTGATATGAGGAATTCTTAATCTCAGGAAACAAACTGAGGGTTGCTGGAGTGGTGGGGGCTGGGAAGGATGGGGTGGCTGGGTGATAGACATTGGGGAGGGTATGTGCTATGGTGAGTGCTGTGAATTGTGTAAGACTGTTGAATCACAGACCTGTACTTCTGAAACAAATAATGCAACAACAACAACAAAAAAAACAAGATAGTAGGAAGGGGAAAATGAAGGGGGGGAATCAGAGGGGGAGACGAACCATGAGAGACGATGGACTCTGAGAAACAAACTGAGGGTTCTAGAGGGGAGGGTGGTGGGGGGGATGGGTGAGCCTGGAGGGCATATATTGAATGGAGCCCTGGGTGTTATATGCAAACAATGAATCATGGATCACTACATCAAAAACTAATGATGTAATGTATGGTGATTAATATAACATAATAAAATAAAGTTAAAAAAAGATGATTCTAGCTAAAAGATTCATATATTTATTAAGTAATTACTGATAATAATAAGGACAGTTACTGTTTACTACAGTACTACCAATTACCAGGCATTCCACCTTTACTTATATTATTTTATATTATCATCACCAGCCTGATCCTATTATCTACACTGAAGGTAACAACAGCTCAGAGACATTAATTATCTTACAAAGAGTCTCACACAAACCTAAGTACAGAGGCTGGACTGTGGTCACAGGTCTATTCTATGATGAAATCCTTCTCTTGATATTACATTAAAATGCATTTGACACAGAGAATTCAATTTCACTATGACCTAGCTAAAAAAGTATGCTAAGATGGTGGGAGAGTGGAATTGTAAATGTCCAAAGGTAAATATAATTAGCATTCACAGTTTTCCAGGTCTTGAACTTAGAGGCCAAACTACAGAAAGGGCTGAGAGCAATGCAAGCTGGAAACTAAATTTAGGATTCAGTAAGTAAATGTATTAGTAAAACTGTGCCATTTTGGGAATCTTATCAATATTCATACACTTGGTATTTTTGGTAGCCAGGACCTGACCAGGATTTTTTTTTTCCCTCAAAAAATAGCTTAACTTTAATCTTTCATCCAATGGAAAAAATACATATCAGTGATACTGTAAGACTTTAAATGAGGCAAGATTGGCATCTACTCCATATGTGAATACTAAAATTAGATCAGAAACTGAGAGCTTTGGTAGCTGGAAATGAAAAAAAAAATTTTTTTAAGCAAAAAATAAAGATTTAGGGTTTTGTTAAAAGAACAAAGGGACCTACACTTCGTCCCATACATAACAGCTGGAATGAAAATAGTTAACCTTTCCTGTTATTAAAACAACTAACATATACATACTATTTAGTTCATTTAATATGTTCATTTCTGGTAGTCTTGCATTAAGTAAATAATTTAATTTTGAAATATAACACATGTCAAAACAACCCAGCTTTCACATGGAAACAATAGTCAAAATGCATGTATAATGCCCTTCTACAATGACCAGTTATAGCTGTGAAAGGCAATGCCAAAAGCAATGTTCAGAGATACCATAGCAACAAGAGTCTTTCTGCTACAGAAACAAACTCATACTCACAAGTTGAAAGAAGGAATCATTTCAGATCTTTAAAAAAATTTACTGTAAAAAATTAATGTGATCCCCTCTCCTCCAATGAAAATGTCTTCACCTGTTCTGAATTTCCAAATTTTATTTAGTGCTTTAAAGAATTCTTTCCATAACTCCTGTAGGTCTTGGTAAAAGATACAAATAAAAGTTGAGAACAGCACTGAACACTTAGGTTTTGCTTCACTTTTGCAAACTTCTGTTCCAACAAGAGTCTTAGGTGTTCAGGATTTTTAGGATATATTTGTTTGACAATCATTTTATCTTTTGTATCAAGTACTCAGAGTGAAATTCTCTTATAATTCTCTCTAATGGCCTTAATATTTCAACAGAAAGATGCATCCCAATGTGAATGCCCATTTTAAATGATCAGGATACACCTGCAGTAATTACCACAGTAAGATTAGTGAGGCTATCCTATGCTCCGATGGCTTCATGTAGTGTTGGTTTAGTGCACTGAAATGCATGTAATAGATTGAATTCCCTGATATATCTGACAGACCACCAATTACAAAGTACTTGCACACTTGATGCTTTCGACCTTGCTCATAATAATGTGAATACATCTGGCAAGTCACTTTCAAATAACAACAATGAAATCTTCCACACAAGACTTAACAATTATGAATTGCATACTTCATTTTAGGGGAAATATTCCTGATCAAAATGTTACATTACAACAGTAAACTGAAGACCTACAGAACTTAACATCAGAAAAGAATCAAGACATTAATCTGATCAATCCCAGAAACACAGTTTCCAAATTTCCAGTAATAATGAAGATGTTTCAAGTTTAACACCTCCATTGCTATCATATTAATTTTAATATTTATTGTTATGTTAATCACCACACATTACATCATTAGTTTTTGATGTAGTGTTCCATGATTCATTGTTTGTGCATAACACCCAGTGCTCCACGCAGAATGTGCCCTCTTTAATACCCATCACCAGGCTAACCCATCCCCCCACCCCCCTCCTCTCTAGAACCCTCAGTTTGTTTTTCAGAGTCCATCATCTCTCATGGTTCGTCTCCCCCTCCAATTAACCCCCATTCATTCTTCCCCTCCTGCTATCTTTTTTTTTTCTTAACATATGTTGCATTATTTGTTTCAGAGGTACAGATCTGTGATTCAACAGTCTTGCACAGTTCACAGCACTCACCATAGCACATACCCTCCCCAATGTCTATCACCCAGCCACCCCATCCCTCCCACCCCCCACCACTCCAGCAACCCTCAGTTTTTTCCTGAGATTAAGAATTCCTCATATCAGTGAGATCATATGATACATGTCTTTCTCTGACTGACTTATTTCACTCAGCATAACACCCTCCAGTTCCATCATGTCATTGCAAATGGCAAGACTGGCACAAAAACAGACACACAGATCAATGGAACAGAACAGAGAGCCCAGAAATGGACCCTCAACTCTATGGTCAACTTATCTTCGATAAAGCAGGAAAGAATGTCCAATGGAAAAAAGTCTCTTCAAAACAAATGGTGTTGTGAAAATTGGACAGCCACATGGAGAAGAATGAAACTGGACCATTTCCTTACACCACATACAAAAATAGACTCCAAATGGTTGAAAGACATAAATGTGAGACAGGAGTCCATCAAAATCCTAAAGGAGAACACAGGCAGCAACCTCTTTGACCTCAGCCGCAGCAACTTGTTCCTAGAAACATCGCCAAAGGCAAGGGAAGCCAGCGCAAAAATGAACTATTGGGATTTCATCAAGATAAAAAGCTTTTGCACAGCAAAAGAAACAGTCCACAAAATCAAAAGACAACTGACAGAATGGGAGAAGATATTTGCAAATGACATATCAGATAAAGGGCTAGTATCCAAAATCTATAAAGAACTTATCAAACTCAACACCCAAAGAACAAATAATCCAATCAAGAAATGGGCAGAAGACATGAACAGACATTTTTCCAAAGAAGACATCCAAATGGCCAACAGACACATGAAAAAGTGCTCAACATCGCTCGGCATCAGGGAAATCCAAATCAAAACCTCAATGAGATACCACCTCACACCCGTCAGGATGGCCAAAATTAACAAGTCAGGAAACGGCAAATGTTGGCAGGGATGTGGAGAAAGGGGAACCCTCCTACGCTGTTGGTGGGAATGCAAGCTGGTGTAACCACTGTGGAAAACAGTATGGAGGTTCCTCAAAAAGTTGAAAATAGAGCTATTATATTAATTTTTTAAGAAACCAAATTCAACATGATTGACATGTTTCAGATCTTTGCTGAAACTAAAATGAAAACAAACTACAAAATAATTATTTTTTCTAAATTAATGAACAGTTAATCTTTGTGGATGCTTGACTCTTGAAGTCCTCATTGAGAAACATGCCCACAAATTACTAAAATAATCTCAAAAGTAGCAGTAAGTAAAGACTTTGTAGCAGTCGGTAAACAAAGCTTTTATTGTTGTTGTAATAAATGCAGTGGTAAAGTATATATAACATAAAATTTACCTTTTAACCATTTTTCAGTATAAATTCAGTGGCATTAAGTCACATTTTTGTACAAATATCACCACTATTTCTGGCACTTTTTCATCCTTCCTAACAGAAACTCTGTACTCTATATAGTTATTATTTTTTAAGGAACACAAGTAAGAAAAAAGTTTTTTTTTCCTTTTATCCTGATCTGTTCCAGAATCTAAACTGTGGCGTTTATAAAGTAATTAAGGCCTTAACAGTCAAGTCATTTCTAGATGGTTTACATGCAAGGGAAGGAGATTTAGTAAATGCAGTTGCCACAAAATAGCCATCAGTCCTAGATTTCTCTGCTGTCTTTAGAAAGAACAAGGAATTGGAATACAGGATAATTCCTTTTCCTCTAGGGCAGTTTCTCAAGTGTGGCGCACAGTCCTGGGATTCCTGATATAATATAGTTTTGCAATTCCAACCTGAAACCTAGTACATAAAAGCCTCTTTGGGATGTGTGTAGAATCCTTAGAGAATGTCATTGAACTTGGTCTCCAGGTGATTGCATTACACATCAAAATTTGGTAAACACCGCTTGACTGCCTATAGCTGCCCCCCTCCAATCTTCGCTACTCCCCTTGACCCTCACACACACACCTCACCCCTTCACCCATGTACAATACCTCCTCATGCCTTCCCTTTACTCCTAAACATTCTTTTACAACACACTGTTTGAGGAGAGGCAAAGGTTCAATTAAAGGGAATAATAAAAGTTTTACTCTCAATACAAACCCAAAAGACTAGTTTCTAATGCAACATTTCCCACAATAACATTTAGGAATAATTGATCAGAGGAAGAAGTTAACTATGAATTCTCTTGCTTGCTATATTGACAATCCTGACCAAAAAAAGAATAAGGCATGTATATTAAATAGTTTCTCCAGTGGCAAGTTATGTTTGGGAGAATTCAAAAATAATGAACTGCTTGAGGTACAAAAAGAAGTAAAATTTTTGACTTCCTGAATATCTCACAAAGTAAACTCTGAAATTATCCAAGTATAGAACTCTATGAGTATATTTTCCCAATGACCTGTGGGTTGAAAACCATAGGGTATTTGGTAGAAAATGTATGTCTAGAATATTAAAATATCCCATAGATGCTTTGTATGCATAATCACAATCTCCCTTCTCTGTGATCCACAGAATAGTTTATAAGACCTAGCCAACATTTATGCTGCATTTCCCTTATTAGACTATGAACTATTAGAAGGCCATGTGTTATGTACCTTTCATAAATCTTGGGCAAAACGTACTTAATGATGGAAGAAGAGAAACACTAAGGTCTGGAACAAGAAGACTTCTTGTCTCAAATGATACTCAAGCCCATATCTTGAACCTCACTTTAACCAAACCAATCTCAAGACAAAATGAGACAGACACTACAATAAAAACTCTGGTACCAAATCAATACTGGTAGCAGCCATGAGTGCTTCTAAACCTGCTTATTTCCCCAAATGTGTAAGATACCATGCTTACTCAATTGGTTTATTTTTTGTTTCTAATACCAGCAGACATATATTTTACTTTTATTTTTGATAGCTTTATTTCTAAGGTGATTTCACTTAAGGTTGAAGGATATTCTTAAAAGGTATACTATTGTCTTTTAGAGGAAGAGGAATAATGAATAAAAGTAGTGTGCAAAGTTAACCCATATATATATATATATATATACATATATATATATATATATGGGTTATATATATATGTATATACACACATATATATACATAATTCAACATATTTGAAATCATATATACATATATATCAGATAAAAGCTCCAATTACAAAACGCCTTTATGTATTAAATATGTTTGAAATTAAAACAAAACAAAACATACAGCATAATGAATCCCTGTAGTTTTGACCTTCACTGTAGATCTTTCATTTTTTTCTCATATTAGACAAGTTACTTAATTACAGAAGCTATTTCAAGAATAATTAAAAACTTTCCTTTCAGAAGCAGCGAAGTAGTTTATGTGGTCATCTGTAGAAGGTTATAACTTGAATGTATTATTTCTTGGATGGTTAACCTTTTGGGTAGCCAAGAAAAAAAAATGATGGCATCCATTCCTATTATGACTATTCAGTGGCACCCAGTATGTATTAAATGCCAATAATATGTGTGTCTTGTCTAATTATAGAACATAGGTTATCCAAGTCCTAAATCTAGTTTGCCATTTAGAAATTTACATTCAGTATACAAGAAGAAACCTGATTCCTGTATTAAACTTTGAGTTCTAACAGTATAATAGGGCATTTCTTCTAAAAACATCTATATAGTGGGACAGTTAATTATAATGTTGAACTTAGAATCTAAAAGACAAAATTAAACTGACATACCCAGAATGTTAGTTGCCTACCTAGAATGGTTAGGGCAGAGCAGTAATGAAGTTGTCCTAAGTGGTTCAGTATAAGTTAGAGACCGTTAACTTCATGTAGCAATTAAACGTAATGGTCTGAGAACACACACACACACACACACACACACACACACACACACACTGCTAACTACAGTTAGGGTTGCAAACGTAGCTTCAAAGAAAATTGGAAAGGAAAAGGAACAGTTCAAGGCATTCCATTATGAGGCTTGGAAAATGAAGACTAACACATGAGTTCTCCTGCTATTACGTCGTAAAAATCAGCTTCACACATAAAAGCAACCTGCTCGTCTGCTATAGCACAGGATTATAATACTGTAGTACTGAGCACCCAGAAGCAGCGTTAAACAAAAACCAATTCATTCCTATTTTAAAAATACCTTTCACAAAAACCAAACACTATTTTTGTATAAAGAAAAGCTGTTCCTGTGCTAAAAGTTTATCCTGTGCCCTGAGGATGGCTTGTGTTCATTTAACTTTTATAGTACAAATTGCTAGATCCTCACAGAAGCTTTTATTTCAGTTGAGGCACAGAGAGGGTAAAAACTGAGTTTATTTTGTATCATGTGCTTTTATTTCACAAGCATACTCTCACTTTAAGGATTTATCAGTACCCTTAAAGCCAAGCATTTAAAAATAAATGTTAGCCTGTTTAATAGATATTGCCTTCTATTTCTCCAGTTATATCTTTGTCTTCTCCCTTTTGACATTTGTATTCAGACAAGACACTTTATTTGTCATCATCTATGACTACCAATAAAGTTACGAAGACATGTGAGGCTAGCAATTCCATTTTTTAAGAGCAAAGGAGAATGGTCCCCAAATATAGTTGAGTCTTAGAAACAGTGATGTGACTAATACAAACTGAGATGTGCTTCAGTATTAAATGCACACCAAATTTCAGAGATTTAGTACAGGAAAAATATATGAAATATCTCAATAATTTTAACATTGATTCCATGTTAAAATTATACTATTTTGGATATATGGGTTAAATAATATAGATTATTTTTTTTTGTTTTTTAAAGCTTTTATTTATTTCTTTTTTTAATTTTTTTATTGTTATGTTAATCACCATATATTACATCATTAGTTTTTGGTGCAGTGTTCCATGATTCATTGTTTGTTCATAACACCCAGTGCTCCATGCAGAACGTGCCCTCCTCAATACCCATCACCAGGCTAACCCATCCCCCTACCCCCTCCCCTCTAGAACCCTCAGTTTGTTTTTCAGAGTCCATCATCTCTCATGGTTCGTCTCCCCCTCTGACATACTCCCTTTTTCTTCAAAATCAACTCCCAATTGCTTATTTTTCTTTTTTCTAAGGTGGTTACTAAAACATTTAAAATTGGTCATGTGCCTGGTATTATATTTCTGTTGGACAGTACTTCTATAGATACTGCTATAAATAGTCTGGAAGACATGTGAGAGAAAACAGGGTGTGGTTATGTATAGATAACTATGCAGATTCAAGTGAGTAAATTTATAAGTATACTATATCAACCCTAAAGTGTGAGGAGTCAACAGCAGTAATAATAGCTGATATGTGAATGTGCCACATGACTTACTTAAATGTGCCTATTTCATAATCAGACCAATTCTATTACATTCGTTTTACAAATGAGAAAGCTGAGAATTGAAATAATATTCCTAAAGTAACAGAGCTTATGTGGTAGAACCAGGATTCAAATGCAGTTCTGTCTGACTGTATGTAGACTCTGGGCTTTTACGTGTAAAAGAAAATCTTACTCAATAAAACTTATATCATAAATAAATAAATAAATAAATAAATAAATAAATAAATAAATAAATAACAAAGCCTATTTCTCACCGAAAGCCATATAATGCCCTTGTGTTCTATCATACTATTCTTTCCAACTATGGTCCAATTCCTCATGCCCATTTGCCTACACATATCCACCTTATCTTTCAAGATGTAGCTATAGTTCTTGACTATGCCATATTCTGAATTTCTATGATCAGTACAACCAGCCTTAGGGTTCACAGATTTTCATGTGTCAGGTGTGTTAATTCTATCTGACTTATCAATTTCATGAAAGCAGAGGCTGTATCTCATTTCTATTGTGGTCTCCACCAAAGCTAGCACCTAGCAAATAAACCTAAATAGTTATTAAATGAAAACACACTGAAGGAGGACAGCTGGGTAGGCAGGTAGTCCTATGTTTGATTACCACCTGGATGATAATAAACAACATAAATCCTTGGTAGTAGTAATAAGAAAATTTCCTTTTGCTTGTAATTTATGACTCTGCCTTCCTAAGTAACATATACACTGGGACTTATACTCAATCCTGATTGGTCAGTAACCAAACCGTAGATTCCCACAGTTCAAGATTTCTGGATGAAATTCACAGATAATTACACTTGCAAATTCTTGTGAGAAATACACAATGTAAGTATAAAAATATTTTTATTCCTCTTCTTAAGTTTGTCCAAACTTGCTGCCTCAACTGTAACTGAGCTGCACTATTAATAAAAGGCATACTAAATCTGCAAAATTGGTTTGTTTGAATGAAAAGAAAATGCCTAAAACACCAGCTTTCTTCCTTTCCTAAATAACATGTTTTTTTGAATAACAATGTGGCTACTTTGCTTTCCTGAAGCCAAAATCACCACTAGTCATCAGAGTGCTACTTTTATCATCTGCTCCAACTGGGTTGCCATTCTTTCATCCAAAATCTAAACACGCCAATTTATGCTTTCATTGTAATAATTGATGAGCCCCCATTGGTTCTCGCTGGGCACAATGCTAGCTTTTATCCTTATGAGATACCTGAAAAAGTGTAACATTCCAAACTGGAATTGCAGTCATGATAAAAAACACACTAAACTGAGCATGTACACTGGAGGCTACTCTCCGTTTCCTTATTTGGAAGGGTGTATTCCACAGTCTGTCTCTTCCCAGATCATATTGGTGGCAAAGAGAGATTGCACAGCATAGTGGCTAGAACAGTACTTTTAACATTATTGACATTTTGGAGCAAATAATTCTTTGTTGTGAGAGGGCTATCTTATGCACTGTAGCATGTTTAGTGGCATCCCTGGCTTCTACCCACTGGATTCCAGTAGTACCCTCTCCAAGTTATGACAACCACAGTTGTCCCCAGGCATTGCAAACTTCTCTGGAGGAGGAGGCAAGCCCTCTCCACATTCCAAACCACTGGGTTAGAACACAAAGTCTGGCACCAGACTGCCTGGATTCAAATCCTAGCTTCTTAACTTGGCAGCTGTGTGACCTTAAGCAATTGAGTTAGTCTCAGAATGCATAAGATTCCTGATGAGTAAATGGGAATAATAATAGTATTTTCCTTAAGGTAGCTGAGGTGATTGAGTAAATGAACCTATAGAAAGCATTATGAGAGTACCTGGCATGCAGCAAGGGCTATAAAATGTGTAGCTGTTGTTACTGTTGCTGTAATTATTATTTTTAAATGAAGACATATGATTTAGTCTTAAGTCTGTAGCTAAATAGTATGTCCAGTTGGGAAGTCACTTAACAGCTTTGTTTTCAACAAAGCAGCTGAGTTTTCTCATAAGCAAAGCAGAAGTTGGACCAAACATTTATTAGTGAAACAGTACAGTACTGTGGCTAAGAGTTCAGGTTCTAGAATCTGACTACTGATGTGGGAGTCTTGGATCCATAACTCACTAGCTGTTTAAGACTTGGACAGATCGCTGAATGTGCCAGAAACTTTGTGTTCTGATTCCATAAAATCCATATAATACAACAGCAACCTCAGGGGGATTATTGGGAAAATTAACTGAGATGATGTAGATAAAATCTTAGAATATTCAATAATACTGTAAATCCTCAATATATGGCTGCTGTTATTACTATTACTCTTTCTAGCTTTTAAAATACATATAACTTGGGGCCACCTGGGTGGCTCAGTCAGTTAAGTGTCTGCCTTCAGCTCAGGCCATGATCTCAGGGTCCTGGGATGGAGTCCCGCATCAGGCTCCCTGCTCCTTGGGTGATCTGCTTCTCCCTCTGCCTTTGCCCCTCCCCCTGCTCGTGCTCACGCTCGCTCTCTCAAATAAATAAATAAAATCTTAAAAAATATATATATATATAACTTGTATCATATGATCTCACTGATATGAGGAATTCTTAATCTCAGGAAACAAACAGTGTTGCTGGAGTTGTGGGGGGTGGGAGAGATGGGGTGGCTGGGTGATAGACACTGGGGAGAGTATGTGCTATGGTGAGAGCTGTGAATTGTGTAGGACTGTTGAATCACAGACCTGTACTTCTGAAACAAATTATACATTATATGTTAAAAAAAAAAGAAGATAGTAGGAAGGGAAAAATGAAGGGGGAGAATCAGAGGGGGAGATGAACCATGAGAGACTATGGACTCTGAGAAACAAACTGAGGGTTCTAGAGGGGAGGGGGTTGGGGGATGGGTTAGCCTGGTGATGGGTATTAAAGAGGGCATGTACTGAATGAAGCACTGGGTGTTATACGCAAACAATGAATCATGGAACACTACATCAAAAACTAATGATGTAATGTAGGGTGATTGTAATGTGTGTCTCTGTCAAATAAATAAATAAAACCTTTAAGAAAAAAAAAAGTAGCCTCAGCGGAATGTATAGAAAAGGAAAAATGAGGTCAATTCATTTCTATTTACACAGCTTCTGTCCCTAGTAGGTCTAGATTGCCCTAGGGTAAATACAGTAGCTTATTTACCTAGATACCTCAAAAGGCAAAAGATAAGGACCATCTGAATAGGGCTTTGAGAGTCCTCAGAATATGACTAAGTTGGGCTACTATCCATTTTGGATAATCACAACACTGTGTAGATGGATTTCACTCATCACCCAGAAAGGAATAGGCTCACTAGGTCTGATTTGACAAGGATCTTCCTTGGTCAGGGACATAAGAAAGAGTTATATGCCTGTCTTTCTCTCCAAGTAGAAGCTACATAAAAGAGCTCTCTCTCTCTTATCTATTGCCAAATACATGTAGCAGTCTAATTTACAGGAAAAACAATTATCTGAAGTCCTCTTTTGGGGGACCATCCATAGCTGTAATCCTTAGAGGTCAGTTAATTCCACTCATTAGAGGCAAGAACTAACCATGGACCATTTTTCGCTTAAGATAGACAAAACCATCATATTCATCAATGACAACTCCAAGGAACATCAAGAAAGGAGAGAAGATTCAGTGGTTACAGGCTGCAGGGATCTATTCTTCCCTCATTATCCGAGCAATAAAAGGGTCACATTCACAGCAAAGTTTCGGATTTCACTCTACTGATAATGGCACCAAGCATCTGTTGGAACCATGATGTGAACGTCCAGGAGGTCCAAAATACATATATTCATCTCTACAGATTCTCCTGATCTCTGGCAGGAGATGTTCAAAGTGCAAATTGTCAGAATAGCTCAGGGAATGATTTTTGGAATAGTGTCACTTAGATGATTGTAAACTTGAGAAACAATGATAGTGTTGACCTGAAAATACTAGAAAAGATCATAGTGAATGACTGCGGTGATAAACTATACATAGGATAAGAAATCCAAGGTATGTCTACTGTCAGAGTGACCTACCAGGAAAAGTGAGAGATCTTTAACTCTACACTTGACATATCAGAGATTGTTAGAGAAAATGGCCAGCTATAGCTGTGGCCAGCTATAACCCAACGTGGAGCTGGATGCCCAAACCACCTGCATCTCATGTGACAACTCTGATCCAGCAACAGTGGCTTTCTCAAGGGTTATGTTGAGAAATATTATGAAGCCATATGTGGGTTTAACAGGAAAAAATAGCAAAAAAATTAGTAGCAACAACAAATTGGTGATGACTTCCATAAATATAAGAGAAGAGAAGTGATAACAACTAAACTATATATTTGCTATGTTTGATTCAGAAACTGAAGTTAAACTCATAAAAATCAAATCATTGTCTTACAGTCATTTCTTGCCCTCGTGGACCCAATGATTGGGGTTACTGAACCAGAAAGGACAGGAACCCAGCTAGCCTTTTGTAGCAGCCAAATGTTTCTGATAAAAACAGACTTTTAGAGCTCTGAGGTATTTTTAATACCATCTCGCGAAGGTGTCTCTTTTTCTCTCTGCTCAACACCCTGCCACCACCATCAAAATTAATCCTAAAGGACAACACCAAGATGAAAAGCTTGATTTGCCATACCATGAGAGTAATTCTGCATCTAGCAAATTTTATCTTTTAATTTGAAATGCCATAGATAGTTCATTCAAAATATATTTAGCATTGGAGATGTACTGCAGATGGAATAATGATGTGACTGCAAATGTAATGTGATGGGTAGGGGCAATCTCTGAGAGATTCCCGATCACCTATGCCTTTACCAGTTCTCAAATTCTTCTGACTGTCTTCAGAAGCTTTATGGGATGTGTTTATATCTGGATAATCCCAAAAGAATGTTTCCTTTTAAAGATGGATAGGACTCATAAAATAGATGGAAAAGAAACATTAAAAGTATAGTAGTGCATTTAAATCTATAAAGGATCAATCCTTATCTATGATTGCTCCTAGCAAAGTGTTAACACCACTTCTGTAGCACCATGGAGGCAGATCATCATTTAGGCATTTGCGGAGACAGCAAGCCACTTGCCTTAGGCATTAAGCATATGTAATTTTCATAACCATAGGGCATCCATTAGCTAGATTTAAAATGTATAAGGGAAATCTGACACTGACACTCCTTGGCTTCAGCCAGGAAAGACTGTTGTGTAAGTGTGTGTGTGAGAGAGAGAGGGAGGGTGGTGTATAAGGCACACTAGGTGGAGAGTAAGAATTATACAGTCTAATGTACAGATGCAAAACCCAATATTACATAAGTCACTAACACAAAGAAAGTGTGCTTGGGAAGGTTTGATAGTAAAGCCAATAACCCTGCATTATAGTCACCAGGCTAGAAATTTATGAGCACTCCTATTACTTCATTTGCATTTTCTCCCTATCACAAAAATCCATTTAAAAAGGAAGCCAAGAAGAATCTCTGCCTATATAAAATAATCTTAATAAAAACAAGACCACCATCTGGCTTGCCTTATCCCTATGTAAAGAAAGCACAGACATTTATGGGCACTGATGTGGTGAAAAGAAATCCATTCTTGAAAAGCTCATTAGTAAATTGCATAATCTTAACAAGCATGTCCACCCCTAAATGATCAGTATCAACATCTTATAAGAGAGAATACATAAATTAACACCTAAATAATATCTTCAGACTTAGTGAAGACACCAACAAGTATATACAGCTGATAATTAAGGATTTCTATTCTAATATAAATAGTTTATTGAAAAAGATATAAGAAAAAGCTTACCTTGACTTACATTATAGGACTATTATATGCAAGAAAGATATGTATCTCAGGGTCAGGCAAAACACATTTCATTTTTTAAAAACACATTTCATTTTATCGGTTAACATTAACTTATATGGGTATGAAAGGGAGTCATACATTGTAACCTTACCATTTGGTTTAATTCATAGCAGCTTAGATTAAAATGTGGTCAAATGCTACTAATGTAGGCACATCTCTCAGATAATAAATTATACTGAGTAAAAGATTGTGCAATTCAATACTCAAACTGAGAATTGCATAGAACCTCTGGTTTCAAATGCTATAGTTAAATTTGATGAATATCTCTTTATTCCTCTACACCAAATCCTTACAAATGACAGTCTGGTTCTACAAGTAGAATCTTGTTACTCTGCATAACTCCATGAATGGTGGAGATGTTTGATCTGAGTAGGAATCTCTCAGGAAAAAATGGAAAGCAGACATGTTTCTAAGTGTAGCTAAAGGTGATCAAAATCTCCTCCCAGCTGATAGTGTTAAATACACTAACTAAAATAAATGAAAAATCCCCAGGATGGTCAAGTGCCGGAGTTCTTTATACTTTCCCAACTGAAAGTGATCATTAACAAAATGAGTATCAGACTTGGGATATAAACTTACCTTGAGAAAATGGCATGAGACCAAAACATGTCCCATTAATTACACAGGGACATGGGAAGTACTGCATTGAGATTAAGAAAATCAACTGCATAAGCCACTGTGGCAGAATGATGCTCATGGTGTGACAGTAGATCATAAGGACAGTACCTGGGAGTTTTAATCCACCACTAGCTCACTATTGGCTTGTGGTTTGGTATATACCTATAAATGAACTACAACAAACTCTTGAGGAAATTAATAAGACTCTGAACACTACCACTGTCAGAACACAACTGGGGGGGGCGGCGCAGAGCAAGAGGGTGGAGGAGTAGGAGACCTGGATTTCATCTGATCTCAGGAACTCAGCTGAATAGGGATCAAACCATTCTGAACACCTACGAACTCAACAGGAGATCGAAGATAATAATAGTAACAACACTCTGAACAGAAAAGTGACCACTTTCTGGAAGGTAGGATGTGCGGAGAAGTGAATTCGAGGCGATATTCAGGAGGATAGACAGCAGGGGAGGGGGCCTCCGTTGGCCGCTTCTGGCAAGTGATAGAGCCGCGGAGCACAAAATCGGAACTTTTAGAAGTCGGCTCCGCGGAGGGACGTCGCTCCAGTGGCTAGGTGGGGGGGTGGAACCCTCGCAGGACAGTGTGGTCTCAGGATCATCGGGGTCACAGAAAGACTGGGGGTGCCTGGGTGCGGCAGAGCTCCCAGATATCGGAGCAGGGAAGCCGGCTGCAGAGACAGAGCGGAGGCGCGGGCTCTCAGCTCGGGGTTGCCATAAACAGTGATCCGCGGCCCAGTCGGGCCACTGCTCCTCCAGCAAGGAACCAACAAGCGGCAGAGCCGGGGAGACTCCCCTTCTCCCCCAGGAGGAGTGGCGCGGAAGCGCACCGCAGGGATCTGCTGGGTTTGGAGACTCCACACGGGGTCGGGTGCCAGACATAGAAACGCTCGATCACAGGCCGGGTGAGCATGGAGTGTGGCCGGAGACTGGGGAGACAGAAGTGACTGCTTTTCGCTGGGGGCACACTGAGGACCGGGGCCCCGAGTTCTCAGCTCCTACGGTGGAGACTGGGAGGTTACCATTTTCACCCTGGTCCTCCAAAGCTGTACCGAGAGTTTGCAGGGAACAAAAGCTCCTGAGAGCAAACCGGAGCAGCTTGCTTAGCCCGGACTCACAAGGGCGAGGCAATTCCACCTCCGGCAAAGACATTTGGGTACCACGGCAACAGGAACCTCCCCCAGATGATCAGCATGAACAGCCAGCAAGCCAAGACCAAGTTTACCGATCAAGGAGAACGGGAGAACTCCAGCGCTAGGGGAATACTGCACATAGAATTCATGGTTTTACCATAATTCATTAGTTTTTCAAAGTTAATTTTTTTGTTTTTTTTTTTTAATTTTTCCCCCTTTTTCAACCAACATCTTATCAATCCCTTTTTAAAAAAAAAAATTATTTTTCAGTTTTAGAGTCATATTTTTATCCCTTCATAATAGTTACCCTTATTTTTGGCATATATATATATAAGTTGTTCTCTCTTTAAAATTTTGAGATACAGTTTCTTCTAACACATCAAAATATACCCTTAATCACTAGTGTATGGCTTTGTTCTAGTCTCCTGCCTGATCACATTCTCTCCCTATTTTTTTCCTTTTTTTTCTATTTTCTTTTTCTTTTTAAATCTTCTTCTTTTTAAAAAAACTTCTTATCTTTTCAATTCCTTTTATAAAATCTTTTATAATTTTCATCTTTACAGTCATCTGCCATCCCTTCATTGTATCAACCCTTATTTTGTACATATATGTCTTTCTTCCTTTAAAATTTTAGCAGGCACTTTCTTCTAACAGACCAAAATATGCCCAAAAGCTAGTGTGTGGCACTGATGTATGCACTAGCCTGATCATATTTGATCATATTCTGTATTTTTTTGTTTTGTTCTGTTTTTGTTTGTTTCTATCTTTTTCTGTTTCCTTTTTTTTTTCTCTTCTTTCTTTCCCTGTCTTGTCCCCTGGTTTCAGGTCTTTTCTGATTTGTATAGACTATATTTGTTGCAGACGTTGTTAACATGTTAGCATTCTGTTCTCTCATTCATCTGTTCTCCTCTGGACAAAATGACAGGACAAAAAAATCACCTCAACAAAAAGAACAAGAGGTAGTACCGTCTGCCAGGGACCTACTCAATACTGACACTAGTACGATGTCGGACCTAGAGTTCAGAATCATGACTTTAAAGATACTAGCTGGGCTTGAAAAAAGCGTGGAAGTTATTAGAGAAACCCTTTCTGGAGAAATAAAAGAACTAAAATCTAACCAAGTCGAAATCAAAAAGGCTATTAATGAGGTGCAATAAAAAATGGGGGCACTAACTGCTAGGATAAATGAGGCAGAAGAGAGAATCAGCGATATAGAAGACCAAATGATGGAAAATAAAGAGGCTGAGAAAAAGAGAGAGAAACAACTACAGGATCACAAGGGCAGAATTCGAGAGATAAGCGATACAATAAGATGAAACAACATTAGAATAATTGGGAACCCAGAAGAAGAAGAAAGAGAGAGAGGGGCAGAAGGTATACTGGAGCAAATTATAGCAGAGAACTTCCCTAACGTGGGGAAGAAAACAGGCATCAAAATCCAGGAGGCACAGAGAACCCCTCTCAAAATCAAGAAAAATAGGTAAACAGCTTGACATCAAATAGTAAAACTTACGAGTCTCAGAGACAAAGAGAAAATCCTGAAAGCAGCTCGGGAGAAGATATATGTAACCTACAATGGTAGAAACATTATATTGGCAACAGACCTATCCACAGAGACCTGGCAGGCCAGAAAGGACTGGCATGATATCTTCAGAGCACTAAACAAGAAAAATAAGCAGCCAGGAATACTATATCCAGCTAGGCTATCATTGAAAATAGAAGGAGAGTTAAAAAGCTTCCAGGACAAACAAAAACTAAAGGAATTTGCAAACACAAAACCAGCCCTCCAAGAAATATTGAAAGGGGTCCTCTAAGCAAACAGAGAGCCTAAAAGCAGCATAGATCAGAAAGGAACACAGGCAATATACAGTAACAGTCAAATTACAGGTAATACAATGGCACTAAATTCATACCTTTCAATAGTTACCCTGAATGTAAATGGGTTAATTACCCCAGTCAAAAGACACAGGCTATCAGATTGGATTAAAAAACAAGACCCATCAATATGCTGTCTGCAAGAGACTCATTTCAGACCCAAAGACACCCCCAGATTGAAAGTGAGGGGGTGGAAAACCATTTACCATGCTAATGGACACCAAAAGAAAGCTGGGGTGGCAATCCTGATATCAGACAAATTAGATTTTAAAACAAAGACTGTAAAAAGAGATGAAGAAGGACACTCTATCCTACTTAAAGGGTCTATCCAACAAGAAGATCTAGCAATTGTAAATATCTATGCCCCTAACATGGGAGCAGCCAATTATATAAGGCAATTAATAAAAAAAGCAAAGAAACACATTAACAACAATACAATAATAGTGGGGGATTTAACACCCCCCTGACTGAAATGGACAGATCATCTAAGCAAAAGATCAACAAGGAAATAAAGACTTTAAATGAAACACTGGACCAAATGGACTTTACAGATATATTCAGAACATTCCATCCCAAAACAACAGAATACACATTCTTCTCTAGTGCCCATGGAACATTCTCCAGAATAGATCACATCCTAGGTCACAAATCAGGTCTCAACCAGTACCAAAAGATTGGGATTATTCCCTGCATATTTTCAGAGCAAATGCTTGAAACTAGAACTCAATCACAAGAGGAAAGTCGGAAAGAACTCAAATACGTGGAGGCTAAAGAGCATCCTACTCAAGAACGAATGGGTCAACCAGGAAATTAAAGAAGAATTTAAAAAATTCATGGAAACCAATGACAATGAAAACACAACTGTTCAAAATCTTTGGGATACAGCAAAGGTAGTCCTAAGAGGAAAGTATATAGCAATACAAGCCTTTCTCAAGAAACAAGAAAGGTCTCAAATACACAACCTAACCCTACACCTAAAAGAGCTGGAGAAAGAACAGCAAATAAAGCCTAAACCCAGCAGGAGAAGAGAAAAAATAAAGATCAGAGCAGAAATCAATGAAATAGAAACCAAAAGAACAGTAGAACAGATCAAGGAAACTAGGAATTGGTTCTTTGAAAGAATTACCAGATTGATAAACCTCTGGCCAGACTCATCAAAAAGAAAAGAGAAATGACCCAAATCAACAAAATCATGAATGAAAGAGGAGAGATCACAAACAACACCAAGGAAATACAAAGAATTATAAGAACATATTATGAGCAACTCTATGCCAGCAAATTAGATAACCTGGAAGAAATGGGTGCATTCCTAGAGATGTATCAACTACCAAAATTGAACCAGGAAGAAATAGAAAACCTGAACAGACCTATAACTACTAAGGAAATTGAAGCAGTCATCAAAAATCTCCCAACAAAGAAAAGCCTAGGGCCAGATGCCTTCCCAGGGGAATTCTATCAGACATTTCAAGAAGAATTAATACCTTCCCCTGAAACTGTTCCAAAAAATTGAAATGGAAGGAGAACTTCCAAATTCATTTTATGAGGCCACCGTTACCTTGATCCCAAAACCAGACAAAGACCCCATCAAAAAGGAGAATTACAGACCAATATCCTTGATGAACATGGATGCAAAAATTCTCACCAAAATACTAGCCAATAGGATCCAACAGTACATTAAATGGATTATTCACCATGACCAAGTGGGATTTATCCCTGGGCTGCAAGGCTGGTTCAACATCCGCAAATCAATCAACGTGATACAATACATTAACAAAAGAAAGAACAAGAATCATATGATCCTCTCCATAGATGCAGAAAAAGCATTTGAGAAAGTACAGCATCCTTTCTTGATCAAAACTCTTCAGAGTATAGGGATAGAGGGTACATAACTCAATATCATAAAAGCCATCTATGAAAAACCTACAGCAAATATCATTCTCAATGGGGAAATGCTGAGAGCTTTCCCCCTAAGGTCAGGAACGCGGCAGGGATGTCCACTATCACCACTGCTATTCAACATAGTATTAGAAGTCCTACCAACAGCAATCAGACAACAAAAGAAATCAAAGGCATCCAAATGGGCAAAGAGGAAGTCAAACTCTCACTCGTTGCGGATGATATGATACTGTATGTGGAAAACCCAAAAGACTCCACCCCAAAACTGCTAGAACTGATACAGGAATTGGTAAAGTAGCAGGATATGAAATCAATGCACAGAAATCAGTGGCAATCCTATACACCAACAACAAGACAGAAGAGAGAAATTAAGGAGTCGATCCCATTTCCAATTGCACCCAAAACCAGAAGATACCTAGGAATAAATTTAACCAAAGAGGCAAAGGCTCTGTACTCAGAAAACTATAAAATACTCATGAAAGAAATTGAAGAAGACAGAAAGAAATGGAAAAATGTTCCATGCTCATGGATTGGAAGAACAAACATTGTGAAGATGTCAGTGCTACCTAGAGCTATCTACACATTCAATGCAATCCCCATCAAAATACCATCCACTTTTTTCAAAGAAATGGAACAAATAATCCTACAATTTGTATGGAACCAGAAGAGACCCCGAATAGCCAGAGGAATATTGAAAAAGAAAAGCAAAGCCAGCGGCATCACAATTCCGGACTTCCAGCTCTATTACAAAGCTGTCATCATGAAGACAGTATGGTACTGGCACAAAAACAGACACATAGATCAATGGAACAGAATAGAGAGCCCAGAAATGTACCCTCAACTCTATGGTCAACTCATCTTTGACAAAGCAGGAAAGAATGTCCAATGGCAAACAGACATTCTCTTCAACAAATGGTGTTGGGAAAATTGGACAGCCACATGCAGAAGAATGAAACTGGACTATTGCCTTACACCACACACAAAAATAGACTCCAAATAGTTGAAAGACCTAAACGTGAGACAGGAGTGTATCAAAATCCTAAAGGAGAACACAGGCAGCAACCTCTTCGACCTCAGCCACAGCAACTTGTTCCTAGAAACATCGCCAAAGGCAAGGGAAGCCAGCGCAAAAATGAACTATTGGGATTTCATCAAGATAAAAAGCTTTTGCACAGCAAAAGAAACAGTCCACAAAACCGAAAGACAACCGACAGAATGGGAGAAAATATTTGCAAATGACATATCAGATAAACGGCTAGTATCCAAAATCTATAAAGAACTTACCAAACTCAACACCCAAAGAACAAATAATCCAATCAAGAAATGGGCAGAAGACATGAACAGACATTTTTCCAAAGAAGACATCCAAATGGCCAACAGACACATGAAAAAATGCTCAACATCGCTCAGCATTGGGAAAATCCAAATCAAAACCTCTATGAGATACCACCTCACACCCATCAGAATGGCTAAAATTAACAAGTCAGGAAATGACAGATGTTGGCGGGGATGTGGAGAAAGGGGAACCCTCCTATACTCTTGGTGGGAATGCAAGCTGGTGCAACCACTCTGGAAAACAGTATGGAGGTTCCTCAAACAGTTGAAAATAGAGCTACCATACAATCCAGCAATTGCACTACTGGGTATTTACCACAAAGATACAAATATAGGGATCCGAAGGGGTACATGCACCCCAATGTTTATAGCAGCAACGTCCACAATAGCCAAACTGTGGAAAGAGCCAAGATGTCCATCAACAGATGAATGGATAAAGAAGAAGTGGTATATATACACAATGGAATATTATGCAGCAATGAAAAGGAGTGAGATCTTGCCATTTGCAACGATGTGGTTGGAACTGGAGGGTGTTATAATGAGTGAAATAAGTCAATCAGAGAAAGACATGTATCATATGACTTCACTGATATGAGGAATTCTTAATCTCAGGAAACAATCTGAGTGTTGCTGGAGTGGTGGGGGGTGGGAGGGATTGGGTGGCTGGGTGATAGACATTGGGGAGGGTATGTGCTCTGGTGAGCACTGTGAATTCTACAAGACTGATGAATCACGGATCTGTACTTCTGAAACAAATAATGCAAGATATGTTAAGAAAAAAAAAGAAGAAAATAGCAGGAGGGGAAAAATGAAGGGGAGTAAGTCGGAGGGGGAGACGGACCATTAGAGATGATGGACTCTGAAAAACAAACTGAGGGTTCTAGAGGGGAGGGGGGCTGGGGGATGGGTTAGCCTGGTGATGGGTATTAAAGAGGGCACATTCTGCGTGGAGTACTGTGTGTTATGCACAAACAATGAATCCTGGAACACCACATCAAAAACTAATGATGTAATGTATGGTGATTAACATAACAATAAAAATTATTAAAAAAATAAAATAAAATAGAATACCTAAAAAAAACATAACTGGAAATATTTAGAAACATAATGTCTTTTTCCAGACAAAAATCATAAAAAAATTTTATATATTTCGTTACTGTTTGGATTTCTAACATTGCATATGTCCTATGATTTTCTCTTACTTTTTGTGATTTTCTTTTACTCTTAATGAAATACTCTTGGCTGTGAAATTTGGGGCTTGTCTTTTTATCAGTTTTTTTATTATATGATTTTTATTATTTAAGGAAAAAACCTAATAGTTTCTTACAAAAACTAACACCTAAGTACCTTTTAAGCATAACCAAAATACCAATAATGGCAATGATTATAATAGAAACAATTACTCCTGAAATATTATAAGTAATATGGATTCTGCATTTTAAAAGGAAATGACAAATCAGAGTCTACTTAGAGGAAATAGGCAAGGATGGTATCGGAAATGATTCAGCTGAAGCAATTGTAGGTGTTCAGCCCAAAACTGATAAGACACAAAACAGAAAGTATATAGTGTACGGACCCTGGAATGTGCCTGGCTGTCTTTGAGTCCCAGCACCACCAGTGTGTGATCAAATATAATGTATGTTAACTTCTCTGTGACTTAGTTTTCTCATCTGTAAAACAGGGATAATAATAGTATTTACCTCACAGCGTTCTGAGAATTCATAGTTCCTTTATGTAAAGTACTCAGTTCGGTGATTAGCACAAAGTAAATGATCCAAAAGATGTAGCTCCCAGAGAATTGAAAGTAGTTACTCAAACACGTGTACATGAATGGTCATAGTAGTACTATTCACAGTAGCCAAAAGGTAGAAACAACTCAAATGTCCATCAACAGAATGTTTTTCAGTCATAATAAGGAATGAAGTGCTGATATATGCTACAATATGGATGAATCTTAAAAACATGATGCAAAGTGAAAGAAGCTAGACACAAAGGGTGTTGTAAAATATTTGTACAAAATAACTAGAATAAGTAAATCCAATTAGACAGAAAGCAGACTGGTGATTGCTAAGGGCTGGGGTGAGAAGAAGGAATGGGGAGTAACCAACCACTTAATGGGTACTGGGTTTTATTTTAAGGTGATGAAATTATTTTGGAAAGAAGCAGAAGTAGTCTTTGCATAATATTGTGAATGTGGTAACAGCAGTGTTCATGTAAAGATGGTTAATTCTACATTATGTGAATGTTAGCTTGGTAAATAAAAAAATTATTTAGATAATATTCATAATAATGAAGGACAAAAGTAAACTGTTGACATATTCCTCCTTCTCCCTCACCTTTGTGGATGGGGAACTCACTCCCTTACATAAGGCAACCCATTTCATGTTCAGGCAGGTCTGGTGCCATCAAAGATCAGTGTTAGTGAAAGGATTTATGAAGCCCATGTATCAGTTTTATATGCTAACCGCTGTGCAGAGTTGTGAAGTTACATAGGCTCTCTTCACCTCAATTACTGATATTTAAAACAGGTATGCAAATGCTTATGGAACCAGTCTGTGGTGTGGATTAAATAAAATAACCTACACAGTGTCTAGCATAATGTTCCAACAGACAATAGGTGCTTACCAGGAACAAATACAATCTGAGCTTACAAGATGTAATCGTTGACACTGATTTGGGGGAAAGGGGAGAGAGGATGAGGGGGATGTTTTGACTCAAAAGTTAACTCTGCTGACCTTGCACCAATGGTCTCCCTCTACAACTTGATCCTAATTCTCCCTTCATAGCCAAAAAGTAATGTAATCCTCACCCCAAAGGACACTTTCAACTGTGACTACCTAAAGAGGCAAGAAAGAGAGACATGCTAGACTAAGTGCACAATTTATTAAAACACAGAATTTAGGGGCATCTGGGTGGCTCCGTATGTTAAGCGTTCACCTCTTGATCTCAGCTCAGGTCTTCATCTCAAGGTTGTAAATTCAAGTCCTGCATTGGGGTCCATGCTGGGCATGAAGCCTACTTAAAAAAACAAAACAAAACAAAAACAAAACACAGAACTTAATTTTTAACACTTTTTGGAGGTGCCCTCCTCCTTCACTGACAAAACTGTAAAACTTTAATACTAAAATGTCCTCTTCTCCTCTCCTACTACCAGAGTAGTTAAACTAAAGGTTACTGAAGAGGGGCACCTGGCTGGCTCAGTCAATAGAGCATGTGACTCTTGATCTCAGGGTCCTGAGTTTGAGCCCCACAATGGGTGTAGAGCTTACCTTAAGAAAATTTTAAAAAATATTCCAAAGAGATTTCCAGTTATGGAAAGCATACAAGCAAGGGTGTCTCCCCTTGGAAAACCGACCAAGGAAGTAGGCAAGGACCCACTATCTCCCTGTCCTGCCTCTCTTCTTTGTACTCTAGTTTCAACACCTCAACTATTTATATAACACATTCTGGATAATGATCATCTTGGAGGGCCGACATTCATCCAGAGTGGCTGTAACAGGTCATTACACTTGTCCTCGCCTTTAGAACAATCAATAACCCCAAATGAAGAGTAATGGTCATTATAAAGCCAAACACAAGTTGATGATCCTTCCTTATTGATATTAAATTTGCCTACTGCTTCCTGCATATTTGTCCGCCACTGCCCTTGTTGCATTCACTGCAACCCTTCCCTGGAAGGACTCACAAGTCCACTCCTACCTTTACGTGAGTCTCTTATACATCCTCCTCTGAGCAATCCCATGATGAATAGTTGCTTCCACACTATATTTACGTATTTTATTGTTGCCTTTAAGACGAAGTGTGCTTGATATTGAGTAAGTTAGTGAAAACTTTTAGTTTTTTTTCACAAAATATACTCAAGGCTCTCTTTTTTCCCTCTACTCCCAAAAGGCATACCGCATCTCTTAATTATTGGCCCACTGCTCCTAGTCCTGAGTGTAATAGCTCTATTTTAGTCTCACTTCAGTATAAATATGATCTAAAATGTTCTTTTATTTTTTTTTAAAGATTTTATTTATTTATTTGAGAGGGAGAGAATGAGAGATAGAGAGCATGAGAGGGAAGAGGGTCAGAGGGAGAAGCAGACTCCCTGCTGAGCAGAGAGCCCGATGCGGGACTCGATCCCGGGACTCCAGGATCATGACCTGAGCTGAAGGCAGTCGCTTAGCCAACTGAGCCACCCAGGCGCCCCAAAATGTTCTTTTAAATATTCACATGTTCAGGCAATCCCTCATGAAATATTTACTGAGTATCAGATTGATATGAGAGTTGACATGGTGTAGAGAAAAGACCATTATTAAAGTTGAAAACCAGTTAGAATGGCAAAAATCGACAAGGCAAGAAACAACAAAGGAGAGGTTGTGGAGAAAGGGGAATCATCTTACAGTGTTGGTGGGGATGCAAGTTGGTACAGCCACTTTGGAAAACAGTGTGGAGGTGCCTCAAAAATTAAAAAATAGAGCTACCCTATCACCCAGCAATTACACTCCTGGGTATTTACCCCAAAGACACAGATGTAGTGAAAAGAAGGGCCATATGCACCCCAATGTTCATAGCAGCAATCTCCGCAGTAGCCAAACTGTGGAAAGAGCCGAGATGCCCTTCAACAGAGGAATGGATAAAGAAGATGTGGTCCATATATACAATGGAATATTACTCAGCCATCAGAAAGGATGAATACCCAACTTTTACATCAACATGGATGGGACTGGAGGAGATTATGCTAAGTGAAATAAGTCAAGCAGAAAAAGCCAATTATCATAAGTTTCACTTATTTGTGGAGCATAAGGAATAGCACAGAGGACATTAGGAGAAGGAAGGGAAAAATGAAGGGGGGGGAATCGGAGGGAGAGATGAACCATGAGAGACGATGGACTCTGAGAAACAAACTGAGGGTTTTAGAGGGGAGGGGGGTGGGGGGATGGATTAGCCTGGTGATGGGTATTAAAGAGGGCACGTACTGCATGGAGCACTGGGTGTTACACGAAAACAATGAATCATGGAACACTACATCAAAAACTAATGTATTGTATGGTGACTAACATAACATAATAAAATTAAATTTTAAAAAAACAAGCATATAGATTTTTAAATTAGAAAGACCTAGACTTGAATTCTAGCTCTGCCATTTTCTTGCCATGTGACAATGAAGAAATTAACTCCCTTAAATCTCAAGTTTCTTGCTTATAATATGGCCTAATTATATTTGCTCAGAATTTTATAAGATATAAAAACACAGGTGCATAAGTCACTTAAACATCTTCCATATTTTTCGTATTCACTCTATAAAAGTGTGGTTTTTCTTTTCCAAATAACTTCTAAACTTTAATTAGAATTTATAAATATATTTTCATATAATTTATTGGTTTCAAGTCAAATTATCCTAATGATTTTTGCATCTTAATCAAACTACAATTGACCTTATATATTGTAGTTTTGTATTATTTTATAATAGTGACCTTCAAGTTAGACATAATTATCTATGTCTCTCACGCATTATGAGTAAAGTCAGAATTTAATTCATAAGCGAATACATATACTAAAAAACCTTTCAGAACCTACCTTCTTTGGATTTTTCATTTTTTTTCTTAATGATGGAATGAAAAGAACATGAAGTGTACAATACATTTCTTAACTTTACCTCTGAAAACTTTGTGATTGTGAATGTGGTATTTAAACCCATTGAGCCTCAGTTTCGTATCTTTAAAATGTACTTGATTACACTTTGCACACTACTTCATTTATTTCTTGTAAGATGGGCTTTTATGTATGCAGACATGCCTTATAAACACTAAAACTAACCAAAATCAGCTATCCTTACTTTTTTTGAGATTTTTTGCTATTTCTTTCTTAATTATTCTTTTGAATTTTAGTAGCAAATAAATGAACATCTTTTTCCTAAAAATATTTTTGAATAATATTGATGTTTGGAATTGACATGCAAGTCTATTGTAATAGATTAATTTGAAAAGTTCCAGATATTTTCTGAATCTATAACTTGATGATTCTGACTTGATTGACTTTTTTGTTTCTTGGTAAGTTAATCATATAATTACAAACTAGTAGATTATTTTATGCAAGAAGATTGTTCCGCAAATTAGGTCATTGTCATTTATCATTACCATTTCTTTTCAAAACATATCAAATCTTACGATCTTTTAACACCCATTATCTCAGTGTATATCATTTTATTTCCCTCAAATGAACATTATGAATAATTGCAAAGATCTAATCAGGAAAAAAATGAAAAATTCATTGTAAAGTACAACCATGAATATCTGCAATGATCAAGGGCAGTATAACGTCAACACAAAAAGAAAGTTTTTCTAGAGAAGAGGGGAACAGGCTTATTTGGGATAGCCTTTTTCACAAGCTGGGACTTCAGATGACCTTTTTCTGCCATTGTTTCATATTTGTTGTGATCTTATCTTCATAGTAGGATAAAGAAATAAGCTGTTTGATTAAAGATTGTTTCTTATATACTCCATTACATTCTAATCCCTTTCCCCTTCCAAGTCCCTCAAGGGCATAAATAGACATGACTGCTTCTAGAGGGACAGAAGTCTGACAATCATGAAAGATAAATACCAATTCAATGAAAAGTGTAAGACTAAAAATATGGATGTTTTTAAGTTTTAGAAACCTCTTCCTGAGCCTCCCCACCCCCAATGTAAATACTAGGGGAAAAATGAATAACAAGCTCATACTGTAATTATAGATGAGGATCAATTGGTACTTTGTAATTACTAGGTTGCAATCATGCCAGACTGAGTCCCATCCCAACAGAATCTTTCTCTAAAGCCACCAGAAGGCATTTAAGGACAGGACTGTTACAGCAGAAGATGGCTGCACAAAGCCTGGGTGAATATGCATGATGTATGCACAAAGCAAGTAACACTTGGTGTTCCTGCAATCATTAACTTTGACTAGTGCTAGAACTCAAAAGGATCCTGGGAACATCCTGCCCAACCACCTCATTTTATAGAGAACTCTACTTGGGCCAGGGCAAGTACTGACTTTTCTGAATCAAACAGCTAATAAATAGCAGAGTCCGTAAATTTCTGGCTCCCATTCCCACTTTGTTGGCTCTCTATACAATGCTGCCTCTTCTTATCAATGCTGGATAGGTTTTTTTTTCCCCCCCAGTCTTTCACAGAACATCACCTAATAATGTATCTTTTTAGTAGGCACCCTAAAATTAAGAATTTGACTGAAATAACTAAGACAACTCTCCACTAAAACCAACAGTTTCTCTCTCCCTCTATAAGCATATCTTATATAAAATAGAGATTTAATTCTTGCCCCAAATACCTAGGGTTTTTTTTTTTTTTTTTTGGCTTCTAAGGGAAGGAGATAAATGATTTAAAATTTACAAAAGTATCCAGCACATCGCTGTGGTGACTCTAAAAAATGTTGAACAGACTTTTCTATTAATTTAAAGGATTTGCTGGAACTGGGAAGGCATATTATATAAATAATAAGAGTACAGTAATTAAAGGACAAAAAATGAAACATTTCATCATGACAAAAAACTCAGGGAAATATAGACATTAAAGAAAATAAGTTTGCATCAAAAATAGCTACTTAAAAATCATTGTGAGTATATATACATTTATACTGTTATAGTCTAATAATTATGAAAAAAATCAATATTGATAAAAGTAAAAAAGTACCTAATATTAATATATAATCATAATATTATATATAACAAATATTTTTAAGATAGATATAGAAATACATATAAATAGCATGTATTTATATTATATGGTACAAAAAGAACACTGATTTCAACCCTGTGGGGTTAATTTTAGGTAAAGATCCTAAATTCAAAACTGTTTTCCTATGCAAAATACCTCATTCCTGCATATTTCAAAACATAATGAAAATAAAATGTATGAAGCTTGCTGGTGATGCCCCAGATTGTATAATCCTACAAAGGCATTAACAGAAGCTGTAAAAATCTAATTAAATTTTAGAGTGCTAGTAATGTCGCCATAAGGCCCATGTAAGTTATTATCTACATTAATAAAAATTAAACTCAGACTCTATCCATATCTAGATAATAATATACATAGTTTCAAGGTCATTCTTATTTCCTTACTTAAGGATATTTCTCCTCTATTCTCATAAATAAAAATTGATTAATTCTGAAGGGGGAAACCAAACCCCTTTCTCCTTCTCTTCCCATTCTTCTTTTGGGCCATGTAAAAGGGATTAACAGCCTTCCCACTTGTTGGGGGGGGAACAGAAAGAACACACTGGTGCCTCTCCACTCTTGCGCCTCAAAAGAAAGGATGGTCTCTGTATCAGCATACTTAGTTTTACTATATGTGTGTGTATATATATATAAATGTATATTTATATATATATATATATATTTTTTTAAACAAATAGAGGGTTTGTGGCAACCCTGCATCAAGCAAGTCTATCGGTGCCATTTTTCTAAAAGTCTTTGCTCACTTCAGGTCTCTGTGTCACATTTTGGTAATTCTTGTACTATTTCAATTTTTTCATTATTATTATAATTTTATGGTGATCTGTGATCTTTGATGTTGCTATGGTAATTGTTATAGGGCAACAAGGACCATGCCCACCTAAGAATGGCAAACTTAACTGATAAATGGTTTGTGTGTGCTGACTGTTCCACACTGGCCTTTTCCCCCATCTCTCTCTCTCCCCTCAGACCTCCCTGTTCAAAACACAGTAATATTGAAATCGGGCCAATTAATAAGCCTACAATGGCCTGTAAGTGGTCAACTGAGAGGAAGAGTCACACACATCTCATTTTAAATCAAAAGATAGAAATGACTCGGCTTAGTGAAGAAGGCATGTCAAGAGCCTAAATAGGCTGAAAGCTAGGCCTCTTGCGCCAAACAGTTAGCCAAATTGTGAATGCAAAGGAGAGGTTCTTGAAGGAAATTAAAAGTGCTACTTCAGTGAACACACACATGATAAAAAAGTGCTACTGCAGTGAACACACAACATTCCCTTAAGCCAAAGCCCAATCCAGAGCAAGGCCCTAAATCCCTTCAATTCTGTGAAGACTGAGAGGTGAGCAAGCTGCAGAAGAGTGTGAAGCTAGCAGAGATGGTCCGTGGTTCATGGTTCAAAAGAAGCTGTTTCCATAACATAAAAGTGCAAGGTGAAGCAGCAAATGCTGATACAGAAGCTACAGCAAGTCATCCAGGAGTTCTCGTGGAGATCATTAATGAAGATGGCTACACTAAGCAAGGGATTTTCAATGTACACAAAACAGCCTTCTATTGGAAGAAGAGGCCATCTGAACTTCCATAGCTAGAGAGGACAAGTCAGTGCCTGGCTTCAAAGCTTCAGAGGACAGGCTGACTCTCTTGTTAGGGACAAATGTAGCTGGTGACTTTAAGTTGAAGCCAGCACTCATTTAGCATTCCCCAAATCCTACAACCCTTAAGAATTAAGATAAATATCCTCTGCCTGTGCTCTATAAATGGAATAACAAAGCCTGAATGACACCACATCTGCTTACAATGTGGTTTTAACAAGTATTTTAGGCACACTATTGAGAACTACTGCTCAGAAAAAGAGATTTCTTTTAAAATATTACCATTCACTGACAGTGCAGCTGGTCACCCAAGAGCTGTGATGAAATGCATAATGAGATCAATGTTGTTTCCATGCCTGCTAACACAACATCTATTCTGCGGCCCGTGGATCAATGGGTCATTTCAACTTTCAAGTACTATTTAAGAAATACATTTCATAAGGCTATAGCTGCCCTAGAGAGTGACTTCACTAATGGATCTGGGCAAAGTAATTTGAAAATCTTCTAGAAAGGATTCACCATTGTAGATGTCATTAAGAACATGTGTGATTCACAGGAAGAGGTCAAAATATCAACATAAACAGGAGTTTGGAAGAAGTTGATTCCAACCCTCATGGATGACTTTGAGAGTTCCAGACGTCTGTGGAGGAAGTACCTGCAGATGTGGTGGAAATAGCAAGAGAACTAGAAGTGGAGTCTGAAGATGTGAGTGAACTGCTGCAATCTCATGATCAAACTTGAATGGATGAACAAAGGAAGTGACTTCATTTTTTTAATTGCATTTTTTTTAAGATTTTATTTATTTAATTGACGGAGAGAGAGAGAGCGGCAGGCAGAGGGAAAGTGAGAAGCAGGCTTCCCACTGAGCAGGGAGCCTGATGTGGAGCTCGATCCCACGACCCTAGGATCATGACCTGAGCCAAAGGCAGACGCCTAACCAACTGAGCCATTCAGATGCCCCTGGCTTCATTTTTTTAAGATTTATTTATTTTAGAGAGAGAGCATATGAGCAGGGGGAGGGGCAGCAAGAGAGAGGGAAAGAACCAGACTTCCGGCTGAGCGCAGAGCTCTACACAGGGTTCCATCCCATAACCCTGAGATCACAACCTGAGCCCAAACTATAGAGATATGGGCCCAGCTTGGGCTTTTCTCTTTTTGCGCCAACATCAGTGTTTGCAACTGTTTTGGTGAAGTCAGGCTAGATTCTTCCTGGGACAGGTTATCTTTAATTCAAAGTTAAGGATGCAGGGCTTTGGTTCAAGCCAAATTCAGTAGTTACATTTTAGCAGTACTTTGCTACCGTACTTTGGGAGCTACTCAGTCTTCATGAATAAAACCTTAAGTGGTATTTGACTGCTTAGTTCCCTTTTTAAGTGGTAAAAAACCTTGACAGGAGGCAGGGTGTGACTGACAAGACCTTCATGCCTTCAAAGAATCCCACTGACAAATTATCATATTAAATCTGTCAGCAAATTACCATTTTAATGTGCAATGCCAAGAATTAGTATAGCCCCCAAAACTCTTGAAAAAGCAAAGACATTTCCTCCCTCCACCCCTCATACACACACCTGACTGATACCTTGACATATGAAGAAAATACACATTTAAAATGAATTATAGTAGGAATGTCTGGAAACAAGTCAGTTTTTTCTAACTCAAACTCCAAAACTTCAGGTATTTTCCTGGTTTTCTATGTTTAACTACATATCGTGTTCTTACATTTTATCATTTATCTTAGATCTTCTTAGCTCCTAGTTTTTCTCCATCCATCTGCTTGGTCTTTGGCCTGTTGATAGGATTTCTGAACCCATCCCTGCAAGTTCATTCCCTACTTACTATTTCGTATAGACTGATTTACCTATTCTCAATCAATGAAACTAACCTTAAATACTGATCCTGAAAATGTCAATGACTTCCTCAATTATTATTTCCCTCTTTGAAATCTGACATGTCTGAGGGGCACCTGGGTGGCTCAGTCAGTTGAGTATCTGACTCTTGATTTCAGCTCAGGTCATGATCTCAGAGTCCTGAGATCAAGCCCTGCACTGGGCTCCCTGCTGATACATGGAGCCAACTTAGGATTCTCTCTCCCTCTGCTCCTCTACCCACCCCTGCTCGAGAATGCTGTCTTTCAAAAAACAAAAGAAAAAAGGGTGGGGGAAGGAAAGGAAAAAAACGGAAATCTGACATGTCTGAAACATCATCCTATCATAGGAAAATGTATAAAGGTTCCAGGCTTTCCTTAGCTCCCAGTATCACTCTTTGACCAGAGAGAGTTATATATGTGGCTCTCTTATTTGAAGGTGAAAATTGGAGTTACAACTGGGAAAAAAAGTAATATGAGATGAATTGGAAATTTAAAGTAAAGACATCTAGAGATAGGAAGACAGCCTTGCATGGCTTGATATTGATGATAAAATAGCACCTCATATTTATATGATACTTCATCATTCATATAATGTTCTCATATACATTCACATCTAATCTACATACCAAATGCAAATTAGATTTGATAATTCTCAGTTAACATATGAGGACATCTGGGCTGCTGGACAACCAGAGTGGATGTGACAGACGAAGTAGTATTTTCTAAATCATGTCAGAGTTGGTACTCAGTAATATTTGTTAGGTAATTGTGATACAGCTGCCACAACTATAGTAAATAGAGAATCATTTGCGTTGTTTGCCCAATATCCATTCAGAGAACCATCTCTGTCATCTCTGTGTGACTCTGAGATTGTCAAATGAGAAGCCCTGACACAGGTGCGCCTGGGTGGCTCAGTTAGTTACGCATCTGACTCTTGGTTTTGGCTGAGGTGATGATCTCAGGGTCATGAGATTGAGCCCTGTGTAGGGCTCCACACTCAGCTTGAAGTCTACTTGAGAATCTCTCTCCCCCTCTACCTTCCCTTGCTCAAGCTCACTCGCTTTCTCTCTCTCTCTCTCTCAAAAAATAAATAAAATCTTAAAAAAAAAAAAAAGAAGCCTTGATATATGACCCAGAGTAGTCAGTACCCATGCACTGGTCAAAACTTCAAAGACCTTTTTGGTGTTTAATTTACATGCTGGAGAGAAGGAGGGTAATTCTCAAATTTATTTGAGTCGTGTTTCTTTCTCTTACAACTGAGAAGTCTTATTGTTACATACATCTGCCTATCACTCCAACAGTAGAAAATAGTGTCTGAATGACATGGGTTATTTTCCCATCCACCTATATACTCATTTACTTTCCCCTTCCTGAGAGATATGTTAGCCCATTTTAACTCAACACACTGGTTATGGTTCTCTGGTTACTCAGATTCTGATTAATGATACTTCCTGTTGACTACTACATTATCTGCTGCATACTTGGCACGAAATCCTTTTACTTATCCCTGAGCTTATAACTCACCACTAGGCTTCACCACCTGTGAGCTTGGCTATGCTTGCCTCATAGTAGGGAACCATAGGGCCACTTGATCTCACTCTGCTAGTGCCCATGATCCCATGAGGCATAATTCTTCCTGTATTTTCATGCAAAATTTTCCTTCAGGCAATTATTTTAGGGGACATATATAATAGTGATTAAGGGCATTTTCTTCTCTTTCAAACAGGCTTGGATATAAGTCTTGGATACTACCTTTTATGAGCTAGGTATCCTTCAGCAAGCCATTTACCTATACTAAGCCTATATCTCCTCATTCTTAAAATTGGGAAATAATAGTATCTACTCTTATTTTGGATTTTGAGGGATTGAAAAGGATAATACATTTGAAATACATCTGAGAAAACCCAATACATAATAAGGACTCAATAAATTCATTCAAATATATTTACTGAGTATAGAGATTTTATATATATATATGATAATCACATATATGGTTATATATCTCATGATATATATCTCATTATTTTATATATATATATAAAATAGTGAAAGTATACCTCCTATATTCTCCTAAGTCTCAAGATGCACATAAATAGAACAAAAATGTATAGTTCTTGTGGATATTGACTATAATAGTAGAGACAGGAAACAAGCACATAAAATAATATATAATATAAATATATAAATGTAAATTTTTAAATATGAGAAGTAATCATAAATACTGATTTGGGGGATATTTGAGGAGTTACTACTTTATGGACTTAATGAATTATAGAAAAATGATTATTATATCTTTATTACCACACTAACTCTTAAAGACACTAGATAATTAGCATATGCCAACATTTATGATCGGTGAGCAACATTTCAACTTCCTAGGCAGGTACTTAGAATCTAGTATATTCAGGGGATTATGCCTAAGTTCCTTGAATGAGGAGGTAAGTATATTAAGGCAAGTTACACCTAAGAACAACTGATAATGAAAGAAATGTTAAAAAGAGGCACATGTTAATATGTTGACTCGGGTCAAGGGTGGGTAGTAAGATTCATTATTACAGAAGTAAAGAGAACAGTATCAAGCATGTGAAACCTCAATATTTTTTTAAACTGCAAGATTAAATTATGGCATGTCTTATACTGCATAAGCAAACTACAAAATTTGTGCTTCATTCTGCCCCAATGAAAAAGCATGAGCAAAATGGAAAGGCCTTGACAAGGAAAACGAAATTTAGGAGTGAGAGACTGAAGACAGATTAATTAGGGGGTGATTGCAATAATCCAGGAGATAAATTGTGGGGTCTGAAATTCAGACAGTGGCAGTACTGGTACAGAAAAATAAAATAAAGGGAGAGTGTTTTTGCAAACTTTTCCGTAAACTTTAAAGGGTTTTCAAGTTGTTGGAAAATAAACAATTTATAAGTACTTTTAAAACTGCTGTAATAATTTTGTAATACCAAAGAGTATGAAACAATTTTTTTGAGAGACATAACTTTCTTACATGTATGTGCATTTAAGCCTACACAGATGAAAGATATGCACACAGATACACACAAATATTCCTATATACTGAACAAATCAACATTATTATCACCACTGCTTTGCAAACATTATTGCCCTGTCATAGAACAATATACAACTTTCACAGCAATAATTTTCTCGTTTCCTGATTAACAGACACATAATATATACACAGAGACAGTAATATTCCTTCAGTGGCTGGACTCTCTATGGAGTGCCAGATTCTCACATGTATTTTAATAAAGCTGTAATGTGTTCTTTAAGTGTTACTGACCCCTCCAAGTAAAATAACATTTCTGATATAGTAGAAGGTGGGCATGATTAACACATGCCATCCTTTAATTGCATCTGCCATTATTTTTAGTGTTTTATGCATCTCTTTATAAATGAAACACTAGCAGTGATTTCATCACACTGTAATTATGTTTAAGTGCCCATGTAGTTAAAAGTACACTAGGTCCTTTTTAGTGGTTAAAGGCAGCCTCTGAAGCCAGACCATCTAATCTTGAATCCTGGTTCCATCTCCTACTGATTAGTAATCTCAGGCAAGTTACTGAAATTCCTTGTCTAAAATCTCTTTTTTTCAAAGGAAATAAGTATATATAATACACATATGATTATTTTGTTCTGTACACAAATAATGTTATATATATGCACACACATACATATACACACAAAATATATATATTAGAACATTCTCCATTACATTTTAAGCACTAAATAATTGTTACTATTTTGTTGTCATTGTTATTATTACTGCTACTAGTGTTATTACAGTTTGCTGTGTTATCTTGGACAAGTCAAAGATAATGTCATAACCAGTCATTTTCCATGAGCAAGAAATATATCAAGATTCTAGGTTTGGTGTCTCTTTTACTGAGGATTTTTTTCCAGATTATTTAACAAAGGCTTGGGTACATAATATTCACAATAATTGGAGAAGTAAGGGCTAGAAATACGACCTTTTAGATGACAAAACCTCTGCCTTAGAAGGGAAAAGGCATAAGGACAAATTGCTCTAATAAAAAACAATATATATAACGTGGGGTATAACTATGTTGACAGAATGGGGAGGGGAGGGGGAAATGTTGATGATATAGGGAGGAAATGACACTTCATCCACAGTGGCCTGAGTTACAAATCATGGCCTGGTATTTGGGATTTAGGAATCAAGCATTAGAAGATGAGCATATTGTCTATAATACTGAGGAAGTACTGGGAAAATTCGTAAAATAATTTGAAGTATTTGCCTTGGTGTCTAGAGGAATGGGTTATGGGACCATCATTTTATCCTGTGGTTTGTTGATGCCATGTCCATGCATTCTTGGAATCAAATATTAAAGTGATATAAAAGTTATTTCAGTTAGGAATTTACATGTACTCAAATCACTGCAGATGTGAATCTCCAAGACTACTGTGAAATACCTGCAGCAGGGTTCTGGGTCTCTATGAAGCAACTGATTTTCAATTATTGTGTGGTCACTGTCAACTTGCAGAGGAAAAACTGGGAGAGCTGGGTATGTTTATAAGTTAAAGAAGTACTGCAACTGACATGGAAGCCACTAGAGATACTGCATATCTGTTTCAAGGTCTAATGTAAAGAACTGTATTTTTTATGTAAAATAATTAGATTATTTCCATTTTATTTTGATTTTACCCAATGATATAATGAAAACTAATCTATTTAGTTTGCAAAAAAAAAAAAAAACAATAATCAGTGACATACGACATAGTAAAGGGGACTTATTCAACCTCATGTACTCAGTGCTAAGAACTGGTTCAGGAATCATACGAAACTGGTCTAAATCTCAAGCCAACTTCTTGCTAGATATATGGCCTTGGGCTAACTACTTAACTCAATGGAACCTCAATATTGTGGTAGGATTATAATTTACAGCAGAGGCTCTGAAACCCAACTGCCAGTGGATCTTTTACCCACTAGCTGTATGATCCTGGACAAGCTCTTTAACCTCTCAATGATTCCTCATTTGTAAAATGATACTAGTATTGGCTACATAGAGTTGTGATGATGCCTTGAATGAGCTAATATAGATAGATAAAGACAAAGTTGTAATCAGCATGTAGTAAGCACTCAAAGACATGTTAGTCATTGATATTTAGATGGGACTCTTCATGACCTACAGTTTGACGAGCACTCCCAAATTAAATCAACAGAAACAAAACAAAACAAAACCTACATGCTGAATCTAGGTGCTAGATCTTTCTTGAATGACTTGCAAATGGAAAGCACCAAAAAGGTTCTGCTACTATAAACCGAATGGCCAAAATGGATTTTCTGTGTATTTCCTTATGAAGAGCTATCAGTTCACTGTTTATCCACAGTCCTATACATGCCCAAACCATGGGAAAAGGGAAGCTTACCTCACCTTAAGCCAAGTGATAGAGATTCATGGAGGGTTTAAGCTCTAGATTTGGAGCCTGAAAGCCTGAATTCAAATCCCTATTCTGTCACTTCTTTGCTTTGTGTCAAGTCATTTACTTCTCTGAGGTTTAGGTGTTCATCTATAAAACAGGATGAAACTACTTTGTTGTTGGTATTTTTCTTCTTTACTTAACTACTACACACCCGTTTATTAACCTATGACAGCCAAAAATAAAGGGAATAAGAAGGAAAAAAGATTATACTTCTTTCATTAAACCACTAGGCTAGACTGAACTTGCTCTCCCCAACAGTTGCAGAGAGGAGAGTTTCTTGAAACTGCCTTAGCCCTTCAAAACATATTTAGCACTGTCACTTTCACGGTAAAGAAATGATGAGAGCCCAACCCACGAGATGCAGATAGCATGAAGCAAAACATATGCTGATGTGACTCATCTAGTATCAAACATAAATAAACTCTATGAGTTTATTTATAGTAGGAGGTGTTTCACACTCAGAGAAACAAGCTCCAGATCAGATTCTGAATTCAATTCAAGGAACGAGGCTGAAGGTATGAATGAGCTGCAGGATATGTACTAGAATATGAGAATTTACTGAATTTGAGTGAAAGAGATCAAGAAGAGAATGAGAAAATAATTGTATGAATAAAACCAGCCCTTTAAGAAAGATGCCAGTTAAATGGGACAGCGACAAAATTCTCTAAAGCTCTGGAGGCTATGGAAGAGAAAAACAGATTCTACATTCAAATCACATTAACATCACATTTGTTTATCTTCCTACCAGTGTGGCATGGCTCATTGTAACATATATACAGCAGTTTAGTTTGGTACACTAAAAAAACCCAAAATACAGAAAACAAAAAACAAACAAAAACCAGGACTGTGTCACAGCAGGAAAAAAGGGCCTATTCTTTCTTAAAATATGCAAATGCACAGGTAAAAAGGCCTTCTACAAAAAAAATTGTCTTCTCCTTCCCTGGGTAATGCTCTACTTCCTTATCACAGGAAATTTTGAGATTCAGATCACCAGGCAGAGCTGACAAATCAGGGAATTATGGATTTAAGAACCAACCCAAAATCAAAATAGGAATAAAATTTTCATTCATTTATCTATCTGGTCAATGAACCACTAAGTATCTCCTAACAGCAAGGTCTCTGCTGAGTGCTACAAGAGACAGCAAAAAGAGCAGGATAAACTCTCCTCACTTAAGGATCACACAAGCCCTATGAGGAAGCATGAAAACAATGTGGGTTACCTCAATTTCTATGCAAAGCTTTAAATTGATGTTTGGAGCATTCCTGAGTATGAACAGAGGAAGAAGTGGTGGAAGGGGTATATTTTGGGAATTCCACCCAAATATGCAGCCTTGCAAATATGTAACTCATAGAAAATGGCCACAGCTGTATTATTTTTTAAATCTATATTTAGTCTCTTTAAGTCACATGAATTTCAACCAAACTTGAATGGTACTAGTTAAACATTTCTTAGATATGGGAAGTTCCAATTTTCACCTTTTT
This sequence comes from Eumetopias jubatus, assembly GCF_037043125.1. Taxonomy (NCBI): domain Eukaryota; kingdom Metazoa; phylum Chordata; class Mammalia; order Carnivora; family Otariidae; genus Eumetopias; species Eumetopias jubatus. The sequence goes on from NW_028274807.1 coordinate 174,058,744, forward strand.
AAGAAATCTGTTTCCCTTGTATAACAACAAATATATGGCAAAAATGTTTTAAATGGTACTCTTGTAATGTCCTTGATTTCACTTTTATTCTCCAGATTGATCAAGAACTGCAAATGGCTGTCATTTTTAAATTTTCAGGTAGTAGCACCTGGATCTGATGGTGCTTGTCCCTTGTTAGACAGAGATGACAAAGCTTAGGTCACCTCTGCCCAGTAAGCACATAAAAACATATATTGGTTCCTCAGGCCCCCTGAAGGGGGTTAACTAGGTTTGGATTATTCTATCCCATCTCTGTTTTAGAGAGCTGATGTCTGATCCTCTGACTTCTGAGCTGGGATATCTGCTTCAGCATTACCCTTTAGGATTAGTTATCACATGTACAAGTAAGCTTAAGTGGACAATCATGTTCAAGCTGTGAGGCCAATCAGATTTTTTTTTTTAACTTAGAACAAGGAAAAAAAAGAATGTAAAATTCAAGGTGTAGGACTTCAGAAATTCTCATTACCTAGCTGTAATAAATTTTAAACTTACATTTGTCAAGGGATACAAATGCAACACCAAATAGTTACATATGTAACCCTGATATTAGAAAAGTAAAACAAAACAAACAAAAAGCTTTGCTTTTCTGAAAGAATCACTTAACAAAAAGAGCAACAAGGTTGGAAGGCCATTAATTCATTTGTCTGACATCCACTCATCCATCCAATATTTATTAAGTGTTAGCTCTGGGGCTACAATGCAGACCCTGTCCTCATATGCCAGGGATTGTCTAACAGATGAAATATCGGTTAAAATCCTACCATGATCTTCCACTGAAGTTTAAAAAAGACATGAACTTGTGTCAGCCAACAAGGCCTTGTGTGATCTGCTCTCTGTCAGCCGCTATAATGCCAACTTGTACCACTTTATCTCATTTGGCACACCCAGCATCACTGGCCTTCCTATATAATCGGGTCCCCCTCAGGGTTTGCCCCTCTGCCTAAAGGGCTATTCCCTCTGATCTTCACAGGATGGGCAGTTGTTACCATTCAGTTCTTGATTCTAGATCACCTCCTCAGAGAGGTCTTTCCTAACTAGCATATATATATATACATTTTTTTTAATGGCAGCCTCTTTTAGGTCATTCTCCATTTGTACTCTGCTTAATTTAATCTGCAAAGCACTTCTTATTACCTGATGTTATAAATACACATTGCCAGCTCTTTGCCTTGATTCCTTGGATATAAGCTTCACAAAGCAATGGATTTTATCCACTTTATTCACAGAGTATATTCACTGTGGTAAAAGGAAAGAGTATAAAGTAGTTGTCTGAAAAATATTTGATTATACAACAACAAAAAAAGAACACACAGGTATATATAAAATTATACTACCATGAAGGAAAGATAAATGTTTCTATAGGAGTATAAAATAAGGTGATTGGAGCTATCCTGGAAGAGGCGAGAGATTCCTAAGGAAATAATATTCAAACTTAATCACACATTTGTTTATCACATAAACTACCTAAACCAATTTGGTCCTTCATTACTTAAAACCTAAAAAAACAAAACAAAAACAAAACCAAAACCAAAATCAAAACCAAGATAAACCACAAATGAATCAACTTTTACATAAATTAAACTGGTTAGTGAAATAAATGAAGGGAAAAACAACCAAGTAGAACCATACCTGTTTGAGTGGTTACCACCATAGAAGACCTGGTCTAGGATCCTGGTCCTCCAGTAGATCAGAGACCCCAACTCAGTGAAATGATTAGGTAAACACTTAAATGCATATTTAAAATTGAGCTAAATGATATATGTTTGAAAATAATGGGTACGATATCAGAATGACAGGTATATTCTTTCTTATTGAACTCTGGTAATTTTTAATAATTTGTCTTCTTTGCAATACAAAAGCAGATCCTTAACAGCTAATGCTAAGATGCTATCAAAAGGGCAGTCACTCTAGTGATTTAATGGGAGAGAAAAGCATTGAAAGAGAAAAGGACGGGTGGGTAAGCACGAGAAAAGAAGGGAAGGAAACTCAGTTGTCCTACAAGAAACTGGTGGCCCCACCTGACAAATGAGACCACAACATTCATTTCCTGCATCATTTCCTTCTCGATGCTGGATGGGTCACCAGGAACTAGAATGGAACCAACTCATCAATTATATTGAAGAGATAGTTTTGTCAGAAAAAACTCTTTCCTGCAATGCAGTCCTTTAAAACCATCCCTCTCTTACAGAATTCTAAGTAAATTACTTTTCATAAGTAAGCTTCTACTATTACATAAACTATTTTCTAAATAAAATATTAAAGAGAGTTAAAAACATTTTCTCCCCTCTAGGATATATTTCTTCAAAGTGCAGATACTGGTTTGGGAATCTGACTTGGAAAAAAGAAACAGGAGCACTCTCCTTAACCATTTTAAAATATTTTGTAATTCAGGATTCATGTCCAGGCACACAGTGCAGTTTGATTCGTATACAGCATGCCCCAATAGCTAGTAAAATATTATTTCTGGGTGTGTCTGAAGGGTGTTTCTGGAAGAGATGAGCATGTGAATCAGTAGACTGAGTAGAGAAGAGCACCCTCACCAATGTAAATGGGCCTCATCCAATCCACTGAGGATCTGAATAGAACAGAAAGATGGAATAAGAGTAATTTACTCCTCTTGGTTCCTCCCTGGTAGCTTCAGTGGGGACATTTCATCTCATTTCATCTTCTTCAGCCCTTGAACTGTGATTCATACCACTGCCCCCACTAATTCTCAGGCCTTCAGACTTGAACTGAATTAAACCACTGGTTTCCCTGGGTCTATAGTTTGCACATGACAGATTATGGAACTTCACTGCCTCCATAATCATGTATGTCAATTCCTCATAATAAACACATCTCTCTCCTTTCTCCCTCTCTCTCTCTCCCGCATCACCCCCTCTAATACACAAACATGAAGTAAGTTTTTGAATCTTATATATCACACAAATAGTAGTAATGGATATATCACTATCTAGATGATGACACTATTTAAACTACCCAAGTAGTTTAAAGTCCATGTAATAGAATAAAACTAACCAAGCTAAATATTACCAAGGCCCTAAATTATAGTGCATTTCCTTTTTGGACTAAAAAATCTCCTGACGGGGTGCCTGGGTGGCTCTGTCTTTAAGCGTCTGCCTTCGGCTCAGGTCATGATCCCAGGGTCCTGGGATCGAGCCCCACATTGGACTCCCTGCTCAGCAGGAAGCCTCCTTTCCCTCTCCCTCTCCCCCTGCTTGTGTTCCCTCTTTCACTGTGTCTCTCTCTGTCAAATAAACAAATAAAATCTTAAAAAAAATTTAAAAAAATAAAAAGCTCCTGAAAAAAGCTTTACATGTGTACTGGGCAGGTGTGTAGGGGTGGTGGGGGGTGCACAGGGGGAAGATAAATGACAAGTTTATAGTCATTCAACATTTAAGGAATGTGACATAAAAGAATTAGAGGAAACAGGAGCACCTAGGTGGCTCAGTCAGTTGAGCATCAGATCTTGGTTTCAGCTTGGGTCATGATCTCGGGGTCATGAAATTGAGCCCAGAATCTGGCTCCATGATCAGCAGACAGTCTGCTTGAGATTCTTTCTCTCCCTCTCCCTCTTGTGTTCTCTCTCTCTCTGAATAAATCTTTAAAAAAAAACCCACAAAGAATTGGGGTGCTTGGGTGGTTCGGGTAGTTAAGCATCTACCTTCAGCTCAGGTCATGATCTAGGGGTCCTGGGATCCAGTCCCACATCCAGCTCCCTGCTCAGCAGGGAGCCTGCTTCTCCCTCTCCCCCTGCCTGCCACTCCTCCTGCTTGTGCGCACTCTTTCTCTGTGAAATAAATAAATAAAAACTTAAAAAAAAAAGAATTAGAGAAAATAAATAAAAATGTTTTGTAATTCTGTTTCCGTTCAAAAAGTGTGGAGCACTGGGTGTTATACACGAACAATGAATCATGGAACACCACATCAAAAACTAATGATGTAATGTATGGTGATTAACATAACATAATAAAAAAAAGTGTCCTAAAACTCAGTAGATAACAAAATAATTCTCAATATTAGCGAAGACCTGGATTATCTTCATCTCATGTTTAGGAACAATCCAACTTCTCTCTTGGGTTATATCTGCTTAAATTGTTATGGTCCATAAACTGTGTATTTTGTTGTTGTTGTTAGGGTTCTGCAATTCTAGACAACCGTAAAAATGTTACCACTTGATAAATTCCTGGATCTTGAGTTATATTTACAAAACTGTAATACAGACAAGAGGCAAAAATAATAATCATAATCATAAGTGACACTGACTTAAAGATCTGACTTAAAGATACACTAACTTACTATTCTAAAGAACTTGCTTCAGTATGTATTTTCATTTAAAGTATAGTATTCTTTTCATACATCAGTAAATTCCCCCATATTTCTTTAAATGGCATACTGAATACTAGTTTATGGAACATTAGTTACTAGAAAGAGGAAGAAAGCAAGAGATGAAATGGGAAATTATCATATTGGTTAGAGCCAATTATAAATGGAAGTTAAATCAGATACGAAAATAAAGGGGCGACTGGGTGGCTCAGTCGTTAAGCATCTGCCTTTGGCTCAGGCCATGATCCTAGGGTCCTGGGATCAAGCCCGCACCAGGCTCCCTGCTCGGCGGGAAGCCTGCTTCTCCCTCTCCCACTCCCCGTGCTTGTGTTCCCTCTCTCGCTGTGTCTCTCTCTGTCAAATAAATAAATAAAATCTTTAAAAAATATATACGAAAATAAAGCATTATTTAAAGGGGCATGTTTTCAAAGAGTTTTCTATTTATGTAAAAATTCACTTCACATAAGGCTGTTCTTTGAACTGAGATCCACCTGTTTTGTAATATTGCATACTTGCTAATGATTTCTCAATGGCTATACTGCTCCCTGCTGCCATTCGTGTTGCTAAGGACCCTGCACAAAACATCATGGGAGTAATCTGGAGACAGGCCTTCCCAACCCCCTTCCTATAGGCAATTACTAGCAATTAGTCACACTGGAAGGCTAAATAACTCTCTCTGCACCTGCAAAAACTATGTTTGAATGCCACAGCTGAATCCACTGTAGGAATCAAAATTAAATTTGAACTGAATATCTAGCCTGATACCTTATTTATTACCCACTACTCTGCAGAATAAAATATGTGGAAGAAGAGGCCCCAGAGGTTATACTTTATCTTCAGTTTGTTAGACTATTTCCCCATGAAGATGAGTCTCTTTTAGGGACAGATAATATTGGGAAATATATTTCCCTTGGACCCTATTGTAAGCAATGCTGATTCAATCACATCACACAGACTTGGGAGACTTAAATAAGACACCATTCCTTCCTTGAAAACATTACTTTTTGAATCATATGCATTAATATGTTTATTAATTCATATCATATTCTACTTATCTTAATAATGGGCTTCTTTGGGGCTCCCTTGAATTTATCCAAATGCTTCACTCGTTTATTTAGTAATCACCAAATGTAAAATATACTAACTCATTTTGACCCCAATAGTAATATTTTATAAATGAAGACAATACAAGCAAATGCTACCTAGAATCCATAGTAGGTACACTGTATCACCAAGCACCAGTTGCAATCCTGAATCAACTGGTAAATCCAGTAAAGGGCCTTGAACTAGTCACTTAACCTCCTTATTTATCCACTGAATGGATGGATGAATAATAATAGAAAAAAAGATTTCAGGATGTTTGTCTTTGTAATGCAAAGACATCCAAATACTAAAAGAGAAACACACACACTATTCTGGAACACACTCATATATATGCATCATTTGGTTCCTTTTGTATAATCTGCTCTGACTTACTTGAACATGTCAAAAGTGAACTGAGGAACTGCAGCTCCTGAGTATTACAGGTAATTCACAAATTACCTGCTCACAATATTTACCAAAGTTCTACCTAATTAAACAAGGGCACACAATGGCACAAAATGTCATACTTTGGAATTTAAAGATCTATATGAGTGATTTTCAAGTACCATCGGTTAACCGATCTGAGGACTGTGTGATTTAATTCTTCAGCAAGCACTTTTGCCAATAGATAAGTAAAAAAGAGCTGAAAAATAGACAAATATGACTGAATGCCAAGAATATCTCTGCAAATATAATATTTATGGAGAGAAAAGAAAACTGCTTTTCAGGTTTGTAAAACTTCTGTGGATTTCTCTTAGCTTTGGTTTGTTAATCTCACTTACTTATTGCCAAAGGCTTTTGCTAGCACTAGTTTTGGCACTACTAAAGGCTAAAACTAAAAAATTTACTTCTAAAGATTTTTTTCAAAAGGAACTGCTTTTAAAATAGGCTGTTGCAGGGGCGCCTGGGTGGCTCAGTCGTTAAGTGTCTGCCTTCGGCTCAGGTCATGGTCCCAGGGTCCTGGGATGGAGCCCCGCATCGGGCTCCCTGCTCAGCGGGAAGCCCGCTTCTCCCTCTCCCACTCCCCCTGCTTGTGTTCCTGCTCTCACTGTCTCTCTCTCTCTCTGTCAAATAAATAAATAAAATATTTAAAAAAATTAAAAAAAATAGACTGTTGTACTGAAGAGCAGGAGAACTTGAGGCTCTCTGTGCTCACCTCAGTGCTGAGTGCCTCAGGCACTGGAAAAGGAGAATCATAATCAAGCCCTCTGAGAGAATAACTACGTCAGTATTTGTCCCTGTCTTATTGTTCTCTTCTCCACAACCCCTTTTCATTAGTGATCCAGTTCAGACTGGTCATCTTCTTCCACTTCAGAATCACACACACACACCCACCCACACACACATACTCCAAAACTTATTATAAAGAATAAAAGTCAAATGACGGCAATCCAAGTTGAAGCAAGACAATCATATCTCCTCTACAGTTCTTTCAACAATGCATAACATCGTATCATCATTCATATGAGCGAATGTAAGTGGGAGGAGCACCGGGATTTAAAAAAAATCAATTATAACACTAAGTAATGAAAACAGTAAATCAGAAAGGGAATGGTTTGCTAGATTCAATAGAACAGTGTTTCTCACATTTCAGTGTGCATCAGAATAATCTGAAGAGTCTATTAAAATAGATTGCCTGGTCCCATCCCCAGTTTCTGGTTCAGTAGGTCTAGGGTGGGGTCTAGGAAGTTGCACTTCTAATAAGTTATCAGATGATGGCAATGCTACTGGGCTGGGGTACACGCTTTGAGAACTACTGCTCTGAGGTTGTAATGCTTTAATATGGGGTAATTATCTTGCTTTGTTTAAACTTCCCAGAAACAGTATACAGTGCAGACACCCACCTTACTCCCAGGAATTTTTAAATAAGTCTTAAGGATGTTCAACTTTAACAAACATCTCATGTAATTTTAGGGATGGTGGTTTAGGAATAAACCATTGCCACAGTCTACCCTGAACTATCCTGGTTTATACTTGCTGTCTCAGTGACCACCTAGTTACTTTCTAAAAAAATGGAACTGAAGATTCAGTATATGTTAATCCCAACTGTGAACCATACCTTAGGAAACAATGATGCAGAGTTATTCCAAATCAGTAAATCGCCAATGTCTTCACACCCCTTTTAAAACACTTTGTTCACCCAATGAGAACCAGAACTGCCATTACTGCAAAAAAAATGCTCAGCCAGCCAGTGGCCTACTACCATATTCTGAGCTAAGCGTCTTTGGAATTATGTTATTACTGCACTGACATCTTCCTTTCTGCCTTTTATTTCTTATTTTGGCAAACAATTTCAAATGATGAGACATAGCTTGGACCTGCCACAAAAAATAAAATTTAAAACTAAAAGAGTAAGAATATTTTGAAAATTTTATAGTTCTGGAAATCGTTAAAGAACTAGTGAAAGAAGTATAGGGTGAAGGTAAGCAAGCAGTTAAGAAAAAGGTGGAAAAGTTTTTGAGCTAGTGAAAGTCAATATAGAGATAACTGCAAAAAAGAATTAAAGGGAATGTAAGATATGCAAAACAAACTATGGCTAAAGGCATATCATCATCTCATAGACTTTAAATATAACCCAAATACCAATTTTGATGCTGGGAATGGATTAATACTTACAGACTAAAGACTGTAAAGATTCCATTGAATGCTGATTTGTTTCCAAGGTGCATGTCCCACCAGTAAATTAAGCAAGTAATTACCTCTATACATTTACACTAACTCCACCCTAATTCACCATATCTCCTTCTCCATTGCCAATATGAATTTCATGAATCTTCAAAGATACAGGTGATTAAGCTTCATGCTTCAAAGTTTCTCAAAGTGTGTACTAGAAGCCACCTGCATCATAATCATTTAGGATTTCCATTTTACAAAATGTTTCAGACCGTAAGGCAGGATTCTACAATCAGAATGTCTGAGAGTGAGCCTGGATACGGATATTTTAATCAATACAGAGGTGATATTTATGCATGAATTTTAAAATAAAATTTTTAGATCTTCAAATAAGGCTTTGTTTTTCTTTCTTTTTTTCTATTGCTTTTAAGTAGGTGGCCCTCTAGAACAAAATATATAGATTCAGAAATTTTAGGTTTGATTGTTAGCAATGATGTTTTAAATTTCACAGTATAGGGCACCTGGGTGGCTCAGTCGTTAAGTGTCTGCCTTCAGCTCAGGTCATGATCTCAGGGTCCTGGGACTGAGCCCCGCATCGGGCTCCCTGCTCCGCGGGAAGTCTGCTTCTCCCTCTCCCACTGCCCCTGCTCGTGTTCCCTCTCTCCCTGTGTCTCTTTCTGTCAAAATGAATAAATAAAATCTTAAAAAAATAAATTTCACAATATAAAGGACTCTACATAAAATGCACATCTATGGTAGTGACAAACTGTCATTCATTATAGTGTGAAAAATGAATTCAAATAATTGGGTCTTTTAACAGACATTTTATTTTACAGTGTTTTACTTTAAGGAACATTAATGGAATAAGTTTCTGAATGGAAATTTTTCTTTTAAAATGTATAGCAGTCATTTATTTATATATAGTTTTTCTTATGCTAAAGCAATTTCCAGAGGGGGGAAAAAACCATGAAATTGTGAACTGAACAGATTTAATTATCAGAGCCTCCCTGTTCCTCACTAGAATTGAGACTGAGGAATGCACAATTACTAATGTGTTTGAGCACTTTGATAATTAACAGGTTCCATTTTGTATGAAAACAGGTAGAAAGCAAAGAAAAGGTTAAAGATGAAGAGAAATATTTAACATAAATCTACAAATGAAGTAAACATTTCAATGTTTACTAATTCAATTTTGAAAGTTTACCATTTAAGGTTTAAAGTTGGAAAAATTAATCTTAGCAACACTGTGTTCTACTACCTGATAAAAGTGGAATTTAACATCAGGATCTGTAAACTCCAAGAGTACTATTTTATATTTCAAAAAAATTATCTTAAAAATTCTCTAACCAATTCTCTAACCAGTTTAATATATATGTTTTATTTATAAACTCAATTTTGGGTGTATCTATTTACACAACTGGGAAAATATATGAGGCTGCTTAAAACAAAATATGTATGAGACATTAAACTAGAGAATGAACAGAGATTATACATATACATATATATGTGTGTGTATGTGTATATACGTGGGAGTGTATAATCAGCTACAACAGTTGAAGACACTATGTTTTGCAGTTAACATCTTCACCAAGCTCTGAGGTCAGTAAGAATGCCTTTTCAACACTCTATGTCCAATTCACAATGCCAGAGACCAACAGAAAGTGACTCTAGAAAAATTCTATGAGATAATAAAAAGCTTAGAAAACACTTTAGAGTAAATACTAAAATGATCCCTTGTCCCCTAAATAGAACTGCTTTTCACTGCCTCATCTGATTAGGAAGGTCATACCTAAGTAATTTAACCCAGTGTCACCTCCTCCAGGATGCTATCCTCCCATGCCATCCACCACCTTTCCCATCTTATTTACTGATCCCTGTGGGAACTCTCTAGAGCTCTCTACTTACACAACCGTGGCACTTTGCACATTTTATCTTACTCTGTACACTGTTAGCAATTATAATTGAAGGTCTGTGTTTATTTAATCTATGAACCCACAGCCCTGAACTGAGTTTCTGCCTGGCTATGAATAGATACGCACTCAATAAAATGTTGGTTGAATGAATAATTGTTGGAAAATTTAGCTGAAATCACTGACCAAAGGATGAAGTAATAATTGGTTCCAGCTACAGCTACCTCAAAGCAATTCAATTCAAACTAATTCAACTTCACTCAACAGATGTTTACTAAGGGTTTTTAGTCTTTGTGAATAATAGAGATATAAAGGCTTTTTTAAACCTGCATTAGCTCCTCAATTGCCTTAACACTTTTATTTTGCCAGTAAAGACACAGTTTAGGTCAACAACCAGAAACTAATTACAAGGGGGCTGAAATCATAGTAGTGCTCCAAGTTTTGTGGGGAGAAAACAGGAGTTAATACATACCAAATGTTTTCTGTAAAAGTTTGCAGAGTGTATAGGTCTTTTACAATAACCTACTAGGCTTTCTTAAGTGGGCTTTCTTGAAAGAGAACACCCATTGTTATGTAATGAATTATCTTTTCTCCCATGCATCTAAAATAGCACTAGAATAGCACCAGTAGCCAAAAGGAAACCTTAAAAAAAAGTCACTGAAATCATTTCCTGTGATTTTTGGATCAGGTAAGGAACCCCAAGTAAGACAGACTTCCAGTGTCTCCATTTCAGATCGTAAGTACCTACATATTTATGTGTAAGTTTTTCATAAATGTCCTCACTGAATTAGTAATTACTTGAGGAAATTAAGGGTGGTTAGCAGCATACACATCCATGAGGATAATTTAAGAGTTTCACTTCAATATTAAGCTCTGTGATTTGATTTAGAGAGATAATTGTCTTAACTCTATACCACACATCTCAGACAATCACTATTAGAGATTTCAGGAGAAACTAACTGTTGGAAAATGCCCTTGCTTGAGATGGTTTAAGACAGGGTTACTCTCCTTTGTACCAGGGCTTAAGAGAGCCACATAAAATAACAACTGCTGTAAATGTTTACAATTATTAAGATATTTTGAGTGTAAAGAGGGCTTTCTATTAGGGCATTGGAGGCATAATCTTAAAGCATATAGGGGTTAACATGAATGGTGTTCTTTCTATATGTATTCAGGGTCACCTTTGTAGAGGGAAAGAATGTTAGGTCTTTGAGTTAATCAGAAAATTGGTTCAAAGGGAAAGAAAAAAACAAAACCAAACCTGAATAGTGATGGAGAACTTCAGCCTGAGTATTCAGACCTCACCAAAAAGTGTATTCAACCGGGAAATGATTTGATGAGATCACCTTTCGAGTTTGTTCTACACCTAAGATTCAGTGATTCCAAGATAAAGAGTGTGGCCTTGGAAGTTACAGAACAGACTGATCTTCCATGGTCTCAATAAGGGTTGTGCTTTCAGAATGCCTGAGTAGTATTTCCCCCAAGGTACTGCACCACTCTGGGGCTGGGATTCTTCTTTAACTGGAACTATGTTCCTCCATTCACATTCACCTTGTTTCATTGCTCCAATACTCCCAAGTTCTTCCCTACCTCCTGAGTTTGTTTTTTGTTGTTGTTTAGATTTATTTATATATATATATATTTATTTATTTTTATTTATTTTCAGAGACAGAGAGCACAAGTAGGGGTAAGGAGACCAGAGGGAGAGGGAGAAGCAGATTCCACTAACCGTGGAACCCAACACGAGACTCAATCTCAGGACCCTGAGATCATGACCTGAGCCAAAATCAAGAGTGGGATGCTTAACCCAGGTGTCCTGCTAGTTTGTGAGTTTTACACATGGCTTTTCCTCTCCTCATTCCATACCTCGCTCTTTTTAATGCAAGCGTCTCAGCTTAGTGCCACCTCCTCAGAAAGACCTTACCTGAATACACCAATTGAAGTAGGCTTCTCTTCCCCAAGAATTTTATTCACAAAATTAATCTCTATTTGTGACTTACTATTAATTCTTTGTTTATTTCTTACAATTAAATATGAACTTGTAGTGTAAGGACCATGTTTGCTTTCCCCAGTACCTGGCATCTGCAAGGTGTTCCATATATATATTTTTACTGGATGCAAGAATGCAGGAGCACATGGATGGAAGAAGGGAAGGAAAGGGAGAAAGGCAGGACAGTTAGTTTAGGTGATGTTTTGGTATGTCTTGGGCAATGAGAGATGTTCACCTATCCAAATGATGCCAATAACAATGAGTTGATACTCAAATGGGCTTGGTCTCATAGTGCATAAGAAATGAACAAATGAACATATACTAACTTCAATAATGCTTGAATCATTGCTTGTGCAGTGAGAGTTACACTGATGTTTCTGGATGGTTTGCCATTGGCTGTAGCCAATTGGATAGACTGGATAATCTGGCCTATTTCTTAAGAAATACTCTACACTTGTCATTTTTACTTACCTCTTTCTTTAGTGTTTCCATTATTTTAACTTCACAAACAGGCTTCTTGCTTAGTTAGGCCTGATTCAGGTTTCATATATTGGTGCAAGAATTCCTTCTTCAGAAAAACTTCACTGGCCAGTGAAGTTTTTTTCCTACACAATAATGTATATGTTTATAACATTTTTAAATATTTATGTTTGGGCTCAGAACCAGTGTATCTCTTTGTTCTCCATTATATCACCAATGGCAACTATAGAGACTGACACACAGAATATGCACCATAAATATTTGCGGATCAGATTAATTATGACTCCTTATCTGTTTCACAGATTTTCTTCTTTAAAAAAATTCAACTATTATCAATTACACAAAACTCAGGTTCATGCGTTATTTTGGTAAAGTAAAGATGTATAGATCATTTCAGTGCTCTACATCCCATTCTCCTCCATAGAGGAAGAGAACTCTCTTTCAAAACTTATTTTGTGCATCTACATACATAAAGATATGTATACATTTTTATTTTTACTTATTACATAGAGCATCATAATATGCATAGTATTGTACATGTTGCTTTTCTCATGGACACGCACATCTCTTCATATCAGAACATACTGATCTGCCTTATAATTTTAATGGGTTTATAATAATCCACTGTTGATAAGGACCAGAATTTTTCCTCCATTTATAAATACTTAGACTATTTACAATTTTCCTGCATGACAAAAAAGCTATAATGAATAATCCTTAATATATGTTATGATGCATATGTTTGATGTTTTTAAATAGTTGTAGAGAAACAAAAACAAATGCTAGATTTCTTTTTCTACAGATGTACAACATTCTGAATGGAATGCTCAATTTATTTCATAAGATTATCAACGTCTAAAAGTTGGATGTTTGAGACTCTTGGCATGATTTAATTCTATTTTCATTAGCAACCTGGAAAACCCAAGTTGTTTAGATGAGTCTGTAGTATAATTTGAACATATCTGTCTTGTTTTCCAGGGTGATAAAAAAAAACTCAAGAAATATAAACATTGAAATAAAAACACTAAGTGTATTGAGCCCTTTCTAAAACTGATGAGGATATTCTCCCAACTCAACAGTTATGAGCAAATAATTTCTAAGTATAATGCATCTCTAACTGGGATAAACTAATTGAATATGTTTTTTAAATTTGTTCCCAATAATAACTGAATAGCAAACAAAAATATCACTCATAAAAAATGGTGTCTTCCAATTATAAGACCCTCCACTATTCCTTTTATGAGATTTTTGACAGGATGCAAAAATCAAATGGTAAGAAAATAAAAAGTATTTTTCTCACTATAATGTGGGATAATAAATCTGGCACCAATTGATCAGTGTACTTAACACAATATATAAATGGTAAATGAACCAGTAGGAAGTTTTATAACTGAAAGAATATTTTTTAAAAAGAACAAAAAATGACTTTTGGAACAAAGCTGTAAAATGTGAAATATCCATATAACCACCTAATGACTTTCAAAGTCATTCAAACTTTAAGTAGATAAAAAATGGATTTATATTAACAAAACCAGAATAAATTTTTAATTAACACTTACTTTGTTTGTAGCAAAATTAAAGGTACATTTTAGTCATGTTTATTTTTTATTTATTTTTAGTAAAAAGTATTTCACAGAGGCAGTTTGCAGAAAAGTAGTTTCTTCCACATCTTTCAGAAATGACTTCTTGTTTGCAGCATGAAGAAATGTGTCTGAATGAGTATGATCAATGTTCATTAAATGCACTAAACTGACAGGTACACAAAATGGCACCACATGTTTGTGCATCTGAGCTTTCTATAATGAATAAATGGAGCATGTGATCCCAAAGGCAGCTACACCAGCCATAACTTTGTATTTGACACTTGACTGCCCTTAGGAGCCTGTTTGTCAAAAATCATCCATTTGGAAAAAAAGAAAAAGAAAAGCAAAAACTTGAGAAGCTTTCTAGAGGGCAGTTAAACAGAAGCTTCTCAGCCACGCCACTTCTAGGAGTTAGATTGAGATGAATCAATTATTTATTTTATTGTTTATCAGTTCATTACTGTTGGAGTTCATTCAAAGTTCATTTCACTACAAACAATGGCATCACCTTACATGCTAAAATCCAAAGTCACTGTGAAAAAGAGGGCAATGCTGCTTGTCCAGTTTGGCATGGAAATTCAGATTCCACACTAGAAATCTAGGACAGTTGGCAAACACGGATAAAAGAAATTTAGTTTCTGGACAACAAAGCACTCACTAATTTTCAGGAAATCTATCTCATTACCTGATTATCCTCCCATCATGTCACATGATAAAGCATCCCTTTGAAACCATGTCACTCAAAGACACTAGGAACAACAGGATGTTAATGGCTCTCCCTTTATGTCAAAAAATCTCTACACTCTGTGACAATGAGCTAAAGTCATGCCTCTAAAATTCTGAATTATTTTGAGTATGTACAGAGGTTCCTGAAATGCTAAAATAAATTCATGCATCCCATTTCAGACCAGAAACACCAACAATCCATAGGGAAGGCAACACTGGCAGTGGAAACCAGTTGGCTGAACAATAGCTTTAGATTATAAGAACTTGATCCAAATCTTTGTTTTCCTGATATAGGTTGGTAGGAATCCAAATAGAGCTTGCTATTACAACCCATTTAGAATTTGTAATTGAAAAGTTGTCATTGTTTTCTATGAACAGTAAAGAAGACAACATCTTTTTGGGACTGGAAGGAACCTTGGAGACTATCAAATTCAGACTTCCCATTTTATAAAAACATAAAAAGTTAACAGAACTAAAATCAAAGGTCCTGGATTATGACCGTTTCTACACTGGAGAAATTTTGAAAAAGGATGTGAATGAATGGAAATAGGGTTGGCACTCAGAGCAAAGGGCAGAGAGGACTCATTAGGTAACACAAATTAGTCTAAAAATTTCAGCACTGCTCTCCCTCTGTTTCCCAGGACTATGATCTTCAAGTGCAATACCCCTCACCAAGTCTGTTTAACTTTATCTCTGGTGAGAACCACCTAGTGACTATTTTTTTTCTTCCTTTCCTTTTTTTTCCATTTTCAGAATACAGATTAAAAAATGTTGTCCATATATATTAGCTACAGAGGCAGGGTTAGTTAGTGTCTGGGAGCACAAATCAATCAAGTATGTTCAGAGGCCAAGTTTTATTTATTTTTTAAAATATTTTATTTATTTATTTGAGAGAGAGAGCACAAGAAGGGGGAGCAGCAGGAGAGAGAGAAGCAGACTCCCCGCTGAGCAGGGAGCCCTACATGGGGCTCAATCCCAGGGCCTGGGCCAAAGACAGAAGCTTAACCAACTAAGCCACCCAGGTGCCCCAGAGGCCAAGTTTTATAAAGGATACCTGTAAGTCCAAGTGCTTTTTCAGCCTCTTACTTGCTAGTGTTTTAAGCAAATTACTTAATCTCTCTGTGACTATGGTTTCTCATCAGTAAAATGGGAATAATAGTATCACCTAAAAAGATGGCCAAGACTATAATGCCAGATAAAGGTTATAAAGTGCTTAGCATTTTGCCTAACAAAGCAAATGTTTAGTACTCAGTAGTTACAGTATAAATGAGCTTTGTGTTTGCTCTTTCTCTGATGTTAAGACTTTGGTGAGGCCACAAGTGTTACTCAACAGAATGCCCAGTGAAGATATGAAAAGGGGCTTCAATGGCTGTCTAGTGCTGCATATTACAGCAAGCAGAAAAAAAAATTAAGATTAACATATAAAACCATCTTAAGGATACCCTAAAGCTCACTCCCTGCTACCTTTTGATAACAAGGTGTTGATTATTATGGGATGCTGATTGTTAGGGTGACATGAGATGCCTGAAGAGGGAATGGAATGGAATGTACCCTGAAGTAAGCACTGGTTCTATAAACCGTTTCAGGAGGGCTTGCTCTTGCTAGCTGGGCGTGTGGGATGTTTTAGATTGGATTCTTTCAGAAGCTGACTCTAGGACAAATATTAGAATAAAACTAGTTTATTGAGGAAGTACAGACAATTCCAGAAAGGAAGGAAGGAAATGATATAGGGAAGTGAGAACATTCAATAAAGAATATTCTGTTAAAGCAGTGAAGGCACTGGACAATCTTACAAAGAAACTCTGGGAAGTCCTGTAAAATATACCTGGAAGAATTATCCCACTTGAAGAGTAAGTCCTGGGGTACAAACACAGCACCACTTAGAGTCACTGGTTGAGAGCTACTCCCAGAGGATGTTAATTCTCAGCGTTTAAAGCTCAGTTCTACATAGAAGCAGCACAATTGCGCACTGTTGCAGGAGAAAAGAGGCCTTAGGAACATGGCTGTAGATAGTACTGGCTGGAAGTCCTCAGGAACACAATTAAGGGTCTGATGTATATATATGGGCAAGGTACCGACGGCACCAGCTATAGGAGGTCAGTCTACTTATACCGTGGCAGTGTATCAACAAATTCTCTAAAACTACATGCCAGACTGACTTCCAGACATCACGTTGCCCAGTGACCATGACTTCTGGTAGAATCAACACCTAAGAATTTCAACCTGCAACTCAGAATTATAGTCATCAAGTACAGTGATTATAAACATTCAATGTTTTGAAACCATAAGGGAAAAAATATTTGAGCTGATTGTATGCTTATGCTTGTGTACATGGGTTAGGGAGAGAAAGATAGAATCCTGGAAACCACTCAGAGATTTGGATATATATGATTACTCCTTTAAAGATTTGGTGAATTCATGTAATACAAGAAGACATTTGGTTATCTGCAGGGTTCCTCAACATCTCCTTTGCTCCTCATCATCTTCTGCATGACACCATGTTATGATTGTTAGTATAAGTTTTAAAAATTGGTTCAAAATTACATTTTAGATTTATTCACACAATGCTATTTGACATATAAATGCTTTAGCTTTTAGTTGCAGACTTTTCTATTTCCTAGGTTATGTCATCCATATTACATTTCACCAAAATGCCAGCATTTTTTGAATCATTGAGCTGGAAGGGACTTAAGGAGATCAGTTTATTCCATCCCATGCCCAGGAACAAATAAATGCTGGCTATATCCTGAATACATGAGAATCTCCAGAAGTAATCCCCCTGCCCACACCTTCACTTCTTTGTAGGATATTCCAAGGTTTTTATTAACTTTATTTTAAAAATTATAAAATTTTAATGAAGTTGAATATTTTAAGATATAGAAATCTAAATTAGAGTGTAGATGATAACCATTCAAGTTTTTTTATCCAATGGAATTTTTGGTACATAATTCATGTCAGGAGGTTATCTGTTCCATTATTGATTACTTGCAATAATGGAACATTCACTATTATTCAAAGCAGCATTTTTTTCCCATTTTTGGCAATATCCAATTTCTAAAAATCCTTTCTAAAACTTGAACCATGTGGCCATTTAACTCCTACCTATTAATCTTACTCCTGAATCCTGAAGCAAACTTAAAAAAATCTACTTTTACCAAAAGATCTAAAGGAAGTCCTTTATCTCTTTGGGCCTCAGTGTCCTTGTCTTGCAAAAAGATTCTTGGCTTCTTTCATCCTATGGTCCCAAGAATTCTTTCATCTCCTGGAATTCTCTAAACACTGATACAAACATCATGCAGTTTAAATTATTCCCTCCCTTCATAATGCAAGCCAAGACTGATTAAAAATGATATTGATTACTTTCCTCAATTCAGCGTCTCAGAATCATTTTATATTTCTTCTTAATATAGTACATCCTATTTTCTACAAATCAAATGTGTTGCATGATTTCCTTTTGCTTAAACCGTGGACGTGCTTTACAAAAGTAGAATCTCTTTACTGATTCTTTATTTCAGCTTTATCAACAGCTATTAAATACACAAACGCAATTGCCAAACTATAGCTTTATGCTGACACTGGACCATGGTAAGTAGCATATTACAGGGCAGGAAGTCAACATTTGCTACTGGAGGAAATTTCTTTGTTGCTGTTGATTTAGTAGTAATTTCAGTAGCTGAGTTATAAGCAGTTTTATGTTGTGAACCATGTGTCTTAGTTAGCATTTGTAAATACTCTCTAAACACTATTTTCAAGAGGTTGCTCAAATCTCATTTTGTTAGTTTTTTAAAAATCACTCTCCAAGGGGTCTGTTGGCAGGTTATTCATATGAGGGGATGACAAGGCAGGAGGAGTTCACCACCTTGCTCAAGACCCTAGAGCAAAGCATGAAAGAGCTTAGTAAAAAATCAGTATTTCTGAATTCAAAGCTTGACTGAGATCATGCGATGGAGTTTGCAGGCTTTGAAACCCACTCAAAATGTGGTTGTTAATGTTCTTGATTGACTCATGATACAGTAGTGTATTGGATTGAAGGGACTGGATTCTACTCCTGATGTGAATGACACCAACTGTCTATGTGACAAATAAATGCTGGATGGGACACCTCACACACTTTCCACTCCTGATGGGTTTATTCTCATATATATACAAACTTACATTTGCTTTAATACTGAAAAGAGAAGGGAAGAGAAGAAATGGAGAGCATGTTTTATGGAAACCAAATGTGCCTCTGTCTGGTCTAGGACAGATAAATACCAAAAGGGAGAGGACAACATGTCACATAGTAGGTGGCTGAAGTCATTATTTATAACATATCTGCCAGCCCTCAGTTGAGAAGGTTAGTTATCAACCTATGAGACTTCGAGTAAAAGAAGCAAACCCAATGCAGGAGTAAGTCAGGACACCACTTTTACATCAGAAATTACACAGGCTTTTCAGAATCAACAGTGGAAAACTTGGGAACTCAAATGAGGAAGCATGAAAGAGTCAATAAATATCATGTCCACTAAGGGAACAAGCCAGTCCAGCTGTGGGCAGCCTCCTTTGGCATGTCAATATTCTCATCTGTAACACAGGATGGTTGAATTACCTACCAAATATCATTTATGTACATTTATGAACATTCAAGTTATATTTCACATATGTCCCATAAGGCAGATATTTCTGTTACCCCCATTTTAAAGATGAAGGCATAGCCAAATTAAGTAAATTTTCCCCAGGTCACAAAGTCAATATGTGGTAGAGTCAGAATGGAAAATGACATAATCTATAAAGTCTCAAATTTAATGATCTTATTCTTTTGGAGTGTTAGGTGACCCATGATGAAGAATGACCTTATGAGAGAATCAGCTCCTCACTTATTTAAAAGTTCTCTTTTATTATGTAAAATCATTATCTGCTTAATCTATTTTTAATTTCTCTCTCCACTAGACTGTTTGCTGTGTAAAGATGGGATCTTGGTATCATATATGTCTCTTAAAAATCCCAAAGCATGTAATCTAACACCTATTAAATAGCTGCTGAATACCTAAATAATTCTCACCCCAATGCACCTTTTATTGAAATCCACACAGTAGTTAAAAATATTAAGAATACAGTAATACCAACAAAGGTTATAACTTTGGTTATTAGGCTTCCAGAGTTGGTACTGAAGAAGGAAAATGTGGTGAAATCCTAAACTCTAATTAGACAATGCCAGTGTAAGTTACAAACAAAATTTCAAAGAAGAGATAAAATTAGGCGAGGCCAGTAGCAACAACACATAAATGGAGTTTCATACTGCAAGAGTTTATAAGACCCATATGATTTATGTTATTAATAGACAAATAAAAGAGAAAAAGATAGAAAAAGGTAAAAACAAAAGAAATTAGTTTAGCAGACTGTCAAAGCAATGCTTATACAGAAAAGTATACCATGCAAAACTACTTCCCTACTTATACTTATTGTTAGACTAAAAATAATGTGATAAGTTCAATCCATTTTCTTCTTTCTTAAAAAATGACCCATCACATTCCTTCACTGAAAATGTTAGGACTTTATAAAAGCACCTGACAATTTCCCACACCTGGTTAAGCCCAGTGAAACTCTGCACTATTACAAAGCTGATCCATAAACTCCAATTCTGTAAAATTCATATAGATTACCAGGTGGCTTCAGCTATTATGGTTCTCTCATTCAGAGAGCACAGGTTTGATGTGGGTATAACATTATGGGGCCTTTACAAGCCAACATAATCAATACTTTTACAAAATATGTTTTATCCTGGAATGGCGACTCATGCTGAGAAGGCTAAGGGTAGGAGCAACATAACAGATAGTGGGCTCTCAGCATGAATGAAAGACGAAAGAGTACATTTAACACTCTAATGTTTGATTAGGTGGCAGTCTTTTAAGTCACCTGAGAAGTCAGAATACCTCATCCACAGGATAAAAATAGGGGTGCTCTTTAACTTAGTTACCAAAATAGAAAGTGATTAAACCTACACTTGTGTTATACTTAACATGTTGGAAATAAAGCTTTAGACGAAGAACTGCTTCCCAATTGTGAAACACTGTACGAGTTTTCCAACAAAATTCACTCAACATTATTTTCTTTTCTTTATATGTATTTCTTGTAATGTAGAAATAAATTATTGCTGTTTCTTTTTTTTTTTAAATGTTTTATTTATTTATTCATGAGAGTCAGAGAGGCAGAGGGAGAGGCAGACTCCCCGCCTAGCAGGGAGCCCAATGCGGAACTCGATCCCAGGACTCTGGGATCACAACCTGAGCCGAAGGCAGACGCTTAACCATCTGAGCCACCCAGGTGCCCAAATTATTGCTGTTTCTAAATAGGATTCTTGATTCCATATTCTTAAATACCCAATCCGAAGTGTTCTTTTTGTGCTGTTTTTGGCAGGTCTTTGTATTAATGCAATGATGGCTTTATTAAAAATAATTTAAGGGGTGCCTGGGTGGCTTAGTTAAGCATCTGCCTTTGGCTGAGTTCATGATTTCGGGGCCCTGGAATCGAGCCCTGCACATGGGCACCCTGCTCATGGGGAGTCTGCTTCTCCTTCTCCCTCTAACCCTCCCTCCTGCTCGTGTCCTCACTCACTCTCTCTCAAATGAATAAAAAATCTTAAAAAATTAAAGATTTCCCTCTTTTTCTATACTCTAGCAAAAATCAAATACATAAAAAAATTCTTTGAAAGATGTAGGTGTGACAACTTTTTGTATTCGTTTTTTAAAACTTTATTGATTTCTTTTACAGTTAATGTTCCTCAGGTTTTTTTTGAGTCTACTATGAGCATATTCTTTTATTTATGAGTATGTAAATAATATATAATTATATTAAAAATGATACAAAGAAACATTTTAATCATTTGAATTCCCAGCCAAACATAACTGCCTATTAATATTTTAGTGAGAATCATTTTCCTTAATACTTTAATGCATATATGCCATTTTTGTTGTCATCTTCTTTTAAAGTAGCCTTTTTATCTCACGATACTTTTTAAATCTAATATGCTTATTCTATTTTCTGATAAATATTTATGGGGGACATAAATGCAAGGCCTTATTGTAAGTGATGCAGAAGAAACAAATTAACACCTAAAATGTGCTCGATTCTAATAGATGAGATGAAACACTTAAAAAATAATTCAAGTGACTTCTCCGGTATGTCAAAGGCAACCACCAGCCATCCTACACTATTAGAAAAACCTGAAATTCCAGAAGTTGGGAAAGTCTTGCATCTACCATCTGCCAGCCATGTCACTATATCATCTATTAATAGTATGCTGGTGGCACCATCCCTAGTGATCATGGTAAGAGGGAGATTTAAGTCTCTGTCATCCTTGACACGCAGTTAACACCAATATAGATTCTGGATGCCAATGTAGGGATTAGGCTAAACACTGAATTGTTAGCACCAAAAATGTAAAATGTTTAAGTAAAAAAATTCCCCAACTGTAGCCACCATTACTAGGTCCTCAAAAAAAATAAACTTTATTTAAAAATTTTTATATGCAGAGCTTTATGCAGAAATCATTACAGAATGAGAAACATTAAGAAAAATTTAATTTTCAAAACTAAAGAATTTAGGATGACACACCTGTATGTCCAACAAATTCCATATTTATCTTTCTTTCACACCTAAAGCATTCTCCCAATGTCAAAAGCTTTAGTGTTTCAAAAAGGGAGGTCTGAGTGTCTTTTTGTTATTCTTAGAAGTAATATCTGGATTCTGAAAGCAAGCAGTTGAGAAAGATTCAATCAAGACCATTGTTGAAGTAATTTAAACTGAAGTATCTCATTATTTGTAGTCAAGAAGCAATTTTTCTATGGCTGTTATTATCATTTCACTTTGGTTCAGCTAAAATATAGATACAAGAGCTAAACTGAGTGAAAAGATTTAGCCAATGGCAATTTCATTTACACAAAATAGTCAGTAAGTTAATTTCATTCACATACTACCTTTTTACTACATGTATGTATAAAAGATCATATGGAATCTTGTACATATTTTGAATAAAAATGACGTGTGCTTGGAACAGTACTAATAATAGCTAACATTTATGAGTGCTTATTATCTCTCTGAGGGTACAGTCTATTTTAATCATCCTAACAGCTTTATGAGGTAGGTTCCAATATCATCATTTTTTACAAATGAATAAAGTAAGATCCAGTGAATTTAAGTAATTTTTTTCAAGTCACACAGTAGCATGCACAGTATCTATGATTCAAATTCAGGCAGTCTAATTCTAGAGCTTTCCTTAACTACTAAGTATTTCTGCCTTGTTTTAAATTACACAAGTATATATGGATGATGCATAAACACAGAAAAAAATCTGTTACCAAAATGTCATCAATTATTTAGTAACTCAGTTAAAGTGAATCAAATACTGCTGTAAGTCATGAGAAAGGGCAAGTTTCTCATTTTAACACAAGTTTCTCAGAGATTTGAGGAGTCTCATTTCTAGACATTAAAAAAACAAAACTATACATATGTACACGTACACACAGAGTCATATATATGTATATATACACATATATATGTAGAGAGAGATTGTAATCTATAGTAAAATTTGAAAGTGAATAAAATATATGATAATAAAAATATAAGGAGCAGGGGGATGCGCCTGGCTAGCTCAGTCAGTGGGGCATGCGACTCTTGATCTCGGGGTTGTAAGTTTGAGCCCCATATTGGGTGTAGAGAGATTACTTAAAAATAAGATCTTTAAATATATATATATAAAATGAGAAAATAATGTGAAAAATGCTAAGTAAGGGTAAATATATTAAAAACAAAAGAGAAAAATAAGAACAGAAGGATCTAAGGCTGAAACTGAATGTATGCTTATAATGAAAACATCAGGGTATGGAAAAGAGGGATTTCCAGAGGCAAAACATGGATGTTATAGACACACTGACAGTTTACGGAGGGTCTATGATTAAGTGCACTGAATGAGTATCTAGTAAATGTTAATGCTCTTTCCAAACTTGAGTACATCAAAAACTATAGGATGTCGTCCATACTGAATAGGTTGATTATTCTGAGCTCAAAGTTCAAATTAAATGCTAGAGAAGTACTCCCTGCCAACATCTTACCTCAGTTCACTAAGAATGGTCTCTAAACAGGTTGGTGGAGCAAGATGGTGGAGGAGTAGGAGACCTGGATTTCGTCTGGTCTCAGGAATTCAGCTGAATAGGGATCAAACCATTCTGAATACCTACGAACTCAACAGGAGATCGAAGAGAAGAATAACAACAACTCTCTGAACAGAAAAGCAACCACTTACTGGAAGGTAGGACGTGCGGAGAAGTGAATCCAAGGCGATATTCGGGAGGATAGACGGCGGGGGAGGGGGCCTCCGTCGGCCGCTTCTGGCAAATGATAGAGCAGCGGAGCACAAAATAGGAACTTTTAGAAGTTGACTCGGCTGAGGGACGTTGCTCCAGAGGCTAAGCGGGGGGTGGAACGCTGGCGGGACAGTGTGGTCTCAGGAACTTCAGGGTCACAGAAAGACCGGGGGTGCCTGAGAGCGGCAGAGCTCCCAGGTATCAGAGCGGGGAAGCCGGCTGCAGAGACGGAGCTGAGGCGCAGGCTCTCAGCTCGGGGTTGTCATAAACTGTGATTGGCGACACAATCGGGCCACTGCTCCTCCAGCAGGGACCCAACAAGCAGCAGAGCCAGGGAGACTCCCCTTCCTCCCCCAGGAGGAGAAGCACGGGAGCGCACCACAGGGATCTGCTGGGTTTGGGGACTCCACATGGGGCCGGGTGACAGAGATAGAAACGATCGGTCACAGGCCGGGTGAGCACGGAGTGCGGGCGGAGACCAGGGACACAGGAGTGACTGACTGCTTTTCTCTGGGGGCGCACTGAGGAGCAGGGCCCCAAGTTCTCGGCTACTCCAGGCTGAGACTGGGAGGCCACCATTTTCACTCTCATCCTCCAAAGCTGTACGGAACGCTTGCAGGGAACAAAAGGTCCCAAGAGCAAATCCAAGCAGATTCCTTAGCCCGGACCGACAAGGGCAGGGCAATTCCACCTCCAGCAAAGACATTTGGGAACCACGGCAACAGGCCCCTCCCCCAGAAGATCAGCAAGAACAGCCAGCGAAGACCAAGTTTACCGATCAAGGAGAACTGGAGAACTCCAGCGGTAGGGGAATACTGCACATAGAATTCATGGCTTTTTTACCATGATTCATTAGTTTTTCAAAGTTAATTTTGTAACTGTTTATTTTTTATTTTTATTTTTCCCTTTTTCAACCAACATCTTATCAATCCCTTTTTGAAAAAAAACTTTATTTTTCATTTTTAGAGTCATATTCCATCCCTTCACAGTAGATGCCCTTATTTTTGGCATATATATGTGTTGCTCACTCTTTAAAATTTTGAGATACAGTTTTACTAACAGATCAAAATATACCCCAAATCACTGGTGTATGGCTTTGTTCTACACTCCTGCCTGATCACATTGTCTCCTTTTTTATCTTTTTTTTTAAATCATTTTCTTTCTTTTTTCAAACAACTTCTTATCTTATCAATTCCTTTTATAAATCTTTTATAATTTTCATCTTTACAATCATCTTCCATCCCTTCATTGTATCATCCTTATTTTGTACATATTAGTCTTTCTTCCTTTAAAATTTTAGGAGGCACTTTCTTCTAACAGACCAAAATACACCCAAAATCTAGTGTGTGGCACTGATCAATGAACTAGGCTGATCATATTTGATCATATTCTGTTTTTTTTTGTTCTGTTTTTGTTTGTTTTTATCTTTTTCTTTCTTCTCTTTTTTCCTTCTTTCCCTTTTCTTTTCCCCTAGTTTCAGGTCTTTTCTGATTTGTTTAGAGTATATTTGCTGGGGACTTGTTAACCTGTGAGCATTTTGTTCTCTCATTCATCAATTCTCCTCTGGACAAAATGACAAGATGAAAAAAATCACCTCAGCAAAAAGAACAAGAGGTACTACCATCTGCCATGTACCTACTCAATACGAACATTAGTATGATGTCGGACCTAGAGTTCAGAATCATCACCTTAAAGATACTAGCTAGGCTTGAAAAAAGCATGGAAGTTATCAGAGAAACCCTTTCTGGAGAAATAAAAGAACTAAAATCTAACCAAATCAAAATCAAAAAGGCTATTAATGAGGTGCAATCAAAAATGAGGGCACTACCTGCTAGGATAAATGAGGCAGAAGAGAGAATCAGCGATATAGAAGACCAAATGATGGAAAATAAAGAAGCTGAGAAAAAGAGAGATAAACAACTACTGGATCACAAGGGCAGAATTCGAGAGTTAAGTTATACGATAAGATGAAAAATATTAGAATAATTGGAATCCCAGAAGAAGAAAGAGAGAGAGGGGCAGAAGGTATATTGGAGCAAATAATAGCAGCGAACTTGCCTAACATGGGGAAGGAAACAGGCATCAAAATCCAGGAGGCACAGAACCCCTCTCAAAATCAATAAAAATAGGTCAACACCCCGACATTTAATAGTAAAACTTAGGAGTCTCAGAGTAAAAGAGAAAATCTTGAAAGCAGCTCAGGAGAAGAGATATGTAACCTATAATGGCAGAAACATTAGATTGGCAAAAACCTATCCACAGAGACCTGGCCGGCCAGAAAGGACTAGCGTGATATTTTCAGAGCACTAAACGAGAAAAATATGCAGCCAAGAATACTATATACAGCTAGGCTGTCATTGAAAACTGGGGGAGAGATAAAAACCTTCCAGGACAAACAAAAACTAAAGGAATTTGCAAACACGAAACCAGCCCTTCAAGAAATATTGAAAGGGGTCCTCTAAGCAAAGAGAGAGCCTAGAAGCGGCATAGACCAGAAAGGAATACAGACAATACACAGTAACAGTCAACTTACAGGCAATACATTGGCACTAAATTCATATCTTTCAATAGTTACCCTGAATGTAAATGGGCTAAATGCCTCAATCAAAAGACACCGTCTATCAGATTGGATTAAAAAACAAGACCCATCTATAGGCTGTCTGCAAGAGACTCAGTTTAGAACCAAAGACACCCCCAGATTGAAAGTGAGGGGGTGGAAAACCATTTACCATGCTAATGGACACCAAAAGAAAGCTGGGGTGGCAATCCTGATATCAGACAAATTAGATTTTAAAACAAAGACTGTAAAAAGAGATGAAGAAGGACACTCTATCCTACTTAAAGGGTCTATCCAACAAGAAGATCTAACAATTGTAAATATCTATGCCCCGAACATGGGAGCAGCCAATTATATAAGGCAATTAATAACAAAAGCAAAGAAACACATTGACAACAATACAATAATAGTGGGGGAATTTAACACTCCCTGACTGAAATGGACAGATCCTCTAAGCAAAAGATCAACAAGGAAATAAAGACTTTAAATGAAACACTGGACCAAATGGACTTCACAGACATATTCAGAACATTCCATCCCAAAGCAATGGAATACACATTCTTCTCTAGTGCCCATGGAACATTCTCCAGAATAGATTACATCCTAGGTCACAAATCAGGTCTCAACCGGTACCAAAAGATTGGGATTATTCCCTGCATATTTTCAGACCATAGTGCTTTGAAACTAGAACTCAATCACAAGAGAAAAGTCGGAAAGAACTCAAATACGTGGAGGCTAAAGAGCATCCTACTAAAGAATGAATGGGTCAACCAGGAAATTAAAGAAGAATTAAAAAAATTCATGGAAACTAATGAAAATGAAAACATAACTGTTCAAAATCTTTGGGATACAGCAAAGGTAGTCCTGAGAGGAAAGTATATAGCAATACAAGCCTTTCTCAAGAAACAAGAAAGGTCTCAAATACACAACCTAACCCTACGCCTAAAGGAGCTAGAGAAAAGCAGCAAATAAAGCCTAAACCCAGCAGGAGAAGAGAAATAATAAAGATCAGAGCAGAAATCAATGAAATAGAAACCGAAAGAACAATAGAACAGATCAACGAAACTAGGAGCTGGTTCTTTGACAGAATTAACAAATTGATAAACCCCTGGCCAGACTTATCAAAAAGAAAAGAGAAATGACCCAAATCAACAAAATCATGAATGAAAGAGGAGAGATCACAACCAACACCAAAGATATACAAACAATTATAAGAGCATATTATGAGCAACTATATGCCAGCAAATTTGATAACCTGGAAGAAATGGATGCATTTCTAGAGATGTATCAACTAAAAAAATTGAACCAGGAATAAATAGAAAACCTAAACAGACCTATAACCACTAAGGAAATTGAAGCAGTCATCAAAAATCTCCCAACAAACAAAAGCCTAGGGCCAGATGGCTTCCCAGGGGAATTCTACCAAACATTTCAAGAAGAATTAATACCTATTCTCTTGAAACTGTTCCAAAAAATTGAAATGGAAGGAAAACTTCTAAACTCTTTTTATGAGGCCACCGTTACCTTGATCCCAAAACCAGACAAAGACCCCATCAAAAAGGCGAATTACAAACCAATATCCTTGATGAACATGGATGCAAAAATTCTCACCAAAATACTAGCCAATTGAATCTAACAGTACATTATAAGAATTATTCACCATGAGCAAGTGGGACTTATCCCTGGGCTGCAAGGATGGTTCAACATCCGCAAATCAATCAACGTGATACAATATATTAACAAAAGAAAGAACAAGAACCATATGATCCTCTCAATAGATGCAGAAAAAGCATTTGACAAAGTACAGCATCCTTTCTTGATCAAAACTCTTCAGAGTATAGGGATAGAGGGTACATATCTCAATATCATAAAAGCCGTCTATGAAAACCCTATAGCGAATATCATTCTCAATGGGGAAAAGCTGAGAGCTTGCCCCCTAAGGTCAGGAACGTGGCAGGGGCACGTGGCATCCATTTTCACCGCTGCTATTCAACATATTATTAGAAGTCCTACCAACAGCAATCAGAAAACAAAAAGAAATCAAAGACATCCAAATCGGCAAAGAGGAAGTCAAACTCTCACTCTTTGCAGATGATATGATACTGTTTGTGGAAAACCCAAAAGACTCCACCCCAATACCGCTAGAACCCCTACAGGAATTCAGTAAAGTGGCAGGATATGAAATCAATGCACAGAAATCAGTGGCATTCCTATACACCAACAACAAGACAGAAGAGAGACAAATCAAGGAATTGATCCCATTTACAATTGCACCCAAAACCATAAGATACCTAGGAATAAATTTAACCAAAGAGGCAAAGGATCTGTACTCAGAAAACTATAAAATACTCATGAAAGAAACTGAGGAAGACACAAAGAAATGGAAAAACGTTCCATGCTCATGGATTGGAAGAACAAACATTGTGAAGATGTCAATGCTACCTAGAGCAATCTACACATTCAATGCAATCCCCATCAAAATACCATGCACTTTTTTCAAAGAAATGGAACAAATAATCCTAACATTTGTATGGAACCAGAAAAGACCCCGAATAGCCAGAGGAATGTTGAAAAAGAAAAGCAAAGCTGGCGGCATCACAATTCCAGACTTCCAGCTCTATTACAAAGCTGTCATCATCAAGACAGTATGGAACTCACACAAAAACAGACACATAGATCAAGGGAACAGAATAGAGAGCCCAAAATGGACCCTCAACTCTATGGTCAACTCATCTTGACAAAGCAGAAAAGAATGTCCAATGGAAAAAGACAGTCTCTTCAACAAATGGTGTTGGGAAAATTGGACAGCCACATGCAGAAGAATGAAACTGGACTATTTCCTTACACTACACACAAAAATAGACCCCATATGGTTGAAAAACCTAAACGTGAGACAGGCGTCCATCAAAATCCTAAAGGAGAACACAGGCAGCAACATCTTCCACCTCAGCCACAGCAACTTCTTCCTGGAAACATTGCCAAAGGCAAGGGAAGCAAGGGCAAAAATGAACTATTGGGATTTCATCAAGATAAAAAGCTTTTGCACAGCAAAAGAGACAGTCCACAAAACCAAAAGACAACCGAAAGAATGGGAGAAGATATTTGCAAATGACATATCAGATAAAGGGCTAGTATCCAAAATCTATAAAGGACTTATCAAACTCAACACCCAAAGAACAAATTATCCAATCAAGAAATGGGCAGAAGACATGAACAGACATTTTTCCAAAGAAGACATCCAAATGGCCAACAGGCACATGAAAAAGTACTCCACATTGCTCGGCATCAGGGAAATCCAAATCAAAACCTCAATGAGATAGCACCTCCCAGCAGTCAGAAAGGCTAAAATTAACAAGTCAGGAAACGACAATTGTTGGCGGGGATGCGGAGAAAGGGGAACCCTCCTACACTGTTGGTGTATTTATTTGACAGAGAGAGAGACAGCAAGAGAGGGAACACAAGCAGGGGGAGAGGGAGAGGGAGAGGAGCAGCTGAGCAGGGAGCCTGATGCAGGCCTAGATACCAGGACCCTGGGATCATGACCTGAGCTGAAGGCAGAGGCTTAATGACTGAGCCACCCAGGCGCCCCAGAGTTAAATTGTTATGCTGATTCTAACATGGTTATTTGCTGGATGCAGCAAAAGAAGATCAGAACAAGAAAATCAGGAGGTTTGAGTGACAGCAGGGTGTAAAGGGTTAATATAATGAGATATGATAGAAGTGAGAGATAAAAGCATCAAAAAAGTATAAAAATTAAAGCAACCCAATGCAATAATCCGTCTCCAATTTTATCATAATGACAACCACATACTTAGTTGGGAAGATATCAAAGTGTATAGTTTATTTTAGAAATTTTGCATTTTGTTTAAAGATTTTTTATTTATTTGAGAGAGAGTGAGTGCAAGTGCACAAGGGGGTGAGGGGCTGAAGGAGGGACAGTTTTAAGCCATCCATGATGAGCACAGATTGAGATGTGTGGCTTCATCTTAGGGAACCTGAGATTACAACATGAGCAGAAACCAAGAGTCCTACGCTTAGCCAACTCTACTACCCAGGTGCCCCCAACTTTAGAGTTTTTTCAATATTTAAACAATTCTGAGAACTAAAAAAGGGATCCTTTATACTTTAACCACTTCCCCTTGGTACTTCATCAAAAAGGTGTAATTATATTAGCATTTCCATTATAATGCTAAAACAATAATAAAGTATTTGCTGTATATTTAATGAAAACACATCTCTTTGAAATACCTAAAATCTTTAGTGAAATGTTATCAATCCACCAAACATTACTTAGTACCTATTAGATGCCAAAATATGCAAGATTCTCAGAAATCAGGAAAAATTCAGGCTTAGGGCTTCTCCTTTGGAAAGTAGCCAGGGTAGGACATTAAAAGTAATATAAAAAGGAAGATGAATGGTCACCAGGGGAAGGGATTTTTGGCAGGTGTACAACTACGCCATGCCGATATAAACAAGATAATTAAACCATTTGTCTTAAAAACCTGTGCTTGCTACATAATTTCTGAAATTTCAAGAACATTTAAATATAGTTTTGGGTTTTTTTAAATAATTTTCACAGCATGAGAAATAGAAAAGTAAATCACTACTGCATATGGGTATATACAACTGACAAGGTAATTAAGGAAAAATGTATGTGGAAATATGTTTCAGATATATCCCTTACTAAGCAAGGAAATAAGGAAATAGTGGTATCTTCATACAATGCAACCAACATACACCAATGGAAAGAACACACACCTGATACATTTAACAACATGGATGAATCTCAGAAAAAAAACTACGTTGAGCAAAACATGCCCGATGCAAAAAAGTGCATACTTTTCTGACTCTATGTATATGAATTTCAAGAACAGGCAAAACAACTCTAGAGTGATACAAGTCAGAAGAGCACATGCCTCAGGATAGGGACTTACTGACTGGGAAGAGGTAAAGAGAACTTTCCTCAGTTAATAAAAAACTGGGATCTATCTTGATTTGGGTGGTGGTTAAATGAGTACATATATTGAGCTATACGCTTCAGATTTATCTTTCTATAATGTGTAATCTGTGTTTAAATTGAAAAGGGGAAAATATACTTCAAAATGCAACTACCACAGAATCAAAGGAAAAGAGGCACAAATGAAATTTATATGACATATTCAGTATCTTTTCCCAGTGACTTACTTTTCCATAACAGACGAAAGAAAGAAAGAAAGAAAGAAAGAAAGAAAGAAAGAAAGAAAGAAAGAAAGAAAGAAAGAAAGAAAGAAAAAAGAAAGAAAGAAAGAAAGAAAGAAAGAAAGAAAGAAAGAAAGAAAGAAAGAAAGAAAGAAAGGAAGAAAGGAAGAAGGAAAGAAAGAAGAGAGAGGAAGGAAGGAAGGAAGGAAGGAAGGAAGGGAGGAGGGAGGGAGGGAGGGAGGGAGGGAGGGAGGGAGGAGAAGAGGGAGAAAGAAGATAGAATTAAAAAGAAAAAAGACTGGAGGGTGTTATGCTGAGTGAAATAAGTCAATCAGAGAAAGACATGTATCATATGACCTCACTGATATGAGGAATTCTTAATCTCAGGAAACAAACTGAGGGTTGCTGGAGTGGTGGGGGGTGGGAGGTATGGGGTGGCTGGGTGATAAGACATTGGGGAGGGTATGTGCTATGGTGAGCACTGTGAATTGTGCAAGACTGTTGAATCACAGATCTGTACTTCTGAAACAAATGATGCAACATATGTTAAGAAAAAAGAAAAAGAAGAAGATAGCAGGAGGGGAAGAATGAAGGGGAGTAAGTCGGAGGGGGAGAGGAACCATGAGAGAAGATGGATTCTGAAAAACAAACTGAGGGTTCTAGAGGGGAGGGGGTGGGGGGATGGGTTAGCCCGGTGATGGGTATTAAAGAGGGCACGTTCTGCGTTGAGCACTGGGTGTTATACACAAACAATGAATCATGGAACACTACATCAAAAACTAATGATGTAATGTATGGTGATTAACATAATAAAAAAAATTTTTAAAAAAGAAAAAAGAAAAAGCACTTAGTCTAGTGAATCATAGAATAGGATATTGTGGAACTCCCAGTTTCTAAAATAAAATTCCCTTTTGAAAAGGTATTCCATAAAACTAAACAGAGTAATCTTCCAAGACTGCAACTTCCACATTTTTTATAACAATAGCCTACCTTCTCCAGAATAAATGTACTTAGTTACGTTTTATTAATTAGACTTCAGACACTTTTAGGAACTGTATTAAATAAATAGATCAATACTTCTAAAGAAATAAGTATGTGTCCTACATATCAGTTTGCAAGTTAACTAAATAATAACCAAAGTAGAGACTGATCACATTAACACCATCATTTTAAATTTAAACTCCAGATGAAATACAACTATTGCACCTGGAGCTTATTCTGAACACCCAAGATTCCAAAAGCACAGCTAAACTAATAAGGCACTTAAGGAATAGTTCTGACACTTTATTAATATCACAATTATTAAAAATAACATTTAGTTTTGCTTGACCAAGATGTCACTGACTGTAACTGCTGCTTTTCAAATATGAAAGTAGAGAGAGTTAATTTATCCCTAAGCTTATTCACATGAATGAGCTGGTCTAGTCTTTGATTTTTGATATCTCAGTAAGGAAATGACATTGAAAATACCTCTGAAATTGATTTCCAGTGATGATGCATTCTTCAGAACCCTAGTAACCTAGCCCTGCAGTTTTATTTTGGCCACCAGCAATGAAACTGGCTATATAATACAGGAAGTTATGAGACGGAATATAAAAAGAGAAGAATAAAAAAGGTATCTTCAAATATCCTCTGAGAGGATAAAAATCACCATTTCACAACTGTCAAGAGAAAGGATTAATTTTAAATCATTTTCTATTTCCACTGCCTGATATGGTAAATTTAGATGAATAGAAGGCCATTGTCTTTCTTCATTAATTTCAAGAGATTGTTCAAAGATGGAAATCTTTTGGAATTATTATGCCTCTGTAACAATCTTTATCTAAAAACTATGACTCTTAAGAGAATTCTCTTCTCTTCTAACTGTAAATGTTGTCAGAAGGATGAATCAGAGACATGCCATCAACACAGATTTTCAATGCCTGTCCCACAAATTTCATTTGACAGTCTTTTGTCTTCTTACACTTGCCAAGACAGCATTTTATGAAAAATAACTCGATTTAAATCAGATAAAGACAAATGTTTAAATGTACTGATTTCTGATGTTTCTCCTCAGAGGCTAACAGTGGATTAAAGTCTGTAAATAAAACTAGTAAATGACAAAACTATGATGTTACTAACTTAGTTCAAACTTCTCCAATACTCAAATTTTTATCAGTGATCCAACAGAATCCTATCATGATGTGGTGACAAATGGATACTAATAAAACCATACCAGTGAACCATCCCCTGCAGAAACTATCAGCTCAGAGGTCAAAAGAGCAAGAATGTCTCTATAGGAATGTATGTGTATAGATATTTTTAACTTAGGTAAAAATATTTTTGTAAATATGTAAAAATACAGAAAATAGCAAATACATATTTTAAACATGCATAATTTTTCCATAATTATATAATGTATAAATAGATAATATACATACATGCTTCTTTCAAATGATACATGCGTATATCTTTGAAATTCATATTGAAACGCAGCCTAAATATTCTTACAGAAATGAAATAAAAGAGATTGAAATGGGATCCAAAAATAAATGTTGACCACAAAGTTATGAGCCCATAGTTATGAATTCATTTCTTATATATTTAACATTTCTATATGCAACATTTATAGCAGTGTTGGAAAGATACCTGGAAATTTTCAGAACTTTAAAAAAAGAAACAAATGTTTTTATTAAATAAAATCTACAAGCTGAGTATGCCTTAATTCCCCAGAATTCGTAACATTTTAGAAGATGATCCCAAAGCTGTAATTTTGTTCCCCTTAAATTCTGGGTGTATAAACACAGCGACGGTTCATTTGCTTTTAATGATACAGATGTGGAAGATATTCTCATAACGCAAAGGCCTAATCTGACTGATTAGTTGAAGAGCAGATTTCTATCATACAAAATCTACCATGTATGTACAAAAAGAAATTACAAAGTAAGCCTTGAACATTACCTTTAAAGCTTAATATTTTAAGTAATCAGATCTTCAGTAAGTCATAAACAGGCATGGTTTCATTTTTCCCATCTGTACAATGAAAGGACTGTCCTAAAACAGCCTCTACAATCTCTTCTAACTCAAACCAAGAGGACAGTGACATCAACTATTATCACATTCTATACTATAAGGAAACTGTTTTCATTTACTATTGATCAACATAGTATTTTTGTCATATGGAGAAGTTATGAGATAACACATAAACTGATAGGACAGTTTTGTTCTTTATTATTTCTCACTCTTCTAATGGGTCATTCTGAGGGAAAACCACATACCCAAATATACACACTGAACACTCCCTTCATCTACTACCTCTATTTATTATATAAACCATGATTATGTTTCCAAGAGTGACTCTTGGTGTCCTTCCATTAGCAAATTGCTGGCATGACTTTCCCTAAATGAGAATTATAAATTACACCTCTTACTACTTTTTTTCCTAAAGTACATTTTCCTAATATTTAATTTATAAATCATCTCCCAGATGTATTAGTAATAAATGGTTGAAGGCGGCAGACAGGTCTCCAACAAGAAAGTATCATGCTTGCTGTTTACTGGGAGTCCTCATTAAAAAGGCATCGAGAGAAAGCAAAATAAAAACAACTTTGTGAACCCTTGTAATTGGTCTCCAGAGATATGTAACTCTAAGGATATCAATATAGCAATGGCTTAGTCCATACTCCTTCTTAGGTTATACAGAAAATATTTATTTGGTGATATACTATTTGAATAATACAGTTGCTCATGATCAGAATGAAAACAGACAAAAAAATAATTGCTACTTGATTTCAGATATTTTACTCCGAAAACAGTATTTTTTATAGAATGCTCATCCTAACCATTTTAAACTACCATGCTGCTGAGAAATGAATTTTAAATAAATGTTAGAAATGTTTCTTATGTATGTAGAAGTATATAGATACATACATACATTATATATACATAATGTGCACATATATTATTAGTAGTGTGGTAGTCAATAATTTAAATATATCACATATGGAAAGGAAATTTTGATGACTCTATTTGTTACCCATCAAACATCAAACTTGACATTTTGATTGACTTGGATTATCAGTTTCAACATATATACTATTTTTCCTTCTCATGATCCAAAGGGGGGGGTATCATACCATATGATAGATGAAGACGCAAGTCCAACAAATGTGGAAGTCATGAAGCTCAGATTACTAAAATATAGACATACCACAAAAATCTCACTCCGGTGTCCTATATATTTGTTTTATGGTATTTCTGTGTTTTAAGACATTCTTCCATATAGGGAGATAGATTTATGGCAGTTATGCTCCAAGAGTTAGAAGATCTTGGTTGATCCATAGATCAGGTGGGTATAAAATGGATTTGCAAAGAAAAAAAAAAAAAAAAACACTAAAAGTATGTCAAATATCAGCATGATTCTTTAGATATACATGCATTTCTCCAAAGCTATTTGACAACTGATTAATCTCAATATTTATTCTTTGTTTTGGTTATAACCAAAAATAACTTCTGTTTTTATGGTCCTTCTCTTCAGATGCAAATGTACTTGTTATATGATTAATCAAGTTTATCTATAACTGCCAGGTTCAAATACTAACACATGAACTACATGCATAAACTAAATACTTCAGATGCTTAATTTTTAGTATCTGCTTTATGCAAAAACAAAACAAAAAACAAAAACAAAACAAAATAAAATTAATGTGACATCCTGGAAGCCAGAGCATTGGATTCAAATTTGTTTTTATTCATTCTTGGTTCACCTTCTGGTATAAGCATATATACACTTATTTGATGATTCACAAGTAATTTGTGGAACAAATAATACTCTAGGTAGTAGCTTGAACATTTTTGCTCAGATACTGGCTGTACAAATAGTACATATAAAAAGTTCTGATCAGTTAACTAAATATAAATTTGTTCTCATATTTAGATATATCTCTTAGGAAAATAATACATGTTTAAAAAACAAATATGTAAAATTAAATAGAAAAATAAAATTTACCTGTTATGTTACTATCAAGAAATCATTAGGCATTCTTGCATTCCTTTCTGGTTTGAATTCACTCATTCATCTACTAGTGGACACTTAGGTTATCATTTTGCTACATTTAGTAAAATTATAATGAACGCTTTCACATATAATTTCTTGGCAGAATCTTTGTTTATTAAATTATATTTAAAAAACAAATGAACAAAAATCTGCCAAATGACATATTAACAAAACATTTTCCTGATCATCCAAATCATTCAAGTATAGAAAATACTGTTTAGAGCAATAGATACTGAATTGAGATTCAAGTAAAAAGCTACACTGAACAGAAACAAAAGGACAAATATTACATGACTCTAATTACATGAAACACACAGAATAGGCTGATTCAATGAGACAAAAAATAGATCAGACATTACAAGAACCTAGGGGTGGAAAGGAATAGGAAGTTGTTTAATGATAACAGAATTTCCCTATGGAGATGAGGAAAAACTTTTGGAAATAGTGGTGATGGTGATACAACACTGGCAACATAATTAATGCCACCCAATCACACACTTAAAAATTATTAAAATGGCAAATTATATGTTATATATATTTTACTGCATTTTTAAAAAGTTGCATGAGTCAACACATAATAATTAAAACCTAATTCAATGAGAATTTTAATATGTAATAAAAGCAGTATTATTGGGGAGCCTGGGTGGCTCAGTCGGTTAAGTGACTGACTTGATTTTTGGCTCAGGTCATGATCTCAGGGTGTTGAGACCGAGCCTCGATCAGGCTCTGCATTCAACACGGAGTCTGTTTGAGATTCTCTCTCCCTCTCCCTCTCCCTCTGCCCTTCCCCCTGCTCACATTCTCTCTCTAAAATAAATAAAATCTTTTTTAAAAGGCAGTATCATTATAGTATAATATATAAACAACTAATTATATTAATATATCAATTAATATTAAGTAGATATTAGTATATTAATTAAACAAAATAATATATAAAAATAGCAAAATGTTAAATGCTCTGGTTAAGTGCTTACCTGTTGTATCATATTTAAAACTCAGAGTAAGCTTGTAAGTACCAAAAATAAGGAAAATGAGACTTAAAAACAGGTAAGTGTTATGTGGTCACACAGTATTAAGTGGCAGAACCAATATTTATACCACATTTGTATGACTCTGAAGGCACTGTTTTTAATTATTATTTTATATAAATTATATTTCACATGCTGTGTCTGTAATAGGCTCTGTGTGGTTAGGCCTACTTTAAAGATACATAAATTGGAAGCTTAAAGAGGTTATGTGAGTTGTCCAATGTTATCACAAAGCTAGTTAACAGAAGAATCAGACTTTACAAAAAATTATTTTAGACTAAAAAAATGGCAAAACTACAATAGAGAATTCCCATGTACTCTTCATCCAGCCTTCTCCATGCTAACTACATTAAGAGTGTCATGATCAAAATAAGAAACTACAAACTTTATTCAAATTTTACCAGTGTTTTTC
The DNA here is from genome assembly GCF_037043125.1 of Eumetopias jubatus. NCBI lineage: Eukaryota > Metazoa > Chordata > Mammalia > Carnivora > Otariidae > Eumetopias > Eumetopias jubatus. The sequence goes on from NW_028274807.1 coordinate 174,097,045, forward strand.
TTACTACCTTTTTTCTGTTCCATGATACAATATAATGAAGAGTTCTAGTAAATAATTTTGTACACTGTTCCTTGAATAATTTTGTATAGTGTCTGATACTTTCTTATGATTAGATTGTGGTTATATATTTTTCTCAAGAATAAAACAGAAGTGATGTGCCCTTCAGGGTATCAATGTCAGGGATACACAACATCCCATATTTCATCACTAGTGATGTTAACCATGATCACCTTGTTCAGATAGTATCTCCAAGGTTTTTCCACTGTAAAGTCATTAATTATCCCCTTTGTAATTAATAAAGACTGGGGTGGGGGTCATGCTTTGAAAGTAAGAAAAGTTCATTCTTTCTCAAACTTCCTTCCACTAGTTTCAGAATCCATCAGTTGGTCTTGCCTACAATTATGACCACGGCTTCTTAATGTTGATGTTCCATCCTCTTTATTATATTGGAATTCCTCCATAAGAAAGAGCTGTGTATTCTCTCCTATCTCTCTCTCAGGATTGACTCATGGATATTTTTTTATTCTATGGGTTAAAATTCACAATTATACTAATTTATTGGATTGCTCTAGTTTTCTAGCTTTGGCCGTTGGGACCACTTCCATGTTTGTGCCTATGTCCTTTGACGTGACCCCATCCTTTGAAGCACTCCTTACTTCTTTGGTTGCCAAAGATACTTCAAGCTCATCTTGTACTTTTCCTTCTGCAGCCCTGGAATCAGCCACTTATCCAAGGATTCCTCGGACAATGGTATTTAAATACCACAATCTAGGGTAGGCATGCTTATTGCTACTGGAGTGTTATTTCATCCAAGTCCTCTCAGTAAACAAAGCTTGGAAATATATGAATTATACTGCCAAAGAGCCAGGCATTTTTTTTTTTTTACACTCTTCCAATAATCTCACTTACCCTGAATCTGGTTTATAATCTTTGAGGATTCACAAGTCAGGAAAGAATAAAGAAATAATAAGTCACTTGTATAAGTAATTAAAACAGGAAGAGTAAAATAAAGGCCTGGTTCTCTTTTATTAGGTTAAGGACTAGCAGATGTTCTTTACACTGATAGGAACTCAATATGCTTTAAATTATAAATCTAGTACATCTGAGAAAAACTTTTAAACTCAGTGCCTTTGTTTCCTTATCTATGAAATGGGGATGATTACTCCATCCCCTAAAGATATCATGAAAACAATGTAAGGTAATAAATGTAAAGGTACTTTGTAAACTGAAATACATGATTTTAAGGGCATATTCCTGTCCAATATGAAAAATGCTTAAGACGAGAAACATTTACCATGATATGACAGGCAGAATTCTAAATATATTCCTCCAAGATTCCCATTCCCTGATTATTCCATCACACAAGTATATAGGTACTGCTATTAAGGTACTTTGCAGAAGGAATTAAGATTATTTATCAGCTGACTTTAAAATAGGGAGATTATTCTGGATAATCACTGGGCCCAGTGTAATCACACGAGTCCTTAAGAGCAAAAGAAAAAGGTGCAAGAGTCCATCAGATGTATGTGAATGAAAAGATGAGGCCACAGGAATGAGGCAGAAGAGGAGGGCAGTGAGAGGTGTGAGAAAAACTTGACCTACCATTTCTGGCTTTGAAGAGGATCATGAGCCAGGGTATATAAGTGGACTCCAGGAGCTGAGAATGACTACAGGGAACAGCCAGCAAGGAAACAGAGATCTCAGTCCTACATCATATGAAACTGAATTCTGCCAACAGCTTAAATCATCCTGGAAAGATTTTCCCCTACAGCTGCAGAAAGGAAGGTAAAAAGGAAGGAGGGAGGAAAGCAGCTTGCTGATCCCTTGCTTTCCACCTTGTGAGAATGTAGCAGAAATCCATGCTATGCTCATACTCCTGACCAAAGAAAATTGTGAGCTAATACATGGGTACTGTTTTAAGTTTGTAATAATTTGTTAGAGCATCAATAAAACCGAACACATGAGGTTTCTGCAGAAGAAAAATGATTCAGAAAAATGAAATAATTCTTTTCATAATCTTTGTGAACCACAGCACCTCAGACATAATGACAACTAGTGATAGATAATAGGAATCAGAAACATTTGATGTGAGAAAGTCAAGAAATTGAGAAGGTATTATGCAAACAATCTGCACTGCACATACAGGGTCCACTGTATAATTTCACTGGTCTTTATTTGAGACCTGTATGAGTCACAAATCTACTCACATCCATTTTCTAAAGAGAACATGCAAGAGAGTACAAAGAGCTCAAGACTTGGATTTGTAATCAATCATAAAATGTAATCCAGGTTGTATATAACCCAGGCACTAAACATGTAACCTTTGGCATTTTATCACCTCTGAACTTCAATTTCCACATCTTTTAATATGGGTGTAAAAAGGAGCTATGTTGGTTTAAGTGAAATAATGTCAATGAAAGTTTTCTAAAATGAAAAATACAAAAACTGTCATCAGGTTTTGGTACATTACTTAGTGATTTTCAGAAACTGACCTAAATAGTTGCTGGCAGTCAGATTAGTGTAGACTGTTAATATTCTAAGACTCATTTACAATCACTCTTTATAATGCTGATCTCTTTGCATATTCTCCTACTCTGAGATTATAAACTGAATGTATTAGGAGGCAGTTTGTGGTTTATACAGAGAGCTAGAATGAAGCAATGGAAGGATGCAGAATAACATTATGGTAATCCCAAATTTTCCAGTCAGTGAAAGGTACATTAAGTAAGGAAAGTTAAAAAAAAAAATTCCCATGATCCTTGTTGTAGGTTGATATGTTTCTCCCCCTCTGACAACTTCATATGTTGAAGTTCTCATTTCCAGTACCTCAAGATGTGACCTAATGAGTTAAGATGAGTTCATATTGGAGTAGAATGGGCTCCTGACCTAATATGACTCATGCCTTTTTAAAAAGGGCAATTTGGACATAGGCACATACACACAAGGAATACACATGTGGAGATGAAGGTAAAGATGAGGGTGATGCCTCTATACACCAAAGAACACAAAACAATGATAGCAAACCACCAGAAGTCAGGAGAAAGGCCTAGAGCAAGACTGTCCTTCACATCTCTCAGAAGGAACTAACCCTGTACCTTGATCTCAGATGTCTAGCATTCAGATCTGTGAGATAATAAATTACGATTGTTTAAACCACCTAGTTTGTGTGATTTTGTTATGGTAGTCCAAGCAAACCAATGCCATCCTTCATTCAAAAAAGAAGATACACAAGGAAGTACCAGAATTACCATTATCCTGCAGAGGGTATGGCCTTTCAAACACCTTGGTTACATGTAATTCCTAAAAAAAATCTTTCAAATCATAAAGAAAGTAGGAATTGTTATTGCTGTATTTTACAAGAAAATACTGGACATATAGTTTGAAAGTCTTGCTCAAAATCAAAGAGATGGGGGCGCCTGGGTGGCTTAGTCAGTTAAGCATCTGCCTTAGGCTTGGGTCATGATCCGGGGTCCTGGGATCAGGCAGCATCTGGCTCCCTGCTCAGTGGGGAGTCTGCTTCTCCCTCTCCCTCTGCCCCTCCCCCTCAGCTCATGCTCACTCTCTCCCATGCATGCTCTCAAATAAAGAAAATCTTAAAAAAAAATCAAAGAGATGGAGGAGGAAAAGCTTGAATCTGAAACTTTTAAGTCTGAATCCACATTTCCTTTTGCTATGCTATTCAGTGAATTTCCATTTGGTTCAATTCCTCATATTTATCCTTAAACTCAGATGGGAGAATCTATCAAAATGAAATGGTAAGGGAGATCAGCTCTTAGACTATATGATTGAGACACAATAAAATCCCATTAAATTCAAACTGCAAGGGGATTGGGGAGCAGAACCCGGAAGGCAGGGTCCAGCTGTCCTGGTGAGGCAGTTTCCACAAGCCCATTGTCTTGATCAGTCTGTCAAAGCAAAACTGCTTGAGCTGTTCAAGTATAGTTCCAGCACCAGCATATGTCAGAGACCTCATCTTTGTCCAATTCTGTTTTATTAGATTACAGTCCAGCAGATGTTCTTTGCCCCTAGAGGAGCTCTAACATATTTTAAATTCCCAGCCTAGCTCCTTTGAGAAATACTCAAAATCCAGGTACTATTTTGCCAGCGAACAAAACTACTTCCGTAGGATTAAAATATTCAATCTCTTGGGCTTTCGGTTAAAGTTTACCTGGCAACGCACTGTGGTGAACAAACAGCCACACTTGTATGTTTAAAGTTTTAACCGCTACAAAGTTTGCAGCTTATCTGAAGAGCAAACTATTATTAACTATAGAAGCAATGGATTTATAATCCCTGAAGAAAACATCAAAGTAAGTAGGTGAGTAAGAATGAAACAATTCCTTCTTTTCCCTATTTGCTTCCCTCCCCTTGAATTACTTGGATTGTCTCCATCCCTCATCCGACTTGAGAAAACTAGAGAAATCAAAATAACAGAAACCTATTATTATTTTAGAGAAAAAAAAGTTTACATTGTGAAATAATTTAGACACAAAAGCATATGCAAATGAAAACTATCTTTTGTTATCTTAACTTCTGGGGTGATAACTCAAAATAGCCACTATGCTACATTACCCACAAATATGAGAGAGATTTCTGAATGTCAGCAAGGAACTGTTTATCGATCTAACTCAGAGGAAATATGGTGCACTAAAAAGGACATTAAACAAGAAATCAGGAGACCTGACTTCTGTATTTGGCTTTACCACTAACAGGCTCTATGACCTTCAAGAGGCCTTTTGGTAACTATCTCCCCATTTGTGTAATGAACTACATGATCCCCCAGGTCTATTTCTAATCTAAAATCCATGAGATCCAAATAATGTAACGGACTCTCCAAAGTCTAATAAGAAGTAACTCTTGATTGTGATTTTGTAAAATCTGTAGAATAAACTAACTCCAAATACAAGCTGATCAAATTGATAATAGCCAGATCATTTTCATCTCAATATTTGGTATACAAACCTTAAAGGTGGAATGTGGAATAAAAATTAAAATTAAATGATTACTTATTATGTGCTATGCTCTGTCCTAGTTTCTTGATATACTCACACCTATCATGTAAGCATTCTACAAGAGAACTTTAATAATGCTCCCCAAAAGGGGTTAATTTTAAGCTGGGGGAGGAAGAGAAGAGAGGGGAATATATCTTCACACAGAAATGTAAAGTTGGAGAGTAAGGCAGTGTTTCTCCTATTATACACATCTTAATTCAAATGGTTTCAAAGTAGTCATTGGAAAAATTGGAATAAAAGCCATTACGAAGTTAGTTTCTGTGCTTCCAGGCACAAAACGTCATCAAATATTTAATTTTTGAAATTATGATAGGCATGACTTTTGTACCATCACACAGATAAAGCCATGTAGAAAATACTAATCTTTTACTATTACTTTGGAAACATCAAGTTGTTACTAAATGTATATCTATATGACTTATTGAACTAGCATTTAGAAATTGAGCTATATTATTTACTTATCTACAGAAACACCAATATGCATCAGGTGGCCCAGGAAGGTTCAGCAGTAAACATGGTATGCTAAAACCTTGTAATGAAATTCAAGGGAAAACAAGGATATAATGAAAAAATAGAGAAAAATTCAAAATAATACAGAAACAAGTTTCTGGTTTTCTTACAGTAGAAATGTTAAAAGTAAGAAAAATATTTCATGGTGGTGTTAACAGTAAAGTTCTATAAAAAAGTTAGGTCTTGAAAGAGAGATGGCACAGCTTTACTGAAGGCAGAGAATCTGGAAATCCTTGCAGGACTGTTTTTCAAAGTGTAGAAATTAATTATACAAATATTTCCTAGGAAAACCTAACCCCATAATTAGTCTCACTTTTTCTGCCCATGTTAAATTATATTACCTGATGTACGCTGTTATATTTCTCCTTGATATATTTCATAACTAATGAAATCACTCACATTTATTGATTCTATTTGAAGAAAAATGGGAGGCTACTCTTTACAAGTAGATTTCCACCACAGCATGATTATGTGGTGAGCTGGTAATGACAGAAACCATTTGATTTTTAATCTTCATTAAAAATAAATACACATTTAAATAAGATTCATGGCTGCCATACTTAGAATCCATAAAATAGACCAGATCCATTATTACCCCAAACTAGAATTAATTGTGGTGATTTTTAGAAAAGCATAAACCATGTTGATAGAATAGGTGAAGGCAGTAATAAATTTATTGAGCATTTACTACATACAAGGCAAATACTAAGTATTTTACATGCATTGTTTCATTCAATTTTCTCAATAATCAAATTAGATAAGTAGTATTAATATCTTCATTTACAAATAGGGAACGGCAAAGTCTCAGAGAACTTAGGGAACTAGTAATTGCTAGAAAGTAGCATAGCTTATTTTCAAAATCAGTTCTATCTCATGCCAGGCTGAAATTATAAGTGGATCCTAAGATATCTCTTCTTAAAAAAAAAAAAAAAAATCATTTGCGCCATAAGAACTGTCTTGAAACTGTGGCCTCAAAAGTTACAATGGCTCAAGCCTTATACAATTAAAACAAGACTTAAAGAAAGCACCAGACAGGGTACAGCAAGTGAGCAAGCTTAAAATGCTTATCATGGCTTAATAGGGCCAAAGATATGAAATCTAGAGACCAACCCTATAGACTAACCCAGGGCAAAGGCAAATCAGAACAGAAAGTGATCCCAGAAAAACTGACACAGATAAGGGGCAGGAACAGCAGGGGCTCCAACCAAAGGGATACTTTCTTCTTCCCCAGTTCAATAGCTCTTTACTAGAATAATGCCTGGGTTGGGCCAAAGGATCCTCTCTGTGTACTGCTTTTCTCCAAAAGGCTGTCCTGTTCCTAAGTTGTTATAGATTTTAAACTTACCATCTTTCACTGGATAACTGAAAACTTAAGATTCATCTAAAAAATTGACCCATGAAAAAGCCTGACCCCTATATTCTATAGTTTCATTGAAAATCTAAATATATAATCCAAATTCCTGGTAAAACTGAAGGTAGGGGGTCAGATCTGGTCGGCAAAGCTGAAAGAAGAAGGAATCCATCATTTGCAATCAAGTCCAGACACAATTTTATTTCCAAGGGTTTCAGGGAACCCTCAAGTTCTGGCAATACGCTGCCCAAAAGAGGACAGAAACTGTATCTTGGAAATACGTTAGTTATAAAGAAAGCTTTGTATTAATATTGAACCAAAGCACACTTTGTACATCACAATCTTATGTATTATAGTAAATGTATTATAATAAAACTACTTCTATACAGTTTCCACCCCTTCCTGACAATATAAAGGGTCAACTTCTCATATAAAAAATAAAGTCAGAAAAATATCAATTTTTAAATGATAGTTGATGGCCAGTAGTATAAATGGGTCTAAAATGGTAGCCTATTAACAATGAAACAGTTCATGTAATTGTCATTCTGATGCATTCTTGCCCCTGATTTTATAAACAGTTTAAATAAAAAATGAATTATTTCACTCTAAAGGAGAAACATCATTTTGTTTTCGTTGTTTTAATGTACCATACAATCGTGTGGTATAATCTCTGTCTTTCAGGAAACTCTTTGGATACATATGCTATCATGCAAGCATACTTAAAATTATAGGAGTTTTCATGATTTCTGATGCACTGTCATTTATCTTTGAAGTGCTATGGGTGACAGCTTGGCCTCTCTGGCCTAAAAAGAAAACCATCTCAATTTTTAATACTTGATTGTCAAAATAGGATTCAAGCAAAATTTTAACTTGTCAGTTTGTTAAAACTGCTACAGAAAAGCAACAGAGTGTAATCAAGGTATTTTTATCTCCCAGGTCATTTTCACATTTATTTTTATAGAATGAATTTACTATCTATTTTCCTGTACCAACTGCAACCCCACAGAATAGAATTATTTTTTTTAAATGTAGTCTGTTTCAATTTAAGTCAAACAGATCACTGAAGAGAAGTCAAAGTAATAAAGCTACTGAAATTTCTATTAATAGTATGAAAGTTTGTAGAGATTTAGCAAAATAATTATTTCTAAAATAATCTCTTAGAATAGCTGAGCTGGTGAAGCATAACACATTCATTTTAGCATAGCTAACCACAACATATATTTACTGTATTAGAATTTATATTGATAAAAATCACCAATTCAAAATCATTAGATAGATCAGAGATTCAATGAAATTTCCTTCTTTAAATTACAATGTTGAGCAGCATAGAATTTTTAATATTAGTTAAGTGTTGTTGTCTGAATTTGATAGAGGCTGATGTGTGTATATGTAGAGCATGCTTCTAAAATTTTTACAAATTGCTAAAAAAAAAAAAAGTCCTGCACATGAATGAGACTAATTTTGCGTTTGCAAAAAAGAACAGAATGTAAGCTCTTACATTTTTCTGCAGAATGTTTTTAAAAAAATGGCATTATATATTAAAGGGGAACGATTGGAAGGCTTCATCAAGTATTAAAGCTAAATCTCCCAGCAAAAAACCAGAAAGGACCATATATTCTTAGTTCTTTGTTTCTTTTAAGAGCTATAATTTGCATATGAAAAATAACATACTTACTATATCAGTTGAATGCCTTCAACACTGAACTTATCTTTAGCATAACTTCAATCCTTGGTGCATTATTTATTTCCTCTGTAACAGCAGCAAAGATGCAAGATGTTCCAAAGCTTTACTTTCAGACAGTTTTCTTCAACCACAGTCTTTACATGTCCTGTTATTTGCTTCAGCATCTATGAAACAACTCCATCCTTCAAAACAATCAAAACCCTTGAAGCAATGCACATCTGCTTCTTTATACTGAATTTCAAATCTACTAACCAAAAAAAAAAAAAAAAAAGAAAGAAAGAAAAAGAAACCTTCTTTACTTTGTATTTTATTTCAGAAAGTTTCATGGGTTGAATATTCCAAATCCCTTTAACATAAAGAAATCACTAAATGTTAAGAATTACATTATTTCAGCTCCTTAATTCTGATAAGGTGTGCCTTTTACATTTAGATTGAATTCTGAGGAGCTGATGCCATACCAGTCTAATAATTAATAATTCATGGAGCCAAATTACAGCCTTAGAAGGAAACAGCCACTTTGACTAGTTCTTTCATAATTCTCTGATTTATGTATGACAGCACAGTAGAGTTCTAGGAGAGGTTAATAAAAAAAAAAATCCCAGACATAACACTTGAGTTTTAAAATTAGTACTGCCTTTGCACAAGCTGGGTTTGTCATGGCATCACGGGAGTTGTCTCTCTCTGAGCAGAGTTCATTCAAAGGGATAACAGTATCATTTTGAATGAGCATCTGGCTAGGGAGAATGTCCAGGGAAAAAGTACAGGATGCAAGAGGTTAGCGGAGCAGGTAGTAAACTCAATTTGAGGGGCACTTTGGACAAAAAAGTGGGGGTATTTCACCTCACTGTTTCTAAAAAGCAGTCTGTAACAGGATTTCTGAGAAGAACTTTCAGGTTTAAATCTACCCTATATCTCATTATTCTTCATACGTGGTAACAGCTCAGTCTCGGCCAGTTGCCATACATGTGCTGTGTGTGCCTGTATGTTGATGTGCTTATTGGCACATGACTACTCGGACACACACAGTAATTCACACAGAGCAGTTTCTTCTCTGAGTAAGCTACCTATGATCTGTATTTAAACATTTTTAAAAGCCATTTTTGCTGAGGAAGAATTTACTTATACACTACACAGATCTGAAAGCTATATTTCAATCCACTGTCCTATCAAGAGATAGAATATTTTCATGATGCCAAAAATTCCCTTGTATCCTTTCTTAGTCAACATCCTGCCCTCAAAGCAAGTGATTTCTTACGTTGTAGATTATGTTGCCTATTCTAGGGTTCTACTTCAGTGGAATCACACACAATGCATTTTTTTGTGTTTGGCTTCTTTCACTTAACATGTTTTGAGATTCATTCGTGTTGCTGCTTTTTATTTTGTTTTGTTTTGTTTTTGAATGGTATTCCACTCTGTCAACATGTCATCATTTACTTACCTATTCTTCTACTGAGAGATACCTAGGCTGTTGCCAATTTTTTGTGATTATAAAGCAAGCTGCTATAAAACGAGTAACAGAAACCCCTCTGTGGACATGTTTTCATTCTTCTTCGATAAAGTCCCTTGTATATAAACATAATCATTAGGTCACAGGGTGGGTTCATTTTAACGTTTTATGAAATTGTTGAACTATTTTCCAATGTAATAGCAACACTTCAGATTCCCACCCATAATACAGAAGAGTTCCAGTTCCTCCACATCCTTGCCAATATTTGTTGATGTCAATCTCCTTCATTTTAGCAATTTAATGGGTATATGGTGGTATGTCATAAATTTAATTTTCATTTTTTTTAATTTATGATATTGAGTACTTGTTTCATGTGCTTATTGGCTTAAGGCTCAACATTCACTAATAATTAATAAAGTAGCCTTTGACTTGGTGATAGAAGTAAAGAAAATGATTTTCCACATAGAGCTAAGCCTCAGTGGTCTTTGAAATAGTGCACCTATAAAATACTATCTTTCCACTCAGATAGGTCTAGCCACTACCTCTATGATCAATTATTGCTCCTGTTAACATGAAAACTCTTAAGTCCTGTCAACTCATCCTCTAGAGGACCCCTTTATTTGGGTTTGATGATGCTCTGCCTTTTGGTCTTTTTTTTTCATCTCAATATTAAAATATTACTTCCTCTGTATATGAAGTGATACTTTCTTTGCAAACTCATGTTCATTAGCATGCCTAAGAATTAAGCTTTCATTGATGGGTGTTGGATTAAGAAGGACTGATTAGTATCTGTCATTCATTATTACCAGGTTAAGAGAGAGCCTCAAGAGTTTTTGTAAAGATAATAGGTACTATGGATTCAATTGTGTCACCCAAACAATCCATATGTTGAAGTCCTAACTCCCAGTATCTCAGAATGTGACCTTATTTGAAAACAGTCTTCCTGTAGATATAATTAGTTAAATTAAGATAATGTCATTAGGATGGGACTTAATCCAATAGGACTACTGTCCTTATAAAAGGGCAAATTTGGAGACAGACATGGGTACAAAGGGAAAATATCAACATGAAAATAAAGACAGAGATCTACAAGCTCAGGAATTCTAAAGATTACAAGCCGCCTACCAGAAGGTAGCAGAATGAAATGATTCACTCACAGCTCTCAGAAGGAACCAATCTGCTGACACCTTAATCTAGGTGTTCTAGATTCCAGAACTGTGATAAAGTAAGTTTCTGTGTTTTAAACCACCTAGTTTGTAGCATTTTGTTACAGCAGCCCAAGCAAACTTACACAATGGATAGGTCAAGAGGTCCAGAAAGAGAGGCTACAGAGAATCAACTGCATGTCTCGTAGGTGATGAAGACTGGGCATATATTTAAAATCAGATGCTGAAAGGTCTAATAAGTAGTAAATCAACAAGTGACATTTAATGATTGGGATTTGATGAATATGAGGGTGCTTGGAAGAGTTTCCAAAGGAGGTGTTGAAGGTCATAAAGGGGAAAGAGAAGAAGTTACGCATGTATCAAATTGTCAAATCTCTACTGGGGAAAGCTGATTATAGACTTCCTGAAGAGAAATCCCCACATGGGAATAAAGTGATAACTGTTTCTACTTCCTTGACGTCAACCTATCCTTAGGTAAAATAACTAAATAGATCTGGGAAACCTGAAAAACAGTCTGGTAGAATTTGATTTGGGGTAATGAAGCAACATTTTTCTTAGCTGGGTATTACTAGCAGGGTACAATTTGGAGAAGACTCAGTTCTATTCTGAGCTCCAAAAAAGCAGTCATAATGACATACACATGTTGATTAAAACAAGTTGAATGAAAAGTTACTCAAACTACTTACTGCTAATGGCTATACCTGACCCACTAAATGAGCAGACTGAAAACCTCTATCTATGGGGCTTTACTCCCACTTTTCCAAAACTGGTGGATCAGAATGCTTATATTAAGCTCTCATGGGTCACAAGATCAATGAAAAGGCTAGCTAGTAAAGGTTTATGATCAGAGGTGATGCTTTATTCTCAACAATTAGTTCATGGGAGAAGCAGACCCAAGCTCAAAATCCTTGTGGAGGTCATGCAAAAGTTCCATGCAATGGTTAAGAAACCAGTTATCGTTCTCAAACTACTAAGGCATCACATGTAAACATCCCTTGTGTGTTATCCCTCACTCATTAGACCATCCACCAAAATGAGGCTCAATTGGCTCTGATAGATATTTCCTTTGGGGACCACGTTGGTAGAATTTTGAGATGTGGAACAGGAACAGGAGTTAGGAAGCTTGAGTTTGTACTTCAATTTGCCCTCTTCTAGCTCTATGATCTTGCACAGTTACTTTGTTGTATTCTTCATATAACACCAAAGTTTCTACATTTTTCCTAGGGTTCGCCATGGCTTTGTATACTACACTTGATGATGACTCTCAGCCATGTAAGGCTGAGATAATGCATTTGTAAAAATGGTCATAAAAGGGGATAGCATGGATTTAATCAGGAAACAAGGAGTTGAATGAGCTTAAAATAAGCACACACTAAATGATTCTAACATACTCTTATTATGCACTCTTTCACTTTTATGCTTCAGTAATTTTAGATGGGGTGTTGGTTACTATATTTGAAGATATGGCAGGTATCCAACCCTATAAACAAAGGTATTTTTTCGATGCTAGCCGTCTTATCCTGTTAGCATGATGCCCACAGGTAGTGTGGCAGGGAAGGTCAATATTGAGCCCATTACAAACTAAATCTGGCTCCCATATTACAATCCAGTTATTTAAAATCTGTAAGAAATGTCTGTTATTAGAATTTTAAGCTAGATAATAACCATTATGAATTCTGTTTAGCATCTTTTATTTTATAACCTAAAAAAATGTACTTAAAGAATAATGTATTTTCTGGAAGAAAGAAATGCCTTTTTGGAGTTCACGCTATTTAGAAGGTATTCATTGAATTGAAAGCTTGGGTTTAGGAACTCTCTAAGCAAAATATTCCAGTCCAAGAAATACATAAAACATCATTATTTAGAAATTAAAGCAGGTTGATAAAGTCTCGGTTATATGTCCAGCATTTTCTTTTTCTTTCTTTTTTTTTTAAGACTATTCTAATTCTACAAACATTATTTTACATCAAGAGGAAGTTGGGTGGAAAAAAATACCTCTGAATCCTGTTTAGGTTATTTATTAATCTCTAACTGCATGGAAAATATTTAATGTGTATGTTATTCTCAAAGTAGAACCCTCTATACTCTATACGTAACCTACAATAACCTATAATAATTTCAACAGTAAAAACAGAAGTCTTTGCTTGTCACATCAGTTTAGTTTATAAGTAAATAGAACATTAATGTTATATCATGTGTTTTCTTAAGCATACTTAAAGTTTTATTTAGGGTGCATCAGTATTGGAAATTCCTTCTTTGTGGCTCTTTTGTTTTCTGATTATATAGATGGAAGCTTTGACTAGATGCATTTTTCTGTACTCTAAATTTTGATAATTACACTTATAAAAATGATGCAATAATAGTATAAAGAAGCACTGTATGCTCAAATTCCCTGAGATTGCCCAAATTTTAACATTTTACTACATTTTTTCTGTAATTTCTGTTCTGTCTCTGTATAAACACACATACACTTTTATGAACTCAGTGACAATAAGCTGCAGACATAACATTTATTTAACTCTAAATAATTTTGTATATATTTCTTAAAAGCGAAGGCATTCTCTTACATAAGCACAATGACACTTCAAAATATGGAAATAAACATTTATATAGTACTGCTATCTAACCTAAAGACCTTATTCAGATTTCTCTAAATGTACCACTAAGGTACGTTTGCCTTGAGAGCAAAAACAAATCTCAGATCATATATTCCACATATAAATTGACAGGTCTCTTTAGTTCCATTTATTCTGGAACAATTACTAAATCTTTTTTGTTTATTATGTCGAAGCCTTTGAATATTATGGATTATTATTTTGTAGGATTTGGGCTTGTCTGTTTCCTCATGATTAGATTCTTTTGTGAATCTTTTTGTCTCCTTCTCAGTGCAACCTCTCAAAGGTACATAATGTTGATTTGTCCCATTACTGATCAAGATAACTTCGATCCTTTGATTAAGGTGGTAACCATCATATTTCTTCACTCTAAAGTTTCTATTTTTCCCTTTCTAGGCAATGGGGATATGTCAATGGAGACAGATAAGGCCCATTCTCTCTTAATGTACATTTAATAAAGGAAGGTAGACCACAAATGAAAGGTGGGGGGGAAGGCAGAGAGAGAGAGGAAAGAAAAGGTAGTGAAGGAGGAAAAAGAAGAATGAATAAACCAACAATAAATAGATAAATTTTAGTAGCGTTATCAGAAAAACACAACTATTGAGACTTCTGGGTTTATAATTAGGACAGATAGATAGCGGAGGTTAATGTTTACTCTGAAAACAAAAGAGTGAGAGTCTCCAGTCAAGTGAATATATATTAAAGAGGAAGAGTATTATTCCCTAAGAACAGGAAGCTCAACAGGCAGAAATGAGGGGCAAGAATTAAAATCAGATTGATTAGGCAGGCTTCCAATAATGTTAAGACTTCTGAGGCCATACTATGGAGTTTGGAATTTATTTTGAAAGCAAGCCAAGAAGAGAAATAATGTAGTTTCTCCTTGGATAATGAATTGTTGAGTGTGGCAAGAGTAGAGGAGGAGAAGACAGCATGGGGTCATCTGTTTGTAACACTAGGATCCAAATCTCAACTTTTCATCCACTGAGAATATCAATGCAATTGTTGCAGTAAAAAACAGTTCTGGTACCCCTACTTTTTAAGCATTTTTTTGTTATCTAGAACATTCAATTATGAGAGACAGATGAACCAAATGTATGTAGTATATTATGGTATTAATGATACCTAGAAATCTAAGTCATCAAAAATATTTCCAGCATTTAATTCCCTAAGTATTTTGCAGAGAAAATTTAAATTATTGTTTTTTTAAAATATCATTTAAATTCATTTTTTTAAAATTAGGTCTGCTGACTAAATTTACAATAAAAGCCTTTTCCAAAATCATAATACCACACTTAACAATACCATATTTTCATTACATGGAAACCAAAAATGATGGACATTAAATATTATTTTAACCATGTTTTCAGAGAAGCTGATTGTACTCTTCTAGAACCTCACAGCTTGCATGGCACAGTGCAATTTTAAAATCAATTTGATTCACACTTTGTTCTCGGGAAGACCAGCTCTTTGCTTTCCGCCTTCTGATGATACACATAGTTCAGGCATAATGGGTGGAACATAAGAAATAATGAAGAATAATGGAAGTGTATCCCTTAAAACTAGTATCACAACTCTCTCAGGAAGAATAGCAAAACAAAACAAGAGAACCTTTTTTGAAAATTGGCTTTTGGATAAGAGCTTAAAAATAAAAATAAACATAAAATTTATCCACCTTTATGATAATTAAATTCTTCATAACTATGTTTTATAATGTTTAAGATAGTTTCCATTATTACATATGTCTTCTATCAATCAAATAATAATTTAGCCAAGTTCCTTACTCAGCAAAAAATCTACTTAAAATGGAAAAAGATACCATTATTATTATTATTTTGACATCATAGTCAAAGTGAAAAGAAATCATGTTTCTTTCGATAAAAAATAAATTCACAATAGCAACCCTCTATGCCAACTTTATTTTTATTTATTTGTTTATTTATTTATTTTTAATAAAGATTTTAATTTATTTCTTTGAGAAAGAAAGCTGAGGCATTAAGCAAGGGGAGGGGCAGAGGGACAGGGAGAAACAGACTCCCTGCTGAGCAGAGATGCCCAGGACCCAGATATCATGAGCTAAACTGAAGTCAGAATTCCTGTAAGATTGATGAATCACAGACCTGTACCCCTGAAACAAAAAATACATTATATGTTAATAAAAAATAAAAGAATTCTATAAAAAATAATAATAAAAATAAACTGAAGTCAGATGCTTAACCAACTGAATCACCTAGGCCCCAAATATGCCAACTTTATTTTTAAATGTTTTTCTTTTTACTTTTAATAAAGATTTGCTTTGAGAAAAATGGAAATAACTTGTCAGATTAACATTTTAAAAGTGATTTGCAGTCTTTGTCAAGACATCACTGCCACAGACTAGTAGAACCACAGTCCCCGGATTACCAAAAGCATTTTTAAGAGACATATAACAAAAAAATGGACTATATCATAACTGAAATAAAGATTAAATCAAGATGCAGGTGGAGAGAAAGATAAAGGGAGATACTTGCGGATTTGTGACCTAAATGACTCGTATAAATTTTATCTTTCTCCTTTACCAACCACCAGTAAAAAGGTAATCTTTAAGGTAAATGATCAGTTGTGGTTATTTCTTATCTCAAACACTTGTGGTAATTATATCCTATATCAATGTAATTTTTGAATTCTCAGTTTATCTTTTACTATCCTATTTGTGGGTTTTAGTTATAACCCACCCCAAATAATTTCTGAAAGGGATACATATTATTTAATGAATTATTTGTTGAGATAAATTTCCTTTTTGTTCCTAAAAAGGAAAACATGCCCTTAGCCATCAGCTGTTTTAGCTAAAAGCAACAAACAAAAACAGCTTTGCAATTTCCATACATCTCCTTAGAAATTTTCTAGCTTCAAGCATGTGAAATGTTTACTGTTATCCCCTTATATAAATTTTTCCAACAATCATTGCTAAAAATGCAAACATATTTTCCAAAAAATATTTTACACGCAACATAAACATACTTAGTAAACCATGATTCAAACTAATTCTAAAAAAGCCAAACTATTAGAGTGTTATGAGATAGTGCTAGTTAGATGAACTGGCCCCAGATGGTAAAAGCATTCTTCATTGTCTGAAGTGGTTAGAGTACAATAGATCCACAGAAAGAGACTACGAATTCTATATCTCAATATTACAACCTTACCACCCGGCCAGTCTGATGCCCCCACAAAAGGTCGAGCAGACAGCAATACAATTTTCAAGGAGAAAAAGGAAAATAATCCAGTCAGAATAAAAGCAGAGATTTAGTTAAATAAGCATTTGTTTTTCGCTTCCAGGGACCATGCTAGGCAGTGACATATGAAGATTAGTAGTACACAGCCCTTTTTGAGGAACTCCTAATCTAACTACTGACACAAATATATGAACAAATATATTGTGACAGGACAATTAATAAATAGTATGTGCAAGGTACAGTAATATGCAATTATGGTTATATGGAAGTGGGGTGATCACCTCTCTTTTGGACATAGAAGATGATTTTTCAGAAGTGGTAGCTGAGCACACATACATTTATTCAGCATTGTTATGGTTTAAACTGTGTCCCCCCAAAAAGAGATACTGAAGTCCAAAACCCTGGGACCTGTAATTGTGATCTTTTTGGAAACAGGGTCTTTGCAGATGTAATCAAGTTAAAATGAGGCCATTAGGGTGAACCATAATCCAATATGAGCAGTGTCTTTATAAGAAGAGGAAAATCTGGATATGCACATAGACACAGATGGAATATGGCTAAGAAAAGATGGAGGCAGAGACTAAAGTGTGTCTGAAGTTAACAGAAGCTGGAAGAGGTAAGGAAGGATCCTTGCACATAGACTTCAAAGGAACATGGCCCTGTCAACACTTTGATTTTGGAATTCTAGCCTCCAGAACTGTCAGAATAGATCACTGTTGTTTAAGCCATCCAGTGTTTGGTACTTTGTTCTAGCAGCCCTAGAACACTAATAAAGCATGTACCATGGACAACACACCATGAAAACTGTTCAGGAAATACTGCTGAAAAGGACAAAGACTCTGCCCTAAAGATGCTAATAGACTGCTAGGCAATAAGACCAATATACCAAAACACAAAATTGTGAATTGGTATTGTTTGTTGGGAGAGTTGTACATGATTTGATATTACTATTAAAAAAAGATGGGATAATGAGACTAAGGAGTAAGGCAGGCACCAAATCATAAAAATTCTTCTACGTCAAAAGTGTGGGGTAAAAAGTGTGGGGTTAATCCTGTTGAGAATAACATGGTTTAAGCTAGGAAAATGATAATATCCTTATACTTTCCATAGGTCACACTGACAGCAGCAAGATAATCAGTGTGTCCTAGGCAATAGCACAAGGAAAGAGACCAGTTTCGAAGCTACAGTAACAAGCCAAACAAGAGATAAAATCAGGATCTGAGTGGAGGTACAGAGAGGAAGTGACTTTCGAGCCAAATGATCTCAAACTTAGAGCAATGTAAAAGGGGCTCTGTGGAACTACTATTTTTTTTTTTTTAAGATTTTATTTATTTGAGAGAGAGAGACACAGCGAGAGAGGGAACACAAGCAGGGGCAGAGGGAGAGGGAGAAGCAGGCTTCCCGCTGAGCAGGGAGCCCGATGTGGGGCTCGATCCCAGGACCCTGGGATCATGACCTGAGCTGAAGGCAGATGCTTAACGACTGAACCACCCAGGCACCCCTGGAACTACTATTTTTTAAGAGTATGATTTAAGGCAATGTGCTATTAAAAAAGGAAAAGGAAGAAAGCAAGCAAGAAAGACAAACCCTCAAAAATAGGTAAAAAGTAAAATTTTGTCCTTCCATTTAGAAACCAAGCATATAACACAGAATGGCATGCATGCACACACACACAAATAACTTGAGTGGTTCATTGTGTGGGAGCCAGAGCGATATCTGTATGTGAGAGCTGCTTGAAAAGGCTAGGCAAACAGCAAGGCAGATACAAGTTTTATTTGACTCTCAAATCATCAAGAGACTTCCACAAAAGGACTGACTTTGATTCAGTCTTGATTCAGCTGGGCATTTGCAGTTTGCTCTGACTTCAGATTTGTTTTTGACCAATGCATGATTTCCCAACCTACTGTATTTTTTTTTTTATATTTTATTTATTTATTTGACATAGAGAGAGAGAGAGAGACAAAGTGAGCACAAGCAGGGGGAGTGGCAGGCAGAGGCAGAGGGAGAAGCAGGATCCCCACAGAGAAGGGGGAGCCTGATGCGGGACTCGATCCCGGGACTCCAGGATCATGACCTGAGCCGAAGGCAGTGGCTTAACCAACTGAGCCACCCAGGCGCCCCCAACCTACTGTATTAAAAAAAATTAAAATAAGCATAATAAATATGTCTGCGCTTGGCATTCTCTGACATTAAATCTAAACAGTAAGAAAATTCCTCTTGCTTTCCCTCCCTCCCACCACACTCGACTTAATCTAATGAAAAAATTTATGGGCTCCAAGTAATTATGTGACTTGGAAGAGTCAAGAGGAGAACCTGAATGGAAGCACGCCACTACTGGACTAGAGAATCTTAATTCAAGAATCTTAGTCCCCACCCTCCAGGTGCTGAGAATTACCAAACTTGTGCAAGTCACTCGGTACACCAGGGCCTATGTTTAGGTTTGTCTTGTTCAATATTTTATTAACAACAATGCTAAGAATATTGACTTTGGCTAATGTTTAATGAGCCCTTACCTGTAACAGGCTCTGGACTATAAACGCAATGCATTATCTTACTGGATCTGCCCTCAAGCCCTGATCTTACTCTCATTCTCAAAGACTTCAGGAACCACCAATAATTTTTCCAATCGGTGAAATAAGGATCTGAATATATTTTTAATTATTAAGCTACCCAGTCAATCATAGGTACCAAATGGCTGTAACACATGCATACATATAGAAAGAAGTATAGTGCTGTGATGAAATTCATGGGCTTGCCACAAGATACTGTAGAATCAAAATACAGATTTAGCTCCATCTCTGTTGTGTTAGGTGGGACAGTTTACCTACTCCCTCTAAGATTCAGTTTCCTTAAACATGAAATGGGAAAAAGAAATACTATCTATGTAAAGAGTTGTGGGAGATTTAAAACAGTTAATAAATGAAACTGTGCGTAGAAAGCATGTAGGAAGCATTATTTAGCTAGTGTCATTATAATGTTCATCATCATCATCATCATAGTAATTAGTTACTCATTATTGCAGACATTTAAGCAGAGATTGGACAAGTACACAGTATGGATATTATAAAGAGGCTTCACATGCTGGATAATTTGATAAGATTATCATTATCTTGTGAGTTCAGGTCTGTGATCATGTAAGTCTGGGAAATACTATGTAATATATCCCCTTCTTGGACTTTCAAAATTAATGTCAGGTCTATTAAGAGTTTCAACAGTCAATGAAGTGGTTTATCTTGCTTTCAACCCAGAATTTTTTAGCTCTGTCAGATGATGCTATCCTTCTTGCACTGTACACTTGAGTATAATACAACATTAGTGTTATTTTAATACATTTTAGAAAATGCCTACTCTGGAAGCAAACTTACTTTTGGTTCTAATCCACCAGTAGTAATTCAAATTCAAATAACAATCACTTAAATGCATAGAACAGAGGTTCAACATAAGACTTTTAGATACTAGGAAGTACTTCTTCCTAAGTGTTCCTGTTTTACTGATTATAGTTCAGACTGAAAAATGCCTGGAGTAAGAAATCTAAACTCAGATCAACAAATCAACATAACACAAAAAGTATAAGAAAAGAAAGTTAAGCCATAGACAATGAGGATATATTGGGTTTTTTATAGAGCCCTATGGAGTGGTCCAGGTTTAACATACCTCTAGTCTAAATCAAAGAGTCACATATATATTATCTCCACAGGCAAACCAAAACTATTTTTTGTGTGTAAGAGAAACGGGCTTTGTGCCCTGGTTTGCATCATCTTTGCCATAAGATGTACAAAGAATAATAAACTTTCTTGCCAGTCTGAAATTATATATATATATATTTTAAATTTTACACAACTCTAAAGAGACCATTTGATCTCAGAATAACTTCCTTTGCTAGGAAAATTTCAAAGTATTGGTAAAAAAAAATACCATACTATATGTTTGCTGAATATTTCCAATGAGCTAAGTATCCTTTTCAAAATACACAATATTTTATAAGGAGTGCATAATGTCTTGAGTTACATCACCAAAATGGCACTATAGTTAAGCCTCTGTTAAAGAATAGAGATGATTTTCAAATAATTTAAAAACATTTATTTTAACTGGAACAAAATAAATCTCAGTCTTTAAATGTCCATCCTAATCTACAAAGAAGTGACTATTATAAATTATGTGCCACACACTCTCCTAAGCATTTTTACACATTTTTGTCATGTAATTCTCACAATAATCACATAGTTCAGATTTATTAATCCCGTATTACAGAGAAGTATAGTTCAAAGAATTTAAATTGTGTTCCCAAGACCTCCCAACTAGTAAGGTCTAAGAGACCTAAATGAGGAAGGACACTTCTTTTTCTGCTTCCCATGTCTAGCCAAGAAACAAACTATGAAAGAGAAAATACTGGGGCCTGTCTCTCTCTAGAAAAGAAAACAAAGGCAAGGTTAAAAAAATTCGAAAATAATTGGTACTCAGGACTTCAGAATACAACAGCAATGAATTCAAAAGAGGAAAGACATATGATACCTATTGGGACTGGCCAATTATAAATCAGAAATCCAGAAATCACAAAATTGCTAGAAGTCTTTGAAGTTAAAAGAAATGTTTAGTCTACCCTACTCTCTTTCAGATCTCCCATTTTGCAGATGGGATTACTAAAATCTACAGAGTAAGTTATTCAGTCTAATGTCAAATAGGAAAAGAATAGAAAAATAAATAAATAAAAACCACAAAGCATGCATGATCAGCAAGTCAAATCCAGATGTCCTTAATTTGGTAACAGTCAATGTACTAAATGATTCAGGTAAATTGGCTATTTTGATAGATGCCCACAGATATAAAGTGAGAATGTTTGCTGAGCCCACCAAAATGATGTTCAGATAAACTAATTAAAGTTTGAAAACTGTTCTGAAACTATAGGGTGCTGCAAGAATGGTAAACATCGTTACTATTCAAATTAATACCAAATCTCACCTGTTCCACAGAGCTATATAAATGTAAAATAGATTCATTTCATTTTCTTCAGTTATTTCCTGCCTCCAATCTTCAACATCTCATCTTAGGGCTCTTTAATATTTTATCCAAATGACTTAAAGAATCAAAAGAGAAAAACAGATACCTGGAACTGACAGTGAAGCAAACCCTAATGTTGTCACCAGGACTGTGATACACTGACAATAGCCAAATTTCACATAAAAAAAATTGTTACTTTGGAAAAACCCCATCCTATTTCCCCTAATTACAGGAAAAACACAATGGACTAAAGAAAGGGAATGACATTTTTATTTTAAACGACCAACTTTTTTTTGACAGCTTATGCTGTGTGACAGATAGTATCTAATTAAATTCTCACTATGACCCTATGATGCTGATAATCTTATAACCTACAACTTTTTAAGCTAATCAGGAAACTGCACCTCAGAGAGGTTATACATTTTTTCCCAAGATCACGTAGCTCAATCTAGTGGTGATGAGAAATGCAAATCTCAGCAGTTCGATTTCAAAGATAAGATTTTAACAATAAATAATACCCCCCTCGCCCAATATTTTATAATCATCCATCTCATGCCCATAACCAAAAATTAACACTAAGTAGCAATTAGATAATGTTGGGGAGCAAGAACTGTCCCCTCAAATGTCCTTCTAGTTGGACTAAGAATCAAATTGACAAGACACAGATTCACAGGAGAAAATCAAATTTAATAGGCCTTTATATAGGGAATCGACATGGACATGGAAATTCCAAAGACAGGAAAATGAGAAATATATGTCATTCTGAACCAAGGAGAAGGGGGCATGGATCTGGAACTTCGGAGGAAAGGAATGCCCTTCACAGGGCAATAAGAAGAGCAGATGTTTGGTAATTAGATGTTAGTGCTACCATACAGATGGGTCACCCAGATAAAATTCATCTCTGCTAATTACCCTTATTCTGGGAAAGACCTCCAATTTAAATTCTTCTGTGTGGTTAAGGGCGGACAAAATTTCTCTTGAGCCCACAGGGTCTCCAGTGCCTTTGGCTCAAAATCATCCACATGCCAAATTGACACATTAGGCAAGGAGGTTCTGTCCTGAACTCCTTCTGTAACAAGGCTCAAAGAGACCTGTGAAACTCTGGGTTCAACACCATAACTTTTTAGATTAGGATACTGAGCTCAACAACATTAATAAAATTAATTGTCCAAGTTAGTCTCCAGAGTGAGAAGAGAATACACAACTTGTAGCCTTATGATTTTTTTTCCTCTTCAACAGAAAGAGCTACATGCTTCTTAAAGAATTTTACCCATACTGATAACCATTTGGTTGAAAGAAAGAGAGAAAGAGAGAGAGAGAAAGAAAAAAAAGAAAGAAAGAAAGAAAGAAAGAAAGAAAGAAAGAAAGAAAGAAAGAAAGAAAGAGAAAGAGAAAGAAAGAAAGAAAGAAAGAAAGAAAGAAAGAAAGAAAGAAAGAAAGGAAGGAAGGAAGGAAGGAAGGAAGGAAGGAAGGAAGGAAGGAAGGAAGGAAGGAAGGAAGAGAAGAAAGAAAGAAAGAAGGAAGGAAGGAAGGGAGGGGGGAAGGAAGGCAGGCGGAAGGGGGGACAGGGAGATGGGAGGAGATGGGAGAGAGAGGAGGAAGGAGAATGGAGAAAGGAGGAGAAAAAGGGGGAGGTAAAAAAAGGTGGGGAAAGAGAAATAAAGTAAAAGAAAGAAAATAGGCTATATGATCTAATTACTAGAAAAACTGTCTCAATCTTTTATGCTGCTTTGGTTGCTATTCCATAATTCCATTTAAAGGCTCAAATATCATACCTCTATTGAATAAGAAAATGTGCTAGAGGATTAGTGGTGAGTACAAGAAGCACAACAATGCAACTGCCCTCATTTAAACCTGCATGACAATGAAAAGACAATTTGTTAATGGTCAATGACTGAATAAACTCCTTACATTTGAAAGTTTATGGAACTGTAGCAAAAACTTTCCATTCCTCCAACATCAAAAATAAAGAATGCACTCTTACAAAACACTAATAACAACAATGCAAATTCTCCTCTTACTAAGATTAAAAGGGCAGAAAAAGAAAAAAATAATGCTACTACCAAAATTATTTGTGGCTCTTCCTTTCCCAAAAGAAAAAAAAAAGCTAAGCTAGAAATTTCAAGTTCCCATGTTTTGTCTGAATCTTCAAACTCATTTCTCTCATGCAAGACAAATTAACTAGCCATTTCTCTGATGCACCAGGTGAAAGCCAATGAACTGATAAACACAGCACCTAGCGCAATGCCTAACTAATGGTTTGTCCCAAAATGTATTACATGAAAAAATAAATGAGTGCGTGTAGCAAAGATTTCTACCTGTTCACCAAGATCCATTTTCCCCTTTTCCAGGGCCCTAAGCTAGATATTTCCCAGCTTGTGGTGCATAACCAAAAAAGGTCATGTGACTGAAGTCTAACCAATGTGAATGGAAGTAAAGCCTGTGCTATAAAACCTCTCACAAACTACCTCAAGTTCTTTCCTTCACCCTGACTGGAATGGTGATGCCCAGAATCATTTTGGAAAGCACATGTTGAAGAGGCAAAACCCTCATCTGTCTTGATCGCTGGAGAACTATGTAGATCACATGACCAACTCCCTCCCACACTCCTGAACATGGAACCACCCTGGATTTTTATAAACTTGAGAAATAAAATTCTATTTTATTGAGTCAATGCATTTTGGGCCCATTTATTTCATCTATTTATCTTACCCCAAATTAATGCAATGGGTAATCATGCAATTCAAGCCCCAAATCACATTGTGGCATCATGTAGGTTTTACACTATACAAATATATATATTCCAAATAATGAAGCAAGCAACTGCTCCATTTCATACAGACAATGTAAGAAACTATGACATGACCAAAACAGCTGGTGGGAACTCATCCTTCTAAGAATCCATTCTTCTGAAAAAAGAAACCTTTGTGTTAGCACTGTGTTTGCTTTTATATGCAAATTTATTATATCATAAATATTCTGGGAAGCTTCAATTTACTGTCCTCTTAGCTTCTTAGGTAGTTTTTTTTTTTTTTTTTTAGATACTCAAATCTAAAATTAGTGTGTTAGTGTGCAAAGACAGTGAAAACTGCCTGACCTTTCCTTTGAAGATATCACATCTCCAGAGAGGAAAGCTTTAACAATGCACAGGGACAGCATATCCCTCGGTGACTTAACAACCTGTGTGTGGGGGAAGGAGATAGAGGAAAAGACTGTGCCTTGCAGGTATGACCAATCATTCTATTAATACTCTGTATAATGAAGCACAGTTCAAAATGCCATTTATATTAAAGGCAGGATGCTATGCAAGCTATCAGCTATGCTTCTGATCAGAGTGAGGTGCCACCAGCAATACTACCTTCTGTTTAAAAAGAAAAATCACTAGATATAGCATCTAGAAACTGGATAAGAGCTCTCAGTCATGTTTTCGGTATATTAATACAGATGATGCTTTAACACTGTCTCAGAGCTGTATACTGATGAATAATGAAGCAATGCATGGTCAGCACACAACCAAGGTGAAAGGACAGAGCAAACATTAAAAGTGGAAATATTATCTCATTAAATGTTAACCGTACAATTTTTTTTTTTACTTACAAATGCCCCCCTTCCACAAAATATACAGAAACTAAGAAATTGTGAAAATTGAGAGATAGGAATTCTCAAGATAAAAAGACTTAAAAAAAACAAAGACAACCGTAGACAGCGCTTATTTCATCCCAAATACTTTATCTCAAAGATTGCCTGGTGATCTACAAGTACTTTTATTTCAAAGGCCAACTTCAAACATCACTTCTTTGAAGCCTTTCCTGACTTGCTCATAGCTGCCCCAGCCTAAAAGGGAAAGGTATCTACCTTTTGTGGGCTCCCATACTCTTGGTTCTTACCATTAAATACACCATCAGCATCATCATCATCACCAACACCACTATCTACTTGGCACTTTCTAGGAACATCACATAGGTCAACATTCTGATTTGGATTAGGAAACAAATAATTAGAATTATTCTATTATAATTAAATAGTTCAACAGAAACAGAATTGTGCCACACCATACACTGTTTTCTACAGGGTTCATGGATTACTGATGTCTTTAAATTTGTAGTGGAAACCCACAACACAGCCCTGGGACTACAGTATCTTATTCAAAAATTAGCACTCTATTGTCATTTAGTAACAGAATAACAGATGTTTATCTCATAATTTTATTTTTCATGAGTAGTAGAAAATAGCTTTCCTATAAGGTAAGACATTCTTCTATGCTTCAATAAGTAGCCAAATAAGAAAAGAAAGGAAAATAAACCAAATATTACACTGAAAGTGAAGAGCAGAGGGTTTGTAAAACAAGCTGTTCTTTCTCTTTTCCTTTTTTTTTTTTTCCAATTGATGTATGTCAGGCTGGTATAAAAGGGGCAAGTTGAACATCTGGACCAAAACCAAGGCATTTAACATTTCCAAGCAATTCAGAGGCACGGATGATTTATGATGCTATTCTTGGATTTTTATCATGTGTCCTCTCACTTTATGAAATGTGGGCAGGCACATAAACCTGGTGACACTTCATGACATAAAAACAGTGATTGAAGACTGATAAAGAAGAAAGAAAAGAAGAATCATTTTAGTTTGGAGATGTTCAGAACAGGGCAGGCCCCTGGGAAGATGAGTTGAATTTTGCTCTAGCGGCAGTGCCTTTCAGCAATTGAAGGAACTCTGTGTTTAGGCAATCCCCGACCTCTTCTATCTCTAGAAAAGGCAGAATAGGATCTGTAACTTAACTGATGTACCTGTGTGGCTTTTTTCGCTAGAGAAGCTGAGGCAGTCATATTATTGAGTATTGAAAGGCCCTGAGGAGAATAAGGCCACCGTAATATACTTTCTATCTTCAAAATGACCCATCTCCTTCTGCATTGGGGGGTGGGGGAGGGTGGGAGTGGGGGCGGGCAGAAAAAGAAGGCTGCAAGAGAAAAGAAGTGAAGAGAACAGGGTAAGAGGCTGTGACATACCAGGGAAAATAGAAATAGCATGGCATTTTGGCAAAGCTTAGGTCTGTTTATAAATCACTTCTCTAAAAATTATCCTCTGCAACACAAAATAATGCCCCAGAAAATATCCATGGGTAGCAATTTCTATTTAGTGGCAAAGACACGGCATGTATTAAGAAAACACTAGAAACCATCTATTATCACTAACTTGTTGATTAATTTCAAATTCACTACTCAATTTCATAAAACCTCTTTGGACTAGAGAAGATTTGCACAATGAGTTTCTAAGACATCACATTTATGTATATTGTCAGATGAACTTTTTAATTTTTAAAGTATATCACTCAATGTAACAATAATCAAATCACTGAATTTACTAAAGTAAGTAACAATTATGGTATAAAATGCTAAATTATATCTAAATAAAGACATAACATTTTGGAAAAGTCATTCATCTTTTTCTCATTTATTTTATCGATATTTCAACCAGTGACACTGGATTAGTATCTCAGGGCATGATAAATGTGATCTTTCATTTAATCATTAAATAAAAATTTAAACATTCATTTATATTTTCTGATAGTACTTATGATAGTTTTGGCATTTAAGACTTTTTAATTTCCTCATGGTCAATCGTGTGTAATGACTAACATAAATATTTCATTGCTTCTAATAATTATTTCTCATTAGAATCATAGCCTTGTTTTTTCAAATAAGTCTTCCCACTTTAGAATGGTCCATCAGGAATATATAATATTCTACTTTACACATGGATATGAGACAAGTGAGCAAAAGGTCTGGAGATTCCTAGTTATGTGATAATATAACAGATTCGCAAATACCTACTCTGAAGGATACTGCATAGTTATAGATCATTTACTAACAATATTATGAAACAGGCAACATTTTAAAGTCAAGCTTTTTATATACGCAGCTGATGGGACATCACAGGAAAAGAACCCCTCTTTCTAGGTATGAGAGTCGAAATGCACAGCCTGCCTGCATTAACTGAAGCTCTGTCTTGGGGCCAGGGTTGGTTTTTCCTGGACTTCCCTCACAGGCCAATTTATTCCATGACCTATGGACAGGAGGTTGTAATAAATGTCCATGTCCACCTTCTGCCTAAGGACCCCATTTTCTTTTGCTGAATTAAATAGGCACGCACTTACAAAAAAAGAAAAAAAAAACCTTTCCTTTAGGGGTTCTAAAAAAGAGCTGCTTAATTATTCGTGCCACACATCCTAGAGAATAAAGTTCTCCTAATCATAGCAGAGAAATCATTATTATTGATTAAAATGTCATTTCAGTCAGAGATCAGGAACCCCAAAAAAGATCATTTTTGCTTTCCAAATTAACCATAAAAAGTTTAAACTGTAAGTGAAATGCCATTCTATGCTGTTGCAGTGAATTTCCAATAATAGTAACTATATTGGTTCAAAAACATTGCCTTAATTAGGCTGACCTTTAAAGAGCTTTTCTAGAACTGAAATTCTTTAAAATGCTTCCGCATTCTATATTCACATGCAATCTATCTGTCCAAATATAATTATAAAAGCTTTAAAATCACAACTTAGTATTTGTTTTAGACACCAAATATTATTTTTGTCACTTCTGCTGCCAAACATCAAAGTCCCACTTAGAAGCTATTAACAGATGTAAAATTTTTAATACATGCTTATACCAGTTGAGAATTCACCGAATATTAAAAATTGTTTTCTTGGCTGTGGGTACTGGGTTAGGGATGTGGACAAAACCAAAAATGAAACCTTATTTCAAGAAATCAAGAAACATCTAACAATGTATCCATTTTGAAGAGTGTTTAGCTTATAATCATGATACCCATATTTGTCTAATTCTTACCTTGGCTTTCAGTGTTTACAAAACACTTCTATATATTTTATTCCATTGGAAAATCACAGTCTTCCTGGGAAATACAGGAGAACAGTCTTCTATCTTACAGATGAAGAAACAGTTTCAGGCAGAGTAATCATGTAATTTGTCTCTAGGTCTTTAACCAGCTACTACACTCAGAGAGTAAAATCCTTCTCAAGCCATGTTGGGTCTAAGTCACAGCTTTTCTGACAGTTCAATAAGAACAACATTGCTTCCTACATCTGTCATCACTGGATTAATCTTTGAGATTAATTCCTCTATACTCAGTGCTCCTCCTTACCTTTAAAAATTGGGGAGGTGAGGGAAGACTAAAACTAAAGTAATTTTTTCCAAGGTCAAACAATTTACCACACAGTCCACCTGACATTAGATCCCAGATCTTCTGACTCTTGTTCAGTTGCTCTATAATGTCCTGCCTGTTTTCTCCTTTTCCAGAACTGGATAGAGATAAAAACATTTCTGGTCAGGCTCTAAAAGCCAGCTAGCCAGCCCTGAAAGAAAATGAAAGTTTCTTCAGAAATTCTTGCCTTTTAAAATTCATGTTTTTCAGAAAACACTAAGGCTTGGAACCTGGTGTCAAATAGTAACTAAGTCCCTAATTTAGAGTTTTTGAAGAATGGGTACACTTCCTCCATGCACCTTTTAGCATTGCATGTGTCACATCCTCTGTTGACCAAGGAAGAATGTACAAATTAGCCATACATTTTATTGCCCTTTAGATCCTGTATTCTATCACATATTCCCAGCCACAATGTTCATTGGACTTTTAGTTGATCAATCACATAAAACCACTATTTTCAAAACACTTCACAAAATTATCAAATTTCTGTGCATTCAGCAGACACTGAAAACCATTTCTGTCTCCTTCATAATATTGCTTTAGTCCTTTAAATGTTAAGCCTCTAAAGCATATGTCCTCAACAAAATAAATAAATAAATAGACAGATAAGGTTACTGCAAGTGCTTGTCATCTCTCCCACTCCCAACCAGGGTTTCCCAAAAGATTATTTTGGGAATGATCACATTTATGCACCTTTACTAACTCTAAGTGGGAAACATAAACCCTTATTACCAGAGCCTGCATCATCACTTATACAAAAAACATAATGATTGCTTATTTATTTTTTTTAAAGATTTTATTTATTTATTTGACAGAGAGAGAGCACAAGTAGGCAGAGCGGCAGGCAGAGCGAGAGGGAGAAGCAGGCTGAGCAGGGAGCCGGACGTGGCGCTCAATCCCAGGACCCCAGGATCATGACCTGAGCCGAAGGTAGCCGCTTAACCAACTGAGCCACCCAGATGCCTCATGATTGCTTATTTAAATAAGATGAAATTCTTATCTAAACCAAGTAGCACAAAGTAATCAGATCCTGGTTTTAATCCCTCCATTGAAAATACAGGTTTTTGTATGCTTTTAGGACATGATCAACTATTATCAATGTTACAACTGCATGCAGTTGATTATTTAGCTTATTTCCCAATCACCACCTGCTAAAGAATATTATTTAATGGAAATCAGCATCACATTAGCTTTGAGCTTCTATGAGGACTAAAGGGAAATTTTTAACAGCCATGCAAACATTAAAATTCTTCCAAGTTTTTTTCTTGGTTAATTCATTCATTCAAAAATATGTATTACATTACTATTACATGCAAAACACTGGGGCTACAATCTGAGTACAAAAAAGCAAACAGCATACCATGTTCCCTATCTTCATGCACTTTAGTCTAGTGGGAGAGGAAATATTAAATAATAATGAAACAAACACAAACATATTTATTCATTATCTATTCTTGTAACAAATATTTACTATATTTACTGAGAGCCTACTATGTGCAAGGCACTAATCTAGACATTTAAGTTATATCAGTCATCAGGCAAAATCATTGTCTTTTTTGTGTTTATATTCTAGGATGCAGAGACCCTCCTAGTGTTAAGTACTGGAGGAAAGGAGCAAAAAAAGAAAAAATGGAGAAAGACAGAGGGGCTAAAGAGCATCGGAATTAGGGGTTGAAATTTTTTAAAGGATGTCAAGGATAAGCTTTATAAAAAGGTGACATGTGAGTTGACTTAAAAAGTAATAAATGCCTTGTAAATACTACAAAATAAAGGCTTGAAAGACATGCAGGGATGCATAAGCCATGAAGAGGATGCTGGCCTTTACACCAAGGGCAATGGCAGACTTGATGAGATTAATGGTGAGATTGTTTTGCTGCATCAGGAAAGAGTGGAAAGGACTAGAAGGAATGAACTCAGGCATTTCCACAAACGCAGCATCCAAGATATAGAAGAGATCAGAAAGTATTCTACACATTCTCCCATTTCTGCCTCTAAATTACACCCAAGCACAAATAGGGAAGTTGGATTTGAAATCTTACTTGATACAAATATGAAATCACCAAGTAATGGAATAACTTTCCCTATTCCTTAGCTTGTTGCTTTTAAATAAGGCTTTTCAGGGGCAGAATGACTTATCACTCTTGCTGGGGAAGCTGGGTCTTCACAAATGCCTGCCTGCTCTTCTTTCACAGAAAGAGGCAGATGTGGTATCCAGCATATAATTTGAAAAACTAGTAAATAGCCACCCCCCAATTGAGAAACCCTGGGAAAAACCTCCAGAATTCTATGACTCTTTGAATCTATGATAAAAACACATTGACACTGGTATGCAATTAATCAGATAATCCATTCATTTATAAAAAATGTCAAAGGACTGCCGTCTTTGAGATCACCACCATATTCGGATTAAGAGAATCATTCCATAATCTACAGAACCACTTTCTCTGATGAAAAATACGCAAATGGTTCTGAATCCAATAGTCTCATTTGCAGTTATCCTTCCAATGTTGTCAGATCAAACAGGATCAGCAGCAGCAGGGGGCAATTCATTGCTCTGTCACCTCACCCTCCTCTATTCTGTGTTCACTTCATTCTTTCAAAATGTCATTAAACTTGACTCTGGTACACTCTAACCTTAGTTTTTTTGCCAGTCATTTTCATGACCATTTTATGATTTCAAGCAAACCAAAGCATCACAGTTATGAAATAGTTCTCCCCAACATAATATTCTTAGTGAGCTTTTTTTTTATTTTAATGGATTTAAGCATACCACAGAATGACTAACATTGGTCCTGTATTAAGTGCTTTTAAAGATATTAAATACCAGAAATGTATTTTATGACATAGGTCATTAGATGTGGGTAATTAACCTTGATACTAGCCACAGGCTGCAAATCGAGTGTGTATTAAAGAGAGCAGAGAAGATGTAGAGACCAAAAAAAAAAAAAAAAAAAAGGAAGGAGGAAGAAGAAGAAGAAAAAAACAAAAATAAAAATACCAACTATTCCCATTTCTAGAACTAAAGTTGGTATTGGCAGTCAATTAATCAGGGCTGGGCACTTGATCAGTAAGACTCTAGACTGGTACTGTATTCTGATACTATAGTATCAATGAGATAACCAATACTGTCTCTAAGGAAAATTAGTGTGAAAAGAGACTGTCAATATGGACAACTGTACCCTGTAACAAAACAGTAGTAACTATACATAGACTCAAACACTCTCAAGAAGGAAACATCATTTTACTTAGGAGAAATGATTAGACCACCATTTTATTCGTGTGGCTAAAAGAAAGGAAGCTGGTTCCAAATCAGTGTAATTATTCTTTTTTTTTTTTAATTTGTGACAAGTATTGTAATTTCTAACATCAGATGCTAGAGAGGGCTCTCAGAGAAGGACCTTGTGCTTTCTTTAAAATGTAAATATATTTTTAATTTCCTAGTAAGAGGAAGGAAGCATCAGTTTTCTAATATAACCTGGACATTTTGCTGCATGGGCTCACATTCAGACGAGGAAGCCAAAATGTATAATGGGGCCCATCATAGTCTGCTCAAAATTTGGAACATTTCTGATTTCTGTTAACTTTCTAATTCCTGCAACCTCTTGCTAATCTTGCATAGCTGAGGCTTCCTTGGAGAACCTCTTGCTCTTCATTTCAGCATCTGTCATCTGATACTTAAAGGAAATAATACAGGTTGCTAAATAATAAAGGCTCTGATTTTTGCTTAATTAACACAAGAACAATAGTAACAGTATAATTAGAATACTTACAGAGGCAATCAAATTATTCTTATCTCCTTTCTGAATAAGAGTTTAAAATGTTGGCTTTCCAAAACTCAAAAGAAATGGGAAAAATGCCTTTGTTTTAAAAATCAGCAAATCATTATTTTTATTGGCATGTTTCCCTACTTTGGCCTTAAGATTAGCTTAACGTGGAGAGAAAAGTTTAATTCACCATCCAACTTTACATTAGCATTTTCCTCTTCATTTCTTTATAATGCTTGGCCTGTGACTATAAGTTAATCAGAGAAGATTTTGTTTTCTTATTTTTTAGTCATAACCTTACACTTCAATATTGCAAAAATGACTTTCTAATACAAATATTTTATAGTATTGATCTCCAAACAAGTCTTTCTGTTATTATTTAAGAAAATGTGACAAACTCAGTCCATTTATATTTTATATCTTAAATAACCATCCATAATACATAGAATTCATAGTTATTAGAGAATAGGCCTCATAATGTATAGGTTTAGACAGGCTTTGGCAATAATAGCACCTCATCCATTAGCTCTTATAAATTGGTGCAGTGTCAAAATAAATGGCAGGAAAACTTGGAGATCAAGTAGGTTGCAAAAGGGTGGTTCAAAGTAACGGTTTGAGTCCAGTTAGGTACATGTGCACGTACATCCGTATATAAATTCAGACTGTCTGGGGAGCCATCTGGGTGGCTCAGTTGGTTAAGCGTCTGCCTTCAGCTCATGTCATGATCCCAGGATCCTGGGATCGAGCCCCATGTCTGGGTCCCTGCTTAGCGGGGAGCCTGCTTCTCCCCCTCACTTTGCCTGCTGCTCCCCCTGCTTGTGCTCTGACAAGTAAATAAAATCTTTAAAAAAAAAGAAATTATAAAAAAAATTTTCATACTATCTGAAAACATAAATGAAAAAGAAGCCTCAATAAAGGAAGCAGGAAAAAGAGATGATGTGGCTATATTAGCATATTTTTAAATGCTGAATTATAAAACCACAGTAAATCATTAAGTTGGTTCTTGCTTAAATATATCTGTAAGTTCTATAGAAAAATAATAGTACTATGGATCCTGAGGTGAGTTTAATGATTTAATGATACTCAGTGGGGCCAAGTGGGTTAAAATCCCAAATATTCTGAGCATTTTTAGAGCTATAGACAAAAAGTTTCAATGGATTCTCTATGCTAAAACAAGGAACAACTCAGCCCACAGCCAAGTGAGATTTTTATACCAGTAGAAAGATAACTACCCTAGTTACCCACTACACATCATAAGTATATTAAAGCTTGTTATATTTTCAAGGGTAGTTTGTGTTTTTATATTCTTAAAAATAATCTAAAAATATGTTGGGCGGTAATTTAAGCTTTCAAATATGGCTTTGTAATTTGCCTTTGTATATTTTAAATGAAAAATCTGGAAAAGTAACTTAAATCTTTCCCATGTCACATCCAGGATGTTTTCCCAAAAATAATAAAGTGTGACACTGAGAAATCCAGTATTTTTTCTTCTGTATACCTATGTATTTTCTATGATATTTTTAGTTTTTAGTTTTATTTTTATGCTAGAAACTACTTTTTTGTTATATGGCATTTAGTCTCCTATCAGGATATCCCTGTATACACAGATGCTTAATAAATGAAAGTCAAACATAGCTAGATGGCCACATATACTAAATTTGAAGGAACATCAGGCAAAGTATTTATATCTTTATTATTTGGGGTTTCTACAAACTACAGCTAAGCATGAATATTTTCAACTTAAAATCTTTGGATGCAACTTATTAAGTATGACTTCTTTAGCTATTAAAGTTATGCAAGTATAATCAACAAGATAATGCTGACAATAAAGCCTCAGAAAGATAAGATTTTGAATCCAAGTTTCAAGAAGAGACACGGAATGTGTCAACGTAGATTTTGTTGCCCATCTTTTATTTTTAACAATGATGACCATTACAACAGAGAAAATGTGTTATGAATGAAAAAAAAGTATAGATTTCAATTCAAAAATCCCCAAATTTGTATCATAATGTTTAATCTCATGGATCATTTATAAAAAGACTTTAGATGCAAACTTAGAAATTTATTGAATTAGTTTTCTGAGTTCTTACTTAATTTCACGATG
Source organism: Eumetopias jubatus (assembly GCF_037043125.1). Taxonomy (NCBI): domain Eukaryota; kingdom Metazoa; phylum Chordata; class Mammalia; order Carnivora; family Otariidae; genus Eumetopias; species Eumetopias jubatus. Next base: position 174,132,120 of record NW_028274807.1, read on the forward strand.
TTTTGTTTTGTTTTTTTTTTTCATCTGTTTAAATTTACTTCTCCTGAAAGGCTAAAGCCAACAAAGGAAAAGCCTTTCCAAACATAGGTAGACTTCCAGGAGAGAAAATAGAGCTAGAGTTGAGTTGAGGGTTAAGGCTCAAAGAATAAGTTAAAAATATCATTCAATCAAAACTACTTTAATTCATGATGAAGTTGCCATGTTGGGGATAGACATACTTTACTGTCTATCAAAAGGCCCAACACAGATTTCTCACTTTGTTTTATTTTCCTGAGCAATGGAATAGATCACGTTTCTTCACAGAGCACTATACCTAAGTGACTTCTGATGTGTGCTTAAGGGGCACAGTTTACAAAATTATTTATATTTAAACTTTAGAATCACACTGGGCATGGCAAGATGTTCACATGATAGAAGCACAGGGGAACTAGGAGAACAGAATCTATCTCAGCCTCACACTGGCAAATAGGATCACTAAAGGACTGGAAGACAGAAATGACTGCACTCTCTGTTCCCTCTTTACTTTTTCTCTCCATCCCTTCTCTTTCTTTCCTTGTTCTTTTATTATTAAGTGGGTAGAGCAAATTTGAAAAGATAAATTTGAATTTAATGTAATTCCACATCATTAAGATCACTTTTATTGGGTCTGAGTAGTGGAAGACACAGTAAGAACAGATATGAGAAAGGTAAATTGAGGACAGATCATGAAGAACACTGAACATCAAGATCGGACCCTATTTTATTGATAATGGGGAATATTTTTATCCACATGAGAGACTAAGCAGAACTGTGTTTCAGGAAGGTGAATCTTCAGAACCAAATGAGGAAGTACAGATGAAAGAAAATGCCAGACTGAACCAAGCAAGGTAACTTGACATTGAGGAGAAAAGACATGCTAGATATATTGTTACCTATACTTAGAACAACTGTTTTAAATCCCTTGCAGTCTTTACTTCATTGTAAAATAATAATAATAATATTATCAAATTACTACTGTAGGTAGCATCCCTCCAAATTAAATATTTAGAAATCTGCTTAAGTCACAAAGTCAAATACAAACTATATACTAAATATTGTATTGTAACTTCCTTATCCCCAATGGATAAATGGTTTGAAAAATGTCTACAGTACAAAGTTACATTGTATCATTACTCATAGTATTTTGTGGACTATGAAAACAATACACTTGAGGCAGACCAACACACACATACACGCACAGAGGAAATTACAAGATTGGGTATTGTCATGGCAATGGTCTAGATTCACCATGGAGTTGTCGCTCTTAAAAATGTAACAATAGAATTTTCTTCTTTAACTTTGTTGGAATAACTAATAGGTACTTTCAATTACCAGGAAACCGAAATTCATAGGGTCAGATTTTGCATAATTTTTCCTTTTATTTGCAGCTTCCAAAACAAAATGCAATACACTATCCATTGACTTGGTTTAGTTCTTAAGCAAAGCCTGAATTATAACTAACTGTCCTCCAGGGATTCCATCAGATTAAAAGAGATCTACAGACGCTATGTTGTCAAAAAACTCTAGAAGGTTCTTTTGAAATGATCTTAGGCTAACATTTGAGAGTTTTGAAAATGAAAATTCTATCATCACTCAAAGATTCCAGTAACAGCCCCTCCCCATCTGACATGCCAGCACTTAGTGGTCCCTGAAAATAGAAAGAAGAGAAACAAAATAGAATTAAAGTAACAAGTGCAGCAATTATGATGATATTCATACGGCACTTTCAGATTTATTGGCTTGCTATCAGACACTGTACTAGGCACCTTATAAATATCCTGACAACCACCTGAGAGAAATATTTCCATTTTAAAGAAGATGGCTCAGTGGATCAAAAAGCTCAAGTTACAATGCCAGGTGGAGTTACAGGACTGGCGTTCAAATCCAGGACTGTCTGATTTCCAAACTTAATTTAGTTGAATTCTGCCATGTTATCCACACAACACAAGGTTAAGGAGTAACATTGAAATATTATAGCATCACATCTAAGCAAAGCTCTGGTTCTTAGATGGCTGGAACATAAAGTTGCCTGGTCTGTTATAAATAGTCCATTTTTCAGTGATCATTAAGAAGCGATCATATAACTGGAAATATGCAATACGCATTATTTATTTTCTTTTTGTAGGAAATCACCTACATTAAGGCTATAGATTATGCATTACCTTACTATTTATTGTTTCAGTCGTCGGCAGAATTACTACATCCTGTGCTTTATGAAGCTTGCTATCAATACCACCTTGATGATGACTTTAAATTATAACAAAGCCTTTCTGAAGAGCATGCTGACCAGTTATTCTCCAGCTCTACAGAGTCTATAAAAAGAGTAAAGATGTTAGACATTGATGATTTTTGGAGACAGTATCAGGGTTCAGCAAAAAGAGAATACAGTTTTGGAGTCAGACAAATCTTGATCTAAACTGCCATTTCACAGGATTTATTAACAAAGACACCCTGGATAGTTTCCACATATATAAAATAAAGGCAAAATAACAGCCACCTCACATAGTTATTATAAAGCTTAAAAACAGACCATATAAATTACTTATCTCCTATATGTTGTAGGGAAAAAAGTGGGTTCCACTTAACAGGGTTAAGAACCTGTGGGTTCTTAAACTAGTCGCATTCATTAGCATTTCTGAGATGTGGTTTTCTTTTCATTTTTTTAGTGACTTTAATTTTTTAAGTAATCTCTATACCCAACATGGGGCTCAAACTTACAGCCCTGAAATCAAGAATCGCATGCTCTCCTGTCTGAGCCATCCAGGTGTCCCTGATGAGGAAAACAACACTTGCCTTAGAGGAAGGAGAGATGTGACAAGCTTAGCCTAGTACTAGCACTTGGTAAATAACCCATAAATGTCAGTACCTCCCTCACCCCTTACCCCATTACATTTGAAATAGGACATTTGAAATATGTTGGCTTGTTTCCTTCAGTAACGTGAAAGTGATTTCTTACCACAAGTTGGTCAAAAACCTGGTTCATTAAGGGAGGGGTGTAGAATGGGGATAGTTGGGCATTTTACTCAGCCAGGCCTTGGTCGGTTCAGAGACAGACACCCAGAGCACTTCCATCATTAAAGTATTATAGATATGCTCCTGAAAAAACCTGGAGTATAATATCTCTAGTTGTCTTACTAAGGCTTTAAAGTGTGAATCTTACCATAGTCACTCCCCTGCTTAAAGTCCCTAAGGTCTAATCTTATTTTTAGAATAAAGGTATAAATTCTTTACATGGCTTATAGGCCCTAAGTAGATCTGGGCCTTGCCGAATTCTCCAAGCCACTCTTCTTAATTGCCACACTTAGTCATATTTCACACCTTGCTGTTTTTTAAATGTACCAATCTCTTTCCTACCTCCACACCTTGGCCTATGGTCATCACTTTGCCTGGAATTCGTCCTTGGCCAGGTCAACTCTTTCTCTTTCTCCTTTTATCTACTTAAATGGGAACTTTTATTAGACTTTTCCCGGGTGCTCCTATACTTCTTAGACCACCCCGTGTGTCTGCTTATCTTAAAACACTTATCTAAATGATAAATTTAATATGCATTTATGTAATTATTTTTCAACATCTCTCTAGATCCTATAAGAGTATAGGCCGAATCGGGGCACCTGGGTGGCTCAGTCGTTAAGGTGTCTGCCTTAAGCTCAGGTCATCCCTGGGATCGAGACCCGCATCGGGCTCCCTGCTCGGCGGGAAGCCTGCTTCTCCCTCTCCCACTCCCCCTGCTTGTGTTCCTGCTCTCACTATCTCTCTCTGTGTGTCAAATAAATAAATAAAATCTTTAAAAAAAATAAAAGAGTATAGGACTAATGACAGTACTGTGTCTATATTGCTCCCTGATAGATCCCCAGTTCCTATCAATAAGGTCAGTGCTTAATATATACTTAATGAATGAAGTCACTAATGCTATAGTCACAAAATACTAAGTGGGAAACTATCACTTCAGCTATTTTATGTGAAAATATTTTATTGTTAAAGATTCAGTTTTATTTTATAGCAGAGCATGTCATTTCCAGCCTAACTACTCAGCTCTAATACCAATATGATTGCATAAACACTAGTTAATTAACTTCCCTTTTATAATGAGGCAAAAATGGCTGAGCTAACAATGTCAAAGTTACAGAATGATTTAAGAATCTGATGTAGAGCAGGGTTTCTCTATCTTGACAAAACTGACATTTTGAGCTAGATGATTCTTTGTGTAGAGGCTATCTTGTGCAATGTAGGTCATTATCCCTGGCCTCCAGCCATTAGATACTAATAGCACCCACTCCCCAGTTGTGACAACTACAAATACGTCCAAACATTGCCAAATGTTTCCTGGGTGACAAAACTATCCCTGATTGAATATCACAGATAGAGTGTATCTATAATAAAACAGTCTTTGCTCTCCTTGAGTTACAAACCTAGGTGGGTGGGATTAATACAGGTACCCAACAATAAAAGAGACACAAACAAAATGCTATTGAGTTCAAAGAAGAATCTCTCCTTTTTCAAGAATTTAACATTTCATCATGCATTGTGTCTCACACTAATTATATCATGGCCATGGTAAAGTCAATTCTTTAACAACATCATGAGCTGGTTAATAAAAGCAACAAGACCTCATGCAACCCCCTACCACAGAGCTCCAGTAAACATGCATAACTATCAGCACTGTAACTGAACATTCAAGAAGAAAAAACTGAACTCCACACCAGACTTTCAGGAAAAGTAAATGTCGAGCATTTAGAAATGTTTTAAGTCAATTTTCAGCATTTTGCAAGACTGTGTTCACATTTTATTGGGCAAACATATAAGATTAAAATACTAGGAAAATTATGTATTTTTTTCAGCATTTTCAGTTCAGTGAAAGATGAAATAGAATTGTTTAGGAGGAGAGGAAAGGAAAAAGAAAACTCTAAAGATTCCAAAAACATTATTTAACTGAAGAGTAAAGTATATTTTATTGCTAAAAACAAGGCAATACAAATTAATCATTAATTCTTGCTCAGATGGACCTTCTGTTTGAAGTACCCTATATCTTATAATCTCCTATTTGCTCTTCACCATCCTGTTCCAATGTCACACATACTGTGAAGGTTTCCATAAACTCTGTGCTATGGAACACAGAGCAAAAGTCTAAGTCACAATATATGAAGATTATCTGTTCACTACATATTTTTACTCTGCTCTATTCATTCCTCTAAGGCAGGCTATGTGTTTAACAGTATATTGTACAGTACCTATAATTTGGGAGGGACTCCAAAGTATCTGTTTAATAAGACAATGAATGAGTAAATGAACAATCAAATATACATGATTTAAGTTAAGCACATGCTAGTTTGGATTCACTTCAGCCTTAAGGTAGAAAATGATGATTGCTATATAAAATTTGTCATAGTAATAAAACTCCCTTGATATTTGTATAACTTCCATCAGAAAGTGTAGCACCTAAGCTGCTAGACATACCTGCAATTCCCCAGAGAGGGCTTCTATGTAAACATGAAGGTGTTATACATTATAATGCATTGCAATGTACACTGTACGTATGAACAATATTGTACATTATACATTGTAATAATTACACAATTGCATTCAATTCTCTCCAACCAGATAATAAGCCTGATATAACAACTGAGTTGACTCTATCTATAAACTAAGTCCAGCTAATTAAATGGTGCAAATCTGACTGATATATGTGGTATCAAATCTTACAAAGTGACAGTTTCATAATATTTGAGGGCTGTCGTAGGTTGATTAAAACTTTGCAAATAAATATTTACCATAATTTATTACAAGAAGATGATTACTTGACTTGGATGGGGTGAAAAAGCCCAGAATGATTAAATGATTTGATGCAAATATTACATATTCATAAACCCACCACTGACGTCTGTGACTGAAAGAGAGAAGTACCTCTCCTTAGATCTAGAATAACTGTGAAAAGAGAAAAATGCATTGTTTTGCACATATGACCTATGCTTGGACCAGCCATATATTTTCATTCTGCATATGCTCTGGTATTTTATAAATGGGACTTACCTCTCAAGTAATTATACTGGGATAAAAAAAATGATTTCTGCAAAACACAAACAAAACTCTAATACAATAGTTCATTACATATAACCAATAAATTGATACTAATCATAGCATTATAACTGCTTGATGAAAAATGACTATGCACTTTAGTTCTGATTTGTGTTACCATTATTTACCATTAGCTCTCACTTATACATGCTAATAGGGGAAGCAATGATGTGGGGAATCTGAAATAGTAAATCATCAAAAATCATTTTTAACTGGTTCTGGAAAGCATGTTTCCTTTATTTTTCCCATAGCAAGTTTACACTATTAATTGTTCAGTTTGGTTACAATTAAAACTTATTTCAGTTACCCAAGAGCATTCTAGGTGCCAGAAGTAAATAAAGAGAATTATCGTTTTGCTACAGCTTCTTCCTAGAGATATTAAATGCTTTGGGGAATGAGAAGAAAAGAATATTTGCTGAGTACTTAATATGCTAAGCACTGGTTAAGAACTTTTAAATATGCCGTGATTTCAACCACGTTACCCTATAAGCTAGATGTTACCATCTCCGTGTCTTAAGCACAAAGACTGAGATTCAAATGGTAAGCTTACCCAAGGTCATACAACTACCAAGACACAATGTTCTTCAGACTATTAAGTGTACTGTGACATCCATCTTGAATAAAAATATTGTATTCTTTTTGACAAGTATCCTAAAGATGAAACTATTAGAAACCCAAAGAAATGATTTTGCCACAGCGGACTTTCCTTCATACATACTAAATAAGAATGTTGCATGGGGTATAAACAGACAGTCCCAAACAGTGATCATGTTACACATAGGTCTATAGATGAAATAGCAAGTGCAGAAATCATGCATTTTATTACATAAAAGACAGTACTGGAGTTATAAAAACAAAAACCTAAGTAAAACATGAAAATTTCTGTATTTTTTCGGTATCACAATATTTTATTTTTAAAATTTTTTAAGATTTTTTTTATTAACATATAATGTATTATTTGTTTCAGGGGTACAGGTCTGTTATGCATCGGTCTTACACAGTTCACAGCGCAGTATTTTAAATTTGCAGACCTTAAATTAAATAATTTTAAATTGTTTAAATAAAAATTTAAAAAAATTATTTAAATAAAAATTTAAATAAATTAAAACAATATATGTTAAATATTAACATATAATGTATTATTTGTTTCAGGGGTACAGGTCTGTTATGCATCGGTCTTACACAGTTCACAGCGCAGTATTTTAAATTTGCAGATGATACTAGATACATAAAGTATTAAGAAGATGATGGCTATTTAAAGTAGTTATTCAAAGCTAACCTACCTGTTGCAGGATCAAATAATTGAAATTATAGACTATTCATTTTTGCATGAAGAAAGGACACAGCATGCTCACTGGAAAGGTCCTTAATAAACATGAGTTTTATTCTCATGGGTTCCCTTTAGCCCTTTAGTTACTCATCTGGTTTCTGAAAATATACTCCCAGCTGTCAAAATTTTAGTATCAATCAAAAATCTATCTGCATCTTGGGCTTTGCTTTGAAAAGTTCGTCTGATAAATAGATAAATCTGCCTTTTTGTGTGTATGTTTATGTTTAAAGTACCTGCTCAAGCTAAAAACAAGACAGTGATAGTGAATTAAGGCTACAGAGGCAGTCATTTTTACTAAAGCAAACAAAAGAGCAAGGAATCAACATAATAAATATCTAAGTCCCTGAAGGGGACTGAAGTTGGTAGAATCAACAGAATTTAGTTTTCAATTCTAGCAGTGTGACAAACCAGATTGCTCTTAGGAAGTTAAATATCTTTTTTTTTAAATTTTTTATTGTTATGTTAATCACCATACATTAAATCATTTGTTTTTGATGTAGTGTTCCATGATTCATTGTTTGTGCATAACACCCAGTGCTCCATGCAGAATGTGCCCTCTTTAATATCCATCACCAGGCTAACCCATCCCCCCACCCTCCTCCCCTCTAGAACTCTCAGTTTGTTTTTCAGAGTCCATTGTATCTTAATGTCATTGTTACTTAAAGCAAGGTCTGCGGAGCAGCAGCACCTGGATTATGTGAAACATTGTTAGAAAAGCAAACTCTCAAGGCCCTACACAGCTTTACTAGAGCATAATTTGCATCTTTAAAATGATTCCTAAGGGATCTGTAGGCACACTGAAGTTTGAGAAATACTGGTCTAGATATCAAGTTGTAATAATAAATAGGCACTATGCCATATTGTCTGCATAAATCTGATTGTGTTGACAGTCCTGGAATTTCCAGTAAAATATGTAAGTCTTCAACTGTATTCCAATGTCTCCTGTAAAAAATGATTGTGCTGACTTAGTTAAGAGCTAGATATCACACATATACACAAAACCACAGCCAAAGAACAATATCTATACACTCCCCCATTTTTTAACTGTGAAGCACTTTGCCTGTAATAACTTTTTGGCCAGAGCTGGTAACCACCTTATCCCTCCTCTCTCCAATAGCTCCAAGAGCTGGATTCCAATAAATAATAGAAAATGGAGTCCCTGAGCCTTGTATTAAATTTTCTTTGATTCAGGATTAGCAGTCAAGAAATAATTAATGAAACAGGATGAAAAGCACCCTGGCAATCACTGAGGGCAGTTCTAGAAAGCAAGGAGGAAGCAGCTCCTTTAGTGTTAAGTGTTCATATTATACATTAACCAGGGATAAGCCCTGTTCTTACTATAATTTAAGCTAGATCAGAACGGAACATTCCCAATAATTTTCTGAATAAAAGAAAGTTTTGAGTGGACCCTACGAAACCTAGAGACCTTTCTCACAGAAGTATCCAATTCCCACAGACAAGCCTAAAAGGAAGTGTTGATGTCTCCTTGCAACACAAAGTGACTGAACAGGGAGATATATTTCTGTGGAATTTCTGATTAGGAGACAGTGATTAAACTAAACCTAAATAAGAAAGCCAGTGGGTTATATTAATTCAGAGCTAGCATGACCAAGTTTACCTATGTACTGATGCAGAAAGAAGAATCTGCAAAGAGAAAAGAAAACAGAATGACCGAGAGAGAGAGAGAGAGAGAGAGAGAGAGAGACAGAGCAAGAGAGAGGACGGTGGGGGGAGAAAGAGAGAACACGTGCGCTGAGTAACCTCCTGGTCCCAGAACTACAGAAAGTTAACACCTTTGCACCTGACTTGTCAGTCCTGATGTCAGCACAACTGTACATCCTAGTTGGAGGTACTGTGAGATTCCTTGCGTTCTCCCAGTAAACTTTTTATTTGGTCTAGTTTCTGCATCTCATAACTGAGATTTCTTGGCCAAGACACTGATCAAATGTACCCCATGACACCGCATTCATGCTGTCTATTTTTAAATACTAAAATCCTTTGAAATCAACATTTTACTTTTATTTTTTTATTTTTTTAAGTTTTTATTTATTTTTTTGACAGAGAGAGAGACAGCAAGAGAGGGAACACTAGCAGGGGGAGTATGAGAGGGAGAAGCAGGCTTCCCGTGGAGCAGGGAGCCCAATGTGGGACTCAATTCCAGGACACTGGGATCATGACCTGAGCCGAAGGCAGACGCTTAATGACTGAGCCACTCAGGCGCCCCCAACATTTTACTTTTAGCTCATTGATTGAATCGCTGGGTGGATATGAAGGCAAAACATTTGTAATACTACATTTCTGTATTCCTACCCTTAAACATGGATAAAATTCCATCACAATGCTTTGACTCACAGGTCAGAAGTTAGGACAAATGCTAAAGCTACTTGAAAAACAGGCAAACTCTGCATAATTCAATGTTACTAAGCAGATGCTAGCTTGGGGGCATTTCCAGCAGTGCTGGCACCTTTAAATAGCAAATACAGCTTCTGAGGCTGCCCAACTACTGACACAGCAGGGGTTATCTACTGGGAGGCTGTGACTCACTTATTCTCCCAACTCCCCTATGTAATCTGACACAATGTATCCCCAAGTTACTTCCTGCTGCTAATGCTTCTATTTCTATCTTGGAGCCTTTTAATTTGTATTTTCCCCAAATGGCTTATGTCTGCTTGTCAAGTGGGATTCTCACCTCACTTGGAACTACTGGCTCTTTGATAAGGAAGAGCAGGCTGGCAAGAAGAGCTGGCATGCCACAGAAACCTGTGTAAGCAAGCAATCAACAGCTTCTTTACAGCCAAGTGTGATTTTTCTGCAGCGCCAGCCGAAAGCAGCTCAGTACAACTGTCTCTTGCTAATATCAGATTTTCATACACAAAGTCCCCATTAGTACTTTACCACCTTGTGAAAGGTAAGAGTTTGGGGTGCAACTAGTTGCTCCTACACCACCCTCGTGGGGGCATTTCTTGAACCCTACGTGCATAATCCCTTAATTGGCACTGAAGGTTTGACAACATTCCATTTCTGCCCACCTGTAAGAATATGAACAGTGGTTATGAATCCTAGCCCCAGAATCAAGATGGAACTCTGCCACAGATTTACTATGAGATATTGGGAAACTTATTTAACCACTCTGAACTTCAGAATTTTTTTATCAAATAAATAAAATGTTAGAATCTACCTGCAGGTAAGGTTGTAAGTATCAAAGAAGAAAATGTGTTTATAAGGATTAGGGAAGTACCTGGCACTCATAAGTTCTCAAAATGTTGTTTTGCTGTTATGCATGTAAACTCCCGTTTCTGTTGAGTAAAACTCAGTGTCATTCAGTTAAGGGAGGATCATCTTCTGTCCTAGTGGGAAAGCAAATTCTCACCATCCACATGAGGAAGACTTCTCAGCATGTAGAAAAAAAAAAAACACACACAATTCTGAACATCAAGAATTCTGTTTCATGTGAGCATGTGATTCTGGACAAAGCATTAAACACTTCCGAGCCTAAATTCCCTCAACCATAAAATCAGAGATCTGACCTGGATGTTACCTGGGGCTCTTTTTACTTACTGCCTTCTATGAGTCTACTCTTTCCAGTTTGAGCACTAAATGATCTCACATTTATGGTAGGAGTTGTACTATATGGTTCTGTATGTAATAAACAGAACTTGAGCTTCAGCTGTCAACATGTTTGAGGTAAATTCAATATAGGAACTTTTAAAAACACAGAATTACTAAGACATGGACCCATTACATTGCACAGAAATGCAAGTGTATGTTAGGCCATTTCTTTTCAGGCTACATCATGCTTTGGGGGAAAGGAGATATTAATCAGGACTAGTTAGGCTTTGCTACAATATTCTAGGAATGTCAATGGCTTAAATGTATTAAAGTTTTCTATCCCTCTTCCATAAAGTCTGGTGCCATTTTCCTGCTTTTCTTCTCATTTTTCTCTGTTTTTTTTTAAGATTTTATTTATTTATTTATTTATTTATTTATTTGAGAGAATGAGAGAGAGAGAGAGCACATGAGAGGAGGGAGGGTCAGAGGGAGAAGCAGACTGCCCGCTGAGCGGGACCCCGATGCGGGACTCGATCCCGGGACTCCAGGATCATGACCTGAGCCGAAGGCAGTCGCTTAACCAACTGAGCCACCCAGGCGCCCTCATTTTTCTCTGTTACATTTGCCTTGCTTAAATATTTGTTGGATGGTGAGACATATAGTTTCTTTTTTTTTTTTAAGAGACATAGTTTCTGATTAAATTCAATTTATAAGTATCAATTAAATATTGACAGAGAGCTATTCATTTCTAGCAATTTCATGAACAAAAAAAATTAATGACAAAATATTAAGAGGTTTTATGCCCTCAATGAATAACAGCTTTAGAAGTTCCTTGAAGAAATCACCACCTGCAGAATCCTATTCCATTTTATTCTTTATTTAGGCATACTTATTATGACTTTATTTTATAATAGTACATACCTCTCTACAGCAAATACTTCTTTTGTTCAAAATTACTAGCATCAGACAAATTTGCCCTTGTATACCTATGATGCTCCTTTTATTTCATTGCTATCAACCACTTGGTGGAGATTTTTATTTTCCTGCTATTTTTCACCCTGTGAAGTACAGATGAGGTTAAGAGGATTATTCAGCAGCTGTGTCCAACCACCTGCTCTCCAAATCCTTGGTTTTCAAGCCCTTAAGAACAATCTGTGGATACCTTAGGTTCTGTCATTAACAAGGTTAATCCCGCACTTCCCTAAGACTTGGCATCCACCTACTTTGAAGATAGCTGTAATTATGCCCCTCCTTTAAAAGCTTCATTCTTCTGGCAAGGTAAAAATCTTAACTCTAATCTTTTATTGCAAAGGTGGATTAAAAGATAAAATAACCACCACCACTTCTCTGAGCCACATTCAGTCCTTGACCTTTGAGACAAGCGTCTGTCTCACTTCAAAACAGATCTTAATGGGAAGCATAGATTTCTCTAATTCATCCATGACCTGCCCCCAACAGGCTAAGCAGAGATACGTTATAACATCCTCCTGATGTGTGATATTTCATCCTTTGCAGATAGAGTTGACTGTTGTTTCCATTCAATTTCTCTGCACAGTTCCCCAAGTTTAAGCTTCTCAAGTTTCTCTAGCTTGTTTCTGGTTGTTTGTTTCATTGTACTTGGTGCATTATATTGGATGATCAGCACTACATCTGAAATCTTATTCCACTTGGTATTTGGATATCTCCACTAGGTAATATTATCCCAGTCCAAGTGTTTGTGAAATTAGAGCTATGCTAACTATTTGCAGACAGTCTATCAGTCCTTGCATGCCTGTATTTTTAATAAATTTTCTGTACAATCTTCAGATAAATAGATCATCTTTATTTTTTCCTTAAGATTTATGTGGCTAAAAGGGAACTGACAGCAACTCATCAGCCTTTGGCTAATATCTATAAGCATATTTTTTTACTGTGTTGCTCAAATCCTGGAGTCTATGATTTTGGGACCACTTTTAAGGAGAAGACTCCAAAGGGTATTTTATGTGATCTTTGAAATTTACATACCTTCACTACGTGTGTGATTAGAAGGGTGATTCTGTACTAAATAGTCTAAAAGACTTTGTTTTGCAATATTGACAAGCCCTACCATATGTCTTATTTTAAACATGGCTAGATAAAAATGTACCCCATTTTCTTTTTTTTCATATGATGAAAGAAATAACCCAGTCTTACTCTGGAAGGTCTCTTGAAAAAGTGTATTAGAGCAATCAATAAATGCTTAATTTAATGTTACCTTTTGAGATCCTTATAATACTAAACTAATTTCATTCAATCCATAGATTTAACCTACAGATTGATGGTTCTTTAAACATAGTCACTTTTAAAATACCACAGGGTAAATTGGGTTAAGACATAGTTTTTCAGTAGCATATGTTAAAAATAATTTAGCTAGAAATAATCACATAACTAAATATTAGAATACTGGGAATGAAGTAGGGTCTTTCCTAAAAACATGTGTCTTCTAAACATGCTTAGCTGAGAAGAGAATCTATTTACCCAAGTCACTGAATCCCAGCCTTTTATTCTATAGATGGGAAAACAGCAAATTTTAATGATTTCTGTAACATCACACATTTGGTTAATATCAAAATAGAAAACAAGGCAGGAGACCTAACATTCAATCTGATTGTCTTCCCATTAGTTCATTTAGAGAAATGTTTCACAGACTCATAGGATCATTGTGGAAAATATAATTTGAGCACCTTTTTTTAGAGAGCAGAAAGCTAATTCTAGAAACTGTCCAGGCATATGTTAAGGTTATATTCCCTGCCCTCTTTATAGTCACTCACAGCTATGTGAATTGTCTTTTCAATGAAATGTGAGCAAAAATGATGTGCAGATACCTGGAAGAACCTCTCAGACCTAGTTCATGATCCCATAGGTTTTCTTACTTTGCTTCACTAATCATGGAAGCATTCTGCAATGGCAACTCCATCAGTAGGATTCCCCGAGTAAATATAACAAACAGATTTTGCCTGTTAACTTGCACTGGTCAAGTAACACGGGGGAGAAATAAACTGTTGTTGTTTTAGCCCATGCGATTTGGGGTCATTTGCTAATGCAGCATAAACTAGCTATCTTCATTGATTAAAAAAAATTAAATGGCAGAGTAGACACTGATGAAAGCAGAATTTAAAAATTGGAGGAGGAGATTGAGGAATTTTCCCAGAATGCAAAATGGAGATGTAAGGAAATAAGAAATATGAAAGGAGTCCTGGATAGGATAAATAAATGGTACAAAACATGTGTGATTAGATATTTAGAAAAGGATAACAGACAAAAATGTTGAATATCAACATTCAAGTAATGGTAAATAAGAATTTTACAAGACTGAAAAAAAAGGAATGTGTCTTCAGATTGAAAAGTGGAGTATTGCATAAGAAAAACTAAAAATAAATGCATAATTGGACATACTGTAATGAAACTGCAAAACTCCAAACACAAAGTTTTAAAAGGAAATGCAGAAAAAGAGATCACATAAAAAGAACATCAATTTGACTAATAGAAAACTCAATTATCTACAGTAATGAAGAGTTGAAAACAATGGAACATCTTCAAAGTACTGAGAGGAAAAAACTGTCAACTAGGAATTGCAAACCTAGTTTAACATTATTCAAAAATAATGATAAAGAATAATAGTTCATGATAAAATTAACAATTTCCCATTAAGAGAATGTGCTAAAAGAATTATTTCATAGATATCTTAAAAGTAACTTGAACGCAAAGGAACTGGAATGCTGGGAGAAATGATGAGCAATAAATTGGTACAATGTATAGGAAAATATGTGTAAGTTAAGTCTTGACTATAATAAATATAATAGTAATTACCAATTGGAAGAAAAAGTTGAATTAAATACTACATTTATGTATATAACAATAACCTGGAACTTTGGGTGGTACAATTATAGTTAAATAATTTTGGTTTTGCTTAATAATGTTGTTAAATTCAATATTCCTAAATTTATAAGATCTAGGAAACTTACTAGAAACAGAAATAGAGTGAAAAATAAAAAAAAATAGGAAGGAATAGTGAATAACGAAAAACAATCCATTTAAGAAGGTGGGAAAGAAGAAATATGCAGAAACAAAAAAAGTGACATAAAATAAAATGGTAGAAAAATATTAAAATATTTCAGTATTAAAAATAAATACAAAAATAGAAATCCCTTGATAAAAGCAGAAAACAAATCAAACAGAAACATATAGCTATATGCTATTAACAAGAGACACGTCTAAAATGACAAATAAGGGTTAAAAACAAAGTAGAAGAGAAATCCCAGGCAAATGGTAATTTAAGTAAAGCAGCTATAACAGGCATGGAATTGTTAAAATCATATAAATATTATGTTCAAAAGACTTATTGAGAACAAAAAGAGAAAAGTCCATAATGATCAAAGAGTCACTTCACCAAACCAAACAAAAAACAAAAATTTGACGTTCATTCATCAAATTAGCCTCCCCATGCTCACACAAAATGTTAGTAGTGATGCAGAACTACAATGTGTGCATTTTTTTCTTACTTTATTTTTATTGAAGTGTAGTTGGCATACAATGTTATATGTTTCAGGAGTACAAAATAGTGATTTGACAAGCCTATACATTATGCTACGTTCACCACAAGTGTAGTTAGCATCTGCCACCACACAACATTATTAAAATACCACTGACTATATTCCCTATGCTGCACCTTTTATCCTGGGACTTACTCATTCCATAACTAAAAGTTTGTACCTCCCAGTATCCTGCACCAATTTATCCATCCCCCCACCCCTTCTGGCAATCATCAGTTTGTTCTCTATTTATTGGTTGATTCTGCCTTTTGTTTATTCATTTGTTTTATAGATACCACATATAATATAAATCATATGGTATTTATCTTTCTCTGACTTGTTTCACTTAGCATAATACCCTCTAAGTCCACCAATGATCTTGCAAATGCAAGGTATCATTCTTTTCTGTGATGAGGAATATTCCTGTGTGTGTGTGTGTGTGTGTGTGTGTGTGTGTGTGTGTGTGTGTGTGTGTGTACGTACTTCATCTATTCATCTATTGATGGATACTTGGGTTGCTTTCATATCTTGGCTATTGTAAGTAATGCTGCAATAAACATATGGGTGCATATATCTTTTTGAATTAGTGTTTTTGTTTTCTTTGGATAAATACCTAACAGTGGAATTACTAGATCATATGTTATTTCTATTTTAATTTCTTTGAGGAAACTCCATACTGTTTTCCACAGTGGCTGCAACAATTTACATTCTTACCAATAGTGCATGAAGGTTCCTTTTTCTCCACATCCTCACCAACACTTGTTATTTTTTGTCTTTTTGATTCTAACCATTCTAACAAGTGTCAGGTGATATCTTTTGGTTCTGATTTGCATTTGTCTGATGATTAGTATGTAGAGCATCTTTTCATGTGCCTGTTAGCCATCTGTACGCCCTCTCTGGAAAAATGTCTATTTGGGTCCTCTACCCAGTTCTTAATTGGATTATTTGTTGTCTTAGTGTTGAGTTGTATGAATTCTTTGTAAATTTTGGACATTAACCCCTTATCGGATATATTGTTTGCACATTATCTTCACCCATTAAGTAGGTTGTCTTTTTGTTTTGTTGATGGTTTCCATTACCTTGCAAAAGCTTTTTTATTTGGTGTTGTCCCAATAGTTTATTTTTGTTTTTTGTTTCCCTTGCCTGAGGAGACATATGGAGAGCAACGTTGCTAAATGTCAAAGAAATTACTGCCTGTGTTTTCTTCTAGGATTTTTATGGTTTCAGGTCTCACATTTAGGCTTTTAACACATTTTGAGTTTTTGTGTATAGTGTAAAAAAATGGTCCAGTTTCATTCTTTTGAATGTAGCTATCCAGTTTTCCCAACATCATTTGTTGAAGACACTATTTTTTTCCCATTGGATATTTTTCTCTGCTTTGTCAAAGATAAATTGACCATATAAATGTGGATTTATTTCTAGGTTTGTTATTCTGTTCCACTGATCTATGTGTTTATTTTTGTGCCAGTACCATGCTGTTGATTACTAAAGCTTTGTAATATAATTTGAAGTTCAGAATTGTGATACCTCCGGGTTTGCTTTTCTTTTTCAAGATTGCTTTGGCTATTTGGGGTCTTTCGTGGTTCCATACAAATTTTAGAACTGTTTGTTCTAGTCTGTGAAAAATGCTGTCGGTATTTTGATAGGGATTGCATTAAATGTATAGACTGCTTTTGATAATGTAGGCATTTTAACAATATCAATTCTTCCAACTATGAGATGGAATATCTTCCCATTTGTGTCAGCGTCTCCAATTTCTTTCATGAACATCCTTTCATTCATTCAATAACCTGTTTCTCTATCATTGTACTCTCTTCATTTTCTTCATAGCACCTAACAAAATCAGTAATTTTTTTTTACTTCTTTATAATCTGTCATCTCTATGATATATCAAACTCAAAAGTTGAGGGTAAATATATATTTTATTTGCCACCATATCATCAGAACTTAATATAGATTCTGACATATAGTTAGATCCCTATATACATACTTGCTGAAACAAATAACCCCAACTGTTATTCCGACTATTCCCCATAGCATAATCCTTCCTGTTATCCATAAGAAAAGGTTACAACAGCAATGTATCAAATGGAGCAATTCATACAACCATTTTTTCATAATTAAGATGAAAAGTTTCTGGGGTGCCTGGGTGGCTCGGTCAGTTAAGTGTCTGTCTTCAGCTCAGGTCATAATCCCACGGTCCTGGGATGGAGCCCCTTGTCTGGCTTCCTCCTTAGCAGGGAGCCTGCTTCTCCCTCTCCCTCTGCCCCTCCCCTTCCTCCTGCTCTCTCTCTTACTCTCTCTCTCTTAAATAAATAAAATCTTTAAAGAAGAGATTAAAAGTTTCTGCTTAACATTATAATCTATAATATGCACATTGAATAACTCAATCATCTTCATTATTCCTAGGCTATGATTTTAATTTCAATTTCCAAACACAAAGCCAAAGTTAAAAAAAGAATGAACAAACTCTCTGTTCTAAAGGAAAAAAAATCATAAGTAAAAAATATTGATGGACAATTGAATTGTCCATTTTCAGGCAGTGATTTATTTTCTTGGCAGCAATTTAAATTGCATTCAGAGCCACACACGCACAGAAACATTTTAATGTGAGGCCACAGGGATGTGTTCTCTTCATTCTAACATTACCCTCACAGTATGTTAATACTCTTCTCTCAGCACAGATAATGTTACCTCTGCTAGGGAAGGCTCTGTCGACTATCAAGAGAAACATAGGAGGAATAAAAATCATGTTTCTCTGTTAAATATTTCCCTGCTATATCAAAAGTCCCTCAGGAGCTGATTAAATTCATTAAGTATTAGCAGAAATTCTAACCATTATTTTCTTCCTGGCCAAGATGCTAGCACAGGAAAAACCAAACTTGGGACAGCTGGGCTGCCCATAATATAATGTTATAGCCTAAAATTTACAACCAAGTAACATTCATTTAAAAAGTATAAATTATAGAGGGCCTATTTTATAACTGACACTAAGATCAGTACTTGACATAATCTTCATAACTCTTACAGTTACCCAACAAAATGACTATTAGGACCCTTACTTAAAGTTTAAGGAATCTAAGGCTTACAGAGATAAAAATTGAAAAAAATTAAATGTTTACCCATCTCTGTCTGCCTCCATCACTCATAACCTTTTATTAAACCATTAATCCTTAAAATTAGAAACCTGACTTGGTCTTTGGCCTGGGAGGATACATCACGACTTTTAGGAAGACAGTATGTATTGATTTGAATGATAACCTAAGGAGTCTGTTTATTTTGTTATATCCCCTAGTCACCTTATCTGAAGGAGAAATTTTGTCTTCTTAAAACATGCATTTCATAATCTATTACTATATTGAGATCTACTTCCCATATAAAATTCACCATTTACTATACAATTCAGTGGTTTTTAGTATATTCACAAGGTTGTGCAACTATCACCACTATCTAATTTGATAACATATTTATCACTCCAAAAAAGAAACCCGGTCCCCTTGAGCAATACGCCCATATTCTCCTCTGCCCTTAGTCCCTGGAAGCAACTATTATACTTTTTATCTCTAAATTTTGCCTATTCTGGACATTTCATATAAATGAAATCATATACATGGACTTTTGTGTCTGGCTTCTTATAATATTTTCACAGTTCCTCCATGTTGTAGCATGTATCAATACTTAATTTTCCTGTTTTTAACTGACTAATATCTAACAAAAGACGAAAATTACTTATACCAATCCAGAGAAAAAGAATGTAATTATTTTCTTCCATTTTCTCTCTGTGTGTATGCTAGACTCAATGTTGTGGTGTTAACAAAACAAATTTACATGCTGTAAGCCCTCAAATATTACAGTCTCCATTTTGCTGATGGGAAAAAAAATGAGTCTCAGAGAAGTTAGTTTACCTGCTCCAATATTAGAGCAGGAATTTAAAGCACAGGACTCTGAACATAAAGCCAAAATTATTTTCACTTAGTTGATAGATATATGACAGGAACAACTAAATGGCCCATTCAGCCACTGAACCTACGATCTTTGGTTCACCAGAGACAGACTCTCAGAAGCTGAACTAAGCTTCCACATTCCATCAATCCAGAAGTCTTTGTGCAGCTGAGGATACTGAACTCAAGGGCCTGTCAGGGCCAAATAGGTAGCAAATGAAGTGGTATAATAAACTGAAGAACGAAGAAGGAGGCAGCTGCTGCCCAGGAAAGCCCTCCTGCCATCTACGAGTGCAAGCCTGGGGTAGGAAGGTATTCTGATTTCTTCTAAGACAACTAGAAATCATCACTATATCTGAAATCGAATTTTCAAGTGTTTGCAACAATTAAAACTTTATCTTTTTGCAATTAAAAGGAAAAAAAAAACAAATGTGTGAACCAACATAACTCTGTTTTGAAGCTGTTCTTATCCATAGGCTGCCACTTTTACAACCTGTGGTGGAGGACACGAGGCTAGGGCACCTGGAGGTGGTGCCAGGGCCCTCCTTAAAGACAACCAAAAGGGGATCATGACAATTTGAAAGTACCTGACCTCCTGCCTTTCAGTCTTAATTCTGGAAATGTCCAACAACTTTGTTCATTGAAGTATAACTGAGATGCATTTTATTAGTTTCAGGTGTACAATGTAATGATTCAACATTTGTATACATTGCAAAATGTTCACCACATTAAGTCTATTTACCATCTGTCATCATACAAAGTTACATCTTGTTTGTGATAACGTCTAAGATTTACTTTCTTATTCAAATTTGCAATTCAATATTATTGATGATAGTCCCCATACTGTATATTAAATCCCCATGACATTTATAACTGGAAGCTTTTTTTTATTTTTTATTTTTTAAGATTTATCCATTCATTTTTAAAGAGAGAGAAAGCATGTATATGAGGGAGTGTGAAGGGGGGTATAGGGAGAGGGAGAGAATCTCTAGCAGAATCCCCACTGAGCCAGAGGTAGGACTGGATGCAGAGCTTGATATTAAGACCCTGAGATCATGATTCCGAGATCATGACCTGAGCTGAAACCAAGAGTCAGACGTTCAACCAACTGAGCCACCCAGATGCCCCTATAACTGGAAGCATGTACTTCTTGATCTTCTTTACCTACCTGGTGTTCCCTCAAGCCTCCCTCCCTTCTGGCAACCATCAACCTATTCTCTGTATGTATGAGTTTGGTTTGGGTTTGCTCGCCAATTTTTTTTGTTTTTTGGATTCCAGCTCTAAGTGAAATCATGTAGTATTTGTCTTTCTTTTTCTGACTTACTTCACTTAGCATAATACCCTGTAGGTTCATACATGATGCCACAAATGGCAAAATTTCATTCTTTTTTATAGCTCTGTAGAATTACAATTGTGTCTCTGTGTATACATATGTACATATACACACATCTTTTTTTAATATTTTATTTATTTATTTATTATTTATTTATTTATTTGACACAGAGAGAGAGAGTGTGTGCACATAAGCAGGGGGAGCAGCAGAAGGAGAGGGAGAAGCAGGCTCCTCGCTGAGCAGGGAACGCAATGCAGGACTCAATCCCAGAACCCTGGGATCATGACCTGAGCTGAAGGCAGATGCTTAACTGACTGAGCCACCCAGGCGCCTCATGCCACATCTTTTTTAATCGATTCATTCATCAATGGCTACTTAGGTTGCTTATCTTGACTAATGTAAATAATGCTGCAAATAACATAAGGTTGCTTCTATCTTTTCAAATTAGTATCTTTTTTTAATAAACACCCAGAAGCGAAATTGCTGGATCTTATGGTAGTTTTTTAATTTTTTGAGAAACCTCCATACTGTTTTTCACAGTAGCGGCACCAATTTATACTCCCATCAACAATGCATGAGGGTTCCCTTTTCTCCACATCCTTGCCAATGCTTTCCATTTTTTGTCTTTTTGATTTTAACCCTTCTGAGAGGTATGAAGTTATATCTCATTGTGGTTTTGATTTTCATTTCCCTGATGACAACTGATGCTTAGCACCTTTTCATGTGCCTATTGGCCATCTGTATGTCCTCTTTGGAAAAATGTCTATTCAGATCCTCTGCCCATATTTTAACTAGGTTATTTTTTTACATTATATTATGTAAGATTTTTATATGTTTTAGATATTAGCTCTTATCAGATATATGATTTGCAAATGTAAATTGCCTTCTCATTTTCATAGTTGTTTCTTTTGTTGGCTGAAGCTTTTTAGTTTGATGTAGTCCCAGTTGTTTATTTCTGCTTTTGTTACTATTGCTTCTAGAGTAAGATCCAAAAGGATATTACTAAGAACAATGTCAAGGAGCTTATTACCTATGTTTTATTCTAGGAGTTCTACAGTTTCTGGTCTTACATTCAAGTCTTTAATCCATTTGGAGTTAATTTTTGTATTTGATGGATTTGATTAGTTTCATTCTTTTGTATGTGGTTGCTCAGTCTTCCCAATACTATTTACTAAAGAGACTCTCCTTCTTTGCCTCCTTTGTCATAAATTGACCATATATGCATGGGGGCTTATTCCTGGGCCCCCTATTTTGTTCCACTAATCTATTTGTCTGTTTTTATGCCAATGCCAAAGTGTTTTGATTACTGTAGCTTTATAGTATTGTCCGAAATCAGGGAGTGTGATGCCTCCAGCTTTGTTCTTTTTTTCTCAGGATAGCTTTGGCTATTTAGGACCTTCTGTGGTTCCATACAAATTTTAATTTTTTTTTGTTCTATTTCTGAGAAAAATGCCATTGGAATTTTGATAAGAATTGCACTGAAATACAGATTACTCTGGGAGGGATAGACATTTTAACAATATTAATTGTTCTCGTTTTCAATAGTCCTTCATCTCTGTGATTAAATTTGTATCTAGGCATTTTATTCTTTTTTTGGCATTTTATTCCTTTTGATGCAATTGCAAAGGGGACTATTTTCTTAACTTCTTTTTGGTAGTTCATTGTTAGTGTATAAAAATGCAACAGATTTTTGTATACTGATTTTGTACCTTGCAACTTTCCTGAATTCATTTGTTCTCAGTTTTTTGGTGGACTCTTTATGGTTTTCTACATATAAAATCATGTCATCTATAAATAGTGATAATTTCATGTCTTCCCTTCCAATTAAATGCCTTTCATTTCTTTTTCTTGTCTAATCATTCTGGCTAGGACTTCTAATACTATGCGGAAGTTCAGTAGTGTTTGCATTCACATCTTGATTCTAATTTTAAGGGTAAAGCTCTCAGCTTTTTGCCATTGAGTATGATTTCAACATCTCAAACTTTTAAAGACAGTGTAATTGGAACACAAAAGATGTCATTATATACTCCATTCTTTCCATGGATAATTACTGAGGACTGAATACCAAGATGTAGAAAAAAGGTATCATCACTGGCTTATAGGGTCCATAATGAGAAAGTAAACTAATCAAAAAAGCAATTACAGTACAATGTGATTTTCATGTTGTCCACGTTGATATTGGCACTGGAGGAAAGCCTAACCCAGAGAAGAAAAACCACAGAAGCCGTCCTCAAACATCAAGTTTTTAGTTAGCAATAAAGAGTTGATTAAAGATGGGAGAAGGGTGCAGGATGAGGAGAACAATATATTTCTGAAAGAAGGAATAGAATGAAGAAAAGCAAGAGAAAAAATGGCATATTTAAACATTTTTTTGAAAATTCAAGCTGATTGTGTAAGAATGATGAATCACAGACCTGTACCCCTGAAACAAATAATACATTATATGTTAATAAAAAAATAAAAAATAAATAAAAATTCAAGCTGAGGGACACCTGGGTGGCTCAGACAGTTAAGCTCCTGCCTTTGGCTCAGGTCATGATCCCAGAGTCCTGGGATGGAGTCCCTCATCGGCTTCTTGCTCAGCAGGAAGCCTGTTTCTCCCTCTGCCTGCCACTCCCCCTGCTTGGGCTCTTTCTTTTTCTCTCACTCTGACAAATAAATAAAAAAAATCTTAAAAAAAAAATACAAGCTGGTAGAACGTATTTTGGAAGGGGGGGGTGAGAAATGAGGGTAGAAAGGTAAGCAACAGTCAAATAATATAAAAACTTCTAAAGTCACGTCAAATAGCTGGAGTTGATCCAAGGAAAACAAGGAACAATGAAAGATTTATAGGTAGTTATGATAATTTGATTAGATTTAGGGAATGATTTAGGAAGATCACTTCTACTACTTTGTCTGGGATGGACTGTAGCTAGACAAGTCTGTGGAAATAAAAATAAAAACTAGTACCAAGTTTGATAACACTCAAAATACTGTGGAATAAGAAAAAGCCATCACCATGAGAAAAAGCCTGTCTTCTCCTGGAGGAATAGAGACTATTCAGAGCAGAGGCTCCCCCTAATTTACCTACAAGCAGACCCTATATACACTAACACAGTCAAAAATGGGTTCCACATCAGATGACCCACACAGCTTACCTGATACATTCATGAGAAATAATTAATAGTTACTGTTTTTTAGCCACTGAATCTAGGAGTGGTTTGTTATAGAGCAATACTCAAGTGGTAAAAAATAACTTACTCGATCTTGGCTTATGAAAAACAATTAAGGAATCAAGTGAAATAAATTTTTCCTAATTTTTTTTATAATTGAGGGTGTTAAAAATAATCTTCCCCTGAGAGCCAAAATCATGTGCTAATATTTACCCAATGTCATCAATCCCTATACTGAATAACTGAGTTTTAAATTTTATCTTGCTTGGGAGATAAGTTGTCCATCAAGACATAATTATTACAACTTTTAAAATGAGTTGGCATTTTATTTTATGTGTATTAATGGAATGAGACCTCCTCTACCACCACTCTCGTTAGTGTTTTTCCCCATGAGTTCCTAGTTAACTGTAATTAATTTTAACATCACTGATGTCAATTTTAGGTGATATATACTATTATGCATGAACTATGTCCAAAAAGATATGTTGAAATCCCAATCCCTAGATCTGTGAATGGGACCTTATTTGGGAAAAGGTCCTTGAGGACATCAGCAAGTTGAGATAAGGTTGTATTGCTTTAGAGTGGGCCCTCAATCCAATGCCTGGTGCCTATTACAAATACAAGTTTGGGGAGCAGACAAGGATCTGAGTGGAGCCATTACATGCCAAGGAACACCAAATACTGTTGCCAATTACCAGAAACTAGAAGAATCAAGGATGTATTCCTCCCTTAGAGCCTTCAGAGAGTATGACCTGCCTTCACACCTTCACTTTCATTTCAGACTTCTAAGCTACAGAACTCTGGTAAAAACAAACTGCTGTTGTTTTAAGTCACCCAGTTCATGGTACAGTGCTATAGCAGCCTTAGAAAATAAAAACAGGTATTTCACATTTTTATAAGGAAAAAATTTGCATATATCACAGATCATGAGTTATACTGCTTGTGTTTTAACCCTAAAAGGCTTCAATTTTAAGACCTGAATATTTGTAGGACCTAGTAACAATATTTGTGTTGATTTGCCTGATAAAATGTTCTTTCCTATAAAGCCATTTGGTAAAAGTGCAACAACTTTTACTTTATTCCCAATACTCTTTCCATGATGCCAAAATCAAAAGTTTTTCAATTACCAATTAATCTGAGCCACAGAAAAACTACCACAAATATCTTCTCCAGAGAGACTTGGGAAAGGCCTCAATTTCCTATTGTCAAGTCTTAATTTACATGATTTCACCATCTTCATTAACTTCAACCTTCAGAAAAACACTAAAAATGATCTCATGGCATCACTCTGTATGGAATAGATCTTAATGTTTCCATAAAAACCAAGGATGCTAACCAAAGGTAAAGTGAAATAAAGACAATCTTCCCTTGTGGGAAGCTTACCTTTTAGGGCAGTTCTTCAGACCACATACTGTGGAGGTATTGTATATCAAAGATCCCTAAATAAAAATAAAAAATATACAAATAAATATAGTTTTCAAGTATAAATAAACTTATGTATAGCTGATACTTAACTATTGCCATTCTAAAATTAAATTAGGAAGAAATGAAAATTAACTATGGTCAATATGAATCTTCAGCTTGATAGAACTGCCCAGATGAGGAGCCAGGATGCCAGCTTCCTTTCTGTTTTGTCTCCCACTAGCTGTGTGACTATTGACAAGTCAATTCACCACTCTAGCCTTTCTTTGTTAGTATAATGGCTCTAGGAGCCTGTGATATTTTGTGGTATTCAGATTCAATAAAAAAGACAATTTCTAAAGAAAGGATATTACAAAAGCTTATAAAATAATGAAAAGGTGAACAATGAACTAGAAAATATCTGGTGGGTTTTGCTAGACATATGAATGTGTAAAATGAGAGCAACAATAACAAAAACAAAACACTCTCTCCATAAATATGGCATTATATCTTCTCTTAAAGCCACCAAGTTAAACTTTAATTGCAAAATAATTCTGTGCCTGAGAGTAATTTCCCCTGAAGCAATATTGTTTCCCTCTAAGGAAAAAATATATATAATATTACTGAGAATAAATGTATATATTCATACCTTCAAGTTTATGTATATGTATGTATCTTCTAACCAAGTTTCTATTGTAGATAACTTTACTTCTGAGCAAAATAACTGTCTTACAATTCTTTTATAATTAAAATATCGTTTTATGTAGATCAATATAGATTGGCCACTCAGAAATATCATTACACAAGTCCAGTCTAATTTACATTTAAATATAGAATAATTGATTAGGATAAAAATATTTTACTTACCTGATTAGCCATAAATACATTATCACTTATTAAGATTATGGTAGCCCCTGCTGCATATCATAATAATTCATCACTATATTAAGTACCTAACTACCTTTACTTTCAAGTTAATATCAATAGTGTCCAGAAGGTAAAGACCAAATATGTCTTCTTTATATTGTTAATATATCCAGAAATGTAACTTATCTTTTTTTAATGTTCTTTTTGAGATATTCCCCCAAAATAAAGTGCCACAAATGATTATGACAAATGAAAGGAAATATTTCTTATGAAATGACAAAAATCCTATATTCAAGTTAATAATGAATCATAAATAAATCACCATTTGTTTTATGTTACTATGGTCAGTCACCAGCTCTATGTATGTGAGTTGGCTACAAAAGTTTAGTGCATACCTCAAAGTCTGACTTTTTGTTACATTAGGGATAGCCACTGATAAGAATGAAAAGTTCTATTTATAGCTATTGGCATGACTTGCAACTCCAGCTTACAAATCAGTAACAACAGCTAAAAACTGATAATAAATCATAAAAAACAAAACCACAACTTTAATCACGGGTTCATTCTTTCAAGTATTACTAAAACTTGACACACACTCACATATGTACATATGTACAGAAATATATTCTTCACAGAATGCAAGTAAATATATTTGTGCAATTAAGGATATAGATTTGAAATGAAAACTTAGGTTCCAATTTTATTCATTAGAAAATAATCATGTTCCTC
The DNA here is from genome assembly GCF_037043125.1 of Eumetopias jubatus. NCBI lineage: Eukaryota > Metazoa > Chordata > Mammalia > Carnivora > Otariidae > Eumetopias > Eumetopias jubatus. The sequence continues at coordinate 174,159,062 of NW_028274807.1, forward strand.
TTTTAAAAGCACAAGTTCTGGGACAGCTGCCTGAGATGGGATAATGGTCCAATTATTTACTAGCCATGTGATCTTGAGCAATTTATTAACTAACATAAGCCTCAATTTCACCTGTGAAGTGGGGACATAGCATTACTCAGCCTCAAAGAACAACTGAAAATTAAATAACATAATGCAATTTAGGTATTTAGTCTTCTACCTGGCATATGAAACACCAGTAGTAATAGTATAGTAATAGTGGTAAAAGATTCTCATATATCATAAATGGTTTCATGAAGAAGGATTATACATAAAAAAGCAAAGTCAGCACCTAAAAGCAATACATACTAGCAAATGTTTTCCCACTATCTGAAATATTTAGCATTAGGGGTACCTGGGTAGTTCAGTCCATTAAGCATCTGCCTTAGGCTCAGGTCACAATCCCAGGGTCCTGGGATAGAGCACCCTGCTCAGTGGGGAGTCAGTTTCTCCCTGTCCCTCTGCCCCTCCCCTTTCCTCCTGCTCTCTTTCGCACTCTCTCTCCCTCAAATAAATAATCTTTTTAAGAAAATTTTTAAAAATAAGGTATTTACTATTAAATTCATCCCTATGATTTCTGGAATTGCTCACAGAGGGAACACTGGCCAAAAGAAATTATCTGTTAGATGGGCTAACATCATGAATACATTTATCAGATTTGTTAGCTGTCATGGAGCAAAGAACAGAGGCCAAAAGAATGGAAGGCAGGTTGGAAGGGTTGGAAAAAAGGAGGAATATCTAGGACTAATCCCAAGAAGGCCTCTGAATCAACATTTGCACCTTAAAAAATTTGCCCCATCCATAGCTCCTGGAAAGGATTGCGCTATGTACTGTGTAATTGGCTACAGTGATTGAACAAGGAGGAATGCTTGACCCACATTAAGCCTAATAGGATTCTCTCTCAGAGATTCTAAACTGCACCACTGAGAGTTCAAGGCAAGTAAAGGTAGAATTATTGTAAAAGAAACTAGTCTGTTGAGAGAATCAAAGAATGAAACAGACATTCCAGAAAAACTAGGGTTGGGATAACATACACCCTTAATCCTGATCCCCATGAGAAATAAGGTATTAAAAATAAAATGAAAAGGGTGACAAGTAGTCACATATCCTGCCTTTTCAAGTCCCTTTGAGGTCAGGTTTTACCTAGTTTTCTGTTCTTAGATTGCAATCACTTTGCCTGACATATGGTTTCAACAGCCCTTCTCTTTATGTGAACTAGTGTACATTTCTATAACTTGCAACTTAATGGTTGTTGGTTAAGAAATGAGCCCACTGAAGGCAAGCTTTCTGTGGGTAATATGAAGTCCCAGCTATGTGCCTAAAGAAACTGAGGAAGACATATAGACGAGCAATATAAAGAAACAAAAATCAACACACAACACTATTAGCAAGAAAATCTACATACACAAATTCTCTTGGCTCATAAATATGATTCATACTCAGCTGCTTCTTTACCTTTATAGACCAACAGATTTTATATTTACATTTATTCATTTATTTCAAAAATAGTTACTGGGAAAATAAACAGAAAAATATCCCTAACTTCATGGTATTTGCTGACAAATCAAGCTACTACTCTACTCAGCCACCACCACCCAAACAAACAAACATCATCAAAATAAATGTAAAAATGTAATAGACTCTTCTCTTTTTGTTGTTGTTTTTTGCTTTTTTAGATTCCACATATAAATGAAATCATATGGTATTTGTCTTTCTTTTGTCTGACATATTTCACTTAATATAACATTTTAGGTCTATCCATGTTGTCACAAATAGCTAGATTTCATTCTTTATGGCTGAGTAAAATTCCATTGTGTATATATACACATCTTATCCAATCATCTGTTGTTAATGGGCAGTTAGATTGCTTCAGTATCTTGGCTTTTATAAATAACACTGCAATAAACATAGGGGCACATAAGTCTTTTCAAATTAGTGTTTTCATTTTCCTCAGGGAAATATTCAGAAGTGGAAATACTGGATCATCTGGTACTTCTCTTTTTATTTATTTATTTTTTTGAGGAAACTCCATACTGTTTTCCATAGTGGCTGCACCAGTTGACATTCCAACCAACAGGGCACAAAGGTCTCCTGTTCTCCACACACTCACCAAAATTTATTTTTTTTTACATTCGTTATTTCTTGTCTTGTTTTGATAATAGCCATTCTGATTGGTGTAAGGTAATACTGGGGTTTTGCTGTTTTCCAAAGGGGAGCGGAGTAGGGGATTAGGTGAAATAAGTTAAGGGGACTAAGAGGTATAAACTTCCAGTTGTAAAATAAATAAATCATGGGGATGAAAAATACACCTTAGGGAATATAGTCAATAATACTGAAAAAACTTTTTGTGATGACAGGTAGTAAATACATTTATGGTGAGCATTTTGTAATGTATACAACTGTGAAATCATTATGTTATACACCTGAAACTAATATATTATACATAAAATATTTCAATTTTTAAAAAAATCATAGAGTATTATTTTTGAAATAATCCTCTTTACAAAATCATAGCATTTCAGGATTGTAATGAATCTCGTTGTCCTATTACATTCAACATGTTTCTAGCATGACACTAATCACAATATGTTTACCACCCCCCCCACACACATATCTTTTATTGTAGGAAAATATGTATCTGTTTTGTCTTATTCTTCAATTTGAAGTTGCAGAGATTAGTACAACCTAGTCTAAAATAAGAATTCCCTAAATACATGCTGAGTGAATGAATGGATCCAAATTAAAAACTAAGCAAGGGACATGCAACTTAAAAATCAATTCAATTTCTGGGACACCTGGGTGGCTCAGTCAGTTAAGCATCTGCCTTCGGTTCAAGTCATGATCCCAGGGTCCTGGGATCCAGTCCCACATCAGGCTCCTTGCTCAGTGGGAAGCCTGCATCTCCCTCTGCCTCTGTCTGCTGTTCCCCCTGCTTGTGCTCTCTCTCTCTCTCCGACAAATAAAATCTTTAAAAAAAAAATTAATTCCAGGGGCGCCTGGGTGGCTCAGTCGTTAAAGTGTCTGCCTTTGACTCAGGTCAAGATCCCAGGGTCCTGGGATGGAGCCCCACATTGGGCTCCCTACTCAGAGGGAAGCCTGCTTCTCCCTCTCCAACCACCCACCCCCACTTGTGTTCCCTCTCTCGCTGTGTCTCTATCAAATAAAAAAATAAAATCTTTAAAAAAAATTTTTTTTAAATTAATTCCATTTCTACCATATATTTTCTTGACTGCTCTTAAAAGGAAACTTCTAATGATGCCTAGAAAGGTACTGAGACGTTCTTGATTTTATAATTAGGGATTACTTATTCTCCACTGGAAAAAATATTGAACAGCCATATTCTTATCAGGGGGAAAAGTGATTTAGTTAAAACTTTCCATCTCAAATGTGCCAGCACACTCAAGAGATGAATAAGGTAGTTAGATACACAAGGGGTAAAGATACATGCATTATTCTTGGCTACTTTTGCACTGCTTTATTTATACAGGGAAAGAAACTATGCATCCATTAGAGGCAATGGAGTAATAGCCTCCTCTGCACAACATGGAAAGGCTTTCATTTCATTCACTTTCTTTAAGTTCTGCTTCCTTATGCAAAAATTGAGCCTAATAATTATATATCTACCTTACATTGTTTTTGTGAGGGCAAAATGAGATAATCCATACAGTGCCCAGTGTATAATATGCACAAAATATTTAATTATTTTTTAAAATTACTGAAAATTAAATTTTCTAATGTTAAATCCATGCCATTTACCTGCTATTGTAACCTTTAAATTATGGTTAAAGTTTAGTTGTGGCTTTTATTATAAACTCCAAAAAGTCACCTGTGGGGCTAGACAGAAGATTAATGCATGAATAAATGGACAAATCTCCCTCTGTTCAGAATGATTGGGTCCAGGAGTTTTGAACATATCAGCTGGTGTCAACAGAAATGCATTGGCTTTATTACAATACAAAGAAACCAGGAATCTACTAATGACTGCAGAGCTTCTTGGCTAAATGCAACTAGAAAGAGGCAGCTGCTGACAAGGCCTGGGTCAAAAAGGATGATTTTTACTCTGGAGAACAAAACTCCTGATCTAGCCCTTTCCCAAATACCTCAGAAGTAAAAAAAAGTGTGTCGAATATTTATTCAGAACAAAACAATCCTTCCCAAGTGACAGCTAAGAATATGAAAATAGTCCTAATTAAAATGTTCAAAAAACCAGATGAGGCATTCCTAATTCTTTCAGTTCTCACAGACATTGGAAGCAAGATTAGGAGAGAGAAGACAGTGGTCTCATCACTTTAGCCAACTTTTTCCCTTTCATTAGGGTCAGACATGCATCTACCTAATAATACACATATACAAGATCACCATCAGCTACAAGTGTTCTATAATTCTAACCATCCTTCATATCACACCTTTAAATAATCAGTAGATAACAAATGGACTCTAAAATCAGATTTGAAGCTAGGCTTTGCCATCTACCTTCTACATGAACTCAAGCAAGTTATTTAACCCCTTACAGGGGTTATTTTCCTGACCTAAAAAAACAGGAACAGTATTAACTACCTTGGCAAGATTCTAGTAAAGATAAAATGAGAGAATGCATGACAACTATCTGGTCTCTAAAAGGTATTCAGTAAATGAAACCAAAATTATTGCATTCTTTGGACATGAAAGGAAGGCATGAGGTAAGAGGGAAAAAATTCATTAACTGTCCATATTCTGGAAGACAATTATATTTAAGGGGATTTCCTTACATCATCTTACTTTACTTAAATTATCGATGGCATTTACCATCACTGAATTAGTGAGTACTTCTTTTTCAGGGATGTTTACTTCTTTCACAGGTAGTTAAAACCCAACCTGAATTTTCTGTGGAAGTTAAAGTTCACATAGTTATTAAATTATCCATGTATATTTCCTAACTTTCCTTTAGCTTTGCTTGATGTTAATTTAGTATTAACATCCAGGTTATTAAACTAATACTAAGCTAGAAATTACCTTTAAATACATTTTTCAGTGAGAAGTGGGATGCATTTCTTATTGTGCTGTCTAGCTACAAGCAAACAAATGGTCATTTGATTCTTTTATCATTATCCCAATGAATAATATCGACCACAGAGATCACTAATGGGTTCCCCCCACGCACTCAAAGTAAACAACAATACAACATGATACATAACAGACTTTAGAGTTATTAAGAGATAATCATATCCTTGGGACTTTCACAGGGCATAATAAGTGGCACTGCTAGAATACGATTATCTCTCGATAACAAGGGTCCCTGCAGTTTTCACAAAGTGAGAAAAAAAGTCATTACCGTAGGGAAAATGTGTATTTATTTTACTGAAACATAAAGCTGACTATTTAAGCTAATGAATAGTGGCTCTCCCTGAGATGACAGTATTACACAGTGTAGGAGGTTTCATATCAAGTTTACATGGGAGCCATCACCTTGAGGAGTCTGGCTTGAAGAGCTATATTCTGAAAGACTAATTTCTGGGGTCTTGACTACAAAGTAAACATTAGGACTGGAAGATGCTTAAGAGCCTAGAGATCTGTGCATCTATTTAAGACAGAGAGAGGACTGAGAATAGCAATGGGAATGGCTTATGCTGCTTATCAGTTGTAAGGTTAGAAACGTGATATTCAGAGCTTCACAAGTTGTCCTGATGTAACATAATTACGGCAGCTCACTTGAGGGGCTACAGACAGATGGTCCAGTCAACATGAGGTCCCAAGACAACCAGTGACATCAAAATAGGAAATGGTGGTATATGGATTTAGAAATAAAAGAGCAGAAGAAAGAAAGGTGCATGCATCTTTAGCATGACTGTCAAGGATATGAAAAAAGTTTATACACAAGAAGAGAGCTTTACTTAAGAGTTTAATCAGCAAGGGGCACCTGGGTGGCTCAGTCCATTAAGCATTTGACTCTTGATTTCAACTCAGGTCATGATCTCAGGATTGTGAGATTGAGCCCCATATTGGGCTCCATGCTGAGCATGAAGCCTGCTTAAGATTCTCTCTCTCCCTCTCCCTCGGCCCCTAGCCCCACCTCTCCCTATCTTAAAAAAAAAAAAAAAAAAAAAATTAGCAAGAAAACTCTACTCACCTAAAATTACTCAGAATGGTGGTATTTTCTGATCTAACTCACAAGAAATAGACGAAAGCTACTCCTCAAGTCTCCATTTATTAATCAATAAAGTGGGTAAATTAAAACCTTACTCAGAATTACTGGGAAAATTAAATATTGAGTTTAAAAGCACCTTGTAATTATAAAACACTCTATTTGTCTATATTTGTCTCTATATTACCAATATTTGGAGAGATTACTTTCATGAACCTTAAAATGAGATAAGAATGCCTCATTTCTCAAAGGTTCTGCCAGTGATATAACTTAATTTTATTTGTAAGAGACAATGCTAGTAAACAATACATTAATAGCTACTTTGTTGTAATATGCTTGGAAATGCAAACTTGGCATTGTGTCCAATAAGACATTAGCCTAAAAAAAATCTGGTCTTAAAATATGTGCAAAGGTATGAATTTGAGGAGTTTACGAAAACAACCAACCAGAAATTCCATTCTCAAAATCCGTAATTGTCAACCAGAGGCAATTTTTTTTAGCAAAGTCTGGAAACATTTTTGGCTGTACAAATTGGGGGATAGGGGGTAAGAGTGGTTTGCCACTGACATCTAGTGAATAGATGACAGGGATGTTTGCTAGATCTCCCATGATGCACAGGACCCTGTTCTAAATATAAGCACTGTTTGCACTTAACCCATAATTTGAATGATCTACATCAGTAGGTGTTCATTGTACAATTCAGGTCTGTGAAAAAACTACTTCATCTGCCTCTACATCCTAGGGATAAAGATAGAAGATAATTCACTTCAAATTATTGAAGCCCATAGACAAATGCAGGCTTCTTAGCCCCTTAAATTTCCATTAAGGAAAATTATCAGGTCTGGCTAAATTCAATTTTGTCTTTCCCATTGGGAAAACACAAGGGAAATGTCAATGTGTTGGCAATGTGCAAAACCAGAAAATGAAATTTTCCAGGATTCACCATTATCACAAAAACTTGGAACAGCTATAATGACAACCTGTCACTCTGCATTTCCAAGACATACATTGTGCCAATGCTTGACATTCCACAACAGCCTAATATATCACATTATGTGACATGATATAAAAATATATTGGACACTTAGAATTTGATCTTTCCTATAAGTGCATGTTCTTTATCTGAGTTTCACCAATTCAGGGAAAGGAAATACCTACATTTATGCCCAGCAAATGGAAGACAAACCAAATGGACCATAAATGACAACAAGTAACTGTAGACTGACAGAATCCAAATATTTTCACATGGGTAATTTCATATACTCAAAGAAGAAATACAGCATAGAGTAGTGATTGAGAGTACAGAATCCGGCTTTCAAAACTCAAATCTCCATATCCTACCTCAGTAACCTTCAGCAAATTATTCACTTCCCTCTGTGCCTTACTTTCTTCATGTATTAAATGAAGGTATTAATCCTATTTGCTTCCACAGTAAAGCCTATTAAATAGTTGTTTTTAATGAAAAGAAACACTTCTAGGTCTATATATTTAAATAACTGTTCCCAGATACCACTGGTTCATTTTCTTGAGCTTGTTGTTCTGCACTGTCCTGTTCTCATAAGTTGCACTGGACTTCATTCCTGGAGACAGTTGTTTAAGTGTTCAATTTGCTGAGCAGGAATTAAATACACAGTGCATATCTGTATGCAGTAAAAGACATAATGGAGTGCAGGGTAAAGGAAACAAGGTAAAGGTCTGGAGGCCTAAGGAGCTTACAACCTGGTTCCTCAAAGGCAGAAAATCTGTTCATGGCCATAAATGACTTGTACACACAGGTATCCTTTGTTTCTTGGAAGTTCATGTTATGCCAGTTCACTATTAGGAAAGACCTAAGTTAGAAGAGTACCTGAATCTGAAGAGGATTTTCACTTTTATTAAAAACAAAACAAAACAAAACAGCGAAAATCACAAATAGTGTTCAGTGTTTATTTTGCAGTAAGTAGTTACAGAGGCAGTGCACACAGTGAGTATACCGCCAACCTCCTTCCTAGGAAGTACACTCAGCATCAAGCCATGGCAGTTTTGACACAGAACAGTGTCTAAGAGAGTTTGTGATTTACCTTGATTTATTTCAGGCATCTTTAAAAAAAAAAAAAGATTTTATTTATTTATCTGTCAGAGAGAGAGAGAGACCACAGCAGGGGGAACAACAGGCAGAAGGAGAAGCAGAATCCCCACTGAGCAGGGAGCCCAATGCGGGACTTGATCCCAGGACCCTGGGATCATGACCTGAGCCAAAGGCAGACACTCAACCAACTGAACACCCAGGAAAGCCTATTTTGGGCATCTTAAAAAATATGTGTCCTAAGCTATCAGAAAAGTCTTAGGTTATTTTTGGGATCTGAGAATGTTCAAAAATTTTCTATATAAACTAATGGTAATTGTTTTTTGTTTTATGCCATTAGGGCTATGAAAGTTTTCACAGAAACACTCTACTTTCAGAAAGCAGGGGAAACCTATAATGGAAACTGTGGTAAGGGCTCTGAAGTGCAATTTCAATCTGAAAAATAGGGATCAGAGGGGCCACAGTTTTCAGAATGTGGTCATAGGATTTCTGGTGGTACACATTATTATTTTTATTTTTTGAACATTTTAAATCTATGTGTACTTATATTTGTATAAATATTTTTGTGTTTATTTTCCACTTATAGCACATTTTCTTCTATTTATATTACTGATATAAATGTTCTTAATATGCACAATTACTTAAATTCATTAGATTTATAGAAAATGTTAAATAGAAAATATGCACCGATGTTAAGAAATACGATCATAGTATATAAATGTCCAGAATTGGGGGAAAATCAATATATAAAAAGGGAAATTCTGTATGAGTAATTAGGTCTAAGAGCCCAGAATTTGGGGGGTGGGGGACGTTACAAACATTGCCCTTACTTTTCACTAGAAACATCTATTTATTCTGGTTCTCTGGAGGAGGATTACTAGTTCCCACCACTGTAGTTGGGAACATGCATCCTTTCCCAGATCCATTGCTACTCATGGTCCAGAAAGTGATCTACATCATGGCTTTCCTTAAAGAGAGAAGTCCTCATTACACAGTGACATATTTTTGAAGGGAAACACAAACACAATGTAAAATACAAAGCATGACTTGATTTTCTTCCCCAAAGAGGAAGAGACTAGCTGATATAAAAGCCAAGTGCCTCCTGAACAAATGTCTGCTGAACCTGAGAACAAATCTTAAAGGTCAGTATGTGTTTACAATATCATTGAATATTTTTCTATTACCACAAAGAATGAAATAGCAACTAAACAGCATAAAGGATGGAAATCCATGCACAAGTAGGTGAAAAATGTAAATACTTCCTACTCAGTGGGAAATTTCCTTACCTTTCTTGAAAGAAATTTAGTGCTACACACACACACATATTCACATACACACTTATACTGAGGATTGTATAATTCATACCTACTTGAAATTTCCCTAGTTCACTACAAATCAGTTATGACTTAACTGAACTCCAGGGTAGGCACAGCGACATTTGAAACACTTTGAAAAATCCTATTGGTGTCCTACATCTTCATAGGTAGAAAACTCTTTTATGTATAGTCCAGATCCAAGAAAGCCTGATGAACTGGTAAGAAACAGGCTATAGAGTTAGAGAAATGTTAGTTCAAACCTAACTCCCTCACTAATTCCTTTATGACCAGAGGCAAAGTATTCTCTCTTAGCTTCAAACTCTGCATTTGTAAAATGGAGCCCAGGATACCTTTATTGCCCAGGACCAAGCACTTAGTACTAATTCAAAAATGGTGGCAGCCACTTCTATTCTTGCTTCAACTGAAACCCCACTGCCTCATTCTCTCCTCATAACGGAACAAGTTACATGATGAATGAATTGTCAGACTAAGGTTATAGAAATCACTGCTCAATTTCTCCTCATAGTGGGTATATGCAAAAGTATATTTCCTTAATGATTTGCTTAATTCCCTAAAATATTTCTTTTCACTCTGAACCATTATAATTTTCAAAAAAATTTGCTCAAATACTATAGGAAAATTTTCACATTTCTTGATAGTACATTTCTGTTAGGAAAAAAATAACACTTCTAATTATGCATTTTTAGTTCTAAAGCATACATATGTATTATGTTATTAAATTATACACATAATTAAATATAAGCAATTATTTAAAATGATATACAATATTTAAGCTCTCATCCATCCACCAACCCGAAATGGATATACTTGGCTATTGTAAACATTGCTGCTATGAACACTGGGGTACATATGGCCCTTCTTTTCACTACATCTGTGTCTTTGGGGCAAATACCCAGGAGTGCAATTGATGGTTCATAGGGTAGCTCTATTTTTAATTTTTGAGGCACCTCCACACTGTTTTCCAAAGTGGCTGTACCAACTTGCATTCATACCAACAGTGTAAGAGGGTTCCCCTTGCTCCACAACCTCTCCAACATTTCTTGTTTCTTGCCCTGTCAGTTTTTGCCATTCTAACTGGTAGAAGGTGGTATCTCAATGTGGTTTTGATTGGAATTTCCCTGATGGCTAATGATGATGAACATTTTTTCATGTGTCTGTTAGCCATTTGTATGTCTTCTTCAGAGAAGTGTCTTTTCATATCTCTTCTGTCCATTTTTTTACTTGTTTTTTGGATGTTGAGTTTGAGAAGGTCTTTATAGATCTTAGATACCAGCCCTTTATCTGTAGTGTCATTTGCATATATCTTCTCCCTTTCTGTGGGTTGCCTCTTTGTTTTGACTGTTTCCTTTGCTGTGCAGAAACTTTTTATCTTGATGAAGTCCCGAAAGTTCATTTTTGCTTTTGTTTCACTAGCTTTTGGAGATGTATCTTGAAAGAAGTTGCTGTGGCCGATGTCAAAGTGGTTACTGCCTATGTTCTCCTCTAGGATTTTGATGGATTCCTGTCTCACATTGAGGTCTTTTATCCATTTTGAGTTTATCTTTGTGTATGGTGTTAGAGAATGGTTGAGTTTCATTCTTCTGCATGTGGCTGTCCAATTTCCCCAGCACCCTTTATTGAAGAGACTGTGATTTTTCCATTTCATGTTTTTTCCTGCTTTGTCGAAGATTATTTGACAATAGAGTTAAGGGTCCATCTCTGGGTTCTCTATTCTGTTCCATTGATCTATATGTCTGTTTTTGTGCCAGTATTATGCTGTCTTGGTGATCACAGCTTTGTAATATAGCTTGAAATCAGGCAATGTGATGCCCCCGATTTGTTTTTCTTTTTCAACATTTCCTTGGCGATTTGGGGTCTTTTCTGATTCCATACAAATTTTAGGATTCTTTGTTCTACCACTTTGAAAAATGTCATTGGAATTTTGATCGGGATGGCATTGAAGGTATAGATTGCTCTGGGTAGCATAGACATTTTAATAATGTTTATTCTTCTGATCCATGAGCATGGAATGTTTTTCCATCTTTTTGTGTCTTCTTCAATTTCTTTCATGAGGGTTCTGTAGTTCCTAGAGTATAGATCCTTTACCTCTTTGGTTAGGTTTATTCCAAGGTATCTTATGGTTTTTGGTGCTATTGTAAATGGAATCGTTTCTCTAATTTCTCTTTCTACAATTGTGTTGTTAGTGTATAAGAAAGCAACTGATTTCTGTGCATTGATTTTGTATCCTGCCACATTACTGAATTGCTGTATGAGTTCTAGTAATTTGGGGGTAGAGTCTTTTGGGTTTTCCACATAAAGTATCATGTCATCTGCAAAAAGAGAGAGTTTGACTTCTTCTTTGCCAATTTGAATCCCTTTTATTTCTTTTTGTTGTCTGATTGCTTTTGCCAGGACTTCTAGTACTATGTTGAATAGTGACAAGAGTGGGCACGCTTGACGTGTTCTTGATCTTAAAGGAAAGGCTCTCAACTTTTCCCCACTGAGGATGATATTCGCTGTGGGTTTTTCATAGATGGATTTTATGAACTTGAGGAATGTTCCCTCTGTCCCTATACTCTGAGTTTTAATCAGGAAAGAATGTTGTGTTTTGTCAAATGCTTTTTCTGCATCAATTGAGAGGACTATATGGTTCTTCTCCCTCCTCTTATTAATGTGTTCTATCACGCTGATTGATTTGCAAATGTTGAACCATCCTTGCATCCCGGAGATAAATTGCACTTGCTCGTGGTGGATGATCCTTTTAATGTATTGTTGGATCCTATTAGCTAGGATTTTGTTGAGGATTTTGGAATCCGTATTCATCGGTTATTGGCCTGAAATTCTCCTTTTTGAAGGGGTCTTTGCCTGGTTTGGGGATTAAGGTAATGCTGGCCTCATAGAATGAGTTTGGAAGTTTTCCTTCTGTTTCTATTTTTTGAAACGGCTTCAGTAGAATAGGTATTATTTCTTCTTTGAATGTTTGGTAGAATTCCCCAGGGAATCCATCAGGCCCTGGACTCTTGTTTTTTGGGAGGTTTTTGATCACTGCTTCAATCTTGTTACTGGTTATTATTGTCAATTTCTTCCTGTTTCAGTCTTGGCAGCTTATAGGTTTCCAGGAAGGCATCCATTTCATCCAGACTGCTCAGTTTATTGGCATATAGTTTTTGATAATAATTCTAATAATTGTTTCTATTTCCCTGGTGTTAGTCGTGATCTCTCCCCTTTCATTCATAGTTTTATTATTTTGGGTCCTTTCTCTTTTCTTTTGGATAAGTCTGGCCAGTGGTTTATCGATCTTATTAATTCTTTCAAAGAACCAACTTCTAGTTTCGTTGATCTGATCTACTGTGTTTCTGGTTTCTAATTCATTGATCTCTGCTCTAATCTTAATTATTTCTCTTCTAATGTGTGGCTTAGGCATCGTTTGTTTCTTTTTCTCTAGTTCTTTAAGGTGTAGAGTTAGTTGGTGAATTCGGGATTTTCCTATTTTTTTGAGTGAGGCTTGGATGGCTATGTATTTCCCCCTTAGGACCGCCTTTGCAGTATCCCATAGGTTTTGGACCGATGTGTTTTTGTTCTTATTGATTTCCATGAATTATTTAAGTTCTTTGATATCCTGGTTGACCCAATCATTCTTGAGCAGAGTGGTCTTTAGCTTCCAAGTGTTTGAATTTCTGCCAAATTTTTTCTTGTGATTTGAGTTCCAGTTTTAAAGCATGTGGTCTGAGAATATGCAGGGAATAATCTCAATCTTTTGGTATCGGTTGAGACCTGATTTGTGACCCAGTATGTGGTCTATTTTGGAGAAAGTCCCATGCGTGTTCAAGAAAAATGAGTATTCTGTTGTTTTAGGGTGGAAAGTTCTGTATATATCTATGAAGTCCATTTGGTCCAGTGCGTCATTCAGAGCTCTTCTTTGTTGATTTTCTGCTTAGATGATCTGTCTATTGCTGAGAGTAGAGTATTGAGGTCTCCTACAATTAACGTATTGTTATCAATATGACTCTTTATTTTGGTTAACAGTTGGCTTATGTAGATGACTGCTCCCATGTTGGGAACATAACAATTTACAGTTGTTAGATCTTCTTGTTGGATAGACCCTTTAAAAATGATATAGTGTACTTCTGTGTCTCTAACTACAGACTTTAGTTTAAAATCTAATTTGTCTGATCTAAGAATTGCTACCCGAACTTTCTTTTGAGGTCCACTGGCATGGAAAATGGATCTCCATCCCTTCACTTTCAGTCTGGATGTATCTTTAGGTTCAAACTGAGTCTCTCATAGACAGCATATGGATGGGTCCTGTCTTTTTATCCAATCTGCAACCCTGTGCCGTTTTATGGGCACACTTAGGCCGTTCATGTTGAGAGTGATTATTGAAAGATATGAATTAATTGTCATCATGTTGCTTGTGAAGACGTTGTTTTTACAGATTATCCCTGTATATTTCTGTTGTATATCACTCTTGGAGTCTTTCTCCTTTTATAGAACCCCCCTTAATATTTCTTGCAGGGCCGGCTTAGTGGTCACACATTCTTTCAGTTTCTTCTGGTCTTGGAAGCTCTGCATCTCTCCATCCATTCTAAATGACAGCCTTGCCAGATAAAGTATTCTTGTCTGCATGTTCTCCTCGTTTAGTACCTGACTATGTCTTGCCAGGCCTTTCTGGCTTGCCACGTCTCTGTGGATAGGTCTGACGTTATTCTGATGTTCCTTCCTCTGTACGTAAGGAATCTCTTCCCCCTAACTGCCCTTAAGATGGTTTCCTTTGTTCTAAGATTGTCAAGTTTTACTATTACATGCCGGGGTGTTGGGCTGTTTTCCTTGATCTTGGGAGGGGTCCTCTCTGCCTCTAGGATGCGAATGTTTGTTTCATTCCCCAGATTAAGGAAGTTCTCAGCTACGATTTGCTCAAATACATCTTCTAGTCCTCTCTCTCTCTCCACTCCCTCAGAGATTCCAGTAATTCTGACATTGGAACGCTTCATGGTGTCACTTATTTCTCTGATTCTATTTTCATGGATTCTGAGTTCTTTTTCCCTGGCCTCCTCTTTTCCCTTTTTATCTATTATATTGTCTTCCAGGTCACTTATTCGTTCTTCTGCCTCACTTACCCTAGCTGTTAGATTATCTAGATTAGATTGGATCTCACTGATACCATATTTAAGTTCTGCCAATTCAGCTTTCATTTCTGCCCTTAGAGACTCTATGTTACCATTAATTGATTTCTCCATTCTAGCTATTGTCTTCACAATTGCTAGCCTGAATTCCATCTCTGACATCTTGATTATATCTGCATCCACTTGTAAATCTGCTGCATAAGTCATAATCTCTGAGTCTTTTCTATTTTGGGGGTTCCTCCTCCTAGTCATTCTGTTGAGGGGTGGTTGAGGGAATGTATAGAGTCCAAATTATTGACCAGAACCCAAGCAAGATGCACCTGTTTTCTAGGGACATTAGGGTTGCTGGCCTCTTGTTTTCCCAGCCTGTCTTCTGGAGGAGGGGCCTGCCGTGTTGTTACTCAGGCAACCCTGTTTGGGCAGAGTTGCCCTGCCCCCCTATGGCTGGGGATGGGCTCAGTGGGAACCAGCTTTTGGGGGCTTTTGTTCTCTGGCGGCTTTCCCTTTGTTGCTTTCCACGTCTCTTCTAAGAGTCAGAGCAGAAGAAACCCTTTCCAACTCTCTGCCTCAGAGCAGAGGGGTCACAGTCTGTTTTACAGTGAGCTCTCCAGCCAGTCTCTCCATTTCTGTCTGTGCTGCTATAAACTGCAGGGTTCTGGATTGTGCACCCCTCTGAAGCGCTCCCAGTCCTGCCTCCAGGTCAGGGCACATCTCTGCCCTTTGTGCTTCTAAAACCGTCGGCCTTTCCCATTTCACAGGTGCAATCCCAGTGCTCTGGGTTTCCATTCCAGGGGCTGTCCCGAAGTCCTTTCCCCGCAGCTACTGGTCTGCAAGTCTGTGCCCCGTCCCCAGCGCGTGAGGCTGTTGCTCACCAGAGGTGTAGGATCCCCATGGCCTGGCTCCCTCCCACTGCCGTTTATCCTCCGATATCTGACCACGGAATCACGGCTCCCTGCTTTGTACCTCGAAACCAACTGCCTGCAATATTCTGTTTGTAGAGATCTGGATCTATTTTCTTACATCTCAGGCTGATTTCGTGGGTGCTCAGAGTCGTCTGGTAGATATCCAGCTCAATTCCAGGGACCAGTTGGAATAGGGTCCCCTACTCCTCCGCCATCTTTTCTCTGTGATATTTACCTTTTTAAAATTTAAAAAAATGAACTTCTGAAAATACTTATTCATTTAACAATGATAATAAATCCAATACATATTTATATAAATAGCACAACTTACGGAAAAAGAAACCTGTATTATCTGAAACAAAAAAATAGAGATCAGAGTGCACGTTTTACACATTTGCAAATCATTTAAAGGTTTGGCTCAGGGGTACCTGGGTGGCTCAGTCAGTTAAGCATCAGTCTTTGGCTCAGGTCATGATCCCAAAGTCATAGGATTGAGGCCTGCGTCAGGCTCCCTGCTCAGTGGGGAGTCTGTTTCTCCCTCTCTCTTTTCCTTCTGTGCTCTCTCTCTCTCAAATAAATAAAATTAAAAAAAAAAAAAGGTTTGGCTCAATAGAAGATAATTTGATTCCTCTATTTGTCTCTTTTAGTCTTATGTGATACCACATGTCATGTAGCCTCCGGAAAATCCACGGAACAATTGTGAGAAACTGAGACAAAGACAAATCTCAGTATTCTGAAAAAAGCTTCAAAATGAATGACTACCTGAAAATCTTGGTCACCCCCACAGGGTTCACTGCACCAGAGTCTAAGAATTATACTAAGAGGATACCTTGGATGTAGAAAGGACACCTCGGAGAGATTAAAAGACTTAGAAAATATATGTGAGTACAATTTGGGAAAAGATTTTCATAAAGAAATTTCAGCACAATTTGTTTTCAAAGGATCTCTGATTTGCAAGGGAATCATTCCTTGTGATTCTGTTTTCAGACCCACGGAATTGGGGGAAGGAAGAGTGGATAGGGATTAGTTGATCTAGGCTGGTCAACCCTCCTATAAAAGTGCCTGGATCAAGAGAACACCTAGCTGCAAGCAGACCCAAACATGTATTTCCTACGTTTTATCTATGGACTCAGGAAAGGTAGGTCCTTTACTTTTGGGGGTATGCTCAAAGTTCTCAGGAGCCACTTATCTCTGTCCTAACAAAAGACTGAGAAAAGTAGAGATCAAAGAGAAACAGCCCAATGAGAGTACAGTTTAAACCTCTGGACACAACCCTGCCTATTGTAAGTCCCTGGATTTGTCAAATATACAGTTAAAAGTGGCAAAAAAGAATCTTGATAGTATCCAGAAAAAAGCACATTCCTGCCCCCAAGTAAAGAAAGCCATACCTTAAGTTATCTTCTTAGGCTTCTGACTAACAAGAAAGCAGTATAGTTTTCATTAAGTTCATGCCTCACAGAACACAAAAAGGTTATTTATTATGAAATAGGAGTTTCTCTCTGCCTTAAAAGAAGCAATGCTGGGGAGCCTGGCTGGCTCAGTCAGTGGACCATGAGAATCTTGGTATCAGGGCAGTGAGTTTGAGCTTCGTGTTGGGCAGAGGTTACTTAAAGAACATAAAATCTTTTTAAAAAAGGAAGCAATGTCATGGGAAAAATACTACGGACATATTGTCTAACTATTTTCTCCATCATTCCTCTCCTCCTACCCCACATTCTGCTCTGAAAACCTAAACTGTCTGAGCCAGATGAAAGCCATGACCCTGGAATTTCATACCATTCTCTAGACAGCACTTCTCAGCTGGGAGTGGCTATGTCCCTCCCATACCAGAGGACACTTCACTGCATCTGGAGACATCATTTTACTCGCAGAGTGTGTGTTACTCGTATCTAGAGCCCAGGGATGTGGCTAAACATCCTACATTGAACAGAATAGGTTCCAAACAAAGGATTATCCACTTCAAAATGTACATAGTGCTGAGACTGTAAAGTCCATCTCAAGGAAATAATTGTGGGTTGGGAATTATTTTCCACCATTGTCCCCCTCTGCCCATCAGCATGAACACAAAGCCATCTGCAGGAAGCAGCAGAGTGGCTACCTAACTTGCTTACACCAAGCCCAACACCCCTGTGCTCTGGCAGGATTGCCCTTCTCAGTCAAGCATGCTTCAGTCCCAGTGCAGCAGGCCCCCTCTCCAGAAGACCTGCACAAACCTCTACCACAGAGTTATGCGGGGCCCCAGTTCTGGCTGAGTTGGTATCAGGTCTCACTTCACAAGCAGACCAGAGCACATCTATTTAAAATTAGCCACATTCAAGCCAGGATTGAACACTGCCCACAGCCGGCAAGGAGAGCCTCCTAAAGGAAAGAAAAGCCAAGACACAACAGTAGAGTGCACACAGAACACACGAGGGACACTCCCTGAAGCACCAGGCCACAGGCACTATATGACCTCTTCTTCAGAAGGCCATTACTTTCAGAAGCAGGAAACATAACTGGTTTTTCTAACACAGAGAAGAAAACAGAGACTTAGACAACATGCCAAGACAGAGGAATTTATCCCAAATGAAAGAACAAGACAAGGCCACAGCCAGTGATCTAAGCAAAACAGATATAAGTAGCATGACTGATGGAAAATATAATGCAACAAACCTAAGGATACTCACCGGGCTTGAGAACAAAATAGAAGACATCAATGAGAATATTACCACAGAGATAAAAGAGTTAAAATAGAATCCATTGGAGATGAAAACTACAATAAGTAACATTGAAAACAGCTTGATGCAAAGAACAGCAGGCCAGAAGAAGCAGAGGAATGAATTAGTGACCTAGAAGACAAAATAATGGAAAATAATAAAGCTGGACAAAAGAGATAGAGAATTATGCAACAAAAGAATAGACTTAGGGAACTCAGTGATTCCATCAAGCATAATTACATTTGTATTACAGGAATCCCAGAAGAAGAAGAGAGAGAAAAGGGGCCAGGAAATTTATTTGAAGAAATGATAGCTGAAAACTTCCCTCATCTGGGGAAGGAAATAGACATCTAGATTCAGGAAGCACAAAGAACTCCCAGTAAAATCAACAAAAGCAGGCCAAGACCAAGATATATTGCAACTAAATTTGCAAAATATAGTGATAAAGAAAAAATCTTAAAAGCAGCAAGACAAAAGAAGTCTGTAACTTACAAGGGAACACCCACAAGGCTAGCTAGAGGTTTTGCAACAGAAACTTGGCAAGCCAGAATGAAGTGGCATGATATATTCAATGTGCTCACTGGGAAAAATTTGCAGCCAAGAACACTCTATCCAGCAAGACTATCATTTAGAATAGAAGGAGAGATAACGAGTTTCCCAAACGAAAACTAAAGGAGTTCACGACCACTAAACCAGCCCTACAAGAAATATTAAAGGGGACTCTTTGAGTGCAAAGGAAAAACCAAAAGTGACAAAGACAAGAAAGAATTGAGAAAATCTCCAAAAAAAATGAAAAACAAGTAATTTAATGCCAAAAAATATTTATCAATAATTACTTTAATGTAAATGGGATAAATGCTCCAATCAAAAGACATAGGATATTATAAAGGATAACAAAACAAGACTCATCTATATCTGACTATAAGAGACTCACGTTAGACAGCTGCAGATTGAAAGTGAGGGGGTGGAGGACAATTTATCACACAAACGCATGTCAAAAGGAAGCTGGAGTAGCAATACTTATATCAGACAAACTAGACTTTAAAACAAAGAGTGTAAAAAGAGACAAAGAAAGGGACCATATAGTCATAAAGAGGCCAATTTGATAAGAAGATCTAACAATAGTAAATATTTATGAACCAAATATGGGAGTATGCAAATATATAAGACAATTAAAAACAAATATAATGAAACTAAAGGATAATAACAGAATAATGGTAGGGAACTTTAACATCCCACTCACATCAATGGACAGATCATCTAAACATAAAACCAATAAGGAAACAACGGCTTTGAATGTCACACTGGACCAGATGGACTTAATAGATATATTCAGAACATTCCATCCTAAAACAGAATACACATTCTTTTCAAATGCACATGGAACATTCTCCAGAACAGATCACATGAGTTCACAAAATAGACCTCAACAAATACAAAAGGTTTGAAATCACACCATACACCATTTCTGACCACAATGCTATGAAAATAGAGGTCAACCACAAGGAAAAAAAAATTTGCAAAGACCACAAATACAGGGAGGTTAAACAACATGCTACTAAAGTACCAGGAAATTAAGGAAGAAATAAAAATACACATGGAAACAAGTAATAATGAAAACACAATGTCCAAAACCTTTGGGATGCAGCAAAAGTGATCATGAGAGGGAAGTATAAGGTGGTTCAGTGGGTTAAGTGTCTGCCTTCAGCTCAGATCATGATTCCCGGGTCCTAGGATTGAGCCCCACATCAGGCTCCCTGCTCAGCGGGGAGTCTGCTTCTTCCTCTCTTTCCACCCCTTCTCCCATTCATGCTCTTTCTCTCTCTCAAAATAAATAAATAAAATCTTTAAAAAAAAAGAGGGAAGTATATAGCAATTCAGGCCTACCTAAGGAGTCAGGAAAAATCTCAAACAACTTAACTTTACACCTAAAGGAGCTAGAAGAACAACAACAAAAGAAACCTAAACCTAGCAGAAGAAGGGAAATAACAGAGATTAGAGCAGAAATAAATGATATAAAAACTAGAAAAACAATAGAACAGGTCAATGAAACCAGAAGATAGTTCTCTGAAAAAAAATCAATAAAACTGATAAACCTCCAACCAGACTCATCAAAAAGAAAAGAGAAAGGAACCAAATAAATAAAATCACAACTGAGAAAGGAGAAATAACAACCAATACACAAAAATACAAATAATTATAAGACAATATTATGAAAAACTATATGCCAATAAATTGGACAACCTGGAAGGAATGGATAGGTTCCTAGAAACATACAAGCTACCAAAACTGAAACAGGAATAGAAAACTTGAACAGACTGATAACCAGTAAAGAAATTGAATCAGTAATCAAAAAACTCCCAGCAAACAAAAGTCTGGGGCCAGATGGCTTTACAGGATAATTCTACCAGACATTTAAAGAAGAATCAATACCTATTCTTCTCAAACAATCCAAAAAATAGAAAACAATGGAAAGTTTCCAAATTCATTCTATGAGACCAGCATTATCCTGATACCAAAACCAGATAAAGATTCCACCAAAAAAAGAGAACTATAGGCCAATATCCCTCATGAACATGGATACAAAAAATTCTCAATAAAATACTAGCAAACCGAATCCAACAATACATTACAAAAATCATTCACCATGATCAAGTGGGATTTATGCCTGGGTTGCAAGGGCGGTTCAATATTCATAAACCAACCGATATGATATATCCCATTAATAAAAGAAAGGATAAGAACCCTATGTTCTTTCAGTAGATGCAAAAAAAAAAAAAAAGCATCTGAGAAAGTACATCTATTCATGTTAAAAACCCTCAACAAAGTAGGTTTACAGGGAACATATATCTCAACATAATAAAGACCATATACAAAAAACCCATAGCTATCATCCTAAATGGGGGAAATACAGAGCTTTTCCTCTATGGTCAAGAACAAGACAGGGATGTCCACTTTCACCACTTTTATTCAACATAATGTCCTAGCAACAGGAAGCAGACAACATAAAGAAATAAAAGGCATCCAAATTGGCAAGGAACAAGTAAAACTCTCATTATTTGACATGACACTCTACAGGAAACCCAAAAGACTCCACCAAAAATGTGCTAGAACTGACATACGAATTCAGCAAAGTCTCAGGATACCAAAATCAACCTACAGAAATCTGTTGCATTTCTATACACCAATAATGAAGCAGCAGAAAGAGAAATTAAGGAATCAATCCCATTTAAAATTCTACCAAGTCAGTAAGATACCTAGGAATAAACCTAACCAAAGAGGTGAAAGACCTGTACTCTGCAAAGTATAAAACCCTGATGAAAGAAATTAAAGATGACACAAAGAAATGGATATTCCATTCTCAGGGACTGGAAGAACAAATATTGTTAAAATGTCTATACTACCCAAAGCAATCTGCATATTTAATTCAATCTCTCTGAAAATACCACTAGCACTTTTCAGAGCCAGAACAAACTTAAAATTTGTATGGAACCACAAAAGACCCTGAATAGCTAAAGCAGTCTTGAAAAAAAAGCAAAGGTAAGGCATCACAGTTACGGACTTCAAGTTGTATTACAAATTGTAGTAATCAAAACAGTGTAGTACCAGCACAAAAAGAGACACATAGATCAATGGAACAGAATATAAAAACTAGAAATGAACACACAATTATATGGTCAATTAATCCCCAACAAAGCAGGAAAGAATATCCGATGAGAAAAGTCATTGTCTTCAAATGGTGGTGAGGTAACTGAACAATAACATGCAAAAGAAAGAAACCAGATCTTTTTAACACAAAACACAAAAATAAATTCAAACTGGATTAAAGATCTAAATGTGAGACCTGAAACCATAAAAATCCTAGAGAAGAACATGGCAGTAAGCTCTTCAAAATAGGCCATACACACTTCTTTCTAGATATATCTCCTGAAGCAAGGGAACAAAAGCAAAAATAAACTATTGGGACTACATTAAAATAAAAAGCTTCTACACAATGAAGGAAAGAATCAGCAAAACTAAAAGGCAACCTACAGAATAGGAGAAAATATTAAAAATATTTTATAAATATTTATTTATATATATTTATATATGATATTTATAATATATTATAAAATATAAATACCCAATAAAGGGTATAGTACACAAAATATATGAACAACTAATACAACTCAATACCTAAAAATGAAACAATCCAATTAAAAATAGAAGACATGAATAGGCATTTTTTTTCAAAGAAGACATACAGATGGCCAACAGAAACATGAAAAGATACTTAACATCACTGATCAGGGAAATACAGGGAAATACAAATCAAAACTACAGTGAGATATCATCTCACACCTGTAAGGATGGCTAAAATCAACAATACAAAAACAACAGGTGTTGGAGGGGATGTGGAGAAAGTGGAACCCTCTTACAGCATTGGAGGGAACACAAACTGGTGCAGTCAGTCTGGAAAATAGTATGAAGGTTCCTCAAAAAGTTAAAATAGAGCTATCCTATGATCCAGCAACTGCACTACTAGGTATTTACTCAAAGAATACAAAATACAAAAATACTGTGATGTCTGAGTGGCTTAGTCAGTGAAATGTCTACCTTCAGCTCAGGTCATGATCCCAGCATCCTGGGATCAAGTCCCACATGGGGCTCTTTGCTCAGTGGGGAGCCTGCTTCTCTTCTGCCTGCTGCTTCCCTTGCTTGTGTGCTCTCTCACTCTCTCTCTCTCTCTGACAAATAAATTCTTAAAAAAATACAAAAATAATAATTCAAAGAGTTACATGCATACTGATGTTTACAGCAGCAGCATCTATAATAACCAAATTATGTAAACAGGCCAAGTGTCCAGTGAGTGTCCAGTGACTGATGAATGGATAAAGAAGAGGTGATAGACACACACACACACACACACACACACACACACACACACACACACACACACAATGGAATATTACTCAGCCATAAAAATGAATGAAATCTTGCCATTTGCAAGGACATGGATGGAGCTAGAGAGTATTATGCTAAGCAAAATAAGGCACTCAGAGAAAGACAAATACCATGTGATTTCACTCATGTGTAGAATTTAAGGAACAAAACAAACGAGCAAAAGGGGGGAAAAAGAAAAAGAAAAAGACAAACCAAGAAACAGACTCTTAACTATAGAGAACAAACTGATCATTACCAGAGGGGAGTGTGGTGGGGAGAGGTTAAATAGGTGATGAGGATTAAGTTGTACACTTGTGATTAACACCAGGTGTTGTATGGAAGTGCTGAATCACTGTATTGTACACCTGAAACTAATATTACACTGTATGTTAACTAACTGGAATTTAAATAAAAACGTAAAAAAATCATTTTCCCTTTTCCTAGGCTAGCACTCTCTGGATTGCCAATGTACTACTTAGTTTCTGAAAACACTCAGGCAATATTATAAGCCCAACACAAAACTTCACTATTTCCCAAAGCTGCTTATATTAATATTGTATTATTCACACTTGAAAGTAATTTGAGTCAATGCACTAAAGTAGCCCACATGAGAGTATACACAGATATGAGCATGCACATGCTTGCTTTTTCAAATCAGAATGGTAATGCCATAGCTGCTGTGACCACAGTGTACCAGAGGACAGAAAAGGGGGAAAAAAGAGCAAAGAAAGGAAAAAAAAGAGGGAAGGAAAGAGGGAAGGAGGGAAGTAAGGAGAGGAAGAAAGGAGGGAGGGAGGGAAGAAAGAAAATCAAACAATCAAAGAAACTTATTTAATGGGTGACTCTTTGTTTAGGTCCAAAACATGTTTATTTGGTTTGAGGCACACCCTGGCTGCAAAAATATGATTTCAACCTAGGAGCTCTGAGAATAGAAGAAAAAGAGACATCATCTAAATGTCTGAACGCATAGAATTAATAGAACTTGAAGCAAAAATGCAAAATGGCACTTTATGGGAATGATTTGAGCTTTCATTGACCAGGTTCCATGAACCATCATGAGGCCATGGCATGCATGTAAAGACATTCTCCCATATTCAAGCTTTCATTCACTTCCCCTTTCCTGTTTGACTTTCTCTCCCCTTGCCATTTACAGTCTGTGCTCCAGAGACGGCCTAACATGGCTTGATTTTGTTACCTCGGCCAGCATTCCTATAGGAGACTTCATCCTGTAATCCTCATCTTTCCAGTGGTGCATGTCTATGAAATTAAAATGGAAGAGATTGATTCCTCAGGTATGCGCTTGCTGTTATTGACAGTCATTCCAGATCAGTCCCTTTGAGGCAAGACAGCTCTAGCATGAAAAATACCTTTGCTTATCATAAGCTGAGGCTCTGTGCTGCTGAGATGGCAATTTTGGACCCATATGACAGCAGCCAGAGATGAGCGAGGGTGCTCAGGAGAGTGAACTTTGGTAATCCTATGGTCTTCCATTAATCTGATATCCACCAATCTGAGACTTCCAATCTTTCTCCATTTTAAAGCTCTGTTCCCCTACAATACTTCATAAATGCAGCTACTCATTAAAAGAAAAAGATATTGTGGGCAGCATATTGCAGACAATTAGATTTTTAGTATTTTAAATTCTAAATTTTAGTTCCCTTTAAAAATTTTATAGTATATTTTCATTGTGGTAAATAAATTTAAAGTAATATTTACCATCTCAACTATTTTTAAATATACAATTCAGCAGCATTAAGTACATTCACAATTTTGTGCAACCATCACCACCATCCATCTCCAGAACTTTTTCATCATTCCCAACACAAATGTTACACTAATTAAAAAATAACTCCCAGTCCCTGGTAACCTCTATTCTGCTTTCTGTTGTTATGAATTTGATTATTCTAAGTATCTCTTATAAGCAGAATTTTATATTAGTATTTGTCCTTTTGTGTATGGCTTATTTCACTAGCTTATTTTTAAGGTCCACCCATGTTATAGCATGTATCAGAATTTCACTCATTTTTAAGGCTTAATAATATGTCATTATATGTATACATTCTATTTCGTTTATCTATTCATCTGTTGATGGGCACGTAGGTTGTTTCCACAGTTTGGCTATTGTGAGTAATGCTGCTATGAATACTGGTATACAAGTATTTGAGTCCCTGCTTTCAATTTACAATTTGAATCATTTTTGCTCATTTAAAAACACTGCCTGAAAGCTATAACTTATTATAAAATAAAGTAACATAATGTATATTTTTTCATGTGATCTTATGTGACCTTGTGGCATTGGTAGAGAGAATTGTTACAAATATGAACACTGCTATTTAGGGCACTTAAGCTATTTTTTGAAGCATACAAAACAAATCAGGACAGGTGTTGGTAATGCTGTTTCTTCCCTCTATGTGGAACTCCCCAAATTCATGGTCCCTACTACGATTATGAACATGGATTTTGCATAAACTACTATTCCATTTCAAAGCAGCTCACTGTCTCCGTGAAGTTAAAATCAAGATCAAATCACGTCACTATGTATCGTAAGACCCTTCTATTAAAACACAAATAGCCAAATGATAGACTAGAACAAGACATAAATAATTCTGAAGATAACGTGACCAGGTACGTCCTTCTTACTCCAAGTCAATGCATTACTTCAGTAGTTTCACAAATGGAAAATTGAGATATTACATTGTATAGAACCAATACTAGAAAAACAATCCAGCTGTGACAAAGCTAAGTTAAAAAAAGAGACTATTTAATGTTGATAGGAATAAAAAGTAACAACATAATGTTACTGCAAACACAGGTTGTTAAAAATTATAATTGCATGCTAAAAAGTAAAATTTTGTAAGCCTTATTTTATTTTTTTAAAGATTTTATTTATTTATTCATGAGAGACAGAGAGAGACAGAGAGAGAGGCAGAGGGAGAAGCAGTCTCCCAAGGAGCAGGGGGCCCGATGTGGGACTCGATCCCAGGACCCTGGGATCATGACCTGAGCCGAAGGCAGATGCTTAGCCATCTGAGCCACCCAGATGCCCTGTAAGCCTTATTTTAATAGAGCACTTCTCATTTAAACAATTGCAGAACTCTACATTTTTGGGGTGTTTACTGAGTCTCAGTTACACTGGGAAGATTATTTTATTAAACTCTCATGGCAGTTCTGTGAAAACATGTTGTTATTATTTCCATTTAAAGCTAAAGAAACTAAGAGTTTTAAATAACTCTCATGGGGGTACACTGCACATAAATGGTGGAGGAGAACGTTGAACCCATATCTACGTGACTCCTGATTGAAACTTTTTATGGCTATGCTATCTAGAATTGTTCCAAGCCACATTTCACAACTGGGACAATGCTTCAAACAAATACATGTTTATGAGGGAGTTAAGAATTAATGTGCCTTGTGAATTACAATGGGTCCCCTTAGAGCTATAAAATGGAGCCTGCTCAGCCAGCTTTTGACAGTGCCCAAATTACCTGGTATTTCTCCATTCTGAGAATTTAGCAACCCAACATATCTCCATGTGGATTCATCTACCATTTCATTTAGACCTCTCCCCTGAGATTCTAATATTGGATCTTTTGGCCAAAATAAAATATTTTAGGAACGATACCACATCTAGAATGTTATAAAGAAAGTTTCACTGTTGCCATTGTAATTATTCTTAATTATAACTGCTGTTCCCTTTAGGACAAGTAAACTCAGAGAGCACTTATGCTATTTGCTTACAGAAAAGGAGTGATAATAATCCATAAAAAAATTATCAACCAAATGTAGACTCATGTGTTTCTTTTTTATAGTGCACTGGCATTAATAATTTTAGGAATTAGCAGTATACATGGTTCTGAGTTCATACTGATATTTGCTTCAGGATAATTTATGACAGACCAAAGTGGCATAAGCAACTTAGAACACTAGTCATTATTAACATGCTAAATTAAAATGGAATACTGACCGATGTCTTGTGTAAAATTAATGTGCCATTAACCTTAACTATGCCAATAAAGTCACATGATGAAAGTCAACTACAAGAACAATTATTCACCTGGGATACACAGCAAATGTACATTAAATCTACGTTAATATGGAATGTACATGTGAAAAGGAAAAAGTAAATGAAATCAACTATTAAAACCCAGGTTGAAATCCAAGTCACAAATTTGGGCACATAAGGCTTATTAGGTCAGCATTCTCTATCCAATTACAATGATTTTTTAAAATAATATGTATTATTTTATCAAGTAGCTTCAATCAAATTTCCCTTCTCTATACACCATTAACACATCTCACGAACTTTGCCATATAGCAGAGTTTAGAGCTTGAAGAGTAACGAGATAATTAAGCTCCACCTTCACATTCTACACATGAGGAAACCAAGATCTAGGGATGCTGAGCACAACTGAGGCACAGAGCCTCAGTCTAACTATTACTCCCAAATTGTATTTCCTGTAAACTGCTCGATTTTCATTCCAGCTAATTTCTTGTTGCTAAGGAATCTTCTCCTTCCATTCTTTGAGTCTGACAGATTGTAGGATACCAAAATTTCAAATAAGTAAAACAGAGGTAATAATACCTAATATATGGATTTATTGTAATAGATGAACAAATTGCTCTTGAGATCTTACTTGAAATTTTAAATGTTATAAAATTATTTTTATTATTACTGCAAATGAAGGGATTGAAAAAGTTGAACTTTAAAACATCTCTTTTGCAAAGTTTCTCTTAAGAAGTCTCTTCTCTCTAAAGAAGCCAAAAACTATATAAGCTTTCTTTCAGTCAAGAGAAATGTAGTTTCTAGGCACACCTCATCCAACTTATTAGCTGCTGTTCTTCACTATACCTGGATATTTCAGGTGTCTAAAATAATATTTCTCTTATATGATACTAATATTAAGTTATATTTAATATAATTACATAATTTGTATATATTATATATTATACATAATATTTGGACAATGCTTAAGGCATAGTATACATTTAATAAATACTGAGAAATACTAATTTACTTTCTTCTTCCTTTTTCAATCTCCCCTCTTTAATAGGTATAATGAAATTAAAATTTTTTAAAAAGTACTAACAGGCAGTGACATATTTAGATTGACAAAATTATATTATTACAGTAGAAACTACTTGATAAGTCTCTCCATAACATAAATAGACAAACAATGGAAAGATAAAAAAGAAAATCTGTACATTGAAATGAAACAACATACCCCTAACATTCTCAATTAAAATAGAGTACCTATGGTCAGGGTGCCTGGGTGGCTCAGTCAGTTAAGCGTCTGCCTTTGGCTCAGGTCATGATCCCAGGGTCCTGGGATGGAGCCACGCATTAGGGTCCCTGCTCAGCGGGGAGGCTGTTTCTCCCTCTGCCTCCTCCTTGCTCCCCTAGCTTGTGCTCTCTCTCTCTCTCTCAAATAAAATCTTTTAACAATATAAATAAATAAATAAATAAATAAATAAATAAATAAATAAAATAGAGTACCTATGGCTCTCACACAGTAGGAAATGAATGTGAAAAATTTGGATTAATCTTAGAAATGCTTCAGTGGGGAAGAAAATAGAGTCATCCTATTTAAAGGAGAGGAATTCTGATGTGTTAAATGACACCTGCTGTATCCTGGTATTTTGACAATTCCTGATGGAGGCAGGGTTGAGCTCTTCTGGTGTAAGCTATCTTTCTGATTAAAATACTTCCAATACTATGTATTTCCAGCACATTCTATAGGCTTCCCTTTATAAGTATATAGCGAAGGATCTATTCATACGTTGACATATCAACATCCTCAAGCAGTCACTTTTAACATATCATATCACTTCATCTGAGATTCACACTGAAAAAAATTTTTGACTTAAATCTGGAAAAATAAAAACCAATGAGGAAAATAAAGTCAAAAGAACAAGTCTTCTCCACAGAGTCTGAGAAAACATACCAAAGACATCTATCCTGTTGAATCAAAAGTAAGGTAACACTTTGAAGCAATGTCATTTTCTCAGAGAAAAAGGTATTCCAGCTTTCTGGACCACACGTTCTGAGTGTTAGCACATCCGTCCTAAAAGAAATTACTAACATGCTGTGTTTGGTTTACTGTCTCTTATCTTGCATTTTACAAACTGTATCAAAGCACGGAGTATAACAGCTCCAATTTCTTTCACAGCAGCTATACCAAATGAGAAAAACTGACAGATTAACTGGAAGAAATCCTCTAAAGTTACTGGAAACTATGACTGCCCATTAGAACAGAATAGTCGACCAAAGAATACACGTAAAGAAATGGCTCAGTGATCCACCACACCATTATTGGGTGGGCATGATAATATACTTCAGGATTTGTGTGTGAGAGGGAGAAGTACAATCCAAAAATGACAGATAACTTCTACAGCTGTGCTCAGCAACTACTCTGGGTGAGAATAAAGATCTGGAGTTGAAAAGCTGCTATTGATTTTTCTGGGTATTTTGGTTATTGTTTTGATGAATCCTCTCGTTGCCAGTTCTTCTAAAAAATAAACATACCTGGTCTTTACATAAATTAATGAGGTTAAGCTAAATGAAACTCCAACCACTTCACAAACCAGTATGACTGTTAAGTGAGTTCAGAAATACAAATTTGTCTTCTTTATGATAATGTCAGGTTTAGATTCAGTGGGCAGCACTACTCATGTTTATACAGAAACTTACAGTGTGCTTGAGAAATATTTGCCTTGTGGTCCATACAACCACACCAGGAAATAGGTAGAAGTGATATAACAAAACATATTTTAGAGATGAGTGACCTAGAGGTCTCATAGTTTAAATATGGTACCTAAGGGAAGAGGTAATTAGGAAGGTGATAGTGTGCCTGTTTGTGGGATAAAAAAAAAGGCATGCAAAAGAGGAAAAAGATCCTGAAAATTAAAGAAAGATATGAAACTCAGTTTGGGTGTATTTTTTTCTTTCAATTACTTATTTTAAAAGTTTGCATCAATATGCATTTAAAAGAGAACCATGGATAAATTAAACCTTCCAAAAGGCAACTATGTACACATTACTAGGAAGATGTGACATATGTAATGTTTTATGCCATATTTATAAATGAAGTGGTTAAAAATGACCTCCCAATAGACCATTGCTTATGCCTCTGTTTTGTAGTATTCCCTTAGGAAAAGCACTGTCAGGATACTATAAACCCAAGTTTTAATGTGTTTGTTAGAAAAATTTAAACTATTGCCAACCCTCATTTTGAGATTTTTTTTTCTGCAGTTATTTAGTCTAACTTGAGCTTTGACAATTTTTTTAAGATTTTATCTATTTATTTTTGTGAGAAAGAGAGCGAGAGAGAGCATGTGTGCGCACACAAGTGGGGGGTAGGGGCAGAGAGAGAAGCAGACTCCCCGCTGAGCAGGGAGCCCAATGTGGCACTTGATCTCAGGACCCTGGCATCATGACCTGAGCCCAAGGCAGACACTTAACTGACTGAGCCACCCAGGCGCCCTGAGCTTCCACAATGTTTTAAGATAGGTAAGTAGGAGAATAGGACCCAAATATATCCTTAAAAGAGATGATCTTTTCAAATCCAAATTTGAATAAGATGAAATCAGAGAGGGAGATAAATCATAAGAGACTGTTAACTACAGGAAACAAACTGAGAGTTGCTGGAGAGGAGGTGGGTAGGGGGATGTGGTAACTGGGTGATGGGCATTAAGGAGGGCACATGATGTAATGAGTAGCAGGTGTTATATGCAAATGATGAATCACTAAATTCTACCTCTGAAACTAATTTAAATAAACAAATTAAAACTCCAAAAAACAATCAAAACCAAATTTGATTGTCAAACGAATTAATACATAGAGCACACAATGAAAGATTTTAAACATTAGTGTTTAATATCTATGTACTGACAATTGAAAAGATATTCTGTTAATTTCATTCATTAAAACGTATTGATTTTACCATTAATATTATGAAACCCTGATGTAAAAAGGAAACTCTATGTCCTATTAAAGATAATCCAGGAGCACCCGAATGGCTCAGTTAGTAGAACATGCAACTCTTGACCTTGGGGTTGCGAGTTCGAGTTCCATGTTGGGTGTAGAGATCACTTAAAAAAACATAAAAAAAAAAAAGATATGGGGCGCCTGGGTGGCTCAATTGGTTAAGCATCTGCCTTTGGCTTGGGTCGTGATCCCAGGATCCTGGGATCGAGCCCCACATTGGGCTCCCTGCTCGGTAGGGAGCCTGCTTCTCCCTCTCCCTCTGCTACTCCCCCTGCTTGTACTCTCTCTCTCTCTCTGTCAAATAAATAAATAAAATCTTTTTTAAAAAAAAAAGATAATCCACATATTCTAAATTATTTTATTAATATAACTCATAGTTTTTACGTATGTACTCTCAAGAGTCACACAAGCTAAATGACTTATCAACACTCATCACTGGTAATTCCAGAACTTAAATCCAGGGTTTTAGATTTACAAGATTTTTTTTTTTTTAATATGTAAGAGAACTACTAACTAGCTAAAAATAGACCACTTCAGGGTGTCCCAACAAATTCTCTAGTTCAGTATTTTAGTAATCTTCTTACTGTATCCTCACATGAAAGAAAGGCATGTGGAACCTTTTTCAAGGCACTAATCCCATCTATGAGGGTTCTACACTAAATCCTAATCAACACCCAAATGCCCCACTGCCAAATACATCACCTTGGGGTTTAGTTTCAAAATATAAATGTACTTCTGAAACAAATAACGCAACATATTTTAAGAAAAAAGAAAAAGAAGATAGCAGGAGAGGAAGAATGAAGGGGAGTAAGTCAGAGGGGGAGACGAACCAGGAGAGATGATGGACTCTGAAAAACAAACTGAGGTTTCTAGAGGGGAGGAGGGTAGGAGGATGGGTTAGCCTGGTGATGGGTATTAAAGAGGGCACATTCTGCATGGAGCACTGGGTGTTATGCACAAACAATGAATCATGGAACACTACACCAAAACAAATGATGTAATATATGGTGATTAACATAACAATAAAAAATTAAAAAAATATATAAATGTCAGGGGGACATAAACACTCACATAGTAGCATCATGCATACCCCTAGTCTATTAGAGATTTCAGAATTAACACCACCATTACCACCAGCACTTAACATTTATTCAGTATGCCAGACTCCGCACCAGGTGCTTTCAGATTACACTGCTTCAAAAGGCCACTTGTCAGTTTTCCCTCTATTTCTGGGCTCTGAAATAATTTTGTTATAAAACAAAATCACACATTATTAATTGAAACTGGTTTATTGTTAAGATGGCAGCCCACTGTCATCCTAATGGGGATAAATCTGACAAGTTTAACATTTTTCCCCTGGGTTATTTTTACTTGAGTTAGTTTAATTTGTATTTCTCAAAAAAAAAATCCATTTCTCTAACATTTTAAATCTGTTCTGTGTTGAAAAATTCCCCTTATAATTACTAACTCGGTGAATATGTTTTATTTTTTCTGCATGAGTTTTTATAGGTCTTGTTTTTAAATAACAGCCCTTATATTTATCTAATTTGCTTTCTGGTTTTGCATTATTATTTTTTCATTATTTTCCTTATTACTATAGCTTTAATTTATTATATTTTCTAACTTTTCAGGTTGAACATTGGTTCACTTTATTTATGTTATGCGATAAAATTTTATTTAAAGCTATATATTTGCCTGAAAATACCATTTTGGTCCTACCTCACAAGCTTTGACAGGTACTGCTTTTGTTTTTCTTATGTTTTTATTAGTATGTGACTCTATTGTTTTAATCTTATTTCTTATTATGTTAGTGACCACAACACACTTATGAAAACAATCTCTCTCACACGCTCATAGAGAGAAACACATACACAAATACAAACAACCAAAACTCCAGAGAAGAACATAAAATACCTGGTTTAGGTCAACTTATCTGAAAATGCAGGTTTCTGTAACATTTGGGGAAAAAAATAAATGTTTTTCAAAAACTATGTTGTGTGTACTCACAGTGTAATTTGTCCTACAAATCATAAATATTCTAGAAGGCACTATTTTGGTTATTTAAAAGGACTGAGCCATTTGGGTCACATCATTTTTTACATGGAAAAGTATGAGTACTACATTACATAAATTTCAGGGTTACTCAGAATGGATTTTCTCCTGGCTCACTGGGATGCAGAATTTCTCGTAGATCTTTGCAACAAACTAGCCAACGATTAAGAGCTTCCTATCAGCCAGAATAGTTAGGTTATGGTCCAAGATTAACATCAAAATCATACCTTAAGAAATTTACTTTTCATTCATGCTCTATGTCCAGTGTGGGGTGGCAGTTTTTAACTACACCAAGGGATAAAAAAAGATTTAGTACCAACAAACATTTCCAAAATTTCCACAACAGGCAAAGGAAAAATGGAGATTTGTGATTCATGTCACTTTTACTCATAATCCATTGGCCATAGCAGTTGGTTTGCCCTTACTTTTTAGGGAAATACAACTACACCATGTACCCAGAAAGAGAGAAAAACCAGAATATTTAGAAACAACTCTAAAGCAACCACAAAATTCATTCTTCGTTTTTACTTTAAGTTTAAAAAACTAGTGTTTTCTCATGTCATGGAAACATACCCATTTTTAAAATTAGTTTTCATACATTCAATGAATATTTATTAAGTGCTTACAATACACCAGATATACAACCTTGATTAAGAATCCTTTGAATTCCATAGGTACTTGAATGACTCAGTTAACTGCCTGACTCTTGATTTCAGTTCATGCCATGATCTCAGGGTCATGAGATGGAGCCCCATCTCCCATCATGTTGGGCTCCATGCTGTGTGTGGAGCCTGCTTAAGATTCTCCCTATGCCCTTCCCCGACTTGTGCACACATGGTCTCTCTCTCTCTAAAAAAGAATCCTTTGAATTCCAAACCCCAGATAAATATCTAAGGAGTATCTGAGAAATTCTGTTATCCTTAAATGAAGGGCAAAGGGTTATCAGAAGGAAATATAATTATTTTTTTTGAAATCCAACAATTTTATTTTAATGAGCTGTATTTTCTAAATTTTTGTTTTATTTTTTCCTGTTTTCATACAGTATTGAAAACAAAACGCGGCACATTCACATTTTCCCGAGGAACTGTAAAGATGATCTCTACAGGGATAAACGCTGTAAAGCCTGAAACTCAATCAACTGATGTTGAAAACTCTCAAAGGGAGTAAAGGCTTGATCTGAATGGTCTAGAACATGTACTGTAATTTAATAGAAGAGAAGATTTTAGTATTTAATGATTTAAAAGAACTTCTCAGTCCATGCGGAAGAGTACAGTCCAAGAATAAATCAGATTTCTGAATGCATTTTATGCTAATATGTGTATACTTTGCGATCCTCAGGTGTTCGTGCCAAATATTCTCTCTCAATAAGCCCTTCAATATGTTTCTTAATAACAACTGGACTTGGTAAGAATTCAGTCTTCAACTGCTGAGTTACCTCTGCTACTAATACATTGTGCTGCATCTTCTTTCTGGATTTCATTATCCGCACGATAGCAGCTTCGATCTCATGTTTTCTGTCGTCATCCACTTTCTGCCTCGTTTCTTTCCTTTCTGGGTCAGATTCACCTTGTCTGGCAGCAACTGTTTGAATCTTGACTCTGTGTAGTTTGGATGTGAACTGATCATTAACTGTGAATATGTGGCCGTTTTCTATTTCCTTGGACTTGGGCTCTTTTTTAAGAACCCGCTGTGTTGGTTACCACAGGTGAGGGACTGCAGAGCTCTAACAAGTTCTCTTTCAGGGATATCTGTCTCTTGTTGAATTTCCTCAAACGTGTATTTTTCTCTATTATTAAAGAGCACTAATATGGTCATCTGGAAAGTGGAGACCTGCAATATGTGCTTCCGTGTATTAGAGCCAGTTACTTGTGCCCCTCCAACACCAACTTCGGATCCATCTTCCTTTTTAACTGGTCCATAAAATGTGGCATTGAGATCTACGGAACCCATATGATACTAGAGTGTAAGCTGTCGACCGCTGTGTTTGGCTAAGTAAAACCTTCTAAACTGGGGTATCTTTAGGTGGTGTTGATCTCACAGTCCGGGTGCTCATGACAGGTTATTGGCCCACTCAGTCAGCCACACCAAAGTGTAACATCTCACCAGCACCAAGACATGCTTTTGAAATATAATTACTTTAAAAACATATTTCTATTCAACTACCTTTCACATGAACAATTTTACAAATAATTACCTAATCACAGAGTTTTCCAAAGTCTTATACATGTGGATAAGCCTCTCTTTGACAAAACAAGCCAGCTGTATAGGCAGCAGATTAAATACACACTACTAACTCCCCTTACCATGCTAGCGCACTAAAGAAAACCTACTGAGATGCTATTCCTGCTGAGTGACCAAGAAGAGAATCCGTCATTTGTTCTCACAGGTGTACACAGCTCCACTCTCTGTCAAAACCATCTCAAGTAACACTCTGTGTACTACTTTTACCTCAGATGATAAAAAGTAGATTGGCAAAAAGTACTTAAAAGCATCAATAGAAAGAAAACCCAACAGTTCTTGAGTCAGTGAAAGGCGTCTTTCTGCTTCTTGTCAAACATGTTTCCGTTTGATGTATTTCTTCAATGGTTCCAAGAAAATAATGAAGCAAATTAAAATCAATATAAAATTAAAAATCAAAATACTATTCTCAGGTTGACAGAAAGACAGGGGCAAGAGTATTATTTCAAATCAAGGGGAAAAAAATCCATCACCAGCTCAATCTGCAGTGCCTTGCTTTCTGAAGAGACTATGACTCATTCCTGCTGCTATTGCTAGGAAAGACAGGTTCAATCAGGAATGGAAAAACAGCCTTCAATTAGAAATTCATTGAATTTTGTCCAATAAGATCCAATAAGACATTCATGTTATTTCAAGGGGGAATGGTAGGTGTGCTTTTTATTTAGTGTACATCTCTGTTGCTAATATTTTTATTCTAGGCTACATTCCTTAGCTATTATTTTTCATTCTTTAAGAAGAAAAAAAGTGTGAAAAACAGGAGGATAAAGTCAAGGGAGACTTTTTGTTTATCAAATGTGAAAATTTCAAAACACATTACCACTTCAAAAGACAGGTTGAATATCTATCATTTGAGAGTTAACCAGATTTGTGCACTTAAGCACTTGCAGTAAGAACATTTTCTATGTTTCAATTGCAATCCTTTTATTTCTATAGGATAATAGAAAACAAATGAAAGCAGAGCAAGAGTATGTCCTAGGTAGCAGAGGGTTGAAAGGCTTCATATCCAAGATAATCATGGTTATTTTACCTAAACTATCAAGGAATACCTGAAATCTCAAAGGTGCTCAATATGCCATCGGGGTAAAAAAAAAAGCCATTTGAAAAGGGACCAAATAATGAAGTATAAGGTCAAACATTAGCTCTAAATAATGGCATAAAAGTAAAAATAAAGACAACATATGATGAGGCAGAATATGCTGGGATGAAAAAGTGGGAATGCAAACTCATGTTAAAAATGTCTCTCTAGCAGTTTCGTAAATCAGAAGATATTACAGTTGATCCTGAAACAATGTGCGGGATAGGAGCACATACCCCCAAGCAGTTGAAAATCCATATGTTACTTTGGCTCTCCTTAATTTCATTAATTATTGTTTAGAAACTTAATTATTAATAGTCTAATGCTGACTACAAGCCTTATTGATAACATAGTCAACTAACACATATTTTGTACATTATATATACTATATACTGTATT
The DNA here is from genome assembly GCF_037043125.1 of Eumetopias jubatus. Lineage (NCBI taxonomy): Eukaryota > Metazoa > Chordata > Mammalia > Carnivora > Otariidae > Eumetopias > Eumetopias jubatus. Next base: position 174,195,974 of record NW_028274807.1, read on the forward strand.
CTTACAGTAAAGCAAGCTAGAGAAAAGAAAATGTTATTAAGAAAATCCCGAAAAAATACAATTATAATCTACTGTACTTACTAAAAAAAAAAAAATCCACAAAGAAGTGGACACTTGCAGTAAAACCTGTGCTGTTGTTCAAACATGAACTGGACTTTTAAGAATGGTGAATGACCGACATTCCATATTATGACAGAAACTAAAGTGCTTCTTCTTATACCCGCTGTATGACTGAAAAATTTCTTATATAGATTCCATTGCTCCACAGTGTCAGTCATTGTCAAATGATGTTAACATATAACATGGGACTTTTTGGATAATCAAGGCTAATTTTTTCATTTTATGAAAGAGAAAACTGAAGCCTCTAAGAGTGGGAAACTTGAAAAGCACACAGGAAATCAGATGAAGACAGCACTAAAGCCAAGTCATTTGACTACTGTTCTGAACACCCTTCCCTATTATACAGTGTTAAGGAAGAGAACATACATTTACTCATCCATGCATTTGGTTACAGAAACTCTAACATTTGGAAGCTCTTGGAGTAGTTAATTGGTATCTGATAAAGTTTCATATATTCCACCTGCAGTAAATTAAGATAAAAAGAGCACATGACATAAATGTAACTAACATACTATAAAATGTTTAACACAACTAAGCATTTATTATTGTTATTTCATACTATTTTAACAAGTAGGCAGGATTTATGTAAGTGAGAAGATAACATATTAAAACAAGAATGCCAGAATTTGGGCAGTCCTAAGACCTTCTAAACATGGAAAACAGAGATGGCAATTTTTTTCTCTTTTACTCTATTTTCCCAAAAGATACAGCCTGTAGGGTCCACACTAATGTTTTCAAAATCTGAATTAGTTGCTAAAATTTAACACTTGAAGAAATTAAAGAAATATAAAATTCTACTTTATTTTGATATGTTGGAAGATGTATCATCACTAGGACTCCATTTTGTAATGGCAATAATTACCTAAAGCAGGCCAGGTATTCTATTGAGTCCCTGCCAGAGGAAGGCCTAGCCTGCAGGAATGTCAATGGAAATGGAAAAATAAGAAGAGTCACAAACAAAAGAGACATAAGACACATAGCAAAGAAACAGTAGGGGTGCCTGGGTGGCACAGTCAGTTAAGCGTCTGCCTTCAGCTCAGGTCATGATCCCAGGGTCCTGGGATGGAGCCCCACGTTGGGTTCCCTGCTCAGCATGGAGCCTGCTTTACCCTTTCCCTTTGCTCTTCCCCTCTCCTGCTCACTCACTCTCCTGCTCCAAAAACAAATGAAGTAGTGATACTTGCTACAAGATAGATAAACTCTGAATCATCATGCCAAGTGAAAAGCCAGATGCAAAAATATAGTTTTATTCTATTTATGTAGAATATTCAAAATAGGCAAATCCATAGAGGAAGAGTATAGATTGATGGTTTCCAGGCGCTGAGGGTGGGGCAAATGTAGAGTGTCTACTAATGGACCCAGGGTTTCTCTTAGCTTTAAAAATGTTCTGGAACTGAATAGTGGTAAAACTTTACAACCTTGTGAATATTCTAAAAATCATTGAATTGTAACTTTAAAAGGGTCCAGTTTATGGTATATGAATGATAATTTAAGAAAGAAAATTCAAATTATTTTATGACAATATCAGTATAATGCATACACTGGCCTACATAAAGAGGAAGGACTATGCAAGAGGAATCCAAGATTCAGAAATTAGGACATTAATTTAGGACAGGTAAACAGAGAAACTCAATCTGGTAACTGGTAAACTGCATTATTTAGAAATTCAACATCAAGTTGACATGAAATATTAAACAAATGAATACATGAAAATGTAACAACCAGCCACAAAAAGAAATTCTTAAAGACTTTCCTGAAGCAACTGTATTATAAAATAACTTTCAATTAAATACCAGTAGGAGCAATTGATCTTAGCTGTCCAACATGTGTCTCCTCTCTTTGAACAGAAGTACATTAGCCAGTATGTACTGCCATGCTGGACGGTCAACTACTCAGGCCACAGTAGAACCAGGCACTTCTGGCATTGATAATTATGGGATATTTGTAATCATTCTGTTCCATTCATACAGCTACTTCTCAAGTGTCAAAATTTGGAAACGGATGACAGCTCTGAGTATAAAATGAATGTAAAGGCTATAACAGTACTGCAGACATGCTCCTATAAATGAATTCTGCCTGCACACAGAGCACTACAAATAACTTTCTCATACCTTCCCTATTAGTCTCCTCATCTTTTTAGAACATCTGTTATGCCTCTATGAGTGGTTTATGAATAAGCAAATACCTGCATAAATTTTCCCATTGGCCAACCAAATGTTTTTCTTTTGGGGCATATCTGATGTTTTTGAAAAATATAATCTCAGATGATCACAAAGAAATGCAATGGTCTTAAGTCACATACCATACTTTACAACGGACAAGGCCCATTCTGTTTACTTATTTCTATTAAATAAACATACTGGGAATATGGGGCATTATCTGACACTTTAATTGTTGGGTCAGATCACATGCTATGATAAAGCCAACTTTTTGTCTTCATCATTTTCCTAATTACCAAGCCCAACAGTGTTCATCTAAATTATGTTGTGAATTCAAACAAGAATATGTTAAGTATCTTGCTCCTAAGTGATGTAACACTCCTTTCCTTACCTTTGGTCCAGCATTATCATAATCAATATCAAGGATCATGTAAAATTCAAAAAAGTACTCATAGAATCTGGCTCTATACATGTTTCCTTCAACATAAAGGGTATAAATTAATAAACCAACTAATAGTTTACAATGAGAAAACTGTCAAAGGAAAAATTTATTTCCTAAAATATACTACTACAGACTAGTAACAGGGAAAATTGAGCATCATAACTAGGCTACATAATTATTACATAAGCCATAAAATAAAAAATTTAATTTGATATAAGTGATGAAATTAATAGGTGTATAAATTTGAACTTCTAAAGAATATTTTGAAAGAGAAATTCTCTATGCAATGATTCCCACTGCATTCTAACAAACAGATCATGTCACCAAATGACCCATTCTTCATACTGTCTTAAATATCCCATCAAAAGATACATAGACTGAATATATTGTATATGTCATCTACTAACATGTAATCTAGCTTTAGAGGAAATTTGAGTAACACTCAACTAAAGGTGCCATAATCTAATTTCTTTTGAAAAGGAAAAATTCAAAGGTGATATTCTATTGTTATACAAAATATACTTTTTACACAGTCTTCCAAGTGTCCCATCTGCTCTGAAAACTTGCTGAAAATATTTCCCTCTTCTGTGCAACTCAGATAGTATGGCACTTGAGCTAAGGATTTAGCTGAAGGGAATTGAGAATGCAGATGGGGGTGGGGGGAGTATTTCTCCTCCTACCCAGGCTTGCTTGCCTATTACCTTTCTCTGAGGTACACAGCTAAGGCTCAATCAGAGGTGCCTCTAGGACTCAGAAACTGGAAGCTTGGAGCTGTCCGTTTTATTAGTGCTGAAAGAGTCAGCTGAGCTATCCAAATTCTCAGGTACAAAAGATCTTGGGTGGTTTTTAGGAGTCAGCCATAAGAAATGGGAGAGAGCTAGTAGAGACTTGTGGTTAAGAGAACATGTAATAACATCTATCAACTAATAAATAACTAAATAAAATATATATTCATACAATGGAATTTTTTTGCAATAAAAAATGAAGTACAGATAAATGTTACAACAGTGAAAACTGTATGCTAAGCAAAATAAGTCAGCCACAAAAGACCACATATCGCCTGAGTCCATTTACAGGAAATGTCTATAATCAGCAAATCTAGAGGGACAGAAAGTAGATTAGTGGTTGCCTTGGATTGGCAGAGGGGAGGTAATGAATTGGGGGAAAAGAACACTGGTAGCTAATGAGTACAAAGTTTTGGGTGGGGCCATAAAAATATGCTAAAACTGACTGTGGTAATAAATAAGTATAATTATTATTCACTCTGAATATACTCAAAACTACTAAATTGCACACTTTAGATAGGCAAATTGTATGGTATATAAATTATATCCCAATAAAGTTTTTTTTTATTAAGACCATGATTTTTGTCACAACTCTACTGCTTAGGAGTTCTAGAATGATGGGAAAATTACCTAACTATTCTAAGCTTCAGTACCTTATCTGAAGGTAGAGATCATAACAGTATCTATACTTCATGCTATTAAAGACTAAACAATTGTTATATATGTAAAGGGTTTAGGACAATGTCTCACACACTAAATATGAGCTCTTATTATAGCATCTTCTTCCAGTGTGGTTCCTGAAAACTGATGGTTGCCACTGTACCTAACTTAAGTGTCAACAAAAGAGTATTTCATTGCTCAAAATTCCATTCACATGTTCATTCTTAAATATTAATGGAGCAAATACTGTCTGCTTGGCATTGCTAGGTACATACATATGAAACTCTAGATGGACTAATAAGCTTATGGAGGAGACATTCCAACATTTCACTAATTCTCCTCCTTAGTGGACAAAGCAACTAGTTATCTCCATAGTATCCACAGTAGGCGAAAATGGTGGCCTCTTTGCCTTTGATGCACTTACAATGAGAAAATGGATGAAGATGGAAGAATTTTAGGTGGAAATAGATGCTAATTATAATGATCTGGCTCTCAGATTTTCAGGCAGGAGTATTCATCTGAGAAAATAAGATTGCATTCCAAAAATAAGTATATAATGACTTTAGTTAAGGTATACCAATTAACTCAAACTAAGATTTCCCCATATTTTACTAATTTATAATTACATAACCAAACTATTCAAAGTTTTACAAAGTAAACATTAATATTCCCTTCTTTCACCCTGCTTATCCACAATATTTCTTTCACAAAAGGCAACTAAAAATAGGAATGAGTTCAGTTCCAATGTAGAATAAAATACATATACACTAGAATGATTAATAACTAGTGACTCCAACTGTATCCCTCTTACCAATTTCAAACTATGATTTGATGTTATTCATTATTTCTGTCAAGTAGATTGCAATCTGTAAAAAACTAGAAATGAATTTTGAAGTTTACTTACATGGCTTACAGATTGTTTTTAAGGACGGGTAAAGCCAGTTTGAGTCACAAGTATGGTGGCTCAAAGTACATATCCAACAGAAGTGCTTGTAAAAGCCAAGTCTATTCCAGCCTGATGTCTGATACGAATGCTTATTACAGTGTGCCTCTGAGTCAGCCAAACTCAGACTTGACACTGCTGTTAAAATGACTCCGTATTATTCCCTAAATGACTTGCCTCTTTTTGCTGTGATTATGACTTCTGCTCAAGGCTGATAATCAAATTTCTTACAAATCAAAAGGAATAAAACATAAGGTGAAGCTGTTAAAAACCAGCTATCAACAAAAAGGTCAAAGCCTCCGGCATGAAAAAGAAAAATTTATTCTCTGGTCTGGGATCAGATTTATACTCCATATAGAGCAAACCATTTACAGCCAAATTTTTTTAACTAGTAGCAAAGCATATTACAAGCTTTCTTAATTCAGTTTTCTCTGGCATTTATTGTATTTTATAAAATATCTAAATGTCAACCAGATTTATAAAAATGTATTTACAACTTAATAGTTAAAACAGATTATTCATGGACAGATACAATGCAGACCATAATAATCTAAATTGGTATGGATTTTTGTTTTCCTCCCAATCACAAAAGTAATTAGTGTTTGCTTATAAGGTTTTTTTTCCTTTATTCACCAGTAATGGGTACTAAAATTATATCTGTATGCATTTGAGATTTCAACATTACTACTGCACAGTTAATGTTCAATATCAGAACATTTGGTAGATTTATATATTTCAATTTGCAATGAATTCAGTGAAGGGTTAAGGACATATCAAGGATGGCTTAGCCCAAATCCGGATTTGAGGAATAATACCAATGATATTTTGAAAATGATTATCTCCTAAGTTGTTACTTTCTGCAGGTGAATCAAGCTCCTATTTGAAAGCTACCAAACAGGCAATCCCTTCATGGTATTTTCAGGTTTCTCTGATAAAATATTTTATTAAAAAAAAACAGTAAGGTTCACTGACTAAATATACTCTGATCCTTTCCCTGGGATAAATGGAAAGAGTTATAAATGAAAATGTTAGTTACACCACTTGGGCTGAAATAAACACTCACTTGTTGCTGCAATTTTCAAGGCTCCTGGCTTTAAGGAAGAAGTATTGTTTAAGATAAAAATTGCAAAACTTCTCCAAGAATTCTTTTTGAGAACTTGGAGAGCTCTACACAAACAAATCTGACCTGCAGTTCTAGGCACTGATCTTCTTACTGTCTCTACTGTTTTGCCTTTTCCAGTATGTCATATAGTTGGAATCACACAGTATGTCGCCTTTTCAGATTGACTTCCTTCACGAAGTAATGCACATTTAAGGTTCCTCCATGTCTTTTCATGGCTTGACAGTTCATTTCGTCTTAGTGTTGAATAATATTCCATCGTCAGGATGTACCACAGTTCTTACTACTGAAGGACATCTTGGTTGCTTCCTAGTTTTGGCAATTATGAAGAAAGCTGCAATAAACATTCATGTGCAGCTTTTTGTGTGGACATAAGTTTTCAACAGCTTTGGGTAAATACCAGGGAGCATGACTGCTGGATTACTAGCTTTTTAAATATGAATGTAAAATATTTTGAAATGCATTCTCCATTAAGTTTTATAAGATAAAGTGAGAGACTGAGGAACCTAAAGACAGAGAGGGACAGCAGAAAGGGGGAAAGGAAAGAGAAGAGAACAAATTTTTAAATTCCTATTTGTTTCAAGGACATTTTGATACATACAGAATGTAATTAGGAAACTACTTTCTCAGAATGCAAGGTTAATTAGATAATTAGTTGAGTTGAACAACAGATGAGGTTCTTCATGTTAAAAAAATAATATTCTAATTCTATCTGAGGAATAACAACAGGGAAAAAAGCCAGGTTTGAAAATAAGCCTGTTAAATACCAAGAAAAAGGTTGAGACTAGATTTTAATTTGACTGACAAGATGAAGACAGTCCTGTCATTGAAAGTTTTTAAACTATACTTTTATAACTATTTTTAAACATAAAATGGGATATATATTTAAAGATGATTTATTACTAATTACATTTTCTTTTAAGGATCAGCTAAATGCATTTATCTACTAAATTGCTGATTCATTCTATATCTATTTAATGTTCTTTATACCAAGCACTGTTGAAGCTGTTAAGTTATACCTCCCTCAACATATCAAAAATCAAAGGTCACATGAAACTTAGATTCGTGTGTAGATAGCCTGGAAATAAAAATAACAACTAAGAAAAGTATATAGGATTCATAAATCCAAAGTACCTTGAGATTAAATGGGTAGGGTTAATCAAACAAAGGGGCAAGGAAGTTGCAACTTTATGTAAGTTGGTCAGGGTAGGCAGCACTTGGATGGTGGTATCGGATTTGAATTTTTTACTGTAGTCCTTTCTAAAATGACAACATATACTCTTCACAGAATTTTCAAAATACTCTCAATTTTAAGTAATTATTAAAGCATCAAAATATTTAACATCATTTGATAAGTCTATAGTATAATTTATACAGATGAATTAATTTCTTTCTGATGGAAATTTAACAATAAAACTAGAAACAAGGGGCCCCTGGGTGGCTCAGTCAGTTAAGCATCTGCCTTCTGCTCAGGTCATGAGCCCTGGGACCTGGGATTGAGCCCCATATCAAGTCAGGCTCCTCGCTCAGCAGGGGGTCTGCTTCTCCCTCTGCCCCTCCCCCCGCTCATGCTCTCTCTCTCTCTCTTTCAAATGAATAAATAAAATCTTAAAAAAAAAACTAGAAACAAAGTCTGTCCTACATTTCTTTTATGTGTAAGTTATAAAGCATCCTGTGTATTCTAATAGCTGCAAATAATATAAATTATTTGATAACACATATTTGGAAAAATCTAATGAATCTATTGAAAAGACATTACAGCTGATGTTTAAACAACCATTAAAGTCAGTTAATGTGATTTACATCCAGATTTTTGTCAATAGTACACTTAAGTGTTAAGAGTTATCATAAAAGTTCTCTGAAACCTACAATGCATTTAAATTGAAAATAATGCTTACAACCAAAGGAATGAGGAAAGACTCTTATTTCCTCATTTCTCTATGCAAACTTTCTTCAATTCCATTCAGTTCTTTAAAAAAAAATACAGAAATGATGTGGTTTAAAATAAACTCAACAAAACTTTTACAATACTAAAGCAACTATCTTCCAAGAGAATCAAAAGGTTAGTTTTCCCTTAAAGTCTAATCTTCTAGTACATTGGAATTATAGGGCAAAAGGTGTTAACATAAACTAAATAAACACTGGTCTGCATATACTACCTGTCAGCTGCAATATCTGTGTACCATTTTACTTTTCTTCTGCCCTCTGACCTATAAAATTTCAAAACCGGTGGTGTTGCCATTTCTATTAGACTAAACTTTGTCATGGTAAATTGGCAACATTTTTATTTGTTTCCTGAGACAAATCCTTCTTCCTAAGCAGAACCATTTAAGCTTGGTTCCTCCTTTTAGTCTTTAAATATTTAACACTTTTAAATGATGATAAATCAAAGTGGTGTCAGCACTTTTTTTGACAAATGTTAATGCTCTTTAATAATGTCCAAAGAATTAGAGACACCCTATACTTAACAGGTATTTGAACAATGTTTTCAGTAAAGAAAACTTTCAGTGGTGTGGTAGACTGAAAAAGGACACAGTTATTCTTCACTCCCTTTACAACCGAACCTTATAGCTCCTCACACTATCCCTCAAACTGCTGGAGTCTTGTTCTGGTTATCTGGTGTCCTTGAATCTGTGCTGGGCTTGCACACAACACTGCACTAGATACAAAGTATCTTGTATGCTGTTATTTGGAGTCCTACCTAGCCACCATAAGTACAAACAAGTGTAATTGGCTTGGTGATGAGAAATATGTCTTAGTTGCCACCACTAATTGAGGCAAGTCAACCATTACAAAGAGAGCTATGTGACCATCAGGGCATCCAAGGCCAGTGGAAACACAAGTTGAGTACAGCCCAAATGGGTAATCCTCAGCTTTGTAAACCAAATAAATGGTCATTGTTTTAGGCCACCTGGTTTAGGGGTTTGTAATACTGTAACAGATAACTGGCACCACCTTAAAACGAAGAAGACTAAGAAGATTGCCTATAGTTCTTTTTTTTATTTAAGTTTTTTTTTTGTTTTGTTTTGTTTTGTTTTTTTTAGGGCGCCTGGGTGGCTCAGTCGTTAAGCGTCTGCCTTCGGCTCAGGTCATGATCCCAGGGTCCTGGGATCGAGTCCTGCATCAGGCTCCCTGCTCTGCGGGGAGCCTGCTTCTCCCTCTCCCACTCCCCCTGCTTGTGTTCCTGCTCTCGCTATCTCTCCCTCTGTCAAATAAATAAATAAAATCTTTAAAAAAAAAGGTTTTATTAAATGATTGATTTGAGAAAGAGTGCATGCACACACATGCACACACAGGGAGCGGGGGAGGAAGAAGGGCAGAGGGAGAGCAAGAGTGAGTCTTAAGCAGACTGCACTGAGCACAGAGGGCTATGCAGGACTCAGTCTCATGACCCTGAGATCAGGACCTGAGCTGAGACCAAGAGTCAGTTGCTTAACCAACTGCACCACCCATTTTATTTTTTTTAAAGATTTATTTATTTATTTGAGAGAAAGAGAGAAAAAATACTGCCTATACTTTCAATGAATACTTAGGTTAATCATACTATTTGATTAAAATTATTTTATAAAGACTTTAAAATGAAAAGGTTTAAATAAATTGTTAACTCCTGGTTACTTTAAAGAGGTACACTCTTACATAAGTAAAGGAGTAACCATACTATTACTAATAACAGCAAAAACATGTATAATGCTTAATGTATGTTAAGAAATCTGACTCATTTAATATCATAACAACCCTACGAAATAGGTGCTATATTATAACCTAGATGAGAAAAGAATTACACAGAAAAGTTAAGTAACTTGTCCTAAGTCATACAGCTTCTAAACAGTAAAGCCAGGATTTAAATCCAAGCAATAAATGCTATTCCATTCTGTCTCTCAACAATAAGAATAATAAAATGACAATATTTTATTTTTTTCATAATAATAGGTAGCATTTATTGAATGATTAGCATGTGTCTACCACTGTGCTAAATTTCTCTCACTCTTCATAGGAACAAATTAAGATATTACTACTAATATTATCAGTTTTAAACGGATAACAAAGGCACAGAAAGATAAAGCTAGTGCTTCCTGTGTTGGCAAATTTAAAATGCTTTATGAAATGGGTAATTTATGCAGATGCCCCTTAGAGTTTTGTACTATAAAATCAATAGTCATGAAAATCCACATTGAAACCACAATGCAGGCGCCCCGGCGGCTCAGTTTAAGTGTCTGCCTTCAGCTCAGGTCATGATCCCATGGTCCTGGGATTGAGTCCCACGCATGTTGGGCTCCCTGCTCAGCAGGGAGTCTGCTTCTCCTTCTCCCTCTGCCCCGCCCCCACTCATGTGTGCTCGCACTTTCTCTCTCTCTGGCATCTTAAAAGAAAAAGAAAGGAAACCACAATGCAATACCACTACACAATCACTAGAATAGCTAGTATAAAAAAAAAAAAAAAACTGACAATACCACATGTTAATGAGGATGTAAGAGTAAATGTAGCTTCTGTGATTTGTTGGTGTCAATGTAAAATCATACAATGAATTTGGGATACAGCTTGGTAGTTTCTAATGAATATGTGCATATCCTTACCCTATCCTTTAGCAATTCTATTCCCAAAGAAACAAGTATGTATGTCCACAAAAAGACTTGTAACAGATATTCATAAATTTTATTTATAGCAGCCCCAAAATGGAAACATTCAAAATGTCCATCAATAAGACAACGGAAAAATATACTGTGCAAACCCATATAACAGAATATTCTGAGGAATTTTAAAAGATCAAATTGCTGATACATGAAATACCATGTAGTACATGTTATATATTTTACTAATTAACATGCATTTGAAAATGTTATGTTAAGCAAAAGAAGGCAAGCAAAAACTTGTATGTAATATATATTTCCATTTATAAGAATTTCTAGAACACGTAGGAATATTCTCAGAAACAGTAAGCCAGAAAAGTGGTTAACTGGGTATAGAGGAGACTGAGACTGGGAAGATGCATGAGAACTTTATGTAATGCTGCAGATAGTCTGTATCTTTATCTGAGTGGTAATTAAATGAGTATTAAAAAGTCAAAACAATTCTACCTCTGAAACTAATAAAACAACATACATTAATTAAATTGAATTTAAATTAAAAATTTTTAAATAAAAATAATAAAAGTTGACACATTGCACACTTTAGATGTGAGCATTTTACTGTATGCAAATGATACCTGAAAAAGCATACAAAACAAAACCCAACAAATTCAATTTATTCAAGTTAAGAAATATCTGTGGGGTACCTACTGTGTACTTAGCACTGTGCTCAGAAAAATCATGAGTGACACAGAAGGAAATCTAGTGAAAATCTGTGCTATTTTGAAATTGATTCTGTTGTGAGAGAGACAAAATCACATTTAACAGTTAGAGAACAATCCAGAATAATCAGCTGCCAAAATGTGTGGCAGAGGGGCACCTGGGTGGCTTAGTCAGTTAAGCATCTGGCTCAGGTCATGATCCTGGGGTCCAGAGATTGAGCCACAAGTCAGGCTTCCTGTTCAACCAGGGAGTCTGCTTCTCCCCCTACCCCCGCCAACTCGTACTCTCTCTCTCAAATACATAAAATCTTTAAAAAATATATGTGTGGCAGAAAATATGTGCTATAGAAGTGACAATACGAATATCACTTTTTATAAGTGAGATAGGGAATAAGCATTTATTAGACATTTTAACATTAAATGATATGAAATATTACTATTTTATTTTTTAAAATTCATGAAAATATTATAGTTTAAAATGAAGCAACAGAAATAGAATCACTTAAATGCCAGAAGAATTATAGGGACCTCCAAATATTTTATCATAAAGATTTCAGTGAATGAAGACCTTAATGATTTTACAGTAGCTGATATCCTATGATTCAAAACATAATCAACAGCAAGAAAAGACCCAAAAAGCTTAGTACCAATTCAACAAAAACAATTTAAAGTTCATAGTGAGCCATCTTAAATCCATTTTTTCCTGCAAATATCCAAAGGAGGAGTGGATAGGCAGCAATGGTAACTAGGGTGGCCCTGTTAGTCTAATAGCATGTCAAAAATTATCTATCATCTTTAAATGATGCAAAAATTTTGGAGATAAATTATTGTACAGTGAGAGGCCTCCTATATGGTTTGAAGTTCCTCCCTAACATTCACTGAATTTCAATGAATTTATTGAATGCCTCGTTTCTATGCTCAGTGTTGCGGAAATTAACATATTACTCAAATATACTCTCTGCCACCAAGAAAAATCTAACACAGTTAGATACAGGAGAAGGGTAAAACATGTATAAAGATCCAAGCAGAGGAACACTAAAGGGTGGAAATCACCATGTTTGAAATTTTTTGCATCCAGATACCTCAAACCAGGGATGCAGTAATCCAAACACATAGCTATGATTGAGTCAGGACCAAAGTGCCTGGACACTCTTAACATACAAAGTTCTTTTCTTGTTAAGAAATGAAGCTCAACGTAGGACAGTGATTTAACTATACAAATATAAGACTTTCATAAAAATAAGTCATGAATCATATAATTCCATTAATGTCTTTTAAGTTTTTCTCTGGAAAATCTGTTCATTTCAGTAAGAATAAACTCAACAAAGCTCACACTTGATTAAAGCTCACGTGTGCGTAAAGGAAAATGAGTTATTTCCTCCATTCTGATCTGTGTGAAGTCAGAAATATTTTAATGCCTATTACCCTAGACAGCATCCTCAAACATCAGCAACAGAATTTTAAGCAGGGTGTGAGATGATTATGCCTTCACATCAATATTCCTATCTTTAACATGGCTCTTAAGACCCAGGGTAGTAGCCTGGCTCATTGCTTCCCAATTCTGATTCAACAACTGATTTCAGTCATACTGATATTTATCATTCTCTTGGATGTATCATTCATTTGTTCACTTACTTATGTTTCATATATAGTCCTTCTCTCTCTCTCTCTACTAGACTTTCTCCATCAAAATCATCATTAATGATTTTTGCTTGTAACTGCAACCACAGAACTAAGCACTCAAGAAATATGTTACATGTATAAATGAAAAGATGAAAATGTCCCAAAATCAATCCCATAAAACACAGTTTGGTTTAATAGTATTCAAGTCATCATGTACCAAGACTGGATTGAACAGTTTCCTGAAACTACTATGGATATTTTCAGGGTCCTTTTGCTTCTTCCATCTTCCTGCACTGTGACCTGGAAGTTCTCCCTAGGCTGTGAGCCAGAACAATTCTATACTCAACTCATTTGTTGCCCTTGGTCTGGGGATCACTGTTCTGGGCTGCCTGTTGTTTTACAGTCTAAAAACTGCTTCATTTTCCCCCCACTTTTGTTATTATATTTGGCAGAATGATAAATCCAGTCCCTGTTACTCCAACATGTTAGATGAAGAAGTTCCAAGACCTCAGAAAGTACTTGGCTCAGAGGTCAAATCTCAAGAGAGCCACTGATAATATAAAAAATTCTAACGATGAAAGTCTAAAGCCCTGAAAACTACACTGCAAAGTTTCTAAAATGAGGTAGTTTTAATTTTCTAACCACTCAAATAACACTGTTTTATAATGAAATATTTTTAATAAGTTATTTAGCCACTACTGTGACTTATACATCTATGATTATTCTTACAAAAGGAGAAATTAGAACACAATTAGAAAGAGGACAAAAACTGATGATAGTCACAAGAGGCCCCTAAATTAATTCATAGTCTGGTCTTCATTATCTTATTTCCTTTATATTTACATATGGTGAGAGGCAGTATTTGGATGTTGGCAGGAGGCTACCCAAAGTAAAAAATCCCATATGGATTTGAAAGGACTAGAAAGATCATTGCACATGATTTAATTTCCCTCAACCACAGTATATGTTCCATAAACATTGACTGATCAAAGCAAATGTCTTCCTGACTTAATATCATTATTAACAACAGCATTCAATGATGTCACAGAATTGCCAGGCACAATGCTCTGTGCTTTATAGATATAATACATTTATTTTTTTTAAGATTTTTTTTTTTTAATTTATTTGAGAGAGAGAGAATGAGAGATAGAGAGCACGAGAGGGAAGAGGGTCAGAGGGAGAAGCAGACTCCCTGCTGAGCAGGGAGCCCGATGCGGGACTCGATCCCCGGGACTCCAGGATCATGACCTGAGCCGAAGGCAGTCACTTAACCAACTGAGCCACCCAGGCGCCCCGATATAATACATTTAATTCTTACACCAACCCTGTCATGTAGGTGTAATTACTTTCTCAATTTCATAGATGTGAATACTAAGAGAAGAAAAGTAAGGTAACTTGCCTGGGGCATCTCTAAGCAATGAAAAACATAGGTCTAACCCATGCTCATGTTTCTATGCAACAACCCCACGTGACATTTAATCAACTCATCTTTAAGGGACTTGGTCTCCAATCTTCCCACCCTACCCAAGCTCTACCTAGGCATTCACCAGTTTGTCCCCTGCTATTCCCGTCTCCTATTGTCCCATCTTCAGATCAGTTATGCTCACACCCTTTCCGAGAAGAGGACTTGAGTCCATTTAACATCAATTGTCTGAAAGGAGCAGAGAAGACAGAGAGAACCCATACTGACCGAGTCTGTTTATGGCAGTGTGGGATCTCCCTACCGAGATCCTAGTCTTGTTGCTGGGCTTTTTTCCTCATCATTTGCATCCTCTTCACCTCCTTGCTCCTACACTAGTTTCTACCTGTCATGACAGATCACTTTTGGTAGACTCCGTGCTAATTGCCATCTCCACTACCAGTTTTGCTCTTTTTTTCCGGTTTTACCTCTCTCACCTACTTTTATCCACGATTAGAAGTCAAATTTCAACACATAAAAAAATAAAATGGATGTCACTGGCCCATCAATGTGTATATTTTTTTCTTAAAGGAGTTTGAACTTGGGTAAGACTAGACAAAAGGTAACTTACCTTTTTTCTTTTTGTATCTTTATAATATAAGTAGTTTATCATTTATAATATATAACGTATTACATAATGTATTAAGTTTATAAATAAAAGCTATTTAAACTAGAATATATTATCTTATAAATTAATAAATTCCCTTTTGAGTCCATATTGAGAATGCACTTCTCAGGAATATGGGGCTAAGGTCCATTCATTAATTATGGGTTTGACTAAAAGATTTTTAAGATTTTTCTAGACCTAACATGACTCTGCGTACCTTCAACCTCACTACTTACCTTTTATACCTGTATAGACGGCCCTCATTTAACTATAGCCCTTGGAATTTCTAGTTCCTCTATCTTCTCTACATTATTGAATGAACTTAAAATATTTAAACTGAGAGTAACTTAAACTACTTTCTCTTCTTTCTATGCTTATCTAACATTTACCAACTACCTTCCAACAACAATAAATGAGTCGTTTCCTTTCATTCTGGTTTTCAGACTCCTATTTCTCTTACTATCCTTCCATTTCTATGATGACACGTATTTATGTTATATATTTTCCATTTTATCCTTAGCATATAGCTTAATCTATTCCACTACAAACAGAAAATATTTGAAGATCTCACATGGCACAATCTGTATCAGTTTCCTCTCTTCCTTATTTTCCTTTCAACTCCATACCACTCTACTTCTACTAACATGTACTCTAATTTATTTGTTAATTCTGCTGTCAATTTTCTTACTGCATTATGGAAGACCTTTGCTTCTGTCAAATTGCCCTCAGTGTTGGAAATCCTCTGTTTTTCTTACTTCTGTATAACACAATCAAAATGAGATCTTAATTCTCAACTTATTCATTCTAAAATTTACAAAGCAAAATTTATTAGCTTTTAAATCTTGCAGTATACAATCTGAGCATCAGGAGATGAATATAAATAGTTTGGTAAGTTCACTAAGAAAAAAACCAGTTATCATCAAACAGACTATTTCAAACTTTAGATTTATAAATATGTTGTAAAATATCTTTTTTTCACACATTACATTCTAGAGCTATAATGGACAGAATATCATAAAGTCCCTCAGTTGTTCAAGTTTTTGAATTCATATTTAATCTCAGGACTGGAGATAGCTTTAAATGTAATCTAGTTCAACTACTGTCAAATGACAAAATCATCTCTACAATAACCTTGCCAGATCAATGTCCAGTCTCTGAACAAAGAGGTCCAGCGAGAGAATGTACCAAAAACTTCCTTTGATCCAACTATGGATATTATTATATAACATTTATTACAATTATGATTCCTCATTCTTTTACATAACAAATCCTTTTCCTGCCTACAAGTATAAACAAACCATTAAATCTTCAGTGATAACCCCTCTAGTGTTGTATACAAAGGTGCCATTCCTGAATCTAAACTCATCCCAAGTAAACCATCCTATTTTCTCCAAACATTTCTCATGATATTGTGATTAATCTTCTCCCCTTACATTAAGCACTCTAATTCATTTATGTCCCTTTCAAATAATGATGCCCAGAGTAAACTAAGCATGATTGATTATCTCCTGAATAATCCAAAATATTAATACCTTCCACTATGTCCTATGAACAAAATGCTCTATCATAGACATAAATGAATTTATTACCAAGTTAGCTGTAAAACACCCCATCCACATATTAATCAGATATTTTGACTATAAGGCTTACCTAACCTAAACACCACCAAATATATTTTAGGACAGTTGTCCTATTTACAAATTGCAATTTTTATCTATTTCCTGTTTATATATGGGTGTATAAAATCGTTGTTAATAACTATGTATTTTTTAAGCTAACTGTATGGGTATGATTATAGTATTTTCCTTTAATGTTTCACAATGTTTTTATGTAGTAACTATCATTTTGAAGAAAGGGAAGTGCTCAGTTTTACTGTCAATAAGAAAACTGATGTACAGACCAAACACATCATCAAAATACAAGTTCACAACGTTTTTAAAACTCTTAATACATATATGTGAGAATATATATTTATGTATATATAGACAGATAAATAGAAAAAGGTAGGACAGAGATACATAGATACAGATATACCAAATGTAATGCAATATAATTTTTTAAATTACTAATAGAATTCAAGAAGATATGATACTTTGTCTTAACAATGGCAGATAAAAGAGAAAAAAAATTCCACCCAAAATTGTTAAGGATATAGCTAAATCAGTACTTTAATTCAGTGTAGATAAATATACAAATTAGTAAAAATATGCTAATGGAAATTTATAAATATTAAGAGTATAAACTATAGGCATTCCTTGATTCATCAATTCTGCTTAAAGAATTTATCCTCAAGAGATAAAACATTAAATTATGTTCATCCATAAATGGAATAATATCTAGCCATTAAAATAATAGAGAATACTATTTCCTGACCCAGATGTTCATGTTATAAAACTAAATGTGAAACACAGGCCAAAAACATTTGGAAAAATATATAATCATTTATGTGACTACATACACACAGGAAAAACGTATCTGGATGGACAAAACCAAATGGAACTGGTTATAATCTCTTGGTGTTAGAATTATAGATGACTAATTACCTTGGTTCTGCTTATCTAGATTCTTCTAGTTTTCTATAGTAATATATACTGTTTGTGTAATACAGGGCAGGAATAACAATGATTTTTTTTTTAAAGATTTTTATTTATTTATTTGACAGATAGAGAAAGAGCACAAGTAGGCCGAGTGGCAGGCAGAAGGAGAGGGAGAAGCAGGCTCTCCACTGAGCAGGAAGCCTGACGTGGGGCTCGATCCCAGGACCCTGGGATCATGACCTGAGCTGAAGGCAGCTGCTTAACCGACTGAGCCACCCAGGCTCCCCAACAATTATATCTTTAATAACCAAGAAAGTCCTCCCTTGGTTCTCTCTCCTGTGTTACTCATTTTTTATCAGAGAACTATACTTAGAATATAAGAAAGCAGGTATAATACAGGAGAGGAATGAGGTGGGAAGAAAGCTGTGAGGCATCCTAATGCCCCAATGCAATTTTATATTTTTCTACATAAATAATTTTAATATGTATCATTAAAGAAATTCTGGTGTGACAGAATAATCAATTGCAAAGTCATTATACAGACTTATCAACAGTAACTGAACCAGAGAAACCATTTTGGTTACCCAGCCCATTCATCAAATTTACAGATTAGTAATTTCTTAATTATGAACTTTGAAGTATGTATTTTTTTGGGGGGGGATTTTTTTAAATTTTATTTTATTATGTTATGTCACCATACAATACATCAATAGTTTTTGATGTAGTGTTCCATGATTCATTGTTTTCATATAACACCCAGTGCTCCCTGCAGTACGTGCTCTCCTTAATAGTTTGTATTTTTTACTCATCTTGCTATAGCTTATCTAGGTCTTATCATAATAACTATGAACTCCGTATGCTACTTGTTTGCTAAGTTACCACTACTTTCTAATTCCTTATTCTGCCTGTGCCACAAGAAATAATAACCCCATTTTATGTAGATCAAGCCATTTTCATTTTTTATTTGCATTATTTATTGCTCCTCTTGTGATTATTGAAAACATATCATGTTAAACTGGCAAAAACAGTATAGATAAGAAAATAAAATCTAAACTATCCTCTTACCTATATCATAATGACTGATGAGAAATTCATATATATTTTGAAGACTTCTCTGTGGTATAATCTGAACCACTTTAATATTAGTAATTTCTTATAATACATATTTGTGCTATTATTTTGCATATTATAAAAAGTTTCTGAAAGATAACTTTTCATGGCTCTTAGTCTACTGACATCATAGCTTATATAACTCTTCCACTACTATCAGAAAGAGTTTTATTATTGTTAAAAATGAACATTCTCAAAGACGATGCTGGCTCACTTTAGCAGCTCTATTATAGGACTTCAATTTCAAAAACTATGTAAGTAAATTATACTGCAATAGAAAATTACAGTAGTGTACGAAAGAGAAAATTATTTTCTTCTAAGTTCCTAGCTGAGACCCCTGTAATAAATAACAGATTAACAAGAGAAAAGCAAACAGAAGTTTACTAACACAAATACCTCATGGGTACAGGGAAAACTGAGTAACTTAAAGGGGTGGCTTAGAACTCCAGCATATATAGCATCTTCAACAGAAAATGGTAAGTGTGGAGAAATGACAGGACAAAGGAAAATACTAGGTGGTAAGCCAAGAGTAGATATGGAATAGTCGGAAAATTTTTATGTAGATTCCTCCAGAGCCATCTCCAGGTTGCTAAGTTCTAACATTCTCTCAGGTGATTAAATTTTGTCTGTTCAGTAGACACCTTCAAAAGTTTATATCCTGCTTTTAGGCAAATAGGAGAGAAGAAGAAGCTTTTGTTATAACTGCTTCTTCTCAATTACCTTTAGCTCAAAATAATGTTTATGCAAAAGTGCATAATTTACAGTGGCATAGTCAGCTATCCTTCAGTAGTATGATTATATAAAAGACCCCTACTTGGATGTTCCATTATAAATTATTTGAAACTACACCTTTTATAATGACTTAGTTCCTTTTAAGCAATTACAAGAAGTTTGGTACAAATAAGATTCATGAACAGATGGTAACAGGTATTTTTTTAAAAAACACCTTCCAGAAAGGTTATGAGGATTAATGGGAAAATTATTGTAAGATATCCAAAAAGTATATAGCTATCCCCAACACCAAAGCAAGCAAGCTTAGTCTTCATATGTACATTACAGACTTCCCTAAATCAAAATATATTTGAAAAGGACAACTGGTTCAGCATTCTTGCAACACAATTAAAAAAATGTTTATATCCTATTCTTAACTTTTACATCTTTCCTGAAATGGTTCCCTTCACTGCTTTGAGCTTATAGGCATCATTCTAATTTCTTCCCAAACTCTTTCCTCATTTTCTTTCTTTCTTTCTGCCTCAAACTCTTATAGCAATCCATCACCCCTGACCCATTTCCCTCTTTGAGTACTTATTCTATTTGCCTTTCTTTCCTTTCTTTTTTCACGTTGCCAACATCCCCTTACTATTTCAGTCTGGTTTTAGTCTTACATTTACTTTGGCAAATAGCAAGAGATGAACTAGAGAAGAAGCAGATTTCAGGCCAGGAAAAGGAACAGAGAGCACACAAGCATCAAATGAGCACTTGAAAAATTCATAAAGGGAAATATGCTTTCTTAGGTTTGTAGAAAAAATAAAAAAGAAGAAGAAAAAGTTGTAATGGCCTCACTTGAGCAGAAATGATGAAGTTGTGGGGCGGAGCAAGATGGCGGAGGAGTAGGAGACCTAGATTTCGTCTGGTCTCAGGAATTCAGCTGAATAGGGATCAAACCATTCTAAACACCTACGAACTCAAGAGGAGATCGAAGAGGAGAGTAGCAACAACTATCTGAACAGAGAAGCGACCACTTACTGGAAGTCCTTTTATAAAATCTTTTATAATTTTCATCTTTACAGTCATCTTCTATCCCTTCATTGTATCAACCCTTATTTTGTACATATCTGTCTTCCTTCCTTTAAAATTATAGGAAGCACTTTTTTCTAACAGACCAAAATACGCCCAAAATCTAGTGTGTGGCACTGATCTATGCACTAGCCTGATCATATTTGATCACATTCTGTTTTTTTTGTATTGTTCTGTTTTTGTTTTTATCTTTTTTTTTTCTCTTTCTTTTTTCTTTCTTTCCCTTTCTTTTTCCCTGGTTTCAGGTCTTTTCGGATTTGTATACAGTATATTTGCTGGGGACGTTGTAAACCTGTTAGCATTTTGTTCTCTCATTCATCTATTCTCCTCTGGACAAAATGACAAGATGAAAAAAATCACCTCAGCAAAAAGAACAAGAGGTAGTACCGTCAGCCAGGGACCTACTCAATACGGACATTAGTACGATGTCGGACCTAGAGTTCAGAATCATGACTTTAAAGATACTAGCTGGGCTTGAAAAAAGCGTGGAAGTTATTAGAGAAACCCGTTCTGGAGAAATAAAAGAACTAAAATCTACCCAAGTCGAAATCAAAAAGGCTATTGATGAGGTGCAATCAAAAATGGGGGCACTAATTGCTAGGATAAATGAGGCAGAAGAGAGAATCAGTGATATAGAAGACCAAATGATGGAAAGTAAAGAGGCTGAGAAAAAGAGGGAGAAACAACTACAAGATCACGAGGGCAGAATTCGAGAGATAAGTGATTCGATAAGACGAAACAACATTAGAATAATTGGGATCCCAGAAGAAGAAGAAAGAGAGAGAGGGGCAGAAGGTATATTGGAGCAAATAATAGCAGAGAACTTCCCTAATGTGAGGAAGGAAACAGGCATCAAAATCCAGGAGGCACAGAGAACCCCTCTCAAAATCAATAAAAATAGGTCAACACCCCGACATCTAATAGTAAAACTTACGAGTCTCAGAGACAAAGACAAAATCCTGAAAGCAGCTCGGGAGAAGAGATATGTAACCTACAATGGTAAAAATATTAGATTGGCAACAGACCTATCCACAGAGACCTGGCAGGCCAGAAAGGACTGGCAAGATATCTTCAGAGCACTAAACGAGAAAAATATGCAGCCAAGAATACTATATCCAGCTAGGCTGTCATTGAAAATAGAAGGAGAGATAAAAAGCTTCCAGGACAAACAAAAACTAAAGGAATTTGCAAACACGAAACCAGCCCTCCAAGAAATATTGAAAGGGGTCCTCTAAGCAAAGAGAGAGCCTAAAAGCAGCAAAGATCAGAAAGGAACACAGACAACATACAGTAACAGTCACCTTACAGGCAATATAATGGCACTAAATTCATACCTTTCAATAGTTACCCTGAATGTAAATGGGCTCAATGCCCCAATCAAAAGACACAGGCTATCAGATTGGATTAAAAAACAAGACCCATCCATATGCTGTCTGCAAGAGACTCATTTTAGACCCAAAGACGCCCCCAGATTGAAAGTGAGGGGGTGGAAAACCATTTACCATGCTAATGGACACCAAAAGAAAGCTGGGGTGGCAATCCTTATATCAGACAAACTAGATTTTAAAACAAAGACTGTAATAAGAGATGAGGAAGGACACTATATCCTACTTAAAGGGTCTATCCAACAAGAAGATCTAACAATTGTAAATATCTATGCCCCGAACATGGGAGCAGCCAATTATATAAGGCAATTAATAACAAAAGCAAAGAAACAGATTGACAACAATACAATAATAGTGGGGGACTTTAACACCCCCTGACTGAAATGGACAGATCCTCTAAGCAAAAGATCAACAAGGAAATAAAGACTTTAAATGCCACACTGGACCAAATGGACTTCACAGACATATTCAGATACTTCCATCCCAAAGCAACGGAATACACATTCTTCTCTAGTGCCCATGGAACATTCTCCAGAATTGATCACATCCTAGGTCACAAATCAGGTCTCAACCGGTACCAAAAGATTGGGATTATTCCCTGCATATTTTCAGACCACAATGCTTTGAAACTAGAACTCAATCACAAGAGGAAAGTTGGAAAGAACTCAAATACATGGAGGCTAAAAAGCATCCTACTAAAGAATGAATGGGTCAACCAGGAAATTAAAGAAGAATTAAAAAAATTCATGGAAACCAATGAAAATGAAAAGACAACTGTTCAAAATCTTTGGGATACAGCAAAGGCAGTCCTGAGAGGAAAGTACATAGCAATACAAGCCTTTCTCAAGAAACAAGAAAGGTCTCAAATACACAATCTAACCCTACACCTAAAGGAGCTGGAGAAAGAAGAGCAAATAAAGCCTAAACCCAGCAGGAGAAGAGAAATAATAAAGATCAGAGCAGAAATCAATGAAATAGAAACCAAAAGAACAGTAGAACAGATCAACGAAACTAGGAGCTGGTTCTTTGAAAGAATTAACAAGATTGATAAACCCCTGGCCAGACTTATCAAAAGGAAAAGAGAAATGACCCAAATCAACAAAATCATGAATGAAAGAGGAGAGATCACAACCAACACCAAAGAAATACAAACAATTATAAGAACATATTATGAGCAACTCTATGCCAGCAAATTAGATAACCTGGAAGAAATGGGTGCATTCCTAGAGATGTATCAACTACCAAAATTGAACCAGGAAGAAACAGAAAACCTGAACAGACCTATAACCACTAAGGAAATTGAAGCAGTCATCAAAAATCTCCCAACAAACAAAAGCCCAGGGCCAGATGGCTTCCCAGGGGAATTCTATCAGACATTTAAAGAAGAATTAATACCTATTCTCCTGAAACTGTTCCAAAAAATAGAAATGGAAGGAAAACTTCCAAATTCATTTTATGAGGCCACCATTACCTTGATCCCAAAACCAGACAAAGATCCCATCAAAAAGGAGAATTACAGACCAATATCCTTGATGAACATGGATGCAAAAATTCTCACCAAAATACTAGCCAATAGGATCCAACAGTACATTAAAAGGATTATTCACCACGACCAAGTGGGATTTATCCCTGGGCTGCAAGGCTGGTTCAACATCCGCAAATCAATCAACGTGATACAATACATTAACAAAAGAAAGAACAAGAATCATATGATCCTCTCAATAGATGCAGAAAAAGCATTTGACAAAGTACAGCATCCTTTCTTGATCAAAACTCTTCAGAGTATAGGGATAGAGGGTACATATCTCAATATCATAAAAGCCATCTACAAAAAACCTACAGCGAATATCATTCTAAATGGGGAAAAGCTGAGAGCTTTTCCCCTAAGGTCAGGAACGCACAGGGATGTCCACTCTCACGACTGCTATTCAACATAGTATTAGAAGTCCTAGCCACAGCAATCAGACAACAAAAAGAAATCAAAGTCATCCAAATCGGCAAAGAGGAAGTCAAACTCTCACTCTTTGCAGACGATATGATACTTTATGTGGAAAACCCAAAAGACTCAACCCCAAAACTGCTAGAACTCATACAGGAATTCAGTCAAGTAGCAGGCTATAAAATCAATGCACAGAAATCAGTGGCATTCCTATACACCAACAACAAGACAGAAGAGAGACAAAACAAGGAGTCGATCCCATGTACAATTGCACCCAAAACCATAAGATACCTAGGAATAAATTTAACCAAAGAGGCAAAGGATCTGTACTCAGAAAACTATAAAATACTCAGGAAAGAAATTGAAGAAGACACAAAGAAATGGAAAAACGTTCCATGCTCATGGATTGGAAGAACCAACATTATGAAGATGTCAATGCTATCTAGAGCAATCTACACATTCAATGCAATCCCCATCAAAATACCATCCACTTTTTTCAAAGAAATGGAACAAATAATCCTAACATTTGTATGGAACCAGAAGAGACCCCGAACAGCCAGAGGAATATTGAAAAAGAAAAGCAAAGCTGGCATCACAATTCCGGACTTCCAGCTCTATTACAAAGCTGTCATCATCAAGACAGTATGGTACTGGCACAAAAACAGACACATAGATCAATGGAACAGAATCGAGAGCCCAGAAATGGACCCTCAACTCTATGGTCAACTTATCTGACAAAGCAGGAAAGAATGTCCAGTGGAAAAAAGACAGTCTCTTCAACAAATGGTGTTGGGAAAATTGGACAGCCACATGCAGAAGAATGAAACTGGACCACTTCCTTACACCACACACAAAAATAGACTCCAAATGGTTGAAAGACCTAAACGTGAGACAGGAGTCCATCCAAATCCTAAAGGAGAACACAGGTAGCAACCTCTTCGACCTCAGCCGCAGCAACTTCTTCCTAGAAACATCACCAAAGGCAAGGGAAGCAAGGGCAAAAATGAACTATTGGGATTTCATCAAGATAAAAAGCTTTTGCACAGCCAAAGAGACAGTCCACAAAACCAAAAGACAACCGACAGAATGGGAGAAAATATTTGCAAATGACATATCAGATAAAGGGCTAGTATCCAAAATCTATAAAGAACTTATCAAACTCAACACCCAAAGAACAAATAATCCAATCAAGAAATGGGCAGAAGACATGAACAGACATTTTTCCAAAGAAGACATCCAAATGAACAACAGGCACATGAAAAAGTGCTCAACATCGCTCGGCATCAGGGAAATCCAAATCAAAACCTCAAGGAGATACCACCTCACACCAGTCAGAATGGCTAAAATTAACAAGTCAGGGAACGACAGATGTTGGCGGGGATGTGGAGAAAGGGGAACCCTCCTACACTGTTGGTGGGAATGCAAGCTGGTGCAACCCCTCTGGAAAACAGTATGAAGGTTCCTCAAACAGTTGAAATTAGAGCTACCATTCGATCCAGCAATTGCACTACTGGGTATTTACCCCAAAGATACAAATGTAGGGACCCGAAGGGGTACGTGCACCCCAATGTTTATAGCAGCAATGTCCACAATAGCCAAACTGTGGAAAGAGCCAAGATGTCCATTGACAGATGAATGGATAAAGAAGTTGTGGTATATATATTCAATGGAATATTATGCAGCCATCAAAAGGAATGAGATCTTGCCATTTGCAACGACGTGGATGGAACTGGAGGGTGTTATACTGAGTGAAATAAGTCAATCAGAGAAAGACATGTATCATATGACCTCACTGATATGAGGAATTCTTAATCTCAGGAACAAACTGAGGGTTGCTGGAGTGGTCAGGGGTGGGAGGGATGGGGTGGCTGTGTGATAGACATTGGGGAAGATATGTGCTACGGTGAGGGCTGTGAATTGTGTAAGACTGTTGAATCACAGATCTGTACTTCTGAAACAAATAACGCAACATATTTTAAGAAAAAAGAAAAAGAAGAAGATAGCAGGAGAGGAAGAATGAAGGGGAGTAAGTCAGAGGGGGAGATGAACCAGGAGAGATGATGGACTCTGAAAAACAAACTGAGGTTTCTAGAGGGGAGGAGGGTAGGGGGATGGGTTAGCCTGGTGATGGGTATTAAAGAGGACACATTCTGCATGGAGCACTGGGTGTTATGAACAAACAATGAATCATGGAACACTACACCAAAACAAATTATGTAATATATGGTGATTAACATAACAATAAAAAAGTTTAAAATAAAAAAAAAAGAAATGCTGAAGTTGTAGGAAAACTGAACTTTACAAACTAAACTAAAAAATAATAATTGTAAGCTATTTCAATTATATATAGGGAATGAATTATTGGGCCCAATGTACAACTGACTAACCATTCTGGATAGAAAAAGGAGTTAAGATGGGATGAAAGCTCTTACTGCTCATGTTCTCTTCTCATCTACACCATGGAAAAGTCCTATGCATTCTTCCCAAAGAAGTTCAAATAGAACATCTCCAATGAAATCCCTCTTTACATCCAATTCAGGTATGCAGTATCAATTATCCTCTCTTCTGTCCATTCTTTGTAACAGAGCACTGTGAGTTTGCTTCAGTGAGGTTTGTGAATTCACTACTCCAACCATCCATTCCATCAATGACTATTTACCTTTCTTTCTGAGGGGGAGAGAGTCTATCTGTGAAAATTGGGACACTCAGCATTGTAAAGGTCTGTAATAAGTGTTTCTTATCCAAAAACACACTATATTCAGTATTATCATTTTGTAACTACTCATCCACGTTTATCTCTTCTCCTAAAATCTAGACTTATGCACTTAATGTCAATGCATTTCTACTAAATCTATTGGCTTATTTTTATATCCTCTATTTAATATCTTTTTCATTTTTATAGAGATAAAATTCACATCACATAAAATTTACCACTAAAGCATTTTGAAGTGTACAATTCAGTGTTTTTATATACTTACAAGCTTGTGCAACCATCCCCACTATATAATTCCAGATCATTTTTGTCACTTCCAAAAGAAACTCCTATCCAAAAGCAGTCACCAGGGGGTATAGCTCAGTGGTAGAGCATTTGACTGCAAAAGCAGTCACCTCCCACAGTCCTTGGAAACCACTAATCTACTTTGTTTCTGTACATTTCCCTATTCTGGACATTTCATATAAATGAAGGCATAGAACATGTGGCCTTCATTTCTGACATCTTTTACTTAGCATATTTTCAAGATTCATCCATTTGTGGTATGTATGACTATTTTGCTTATTTTTTTTGGCTGAATAATATTCCATTCATGGATATATCACATTTTGTTTATCCATTTGTTGGCTGGTAAACATTTGGTTGTTTCCACTTTTTGGCTATTATAAATAATGTTGCTATGAACATGTGTGTACAAATATTTCTATAAAAATGTTTCTAATTCTCTTGGATATAGCATCTTTTTTAAAAGATTTTTATTTGTTCATTTATTTGAAAGAGCAGGGGGAGAGGCCAAGGGAGAGGGAGAGAATCTCAAGCAGATTCCATGCTGAGCACAAGGCGTGACATGGGGCTGGATCTCATGACCCTGAAATCATGACCTGAGCCAAAAACAAGAGTTGGATGCTTAACCAACTGAACCACCAGGGCATCCCAGACATAGCAGCTTCTTGAAAGAAACTCAAGATACACTAAAACCTGCATTTTATAAGCCACTGTGATAGTCTTGCTTTGTTTCATCATGTCACATACACGTTTGTCTAAACTATTCACCAAATCGAAGAGGAAAAAAAAGCACCAGAAAGAGGTCACAACTTAGGGAACAACACATACTACAGAAGAGCATGTTATAGCACAAATTAGCTGACAGTGATCATGATATTGTATACTTGCTCTCAATGTCAGAGAACATGAAAAAATACATACTGCGTGTTTAAGGAGTCATTTTATATATCCTTATTTTAAGCAAAATACCTTAAATACAAATGGAACTACAATCAATCAGCAATAAACAAAGCTAATTAAGTGTTTGTCAACACTGATATATTTTCCAGCAGTTTCATTAATGGCTGCTGCATTTAACTGACCTCATAAAATTCAGGCCAATCACCTGAAAACCTTTATAAAAGAGGCATTCACAAGAAAATAAATTGCAAAATAAAAATTTATATACATAATCTGCTAGACAATAAAATATAAATAATAATTATCCTCAACCTATTAATATATTGTAATGTATGGGAAAATAAGAAAATTTCAAAGGTTGATTGTAAAAATGGAGAACGAGTTCATGTAAAAATGAATGCCTATCAGGGGAAATGTGGGAAGTCTGAAGTTTATGGATTATTAAAATTTAAAATGCATGCAAATCATTGTTTTTGAGTCAGAGTTGTTAGCCAAAAAAAAAAAAAAAAAAAAAAGTTAGTCAAGAATACCAAACTAGTAAAATGCTCAAAGTTAACTAATCTTTATCTCTGTAGAGCAGGATGATGCTGGACAAACAGAGAATGTGGCTTAATAAATCAAACAACTCACATAGTTAACACTAAAATTAACATACAAAAAAGGTAAGAGAAAAATGCAAAACAGCTAACAATACTGAAAGCTGTGAGCCAAACCTCCTTCAAAGTAAATATGTGAAATACAACTATTTAAGCTTATCCAGAATTAGGAAAAATAAAAATCTATCAGTTGATAGATAACAGCACTGTCAGGTATGACAGAGCTTCAGGGACTCAAAGATTTCTGTACTCCTTTGGAGATAGCTAGCAAGTGGCCAGAAGAGATAGAAGACCACAATGTACAGTAAGAAGGAAGACAAGCGATTACAGACGCTTTCAGTGCATTATACTATTTTATTCTTGAAGATGTTGTAGGCTTGAAATAAATGGGTCATAGAAAATGACAAGCACTGTATTGTGGTAAGTATATACTGGATGTCATAGTGCTGGGCATTTTATTTATCCTCAAAACTGCAGTATATGGTATATACTATCACCATCCCTGCTTCATTAGTTAGGATCATGCTGCTGCCTGACTTCAGATCTTAAGCTCAACACTGGCTTTGCATGTTGCTGGACTAGAGGCCATCCAAATATGATAGAGGCATATCCAATAATCACAAAAACTAGTAACTATTAGACAAGTTTTAAAAATGAAGCTATGAAATCTCTTATGTGACCAGGAATGACTTCTCTAACTTTGCTTGTTAGGTCACAGCAAACTCTCAGTATGCAGTCTTCCTGTTTCATCCCATCAGTATGTCATGAACTGTCAAGAGTGTGGGAAACGCCATCAAAATCTCAACTTTTCACTAACAGGCAAGTAGGTGCCACCTCTGAAAGGTTGCTTCTGTCACTCCCAGACACTGCTGGAGGTTGATGACAGTATGATGCGCCTTCCCCAGGTGATCTGAACAAAAACCATGTGTGTCATTCTCATATTTCCTACTTCTGTCAGTAACTTAACTAGTGTTGAGGCTTTTAGAACAATTTTGTGGGAGCTGGGACTCTAAGTATCAAACTTCATACAGAAGTTCTTATAAGCTGACAAAGTAGCTAAAAGAGGTTGAGGTTTTCCATGAAAAACAGTAAAGTTTGTATTCTCATTTTTTATTTTGGTGTTTCACCCTATTCTCTAGGGTTGTGACCACATATTCCTAGGAGGTCAATAGCTGAAGACTCTAACTAACAGCATGATTTCTGTAATTAGACTACCAGCATTTAAATTCCAAATGTCACTAGCCATGGGATCTGGGGTAAGGAATATTACCCTCCAGTTGTGTCAATGGCAAATTAACATTTTACAATGTGGGTCCAAATGGTAAAGACAAAAAGGGAGGCAGAAGGAGAATATGACTCACTTTCTTTCTCTTGCTTTTATAATAATTACCTTTCAGAGAATCATAATAAACAATTCTTGAAATATTCCTTTAGTCCACAGCACTAGCTTCATAACTATGCTCATAAATGCCTATTAGTTGGTCTAGTTTTATACCTGGTTATCAAGAAAACATGATGAAAGGAAAAGAACCTTTGCAGGTCATAAAAATATCTATCACAATTGTGTCCAGAGACACTTTAACAGAAGTCCTGCTTATTTTCTTATAATGCATATCATGGTTTACAAAAACAGGAACTAATTATAAAATGTCCTTTTAATACAGTTTGAAAAAATAAGTATCTAATTCAGGACCAAGCATTACATCTCGTTATGTTCCTTTGGTCCCTTTTAACACAGTGCTGTCCTTTTTCAGACACAAACTGGAAGGGATTAAGCTTTCTATCAGGCAGAATCTATCGCATTTGTCATTTGACTGGTTGTCTCTGTGATAATGTTCTTCTATTCCCTGTATCTCCTGATGATGTTCTTCTATTCCTTATATCTCCTGATGATATTCTCCTATTACCTCTATCTCCTGATGTTACTACAACTTTTTTGCCTTGAGTACATCCTGGAGTTCATCTATTATATCTTGCATCATATAAGCGACCTATAATATCTGACTTAACTGGATTACCATGTAAACAGTCTGATTTCTTCACTGCACAATTTTAGTTTTTTCCTTTGATTAGAAAGTTATGTGTGTAGTTGTACCTTAGCATTATGAAATTAGCCAGCTCTCCACAAACCAATTTATTAAAATTTTTAAATAATTTTTGAGGATATTTGCATGTATATTTTTTTTATTAAAAATTCTTCTCCCTTGCCTGAACCAGTAATTTCATTCAGATGTTTTTCGTTAGTTTCATTTAGTTGTTCCGATTGTTTATATTTGTTTAAATTTGAACAGGGAGAGATCTACTTAGGCCAGGCATTTTGCTCACATAGCAGGTAATTACTTGAGGTTAGGGATTTCAATTGTCAGGTTTAAACCTGAATTTTAACTTGATGGGATGGTTTATTAGCTTAATCTTCACCACTAGCAGGGATTCATTTCCTTGCAAGCCTAAACTAAGGACAAACAATAGCAGTGGCAACCATCTATTCAGTGCTTACTATATGTACCAAACACCAGACTTAGTTCTTACTTATGTAATTCTCAAAATAATATTATGAAGTGTTTTGCCCCCACTTTACAAATCACGAAATTAAGGCACAGAGAAGGTAGGAATTTTTTTTTAAATAGTACCAGATGATCTTGGAATTCAAACCATCCTATTTAACATCCTTTCTTTTATGCTGTGTAAAGTTCTTCTTTAAAGGTATAGAAACTCCCATACTGTGTATACAGTATACACAGTACTTCCCTTTTTACAACTAAGCGTGCATCCCTCTCTCTACCATTTATCTCAAACATGTTGCCTCCTAAGATACGTAGTTTCTGTGTTGAGGTAGACAGATTGGAGCTGACCTTGGTGGGGACAGAAGTCAGGGGAATTTTAGCTCTGATATTAGTTAGTACCTCGTTCAGGAAGGGTTGCCTATTTTTCTAGTAATTTTTTTCAATACATAATAAGACTGATTTATTATTGGTCGGTTTATTTTCCTACTTTATCAGTGGTCAGCTACTATGCCAGTGTTCACTAGGATGTGTAGAGTATGAATGCATTTCCTAAGCCAATCTGAAGATTAAGCCATTAATGAAAGGCTGATTTTTTTTTACTGATTTTTACTATTTAATGATATGACAAAGTAAGACCATTTTGATTTTTATTTCTTTATAACCTTTATATTCTTTAAAGGTGATCTTTTTTTTTGGTTTGTTCATATTTAAAGGGTAATTTCTGCTTTAGACATAGGCTCTTCCCATTTCTGTTTTATAATCTTGCTGCCAATTTATGTCCTTCCGTGTATCTTCTTAGATCTTTAATGGAAAGTTGGGAGGTAGCCATCAGATAATCATAGTGTGCTGCCATACACATCTAGAAAGTCCTGTACACACTTTAGAAGTTGCCACCTTCTCAAGTGATTGGTCTTCAAACCTAGTCTCTTTTTAATTTTCTGTTCAAAAAGATTTGTCATTATCCTGTGCATTCTATTATTGTGCTGATTCCATTGAATTAGTCAGCCATGCAAGGAAGGAGAAATTGACAGATAAATTCAATAAATAGCATTGTGCTGAACTTGCTGAGTCTCCAAACAAGAAGGAAGTAAGTACAAATGAGCCATGTAGGTGCATCCCACCTACAATGGAGAATAATCAATAACCTCCAAGTGAGAAAAAGATAAACCAGGAGGAGGAGAAAAGTAAAAGTATATAATGCGAGCTTGAATGAGAATTCTGCCAACAGTGGAGACTGCAGGGCAAGATGAATAATTATACACATACGCATTTTACATGGGAGTATTCAACACAAAGTCGCTGAATGGTATATAGTAATACCCAACTGTGAACACTGGCAAAAGGGGGAGTTCAGAAAAAGAGTAAAACAAGAAATAAAAATATTTTATGGCAGAAACAGTCCACATTCCTTTCTGTATTTTTCTATAAACCGTTGAGTGGGAGCTTTTAACTCCAAAGAAAGTTTTTTGAACCAAACATCTTACATGTGCTTTAACTTTAGAAGTCACTCTACTCTCTTCATATTAAAAAACAACAACAACAACAACAACAAAAAACCAACAGGCACTCTGCTTATTATTAACCTTGGCTGACATCTGCCAAGAGTGTTTACACTGCATTTCTCTAACAGGTAAAGAAAAAAATTAAATGATGTATATTGTATTCTCGAGTGACTTAGAGTATCATGATTTTATGCACCTTCATAGCCCTTAAAATTCCTGTGATGAACCAGTGAGTTCTAAAACACAAAGCTCCTTCCTCTTCTCCTGCTTTTTTGATTTGTTTTTACCAAACCAACAAAACTTTTTCAATTCTGTTGCATATTTATTTGTATAATTATATTTTTTAAGTGGTAGATTTCCACCCTGGGCTAACTGAGACACATGGATTCTTTAAAGGCAATTGTATTAATCTATCACCATAATTAAGGACCAAAAAGACTTTAAGAGAACAAATGACTTTAGAAGGCAACTGAATTTGCTTCACACAAATGTATTTATTGAGAACTTTTATTTGCCATGTACCAATTACATGGAGATCACAAAGAAATAGAGAAGTCCTATTTTTTAAATACTTATCATTTAATTGGCCCATTATTTAAAAAAATTTAAAAGATAATCAGGCAAATAGAAATTCAAAACAAAAATTCAGATGTCAAAAAGGTTACACAAACATATGGTATGAACTCAACTTATTTACTCCTGTAAGTTGAAAATATAAGCATAGTTTGCATATAGCTATTAACAGAATTTTTACAACTATTATTTCAGCTGTTAGGAATATTGCTGATTTTATACTCCGCTGATTTTTGAAATCTTACAAATCAAATTTTAATATTTTTGATCAGAAGAAATAAAATATATGTGCAATTCATTGCATATAAGTAACTATTAATTGCTAAAATAGCTCAAAAGAAGTAGTGATCCCTGAGAGAAGGGAATAAATAGAGAAAGGAATGTTTAGGCCATTATTGTGGGAAATTTTCATGTGGCTAAGTTTTAGTCAATAGCATTGCTTAGTATTGAAGACAAAAGAAATTGGAAGACAATACAGTATCTAATGGACACAACCCATTAGCATATAAATGGCATTCTCTCCATGTAATATTGGGCTTTCTCCACATAATTCTTGAAATATGACTTAAACACTAGTTTATCCAAATTCCGTGTGAAGAAAATACTCCAGTGTTACAACTGCACAGTTCAGTTGACATGAATGTAATCAGTAGATATATTCATAATTAACCACTTAACAACACTAAACATTTAGTGACTCCAATTAACAAGCAACATAAATGATGCAGATGCAAAATTTTTAGGTAACTCTCAAATTCTCAGCTTAGTTCCCCTAAGGAGAAAATGTTAATCCCTCCATGGAACACTTAAGAAATACATGCATTTTGAGTTGTTTTTCAAAATAGGGGTTTGGATTTGCACTAATTCATCTACGCTGTCCAAACCCACTGACCTCTCACCCCATACCCTGTAACATTTTCAAAATGAATCACCAAGACTCTGATAAGATATAATCCCCATTCCTGAATTGCTAACATAGGGTTCTAATCAAAGGAATTAAGGAGCCATACCACAGGGATATGGGTTGATACTGCTAATATTTAATATTTTCACTAGGATGCTTGACAGTAAACTTAAAGGATAGAATTCTTTCTTCTCAGGTCTGGATTACCTCTCCTTCCCCCATTTTTTCTCTCTCCCTCTAGTTATCTTTTCAACTTTATTTTCCAAGGCCCATATAATTGATCTTCTAATGTGCTGATATTATCACTGGGAGAGCTTTAATAGAGGAGAAATAAGGTGATACAATCACTGATTGGTAGCATTTATTGATGAGAGAGAGAAGGAGACAAACTCTGAAAAAAAAAAATTGATCCTGAAACAAATACAGACTTGGAGAACAAATAATTTCCAGGATGGCGCTTTGATTTTTAAAGTATGGCATGGGCCTCTTCAGGTTGGAGAAGGAATGGAAATGGAAATCTATCTTCCTAAGACCCAAAATGATTTATCCTCTCTCACACAAGTTTCCAGGGGATACTTATTTCTAATGTTTATAGTAGAACTGGAAAACAATGCTAACCTCCATTAAATGAAGAAAGGGAGAAAAATAACATATATCTTTGATAGCTAGAATGAAAAAATGTACACCAAGGAAGTTATTATTATCTCTATTTTACATAGGGGAGATTAACCTGGATAACAGAAGGTAAAGTCACAATTTAAATCAGGCCTATTGGGGGGCCTTGGATAGCTCAGTTGGTTAAGTGTCTGGCTTCGGCTCAGGTCATGATCTCAGGGTCCTGGGATGGAGCGCCACATCAGGCTCCCTGCTCAGTAGGAAGTTTACTTCTCCCTCTCCTTTTGCCCCTCTTCCTACCCCCTTCCCCGCCTCATGATTTCTCTCTCTAATAAATAAATAAAATCCTTAAAGAAAATAAAATCAGGTCTGTTATAGTATAAGCCCAGGTTTCTGCTTATGATTCAATACATACTATTATTAAGAAAATTGTAAAGTGGGAACCTGACCTTCTCACAGGTGTGTCAAAAATTTCCTTTATCTGGCAGGCTCCAATTTCCAGGACAAACAAAAATTTCTAAGGCTAACAATCTTGACCATTTGGGCAATTGGCTTCCAACCAAGGAAATTCTATTTTCACCTATATACTATCATCCCCAATTCAACACATTCATCAGTCATGCTAATTACCACTTGTGAGACCAAGAGGTAAAGTGAAATGTCTCCACGTAAGACATCAACAGTATGAGAAAACCAACTTAAAGGATTCATCTTACTGATACATCTATCAGTTGTTTACATTGCAAAGCAAGCTCAGTTGGACCTTTAATCATTTCCCTTGGGATATATAAATATGTATTAATATAAATATATAAGACAGGACTTAAGGAGATACTATCTTCTGAAAGCTACGCTTAAAATCAATTATAAAATGAAAAAGAAGAGCACAACGGAAAATAATTACTTTTTAAATGGTCATTGAAAAAAATGGTAGCTAATTTAACGGATTATAGTTTACTACTACTACTACTACTACTACTATATTTGTTTTAAAATATCCTTAATAAAATTTCAACTTCTGGATAGCATCTCACAACTCTGGTTAGTCTCTGACTTCCAGCATTAGATATAGCAGAAAAATTGGATCACTAAGACAACTTCTAGGTTAACTTTATCTTTATTTTTCCTTTGGGTTTAGCCAGTCTAAGAGAGGATTTCACATACTATATTAATATTTTAAAAAACAATTCCTGGGGTGCCTGGCTGATTTAGTCAGTGGCACATGCGACTCTTAATCTTGGGGTTGTGAGTTTAAGCCCCACATTGGGTACAGAGATTACTTAAAAAAAATCTTTCAAAAAAATAAAAAATAATCCCTGTACCTGTCTCAATATGTAGACAGATATTTGGTGTTAAGTATACACAGTTTATCTCTGAAGAGAAGTAACAGGGCACTCTGATATGGTTCTATCAGTCCCATGCAGCTTCTTCCTCTATAACAGGTGGGATTATAATCCCAATGGTTTCCTTTGATCGGACTATGTAATGTTACAAAAGCAAAGCCTCAAATTCAGTCATCACCTCATCCTCATGGGGAGGAGGTCAAAAAAGACAAGGTGGAAAAGTGTTGTTGTTGTTATTAGAAAAAAAAAGCTTGCTAAGTGTCTCTGATACTCTTAAAATACTTCAATAAATCAATAAATGAATGATAATAGACAGTGATTAGTTATAAATCTGATTGTCTAGTTGAGGGGCTCAAATACACCTTTAAAAACTATTCATCATAAATTTTTATTTTTTTAAAGATTTTATTTTTTACTTTAGAGAGAGAGAGCAAGCACAAGCCAGGGGAGGGGCAGAGGAAGACAGAATCCCAAACAAACTCCCCACTGAGCAGGGAGCCAGACATTGGGCTTGATCCCATGACTTAGAGATCATGATCTGAGCCAAAACCAAAAGTTGGACATTCAAATGACTGAGCCACCCAGGTACCCTTCATCATTAATATTTAAAGAAAAGTAGATTAAAACAATGAGATGTTTTTAAAGATTTTATTTATTTGAGAGAGAGAGAGAAAAGAGCAAGGGGGAGAGGGAGAAGCAGACTCCCCACTGATCAGGGAGCCAGACATGGGATTTAATCCTGGAACTCTGGGATCATGACCTGAGCTGAAAGTAGACACTTAACCAAATAAGCCACCCAGGCACCCCAAAACAATGAGATTCAACAATATTTACCAGAGTGTAGTTTTAGTGTACTAATTTTAAACTGCAAATAAACCTATATATATATATATATATATATATACACACACATACATACACACACACACACACACACACACACACACACCAGTAAGAGATTGTCATACATCTATTCAGTGCACTAGACTATTAGGATAATAATGAAAATGAGTATATTTTGGTAATGGAAAGGTGTACGTGACATTGTGGAATGGAAAAAAGTAGATAATACAAACTCCATTTAGGTAAAATGAAAGAAGTACATAAATTCTTAAACAAATATCTGTAAGTAAAGTTTTTTAAAAGAACAATAATGGTCATTCTAATGGGCAAGATCATCCAGATTTTAACAATCTTTATATACTTTTCTGTTTTGCTTGAAATACCTACAATGAGCTTTACTACTTTATATAATGAGGAAAAATAAACCTGTAGAGTAATTATCATTTTGGAAAATGTTAAGGTCAAATCAAGAAAGTACTCATTAAAATTTATCATAGTATTTTAATATTTTAGCAACATTTTTCATGATTATAACATTCTTTGATGATTACAAATTTAGAACCACACTGAAATACAGTTTTGCAACCTGTTAACCTTTTTTTCTATTTAGCATCTTGTGAATGTTCCTATATTTTCAAATATTCTTTATATATTTTCCTATATTTTCAAATATTTTCAAATGTTCCTATATGTTCCTATATTTTCAAATATTCTTTAACAATATGATTTTAAAATTTTTTTTTGGTATTTGAGGTGCCTGTGTGGCTCAGGCAATTAAGTGGCCAACTCTGGATTTTGGCTCAGGTCATGTTCTCAGGGTGGTGAGATCAAGCCCTGAGTCAGGCTCTGCTTTCAGCAGGGAGTCTGCTTGAGATTCTCTCCCTCTCTCTCTGCCCCTCCCTCAGGTTGTGTGCTCTCTCTCTAAAATGAATAAATATTAAAATAAAACTTTTTTTGTATTCAATGTGTAATTTATTACTTTAACTATTATTTAGGTTTCTGATATAAAAATTAATTACAGCACATGATTCTGAATTACAAAAGTTGCTTGTTTACTGAAGAATAAATCTTCGACAGTGAATAAAGTCAGGTTCTCAAGTTAATCATAGTTGCCTCATGGTACATAAATTCAAATATGCCATTTGCTGGAGGTAAGAGCCCCACCAGGTAATTCTGCTGCAGAGAATCTAATGCCTATGCTCAGAAGCACTGATATAAGCCAGATAATCTAGGAAGAAAAAGTCTAAATTGGCTATCTACCTGGAATCATACTATTCTTTTCCTTAACAGGATAATCAAGCAATGATTTTCTTATTAAAATAATAATGGTGAATAATTACATAGCACATTACAAATTCTTGCTCACTGAATTTTCATAATAAACCTGTGATATAGATGTCATTATTTGTTTAAGTTTTAACTCTAGTATTTTATCTTCCTTCATGAACACTTTAGAGCCACTGGAATTTAGTTTGCACCAAGTATGAGTTAGATTATTTCACTTTTATATTCCCAAATGGTTTTCCTTCACTATTAAATAATTATTTCTCTACTCATTTTGAATACTATTTTTATGGTACATGAAACATTTATACATGTATGCATTTCTCAGCTTTCTACTTTGTCTATTTGACGTATGATATTGGTGCTATTATTGTCCCTATTTCACTAATGAAGAAAGAGAGGTTATATAAGAGTAAGATGACACAAGGAGAAATCGCAGAAACACAAATGGAACTCAGCACTGGCTACAGAATCCACGTAACTATCTTCAAAATTATGAGCACAACCACAAAATCAGAGGCACGTTCAAGAACATGGCAAGATTTTTTTTTCTATCATCTTCATCTTTTTTGCTATAATTCCACACCAACAGCAGATAGATCCCTAAGTTCATAAGAATCGCCCTAATTAAAACTCAGATTTCTAAAAAGAAAAACTGATGTTCAACCTCAGATAATTCTTGTAAGAGAAAACAGAGCCTACAAACCTATGAATTGCTAATACCAACAGAAGGAATGACTGCTGATTTGCATACCGAACAATCACACTTTAGCAGGCTGCTGGATGAAAAGAAATGAGTTAGAAGAGAAGAAAATGAGCAAGGGTCTGTCTCCTCCCAGGACCCTCCAAAGGAATACAACTACCCTGAGTTGTTCTAAGATCCATTTTCTGTCAAAATATACTTCAGTCTTCCTTAAGCAAATCACACAGTTAATGCCAGAAAATGATCACAATGAACCATGTTCTTTCTCCTCCTTATCACTGTCTGGAGCATAGATACAGTGCACATAAAGAGACCTTTCCAGCAATCCTGCCCAGAGCCTTTTGTCAAATACCATTGAAAATGGGGAAAGTGAGGGACACTGAGGGCATTACAAGTACTCCTATCCCAACCCTACACAGATAGCCAAATGACTGTTCACACTGGGTGATC
Source organism: Eumetopias jubatus (assembly GCF_037043125.1). Lineage (NCBI taxonomy): Eukaryota > Metazoa > Chordata > Mammalia > Carnivora > Otariidae > Eumetopias > Eumetopias jubatus. Next base: position 174,235,162 of record NW_028274807.1, read on the forward strand.
CTATATATATATGTCATACACACACACCCCCACACACGGCACACATTCCTTTCTTCTCTGTCCCCAAATGTCTAGGAACAATTCCCCCCTCCCACACACACACTTTTTACTGGCTATGAAGATCAGTAAGCAAACTAGGAGTCCTGAGTTCAAAGCTCTACTATAATTTTTCATCTAAAAAACTGTCACTTCTCTGTTTTCTCATTATTTTGAAATAAGGGGGTTGACTCTGTAGTTCATCCAGTTTATTTTCTACTCCAAAACTTATAGCTTTAATATAACCTGTTACATCATAGACATATTTAACCAGTTTTGGAACCTCACTGAAAAAGGTTTAATTCTTCCAAAGTATCATTGTATTCTGATCTCTCCTACTCCTCCTAATTGGTTTCTTAAGGCAATTCAAATTGGTGATATCAAAATCCCGAAGTGCTTACAGCCAACTAAACTGTTCCTTTGGTGTTCTTCCCATAGATGAATGAAAATGGTGCCATTTCCTGTTTGTCATTATTGGTGTGGTGAGCTAATCAGCACACAGCATCCAGCATGACTTTGGCTCTGAGACTGTAAACAAAGAAGCCATTGCGAGATGCTGAAATGCATTCTGTGGAATCGCCAAACTGTGGAAATTCATCCAGGAGAACATGTCTTATTTCCAGAATATAAATGAATTAATCAGTAGGCTTGCCACCCACATGCCAGAAACATTCCTGATTAAATTTAATGTAGTGAATTTGTGCAATCACCACCATACTAACCATTGATTAAACAAAGGCCTCTGAGTGCTAATTCTTTCAATGTGCAGTTTATTTTTGCTCTTGTTTGAAGGGCACACCTTTGAAAACTTTGCTAGTTTGAGGGACACATCCACATTTGGAATTCAGGTTGGGTTTATTTCCCAAGGCAACCTGGCATTATTACAGGCAGGGCAACTGAAGTCCTCATATAGACAGAGGCCTATTTAGTTAATCTGTTACATTGGTACTAATATTTTCCTACTACCTTGTGGATAGGTGGAGAAACCTGTTTATCAAAGGATAATTAGCCACCTAATTTCCTCTCTGCATGTATAAACTGGAAAGAAGCAACTGCTTCCCACCCTAGAGATTAGAGTTTAAGGGTGAAATATACCAGCAACTCCTGTATCATATAACCTACACATTTTAACATTAGGCATATGTTATTTGCATGCACACAGCTGACAAAGCAGAAAAGAGAGTTGCAAAATATAAAGAACTGAGATTTTTTAGGATTAGTTCTTTACTTTCTTCCCAGAAGATATATACATATGGATATATAGACACAGATATACATTTAACTAGGGTATGATGTATAAAACAAGTTCACTTATGGATGCTGACTATACTTTAACAACAGTTCAGCCTGTGTGTACTAAGTTCCTATTATACAATAATAAGTGCTCTGTAGAGGAATCAAATTCTTGCTCTCAAGGTAGTTTAGAATTTAGCAGCAGTAACTGGGGTGTAATACTTCTGGACTAAAAATATTTCCCCTGATAATTTATCAAACACTGTCTCATTTTAAGTACTCTAGAATCATGTTCATGTAAATACTGGATATTCAAAAGTATATTTCTGGACTTAGTAAAATGGAGTGTTAAATCTCTAATCTTGAACCATAATGACTTTGTAAGACTACTCTCCCAAGTGAAAGCATAAGGAGGGACAAGAAAGGGAACCCCCAGTTTCTCCGTAAGAGAGGTCTGACAAACATTCTCTTAGACTTAGAGAAAATCCCTGATCTGTAGCATCGAACAACAATGTGAATTGTGCTTTTGATTGTGCTGTAATGGCAAACACAGTACATTGAGGAACACTGTAAAGAATGTGTTTAGGCCAAAAATACTGACTCTTTTTCTCACAGCTCACATCTATTCCATGTTCAATTCCTGTACACTATACTTGCAAGCAATTGCTGCTATATACTCAAAATATGACCACTTCTCATCACCTCCATTGGTATAACCCTCACCCAAGAGTCAACAGGTTCCAGAGGACTTGATTACAATATAGATATACCTAAGGACTACTATCTGTAAAATGGAAAGCCTTGTTCTCATACAACTCCAGGTGGCAGAATTAAAGCAAAATGGTATTACTTTCAATGCTATATAAGAAAATCCACTACTTTCCAATAATATAACTGATTACTTTAAGAAACAATGGGTCTTTTCACATACATGTTGAGAAATGTTTTAAAGGAGGGTCAGCATGGTCAATTTCAAGGTAAAGTATGGAACAGACATGGATTAGATGATACAGCTCCATCTAATCCTACAATTCTGTGCTTTCAAACTGTCATATTCTCAAAAAATTCCTGAGTCATAGATAAGACAGAATTGTCATGTAGAATACACAGTACAGGTTTATAATACTGTAGAACCATGAAACAGTATCTTATTAGAAATTGGGATGCAATTCAAATATTCCTTTCATTCCAAATGAATCTCTCCTGCTTTGATTTGTATACACCATTTTAGTATTTTTCAAACCAGCTGTGAAATTGCTGATTTGTCTCCAGTACGAATTTCTTTGTCAGGAAAGAAAATGGTCCTTTGAAATAGTCCTCTTCCAATGAGAACAGATATTTATGCTTCTTTTACAAACACACACAGGTCAATTCAAAGAAAACCTACTCATTTCTTAAGTGAAAGACAGTATCACCTCAGGAAATGGTTCTTTCAGTATCTGTCACACTAAATTTCCACCCCTCACCCCAGTCATGTCTGGCATAGGAAGCAGGAAAGAAGGTGAATGCTATCTTTTAGAAACAGGCAAAGTTCACTCATCAGAAGCTCTTTACATTCCTGAAAGGGAAATTCCCCTGGTACCATCTTTGTTTCTATGAGACAAGACAGATCCATGACAACAAATGCATTTAATTCTTAATTGGGTTCCCCTCAAAATTCAGTAATAATAAAGTGGATCACACCACTGCATGTTTGTTATTTGAAGAGACACAAAATTAACTTTGGCAATTTCATCTTTGGTTTCAGTTCCAGAGGGCCCATACTCGTTTGATATCCAAAAACCTCAAGCCAAGCAAACCACTTGATGTGATGGCAGCTGTTGTTACTACCAAAGACCTTTCCCTTGTGAGAACTCCTCAGCAATCCTTCTGAGAAGCTTCCAATACTGTGACATTTCTATCACACTCAAAATATCAATGCTGTTCTTTTTTTTTTAGATTTTATTCATTTATTTGAGAGAGAGAGAGAGATAACGAACAAGTAGGCAGAGAAGCAGGCAGAGGGAGAGGGAGAGGGAGAAGCAGGCTCTCCGCTGAGCTGAGCAGGGAGCCCGATGCGGGGCTCGATCCCAGGATCCTGGGATCATGACCCGAGCCGAAGGCAGCGGCTTAACCGATTGAGCTACCCAGGCGCTCCTCAAAGCTGTTCTTTACCAATGAATCAGTTTGCATAGAAGGTATTATAAATTCTTCAACAGTGCTCACTAAATGAAACATTTAATTAATTTGATCCCAGGACATTAAGGTGCCTTGTCTCAGAAGTATGAGAGCCTCAATCACAGCTCACAGTCTTTATTTAAAATTCTTCAAAGGGGACCACATTTCAACCTATAGAGGTAGATGGGATTTTTTTTAAGGAGAGTCAGAAAACTGAGCAAAATATGAAAAAGGCAGATTTAAAGAGTAAAATTAGTATGGAAGAGACTGTTTCCCTTATGTGTCTTGAAACATTAGTCTGAAAGTCCTTTCCAAAGAGGAATCCAAAACGTGTCTTGATAAATGGTTTTTGCCAGTGTAAGAAAAACTATACTAATCTGACTACAGTACTTAGCACATAAGATGTTCAGTGATTAATGAATGAAAAAGGAAAGGCTGGGTACAATTGCTTTAAATTAAAACAAAAATCAGCCTCATTTTTAGTCATAGTTCACATTTAAGAAAAATCTCTCCATGCACATTTTCAATGAATATTTGTTGATTTGTTGATGAGTATTTGTTGCCACTAAGACTGGTAATACCAAGTTATTTTATTATACTAGTCCCTGCCCACATGTAGTTTACAGTCTCCTCAGAAATATTTTTAAATTAAAATTAATGTTATGAGGAAAATGTTGTTAGTCTTTTCTTCCCTAAGACAGAAATTTTAGCTGGGCATGTGGCCACAAGAGTGACTCTAGCTTCCAGTCTTCTTTGCAGCCACATGAAGTAATCTACGTTCTGGTCCATGGGATTAATCAGAGCAGTTGTAAGGCAACTACTTTCATTAGGAGAAAATAATTTGTTTCTTTTCTCCATTCTGCTTCTTAGAATGTGCCTACGACACTAACATTTCACCTGTAGGTACAAAGACAGGGACAATGTATGACAAAGCGTAGATCCCTAACATCCTGCGACACCAAAGCAGTGTTAGATTAACTACCTTGACTTTACTTGAAAGAGAAAAATCAACTTTTAGCTCATTTAAGTCTCTGCTGTTATGGATTTTCTTTTTCTTATATCCAAGTCTAACTCCACCTAACTTAATATGAAAAGAAACTTTATTTTAAGGTCTAAAGTGTCTGATGGGATAGTTATTAGGAAAATTTCTGGAAAAATAAAAGTAGATTGGCAAAGTAAAATAACATGGAACATCAAAAATATTTCACATCCTTGTATATCTCACATTTGGGAACCTCAAAATCATCTAGGCAGGAAAAGGCTGATGATAAATTATTATACACAAAAGAATATGGCACAGAGGTTATAAGACAAGTCTAAGCTTATAAAACCTACTCTTCTTTGCATTCAGTACCTAAACAGATTGCTTGCCTCCCTACAGCATGAGGATTTTTATCCTCTTATATAAAACTGCAAAGAGGTTTAAGTAGGTTCTTGGCACTTTTTTGTTACTCAGAGAAGTGTGCAGCACAGAATGAATCTGGAAAAACAAAATCCTTTTAGTTTCCTGAATTATATGATGCAGATGACATTGGAAAGAAAGGGAAAATTATCCGGAAAAATTGGTCCAGTTGGTGATACAGAGCGGAAAATGGATGAAGCATTTTAGGTATCTCTTCTACATTACTTCATGTAGCATAAGTTTTCAATAAATAGAAAGAGTCACACAGAAGGGGTTAGAAATATATTTGCAATTTTCACATTAAAAGTGAAGGAAAACATACAGGGAATAAGAAAAGGGAAAAACTGACTCTTGGTGAGGGAAAAAAAATGCATTTTACCAGCTGGAGAAAGGCCTGGGTAATAAGTAGAGACAATGTGATTTGTGAGACAAGTTGCAAAAGGCACTCTAAGATGGAAGAGGGAAAATAAAATGAAGACGACAGCATGTTTGGGACTTTACTGGGCAAAAATAAAATCACTTTCAACATGCATCCCACACACAGATACTCAGGCAGATTTATTTGATCAGTTCTGACAATAATAAAAAGTAGTACAAATGGAAGATGTCCAGCCGTTCTCAAGGTACACAGTTCTGTCTGAAAATTAAACAACTAACTTCTACATCTGAGCAATATGCCACCGAAAGGGAAAAGCAATGAGGCAAGGCTGTCTTACACTATTTGTTCTATTCCATATAATTTTCAAATGTCTGCAGTCTGGAATAGTCGGTGTTGATGTTCAAGCTTCTATCCCAGATGGTAAATGTAGCAAGTTGCGTTAAAATAAAACAGTAGAAAATTCTTGACAGAGAAGACACTCACATTCATCTCCTGGACAGCTTTCTCAAAGCCCCATCACCAAAGCCTATCGTATAAATGTGCCATTTTAATAAAATCTCATTTATGAATATCAGCAGACATGATATTAACAGCATGAGCATAACATGGTCATGTCATTAAGATGAGGCTGCCTAGAGGATTTTTTTATTTTTACTCTGCAAGTAGTAGACAAACCAATACGTAGGCCTTTAAATTTAATTGGCATCTTCTATAATCTCAATTCAACTAAAACCAATATTGCATAAATGCTCTAATTCTGAATAACTTGGAGTCACTATATAGCACCAAATACCACAAATAAGAAAAATATGCAATATACTATGTGAGAAAAAAAATTAGGGATTTTTCTATCTCCAAATGTGCTATGTTCATTTATTTTGACAAGTGCAATTTAGCTTTAATTATTCATCATATGGTAGTGACTATGCTGCAGAATATTTCATAAAGAAATGAAAACTTAAATCGATAATGGGAAGTCCTATTAACAGACATTAAATATTTGCTTAGCATAATGCAAAAGCAAGAAATTTATAGAAATCCAAATGAATGAGCTTTCACAAGGCAGTAACAGTAGGTGGCCAACTCTTGTCCTTAATGTCTATGCACTGTTTTCTCTTCTGCCTGCTTGCCTGATTTATCACAGTGCATTTTTGTTGTTCTTAAAGCTCAACCTAATAAGTTGTTGAATTTGAAGAGGGTTTTGAATTTTACAAAACATTTTAACATTCATTATCTTAATTTAATGTAGAGGTTTAAATCTAGCTTCTTCTCGGAGGCAAAAAATTTAGGCAAAGTCTAAAGACTTTTTTTTTTTAAAGATTTTATTTAATTTTACAGGGAGAGACACAGCGAGAGAGGGAACACAAGCAGGGGAGTGGGAGAGGGAGAAGCAGGCTCCCCACTGAGCAGGGAGCCCGATGTGGGGCTCGATCCCAGGACCCTGGGATCATGACCTGAGCCAAAGGCAGACGCTTAACGACGGAGCCACTAAAGACGTTTTTGGTTGTCATAAGTAGGAAAATGGTACTGGTAGAGGCCAGGGTTGCTACTATCCCTACAAAGCACAGCCTTCTACAGCAAAGACTTTCCTAGTCCAAAATGTCAATATGCTGAGGTTGAGAAACCTTGATTTAATCCTATAGCTATATTATGTAAGAGAAAGTAAAAGAATGGCTATCTCCATTTTTGGACAAGAAACCAAGGCCCAAATGCTCTGTAAATTATACAAAAGAGAAGTATCCACAAGCATTACACTGCAACAGAGGGGAAAGAAAACAAAGTAAGATTTTAATCTCAGTCTGCCACTCATGCACCAGCCACAGACTTTGGACACAGCACTGAACATTTTTAACTATGAAACTAGTTTCTCCAACTGGTAATACAATTCCAAGTAAATAAGAACTTATACGAAAATCTTTTTATAAAAGATAAGGCACTGGGGCGCCTTTTTATAAAAGATAAGACACTGGGCCTCAGTCGGTTAAGCGTCTACCTTCAGCTCAGATCATGATCCCAGGGTCCTGGGATCGAGCCCCCACATCTTCTCCCTGCTCAGCTGGGAACCTGCTTCTCCCTCTCCCTCTACCACTTCCCCTGCTCATGCTCTGTCAAATAAATAAATAAAATCTTAAAAAAAAAAAGATAAGGCACTGTCCAAACATTGTATGTTATCATTAACTTCAGAGACAATGTTCACTGACCTCTCCCTTCTCAGTTATCATTTGGTTAGTAAACTCCGAATGTGTGTTCACAGATAGGTTATATAAACAAGGCTGCAGGGGGAAACTTGGAGGGGGAGACGAACCATGAGAGACTATGGACTCTGAGAAACAAACAGGGTTCTAGAGGGGTGGGAGAGTGGGAGGATGGGTTAGCCTGGTGATGGGTATTAAAGAGGGCACATATTGAATGGAGCAGTGGGTGTTATATTCAAATAATGAATCATGGAACACTACATCAAAAAATAAATTAATTAAATAAATAAATGAATAAATAGATGGGGGGTGGGAAACAAGGCTGAGGTGCAAAAGCAAACATATGGCCAAATCCCATAAAGTTGTTGGGGAGAAAGGGGATATGTACTAGAAGAGTAGTTAAAAACAGGGAGTCTGAAGTGAAAGACAAGTCTGAAACAGACTAATCACTAGAATGTCAGCTTATTAGTACAATATAGCTTTGGGTGAATTATTTATCTAAGTTACCATGTCCTTATTTGTACAATAGTACTTGTGCCTTATGAGGTTGTAAGCACTAAATGAAATAATAAATGAAAAAGAACAGTGTCAGAGTACAAACACCTCCTGTGATATTAATGATTGTGCATGATATATGTTAATATTTTATATGTGTGTATATTTATTGATATATATATATTTTCATTCTTTATTTTTAAAGACTTTATTTGAGAGAGAGAGAATGAGAGATAGAGAGCACGAGAGGGAAGAGGGTCAGAGGGAGAAGCAGACTCCCCGCTGAGCAGGGAGCCCAATGCGGGACTTGACCTGGGGACTCCAGGATCATGACCTGAGCCGAAGGCAGTCGCTTAACCAACTGAGCCACCCAGCCACCCTTCATTCTTTTTTTTTGATAATCCCTCTTATACTAAGCTATGCTTTAAGGACTGGGAAATAGTGGTAGATGAGAAGAATGAGGTCTCTGCTCTCATAAATCTCACATTTCAGTGGGGAAAATGAGCAAATGAATATATGAATAATATAATCAAAGATTAGAATTTTAAAAGGTCAGGAACTCAGACATGAGATGGTAGTTCAAGGTGTCTGTGAAGATAAAGATCAGTTTCCAGAAAAGATCTGAAAAACAGGCTATGTGAATGGAATTATTAAATACAGGATTTGTGATCCAGGAAGTTCAAAGTTCATAGCATGGATGATGGGTTCACAAACCTGGGCAAATAAAGCGTGTCTACCAGGAGTAGATGATTAAAACTGGAGGAAAGCATTTTTCAATTGTTTTCTTAAGAAATATTTCATCCTAACATAATATATTTCATCCAATAACTATCTAGGTCTATCCTACTTAAGAAGTAACTTTCTAAATGCTTATTGAGACAGAAAAAAAAAATAAGACAATCTTTGGTAATAGTCAATGAAATTTCTCAAGTCAGAATATCAGGAAGTAACATGACATATATCAACTGTGCAGATATAATTGAAAATGTTAAATTAAGGGCGCCTGGGTGGCTCCGTTGGTTATGCGACTGCCTTCGGCTCAGGTCATGATCCCAGAGTTCCGGGATCAAGTCCCGCGTCAGGCTCCCTGCTCAGCGGGGAGTCTGCTTCTCCCTCTGACCCTACCCCCTCTTGTGGTCTCTCTCTCTCTCTCTCTCTCAAATTAAAAAACAAAAATGTTAATAAGAAATCCTGGCACATTATAATCAAACTAATTCCATTAAAGAGAAGATTAGTAGTAGGAAGTTGTATTGTTTCAAGAAAATAATTTAAAGAAAAATTAGTGAACAGAACTCTTCGGCAATGAATTTATCAAAAAGGATAGATAAAAGAAATTCTAGAATTATGTTATAACTCGCGCAGTAGAATATTTGTTCTCCTTTTTCTTTACTAGAATATATTATCCCTTTTTAATTTTTTATCTCATTCCTAATAATATAGCATCAACCTATATAAAAATTTTAAATAAATAAGGCTACTTCTGAAATAAAGTTACTGTTCATTCCAATGGGCAGAAAAAAAAGGCAGCAGGAATGGAAGTAGTTTAAACACTTTTAGCAACACTGACCAAAGACCAAACTCTTCAATATGCTTAGAACAATGATATAGTACAAAGTACACTGGAGATTTAGGATTATCTATTTCCTTTTATCAACTTCAATTAAAAGAAAGCCAAACTAGTAAGACTAGACTTTAGGAGTGGCTATTTAAATTGCTAAAAGTATACAAGCAAATACTAAATTTAGTAGTTTTCTTTTTTTCCTTTCTGCTTTGCATATTTTGTCTGCTACTCTTTTGTGAATATAGTAGTCTCTAAAGAACAAGAAATAGATTGCCTGGGTAGCTCAATTCATTGAGCATCCAACTGTTGATTTCAACTCAGGTCATGATCTAAGGGTGGTAAGATCAAGCCCTTTGTCAGGCTCTGCTCTCAGCAGGATCTGCTTGAGATCCTCCCTCTCCCTTTGCCTCTCCCTATGCTCTCTTTCTCTCTCTCAAATAAATAAAATCTAAAAATAAAGGACAAGAAATAAATTTAAAATAAGCTTAACTGGCATAAAAAAGTTAAAAATTTAATGTAGATAAAACACCCTGGCAAACATAGAATAAGTAGTTTTCAAGACAATCAGTTTTTGAAGTCTTTAGTCAACAGTGGTATTGACTTCAGAAAGAACTAAATATTCTAGGGGTGCCTGGGTGGCTCAGTCGTTAAGCCTTCAGCTCAGGTCATGATCCCAGGGTCCTGGGATTGAGCCCCCCATCGGGCTCCCTGCTTAGTGGGGAGCCTGCCTCTCCCTCACCCACTCGCCCTGCTTGTGTTCCCTCTCTCGCTGTCTCTCTCTGTCAAATAAATATATAAAATCTTTTTTATTTTTTTATTTTTTATTATTTCTTTTTTTTCATTTTATTATGTTATGTTAATCACCATACATTACATCATTAGTTTTTGATGTAGTGTTCCATGATTCATTGTTTGCATATAACATGCAATGCTCCATTCAATACATGCCCTCTTTAATACCCATCACCAGGCTAACCCATTCCCCCACCCCGCACCCCTCTAGAACCCTCAGTTTGTTTCTCAGAGTCCATAGTCTCTCATGGTTCGTCTCTCCCTCCGATTTCCCCCTCCTTCATTTTTCCCCTTCTACTATCGCATCAGTCTCATACAATCTTTTTTAAAAAAAAGAATATTCTGTAGCACTTTGGATGACAAACCAAGTGGAACACCAAACACTATTACCAAGCCAGTGTGTACTTAAAAAGAATTCAACATTTAAATCACCTTACTTAAGCATTTGAGCTAAGTTTGCTAGGAGATGGGCTTTTATATCATCAGCTATATTAAAATCTACAATTTAACCCTGAAAAAATGGACATATTTTATTCTAAGAGATAAGGGGTATAATTGAAGTGATGACCTATGACTTGAAAATTATTACAAGCAATATCATTTCACTTCTAATGAATGTGTTCCAATCTTTTTTTTCCTTTTTCCTCTTTACATATATGGAACATAATCAATGAGAATTCAAGCAAATAAAGGAAAAGAAAGTAATTTTTATTTTTCTTAATACATAAATTCTGGAAAATTTTGGAAACATGCTTAAAAATATCAATGTCATGAATTATTGAAGCAATAACAAGATCCCAAAAGAATACACAAAAATAATAAAAGTGACTTAAAGAATTAATGTTTTGCTAAAGAATTTGGAAATGAAGTCCATTATATTTCCAATAGGACTTACACATTAAGTTATGAGCAAGAACTTTACCAAGAATTTTTTCTACCATTCAATTAGGTTGGAGGAAAAAATAAATCCAATCAGTTCATTAGAAACTGGTGGCTTTAATAACTATAATCTGATCACTCATTAATATATAATATAATAGTACCTATTATATGCAAACAATATTCCAGTTCCTATATACATGAATGTAGAATATGAATAGAAATCATCACAGGTTACACTGCCATACATATGGTGCTGATTGGAACTGGGTTAAGCCAAAATAATGTAAAAAAATTTAAATCAATGAAATTGAGTTTGATGTACTCACTTTCTAAACAGTTGTTTCTATCATATACAGTACATTGGATGAAAAAGAATGTATCAATTAGATAACTGGCCCAAATGGGTAAACATTTTTCTTTTTAATATTTATACTCCATGGCATAGCTTCAATAAAACTATACCAACTTTATTTTTCAATGGAATCCATGGTGTATAATATACAGAAAAATATGGAACCTGTCTATATAATATATTCTGAATCAAGAAAAATTACTACTAACTTTTAAAAATAGGACTATACCATTTTTTGCCAGCATGTCACCCTAATTGAAGAGACTATGTAATATTTTATAAGTACGGCTGAAGCACTATTTCATTTCCTTGCCATCTATGAATCCCAAATACAAAAATGGCAATGCCCCATGAAGAAGTACAAGGAAGGGTAAATTCATTCTTTCTTTTCATTTTATTACCAAAGTCTCCTCAATGACTTTGATGATACAAAAACTTATTTCTAAGAGACCATTAGTGATACAGCACTGAAAACCTTATTTCCCAACTTGAACCTCTAAAGAAAGGAGTGTTCAGAATCAAATGGAAACACAAAAATCAGAATGTTTGAAGAAAATGGATCTAAAGAGATATTCTTTCATTTATCTGGTACCCCTTAACTTTGCTGTTATTGTTAACAAATACTTTGAGAATATAAGGTCAATGGATTTTATTAGCATTCCTGGAGCAAATATTTAATATCCTAGATGGCCATGCTCAACTTCTCAAATGTTAATTGATGCCATTACAAATTGCTTGTGGCATATTCAAGGTGTACCAGGAAATTAATGACAGCTTATAGGACAGAGAATACATTTTAATAACCAGTCAGGAGGATTGGTTTTTCATTAGCTTCTTTTCTATGGTAAGAAGTAAGACATTCCTATTAGGAATTCTGAAAATATTCATATAATGATACTGTAAATAGAGGACAACACATTAGCATTATAAGCAGAACTTCTCTTCCTCAGATTTATGTGTAAAATATTCAAGTGCCCTTACTAATTATTCTTTTGAAGTAATCTCTTCTCTTCCTCAATTAACTAGAACTAGAGCAAAATCAGTGAAAATTTCTATTTTAAATTACTAGGCATTATACTGAACATTCAATATTATCTTCTGTGTTTCCATGATCACGGTCTACTTTTGTCTTCACTCACAACTTGCTAAGATTTAAGAATTATACTATAATAGATATATTTTTAGGGGGATAACATTTAGCATGTTTTAAATATCATTATGCAGTACAAAACAAATGAGCATGCAAATAGAGAGATACAATGCAAATTCCTTCACAAGCAAAAGTTGCCAAATAGTTTCCTTTATAACCCACTGTTATCACACAGTCACCTTTCACTTTAGAGCTCTCAACTACCATAAGTTCAAAGAAATATATAATAATAAGTATATAAATATAATAAGTATGTGATAATGGTAAGAGCAAGAATTAATGCCAATTAACAATGATACTTCTCTGAAGAAGGTAGCATTCTGAGAAGGCCCCAAGATCCCCACCCTTTGGTATATACACACACCATCTACTACCCTCCCTATTGATGAGGGTATGGCAGTGAATAGAATGGATTTCAAACCCATAGTTGGACTATTTTATAGGACTCAAGTGATTAGATTTAGGATTCAAATCTGTCAGTTCTGAGTTATTCAAAAAAGAAATTCTCTTGGATGGTCTTGACCTAATCAGGTCAGATCTTAAAAGAAATTCTCTCTCTTCATAAAGGGAGAGGTCTGAAGTGACATAAATTACCCTGCTGACTGAACAAGTAAGCTGCTGTGTTGTAAGGTACTTATGGTGGGTGCCACATGGCAAGGACCTGAGGGCAGAGTCTGGCTGACAGCAAGCAAGGCAAGGGTCTAAGACCTCATTCCCACAACTGTAAGGAAATGAATACTGCCAGTTATCTGAGGAAGTTTGGAAACAGGTACTTCCCTAATTGAGCCTCCAGATGAGAACACAGCCCACTGATACTTCAAGCTTAGCATTATGAAACCCTGAGTGAATAACACAACTAAAACATGCTGACTCCTGGCCCATGGAATTTGTAAGATAATCAATGTGGGTTATTTTACATTTCTACACATCTGATAATTTGTTACACAGCAACAAAAATGCAATATAGGTATACTAGCATATACTGAATATTTTCTAAGGTTTTGCTAGGTATTGTGCTGTTTTATATTTATTGTTCCATTTAATCCTCAAATTCGTAAGATAAAAGCTGTTAATAACCCCATTTTATAGATGATGAAGTAAGATTTACAGGGTAAATAACTTGCGTAAGGTCACACAGCTATGGTGAAATTTTAATATGATCTTAACTGCAGAGCCTATGTTCTGAAACATTCTATTCTACTCTCCCTGCAAGAAAGTACACTGAGGCCATGATCCTAAAGCCTGGGTGTGAATTCCATTTTGCTATGAATCAGCTAAGCCCTTTAAAGGGAAACACTGGCTCTCCTTTCCCATCCCTGGTCTAAAGCCCCTTCAAATCTAAGATTCTCTCATGAAATTGAATACTTTCATTTTTTAATTGACCACATAGAAATGAATATAGTTTTATATAAAAAAAGTTCAATTACAAGAGCCAGTTATATCTTATTTTCTCAGGTGAGCCACCTTCTATGAAACCCAAAACCTATGTTGAAAACAACATTTTTGGGCAATAAGCAAATCTCTGGAAAGGGATTGGGAGACACTAAGAGATGACTTATTTTAAAATCCATTTCTGGCACACAGCCCAGCTAAAGCAGGAATTGAAAATTACTCAAAATCCCTCTGCAGGGATCTTGAAAAGAATAAAATATCTAAAAGTGGGGCTAAGGTATAAGTATGTTACTGGGTTCTTCTAAAGAAAGTGTCCATGGCAAGAGGTACCACAGCACCACAGTACTGTCAGCGGAAACGAAAACCACACTGTGGTGAGACGAACTTTTCCCCTCTGATTTTCAGGGTCTCAAATTTCCATTTCTTTCTTTCCAACTCATTGGGTCTCATTTGCATGTTCTTCCCAACACTCTCCTTCTGCCTCCATTCAATTCTTTGCCCAATCTATGCAGTTTCAACTGCTTCTCTCACTCAGGGTTCTTATTAATTTGACTAAGTCTGAACTTGCCCCTATGAATGAGTCAGGTCCTTTTGCCTAAGCCCTACCAGTTCTACAACAAAAGATAAATAAGCCTATTTTCACCTGTCTACCTGTTGTTTTTCCTAAGCACTCACTTAGCTGGGAAACAAAACATTTGTAGTCACGCAATGACATATAATTGGTGCCTTAATCTCATTTCAGAGGTCTTACCATCATACCTGAGATGACTGTACCAAATCCCTTATGTGAAGTGTTCTATGGATGTGATACCATGTTTGCCTCCAGTGATACGACTTTTTATTTTTCATAGCATTCCTTCTCCCCTTGACTAAACAGTTCATCAGTACTTCTAAGTAGTGATAGTGACATCAGCAATGTATAACTTGGTTATTTAAGGCACTCTAAAATTTTTTAAGGTAGTTTATTCAACATAGCAGATGATTTCACTTTCAGCACCTAGCTAGTAGCTTCAGTCTCATTAGAAAACTCCCTATGTATTTGGAGGGTCCAAGGGAATACCTTCAACATGTGCATGTTCGCTCTTTACATTTATAACCTGTTTTCTCCATTACAACAAATCCTCCTGCTCGAGTTCAGCTGAATTTCACCACACCAAGGCAACACAAACAGGCTACAATAGGCCTCTTTATGTTGTCAGGAAACTATGCCTGCCACTTTAACAGGCTTTTTTCCCTTTTACAAATCCACCAAGTGGCTATTTTCAGTGTTAACCTAAGAGAGTGCTCAAGCTCATCATCCAAACTTCCAGATTGATGAATGACCGAGACAAAAAACACATTTGTTAAGGAAGCAGCCCATATAAAGCTTGTAAAGCTTTGATTGATCATGTTTACCCGGTGGATACAAATGTTATTGGCCTTTAAAAAATATTGGGGTGGGGGGTTATGTTTTGTTTCTTCTCCTTTCTGAAAATAGCTTTTTTTAGACCAGTGTGTGCTCAGGTTTACACAATGGAATGGTATGGAATAGTGGTTAACCAGTGATTTTGTATAAACCAAATTGATTCCTTTTCTCTAGTATGTGATGAGATATAAAATGGTCCACCTGAGAGCAAGCCCTGAATGTTCTGTTTCCTCCCTGGGGCTGTTTTTTTGTCTGTATTATTTGTGTATACACAAACAAAAGCAATTTGAGTTAATAAGCCAAAAAGCTTGATTTTGGCTTCAGAGCCAAACATTAATAAGCTTTTAAAAATACTTTGAACACTTAGCCTTCTATGTATAAAATAAAGATTAATTCATTCAGCTAATAATTCAATAATTACTAATTTTACACCTATTATGGGACAGGAACTTTTATAGATTTTCAGTTTATAGCACTGAACAAACCAGTCTCTGCTCCCATGTAGTTTATCCTAGATGGGGAGAGAGACAATAGGAAATAAATACATAACACATCAGGGAGTGAAAAGTGCCATGTGGAAATGAGAAAAAGCAGAAGGGCTACATACAGAGACTCTTCAAAAGATGACGATCAAGTAAGACTGTCCTGAGGAGACAACACCTGAGTGGAGATCCAAGGCAGTAAGGGACCCAGCCAAGCAGATATGTGGGGTAAGAGCATCCCAAATGAGGGAACCAATGAATAAATAAGCCTTGAGGGGCTTAAAGAGGACACTGGATATCAATATATGTGAACATTCTTGGAAGACCATAATGAGGCACTATTATTTTGTCTTCTAAATACCACATTTTCAACCACTTCTCTGTCTAGACATGGGTCACTGTTTGCTCCCCAAACACAATTCACAATGAGATGACACTGTGAAGCCCAGAATAACTTCTGCCACTCAAGTAATATGTATAGAACAACTTATAATCATTTGCCCCATAGCTCAGTTTTAGAGCCATTTTATCATAGAGAATACGGTCCTTAGCAATTTCCTTTTTAATCAAAAAAGATACCTAATATGACAAGAAATCCCCAATCCAGACTACAACATCAGCCAAAGGAGAAAAATAGCAATTTCCCCTGCAAAACTGATTTCAAAACTATCATCATCCATCATCATCATCATCAATCACAGGAGGCAGCTGCTTTGGCAGCATTATTTTAAGTCCATATTTAACTAGATGACAGCTTAACCTTCTTAGGGAAGCAGAGTGATCTCTCCTTACAACCTCGACTAAGTACAGGAAAGTAGATTTGCTCTAATGTAGAAATTGGCTTTCATCTGATTTCATAAACACTCAATGGCATTTGATGATTTAATTGGTACTTGGATTTTTCTTTTGAACATTCAACACTCTATCAAGGCTGGTGAAGACTGAATAACTCAAGGATTATTGAAGTTACTACATCAGCAAGAACTTATCAACAGAACTGACTGTGGATGAGGGCCAAGTGAAAAGGCATCCATGCAAATCCACCTTGTAGAGCAAGAAGAGACCTGTGACGAAATATATAGAACACAATGTACTTGTGTGCCACACATGATAGGCACATTATTTTCCACATTGCATGCTGTACTTAACTGATATCCTCCATGTGCTGTACACATCCATGCCCCAAGCCATATCTTCCTATTTGTATTTGCACTACTTAGCCTGTAGTGACCATCATCACCATCTCCATATATTCATATCCTAACCATAAACACTGAGCGAATTCAATGTCAACCCCTTTCAAAAAGCTTTTCCTAGATTCCCAGAGAGAAGTAATTTTTGCCATCTCTGAATTCCCTATCAGACTTCATCTATACCTCTTTTGGGAACTCATTTTATATTCTATCTTGCATTAGAGTTATTTGCATCCATCTCCTTTCTCCTGTCAATGGAAAAACATGCTGGCAATTATAATAACAGCTTATTTTTATTTACTAAAATAGCATTTACATATTACACTGTTACAAAGACATGTGCTGAATTAACAAACATTGCATATACTAATTATGCTGTAACTTCAAACCAACATCTTCAGTTAAAAATGTTCCTTCCATCCATTCCTAGCATAGATAAGGGCGAGGACCAAAATAACTATTTGGAAGCTACTTAAAGCAAATGTCAAAAATAGCAGTTTCATCATTCAAAAAAATGTTTAAATAAAATGGCCAAAAAAATCCCCATTAAAAGTTTCCTTTCAGGATAAGGGGTATTATAAAATCCTTTCATTATTATTCCCACAACAGCCAGCACATTGCTTTGATGACAATTTTTTGAATGAATAAGTAAATGATTGCATGATTATGTGTACTTTACTATAACTCAGCTTCAGAATGTCAAAAATTCGGGGAAGAAAAGATGGTTGCAAGATGAGAATGTCCAAGAGAAGCAGAGTCCAAATTAAATTATAGGATAAATGGAAAGAAAATAGATCAAAGCTGTTGTTAAACTGAATCCTAACAGTTTTAGGTTAACAGTCCTAACTGTACCTGAGGAAAATAATTAGAACCAGTAATATTCTGAAAAATTAACATCTAGCAAGGTATTCATGTAAGAGCATGAGTGTGTGTGTGTGTGTGTGTGTGTGTGTGTGTGTGTGTGAGAGAGAGAGAGAGAGAGAGAGGAGAGAGAGAGAGCACGCGCCCATATTTGTACAAACACATGTGCATCCATCTGTCTGGTGCTGGTGAAGTTGGAGGAAGGGGTGGTAGGAAAAGGATAATTCTCAAAAAGCAACTCTATTTATTTTTGGGATATAAATATTGATTCACAAAAAATATGCAAACTTCAGCAAAGCTAGACAGTTTATGATTAATGATAGGATACCTAGTTAAAGGTAGCTGAAAGGTGTATCATTTTTCATGGCACAGGACCAATGAGACTCAAATAATAAAATGAAATATTAGGTTGAATTTAGAATTTTTCACTATGCAGTCATTTGTCTAAGAGGAAAAATATATGTATCCATTTTTATTGTTTTAAATTAAAATGGTAAGAGTTTTAAATGTATATAGTACATTTCTAAAATTCCACATTCCTAACTATTTTCTTTAGCCTTCTTCAAAGTCTATACTTCTGAAGAATAGTTACAAGAGTTTCCATGCAGTAAGAGCTTTTGGGAAAATAATTACAGCAGGATAATTTGCCTTTTTCTGAAATATAAGAACCATCCCTGCCTGTTTTATTCATCATCATATAGCCAGAATGTACCTGGCACAAAGTAGCTACTCAGAAAGTTAAGTTGTGATGAAGACTGCATCGATGTGTCTGTTTTGCCCAAGGTTTTGTTTCTGAAAGTGGCAGCTGAAGACCAAAAATAAATTAGGGGTTCTCCCAGTCTCATTTCCTTCCTAATAAATGATTATGATTTTATCTTCTGTTAAGTCAGAAACTCCCAAAATATATTCTGTGGAATATGGTTATCAAAGGAAAAGGGGGGAATGGTTCTCTCCCTAGAGTTATGTGAACACTTCTATCTGTAATAATTTTTTTAAAGATTTATTTTAGAGAGAGAGAAAGAGTGTGTGCACACATGCCAAGTGGGGAGGAGGAGCAGAGGGAGAGAATCTCAAGCAGACTCCCTGCTGAGCATGGAGCCCAATGTAGGGCTTGATCTCACAACCTTACGATCATGACCTGAGCAAAAACCATCAGTCAGACCCTTACATCATTGAGCCCCCCAGGCACCCCCGCAACAACAGATTTTTAGCTACAGGACTTCTCCTTGTATCTAATATGGAAACATACACTTTGCATATTATAGAAGATAAATATATACAGTATTTCTCAATCTGACTTCAGAATATTTTTAATTAAACATTGTAATGGGCTGTTCAAATCTTTTCATAGTTAAACATTAAATATCCTGAATTATAGTGATTTTACCCTTGTTTCCAGTATTTTCCTGTGGGCAACCAGTGTATATTCATCTTTTTGATTACATAGTCTTTTGGAATGCAGATCATAAGAAATGTTTGTAACGATGACTATTTACCAGATAATATTTTGAACAATGTAAAAGTTTCTACATGTAAATCCCTAAAGCTTTTAAGAATAACACATCTAGAAATCTGACAACCTTGCTTTGCCCTTATTTTTGAGAAAAGCATTATCTTTTACTTGTCCACAGTGAACTATATGAAGTGTTTCATTCACCCCATTTTGTTCATTTATTCATTCAGTTAACAAGCATTCAACCCTCATTATCCCCCATGCATGGGTCTGGAAATTAATCATATAAAGATGAATGTAAAGGTTCCTGCTCTAACAGAGCCCTTGTCTCATTTTAAAAAGAAAAATATAATCACAATAATAACCCACACAGTGGTTGGTGACATAAGAAAGATGCATGCAGTTACCAAGTAAGACCAACACTGCCTTGGATAGTCAGAGAAAGCTTCCAAGGGGGAAGCCTTCAAAAAGGTAGGCTTTATTCCATTGTGTATGTATACCACATCTTCTTTATCCATTCATCTGTCGATGGACATCTTGGCTCTTTCCACAGTTTGGCTATTGTGGACATTGCTGCTATAAATATTGGGGTGCACGTACCCCTTCGGATCCCTACATTTGTATCTTTGTGGTTATGAAGCCATCAAAGGTAATGAGATCTTGCCATTTGCAATGACGTGGATGGAACTGGAGGGTGTTATGCTGAGTGAAGTAAGTCAATCAGAGAAAAGACATGTATCATATGACCTCACTGATATGACGAATTCTTAATCTCAGGAAACAAACTGAGGGTTGCTGGAGTGGTGGGGGGTGGGAGGTATGGGGTGGCTGGGTGACAGACACTGGGGAGGGTATGTGCTATGGTGAGTGCTGTGAATTGTGCAAGACTATTGAGTCACAGATCTGTACCTCTGAAACAAATAATGCAATATATGTTAAAGAAAAAAAAAGAAGAAGATAGCAGGAGGGGAAGAATGAAGGGGAGTAAATCGGAGGGGGAGACGAACCATGAGAGACGATGGACTCTGAAAAACAAACTGAGGGTTCTAGAGGGGAGGGGGGTGGGGGGATGGGTTAGCCTGGTGATGGGTATTAAAGAGGGCACGTTCTGCGTGGAGCACTGGGTGTTATGCACAAACAATGAATCATGGAACAGTACATCAAAAACTAATGATGTAATGTATGGTGATTAACATAACAATAAAAAATTTAAAGAAGAAAAATAAGGTAGGCTTTAACTGAAATAGGTATTTAAAAAATGAGTTTACCAGGTTTAAGAGGACAGGAGATAGAAGTCAGTAACATATCCAAAGAAGAGTATTTGCTGAGGTGTGGTAGTAAAGAAATACAGAAGCTTAGGGGATTGAGGGGATGAGGCACAAAGTAGATTATGGCCAGTGTGCTCAGGATCCTGCAGGCCAAACTAAGGAATTTAGCTAAAATATTTTAAGAGGAAAGGTTACAGATCACAGCCATCAAAATTTCCATCTTTTGCTTCCAAATTACTACTATACTTGTGAATGTCCATATGAGCAGACTTGGACTGAATTGTTGCATATGGTAAGCATTTTTAAGGAAATTTCACCACCAATTCCTCTACTGTTGGTCCCCTGTGAGTTTATGATGACCTGAAAAAGCAGCAAGTGATTTTGTGATGCCCTTTATAATTAGTGTCCTTTTGGTGTTTATTTTCCCAATGCTTACTACAGAAGAAAGAGTAACACGTTCAGGTTTTCTTCTTTACCCATACCTTGTAACCATACTATAAACTGGAAGGTTCAAGGATGATTTTTTTTCCCTACCAATTAATGCACGGTATGGTATGAGGGTATGTATTTTGAACCTATAATTTGCCTTGAAGTTATTGACAAATTGCTGTTACAAAGAATCTGCTCTAAGCTCAACTTTTTCAGCAACCCTTCCCAATTAACCCTTCCCATCTTGAATCTTTCCACCAACCTCAAGTATTAGGCAAATGCTTTATGGATTTCCTTTTTCATTATTTTCTCCCATTTTTAGCCTGAGCTCTACCTCCCTGTTCAAAACACCAACTTCCTAAACTTAAAAAGAGGAAACCTGATCCTAAAGAGAACAAAGACTGTATGTCATGTATCTTTTTGTCCTCAGGACCTAGCATAATGCTCAATATATGTTAAGCAGTAGATGAGTCTTAGATGGATGGATACATGGATGAAAGAATGGGCAGATAAGAAGGAGAAAGAAAGGGCAAGGCACAAAAGGAAAATGTAGCCAGAGGAGAGCAGAAGAAAGGAAAGGGAAAAAGAGAAGAAAGTAAAATAGAAATGGAAAGTGGAGCAGGAAGGAGAACACCACTATATCAAAGATTTAACTGCATTAGTCAGGATGCTGAATTGCAAATAACAAAGACCCTGCTCAATATAGCTTATATAAAAGGGTAATCGATTGGGTCCTATAGCTCCTTATTACCCTACAGCATAGCTCAAGATTGAAGGAAAAGTTGCAGGAAGCAGCACCTAAGGTCACAGAAGTGGAGACACTGTTTTAGGACTCTTTCCCTGCTCCCTGTTCAATCCTGTCCGAGTATCTTGGCTTAGCCTAACTGTATGGACATTAGTTACCTTCCTCTCCAGAGACCATCTCACTCTTAATGTCCCTACTCTGATGATACTTTTAGGGTACTACTTCTACTCCTTCTTGAATTCTTTTGTCCAGAAGATTAGGAACTATGAAATGGTTGCAACTTGGGACCCTAGTCCATGAATTTTGATCAAAATAGCTACATTTAGTTTAAAAGGCATATAGCTTTAAATTAGGACACTGTTTTCTGGATTACAGAGGTTACTTTATTTTTAAATTATGCTAAAAGATCACAGACATTAAGTATTAAATTAACATTTAATAAAAGAAGTTAGATTGCATAATCAGGCTTTAAATGGTATTAGCTGATAACAAATAAACTTGGCCAAATCTGAATAATGTCTAACTTCTGCCCCACCAATCTCATGGCATGACATGAAAATCAAAAAAGATGAAGTGTGTGAATACATACAGTAAGGTCTATGAAACTACAGTTGCCATTATAGCTGTCATTTCTTCTGTTATTAATATTAAATAGATATTAAGAAGCAGAACAGGATGGGTCAAAGAAAGCATCTCTTACCTTGTAATTCCTATCAAAGATTTCCTCCTGGTTCTTGGTAAAATAATTATTACTCATTTAATTCCTTAAATAACCATTCTTCCCAGCATCAGTATACTTTTTCATGGTCTCTAGCCCAGTACCTCACACCATGCATGCAGATGCAGACATTCTTACTTTTCTAGTATTTCTCAACACTAAGGAACTATGTTCAAAGTTAAATAAATGATGGTGTGAGATGATTTATCCAATGGGGCAGAAAACAAGAGGATAAGTGAAATTAACATCAAGAACATGTGTTGGTCACAAGGGACCATGCAGTAGAAGGACAAGTTGACAGCAATGACCCTGAGCAGGGAGTTCTGACTGTAAGGCATCTGATAGCCTTGTGAAAAAGGCAAACGTCAAACTAGACATCGCAAGTTAAGTGCAACTTTGATAGGTAAGGACTGGAAGAAAAGAGTATCCCTGACAAAGGAAACTGAATAAAAGGCAGAAAGGTAAGATCAAATATTGGGTACAGCAGCAAGTGATAAGTAGCAGGAGAATCAGTAACATAAGATAAAAAAGTAATTGTGGGAACATTCTCAATGTCAGCATTGTAACAATCTTCCTAATCCCTGCCATACTTAGCAATAAAATAGGTAATAAAAATGGAATTAATTTAGTAGAATAATTATGGTATTTACAACTTTTCTAATTAGTATTATACTGGCCTCTGAAAATAAGCACACCTATGCTCTCTATTTACATGTTCATATAATTTCAACACACAAAGGATATTCATTAATTGTTAATTTTTAAAGATTTCCCTTAAAATTTGCTTATGCTGACGTGTATTCCTATGAAAGGAAATAACACATTTATATATTGCCTTTGTCAAGGCCATGCTGAAAACCACCCTGTGCCATAAAAAGATATTTTTACTAAGGGCATATAATCAAACATGCACTTCATTCATCATTAAAACTTACAGCAAATATTCAACAGCTATGTAGCAATTGCAATGGAAACAATAAAGTTGATTTGAAACTGTAATGCCTGTGATTTGTCTCATAAAATACAGGAAAAAAAATCCCTGTAAAACAAATAAGATATGCAAAGAACACTTTATTCTCATTTGATTTACAAATGTTTAAAATATAGTTTTAATATCTGGCACTCATGATAACTATATTTTTTTAAATGAAGTTAGAGTCTTAAGCTTTGCTACTTGTTATCATTTTTACAGATGAGTTATATATATTTTTCTAAAAAATGAATAACTAATCTTGCATATGTAGGCTGATCCATATAAAATGGACACCATCTTACCATTTTCACCTACAAAGGTGACATTTTTTTAGATTTCAACTATCAGATTAAAATCATACAATCACAAAATTTCAGAGTGAGAAAAATGGCACAAGATACCTACTGGGGTCCCTAACTTGGTTCTTAAAAATCCCCTCTAGTATAAAACAGAGGCCATTTCATATCTGCATTTGTAATGTTTGTAATAAAGAGCTTAATATATGAATGGAAACACAAGGGAGTATTCAATGCAGAATAAGCCCAATACTCAAATGGATCTTTCCCAGTATTTATCTACTTCAGATATTTTTTAATAAAAAAAGAAACACCTATCTCAAGCAAATATCTAACCTCACAATATAAAAGGTATCTGAACATTTAGTTTTTTAAATGACCAAATTAAAAGATATGAGGCCTTACTATCTAGACTAAAAATATAATGCATTTATTTCTCTAATTTCAAACAAAAGGAACTAAAATTAGCATTCCTGGATAACGTTCTTTCATCTAAGTAGTTTGGAAGAATCAAGTGAATTATTCAAATCTAGAAAAGAAAACCACTGAGAATATAGATATTTTAATGTTCTTCAGCCTGCAACCTATCCAGGAAGAGAGAAATCAGATAAAAGATAACCTTGAGCTAACAAGGTTATGATGGATTCTTTCAAAGTCAGTCAATCCTGGGTCTCCAAGTCAGGTAGGACAAAAAGACACAGAGGGGAAATCTGTCTTCTTATATCCACCCCCACCGCAAAATTTAAGCAAACAAGAACACTGCTGATTAGCCAAAGAATCAATTGTACCTTTCTACTGTCCTATCCCAATAAGTAAATTTATCTTACACTGTAAAATATTAGTTAATAAAAGTTTTACCATTACAAAATTATTCACCTCTAAACTTCAGCTTTTTCAAATATGAGATCAAAATATTCTAGGGAAGAAATAATGTAAGAAATCATATATGATTTAGCCCACTAACCATACAAAGAAAGTGAGCTTAAGAAAACTGAATTGCTTAAGATCCCAGAGCTCTTGAAAGCAAGATTTGTCTCAAAACACTTGAGAACTACTGGCCCAAGGCTGTGATGGCCCAACGTGGTAGGATACCATCCACTTTTTCATAATTTGGTCATCTTTGCTATGTGATTGGGAGGTACATGTGTGTGTCCATGTATCTGTGAGTAGGTCAGACAGGCATTAATGCAGTTAAGACTCAATTTTATACTTATTAATAATCATTCTTAAATGGTCAGTAATCCTATTTAAGTCTAAAGATCCCCATAAATTAATTTCTGTAATGCCACAGATTTATGTGCAACTGGGTAAGCAAATACATATCACAGTATTATCACAAAATATAACCAAAATATCAATTGCTAAAACAAGCAAATTGATAATTCTCCAATATATGATGTATATATTAAATCAAAAGGAGTAACAACAGAAAACTTTGTATAAAAATATAAAGGTTTTAGGTTGAGAAACAGAAGTTCATTGAGAATTCTTCTACTGAAAACAGAGCCAACTCATCACTAAAAATGACAACATATGAAATAGTGTTTACAGGGGTAAACTGGGTTTCAAAATGCACATGTTGGCAATACTAGAATTTAACATAACAAAAATATAATGTATAAAAAACACCAAAGGTTTATAGCCAAATAAATGTATGAGGGAAAACTAATAAACACTCTGCATAATACAATTATTTGGGTGACATATTTAAAATAATTAGTTAACTTTCCTACATTAAAAACTGAACAATTTTAAAATACATTGGCAAATGAAATTTAATAAAATTTTATTTGTAAATGAATTTTTGGGGCTACACATTATATTTAAAATCACCTATGATCTTATTGTTTATTATAAAATCCATTGCTACTGCTTTCTGTATGCATTATTTACATAAATAGAGCTATTTACTAATTCTATAACTCATAAGGAAATGTGGTCCTTATCAATAGTCATAGCCTTTGTACAATTCCTCAAAGATAATATATATGCTACATTACACATACATATTTTTACTTAAATGGTACATACCCCCAAATACGTTATTCATCTCAACTTCAATCGTTCATCACCTACAAATAAACAAATGGATTTTAGAATAAAGCATAAACCTGGGCTTTTTTTTTTTTTTTAATGTAGTCAGTTGCATTCCAATACTGGTTTTAGAATAAAATGTCTCAATGGCAGGGGCGCCTGGGTGGCTCAGTTGATTAGGTGTCTGACACTTGATTTCAGCTCAGGTCTTGATCTCAGGGTCATAGTCATGAGTTCAAGCCCCACTTTGGGAGCCTACTTAAAAAAATAAACAAAAAACCTATCTGAATGGCAAGTCATAAAGTCATGCTAGAAAAAAAGTATCTCAGTGAATTACAGAGGATCTGATATTATCATCATATTCTTTACACTGCGTAATAAGTTACCCTGATGAGCAAGAAAATTGTCACAGTAAATCTATTAAAAAAACCTGTAGGCCGATCCATATTTGAATACCTATAATGAAAAAGAGATACTACTAGTTTTGCTTATTGTATGCATAGTAAGCATTTGATTTTCATATGAAAGTAAAAATGGTCTTCATTTGAAATTAAGGAAAAAATTTTCTAAGATCAAAAAGAGCAACAATTAATATTCATTCTTTTAAAACTACATTAAAAACTCACTTCTCACCATTTCTTTAAAT
Source organism: Eumetopias jubatus (assembly GCF_037043125.1). NCBI lineage: Eukaryota > Metazoa > Chordata > Mammalia > Carnivora > Otariidae > Eumetopias > Eumetopias jubatus. The sequence goes on from NW_028274807.1 coordinate 174,261,691, forward strand.
TCACTGCCAATTTTTAGATCAGAATTTACTTTTAAAAACATGAAATCTAAATTTTTAAGGCTAGATAAATTGTTCAACAATTATAAAAATTTTACTTTGGTTTTTAAGTAATCTCTACACCCAACATGGGGCTCGAACTCACGACCCAAAGATCAAGAGTCACATGCTCTACTGACTGAGCCAGCCAGGCATCCCTACAGAATTTTAAACGGTGTGAGGTCTATCCAATATATACAAATGTCCCACTTTTCTTACTCTCAAAAATTTAACACTGGGGCGCCTGGGTGGCTCAGTCATCAAGCGTCTTCCTTCAGCTCAGGTCGTGATCCCAGGGTCCTGGGATCGAGCCCCACATCGGGCTCCCTGCTCAGCAGGAAACCTGCTTCTCCCTCTCCCTCTCCCCCTGTTTGTGTTCCCTCTCTGGCTGTGTCTCTCTGTCAAACAAATAAAAAATAAAATTAAAAAAAAATTTAACACTGAACCTTCCTAAATTTAAACTCCAAGTGTTATTGATAATAGTTTGGACTTTAACAAAAAATGATATTTACAATTCAATGACTTATGTTTTATCTTCAAACTCTCCTTTCTGAGCTCCATATCCATGCAGCTAATTGGCTACCTGAAATCACTATTTGGATACTCTAAAAGGGATGTCAAACTCAATGTGTCTGAATACAAACACATGACTTCCTATACCAATTCTGCCCCCAACCCAAATGGTCAACTTCCAGTGTCGGTAGTGAATCGCACCACCATAATTCACCAGCCAGAGAGGGAGAAGTCACACATACCTTTCTCTCTCACTTCTTGTAAGAGTAAGGTAAGAGTAGTCAATCCACCACTAGGTCTAGAGCACTTTACTTCATACGCTTATGTGTTACCATCTCCCTTCTACCTACCATCATTTTATACCTGAAACAGCAGGAAGAACATTCTCACTGCATTCACCCAACTCCACCCTTTTCCCCCTCCCCATTTCAACCCTCTGATGATGCTTCAGTGTCTTCCCATTAGTCATAGCAAATGACTGAAGTTTTTTAATTGGCCTGCAAATCCATCTATCATCTAGCCTTTGCCAAATATTCCCAGTATCTTCCACCATTCTCCACCTTGCCCTCTGCACTCCAGATACATTGAAGTGTTTTCATTTTTCAAAACCTGTCATGTTCCTTTCCTACTTACGGGTTTTTATACATATCATTTCATCTGGCATCTTCTGTCTCTTAACCCACTTCCACCTATTCTTTCTGTAGATTCCCACTTAAACTTCACTTTCTAAGAGAAGTCTCTTCTGACTCCCTAAGTCAGGTCTTCATAATATATTCTCACAGGACAGTATTTGCTTCTTCAAAGCATTTATCACTGATTGTCTATGTGACTTATAACTAGATCTCTCACTGCAATGTAAACTAAATGAGGGTAGCATCTATGTTGCATATCCTTGGTGCCTAGCATAGAGCCTGACATGCAATAGATACTAATGAGCAAAATTAAAATGAGTAAGTGAATGAAAATGATAATTTGGGGTATCTTTTTTAATGTTCCATTTGTACCAAGGCATGATGGTACAAATGGAACATAAAAATGTTGTATTCTTGAGGAAAATATTTAAAATTATTCCTGAGTCCCAAAACAGGAAGTATGGAGTCCAATAATGATGCTTATAAACTGGTTAACTGCTTCCTGAAGAATGAAACAAAATTATTTATTCCCATGTAATTCAATGAATAAAATTTAGTAGGAGTGAAATATGTATAGAATAAAAGAAGTTATATTTTATGAAGCTTTTCCAGTTACAATATGCTTTCAGATAAATGTCTCACTTAATGTCCAAAGGAGAACATGTATTGAGTATCTAGTGGTATTATCTCCAGTTATCAGATAAAAAAGTAGGGAAAGAGGTTTCGTGTTTGGCCTGTGGTTGCATTGCTAATAAGCAGCAGAACGAAACCTCTTATCTCTAACTCCTGTGTACTTCCTACTAAATTACAGAGCCTTGGCAGTGATCCAGATGATGTAAACCAGACAAGTTCTCCCAATGAGACCATGTTGTAACTCCATGATGATTACGTTGCTGCTACACAAAATTTTCATAATGTATGCAATCTGTACTACTGTATAACTAAGAAGGCACTCACGCCACAAAACTCAACTCTACCAACCTGAACTTTCCAAACTCTTCTCCACTGAATTAAGGCTTACATCTGCATCTCCTACTGCAGTATTCCCTGCACTACATGTTATACCAATTTAGGGACACCTCTTCTTTAACTAAACTGTATGTGCTGGAAGCAAGAGGGCATTCATATTTGTATTCTAGCCCCTAATGCGATGCCGCACTCACCATGGTCACTGAAATCCTGGGTGGTGAGTGGATATGTACAATAGTAAATAAATGAATTAGGCCAAGAACAAGCACAGTACTACATGGTCCTGTGACTTCTAAATCATCAATACTTAAAATCTAGTGAGACCGTTATACTGAAATCTGGTTCTCTAGTCAGCATAATAACCATAAATCCAAATACATCATGTGTTTATAACAATATGGCAAAGCTCCTCTTACTGACAAGTTAAGGACCAAAGCAATTTGCATCAGGGAGAAACATTATTTTAAGCAGATAGAAAGGATCAGACATTTATAAAAACCCTGACAGGAATTAATACAAAAATGGGAAAATGATACACAGGTTTCATTTATTCTAAATTTTGAAATATCTTTTAAGTATTTATTGTAGCATGTTGAAAAACAGAATGAGATATTCCCTTCCTACACAGACATTAAGGGTTCTGTGGTTTTATTTGTTTTTGTTTTTTTAAGATTTATTTATTTGAGAGAGAAAGAGCATGAGGAGGGGAAGGGGCAGAGGGGGAGAATAACCAAGCAGACTCCCACTGAGCGCACAGCTTGATGCGGAGCTTGATCTCATGACCCATGAAATTAGGACCTATGAGATCAGGACCTGAGCCAAAACCAAGAGTCAGACGCTTAACCAAGCCACCCCGGTGCCCTAAAACTAACTTCTGTATTAGTAAGCTACTTAATGTAAGGAACTTTCAAGTTACCTTGGTATGCATAATCCTTTACACCTGGGTAACTGTATAAATTGATAATGTTGGCATCATTAAATCTCATGCTACTCACAATAATCATTCATTCAAATTCTATTCAAAAGACAAGTAGAATGGAGAAAAATAAATCTTTTGTTTCTGAAATGTATAGACTTATGGGTCTTCTCAGCCACTTTGTTCTTTTGTTAGTTCTGAGCGAGTTCTAAGACAGCAGATCTTATCAATATGACAGGCCAAGATAAATGAAAACTCAATTTTTTCCAAATAACTATGGCCTTTTTCCCAAGCAAAAAATAAACCCAGAGCAATACTATTGAAAGCAAATGAATAGATTTTGTCAAAGCTTCAAGCAACAAGGAAGACAAGTATCTGGTCCCCTTTTAGCATAAGCTTGAATTATTTGTGACTGAGGCAATACTGAAAAGACAATTGCATGCTTCTCTGACAGAGAGATGGGTGCTACAGACTAAATAGAAGAAAAGGAAAATAGAGGAAAAAAATGACAAGAGTAATATATTCTTTGTTAGGACCACAATCACAAAATGATCAAGCTTCTTTCAGAGTAATTGATAAAGATTAAATTTTCTTTATGACAAAAGCAATCAACAATGCATCTGGCTTATGCTCAAGAAAATAACAATTTTATAAATTTATTTTATAACTTACTAACTCCAGGTATCATACCCATTCTCATCACCTTTGTAAAATGACATTTAATGAATTGTCTTATCAGATATATCAGCATAAATCTCTGTCAAAGATTTCTTGGTCCAGTGTCTGGAATAAAGGCATATCTCTGAGTAGTTCTATAAGGAGAGAAATTCCACAAGCTGATGAAGTTCTTAAGTCTCGGTTGGATGCAATGAAGATCTCTTTTAATACCTATGTAGTACTGGTTTTCTTGCCAGATGATCAGGTTGTTATTTCAGAAACTAAAAGCTACCTGGCAAATTACATCTGAAAACAAAGAAAGCTTATTAGATAGCTCACAGAGCAAGAATCCTATGGAATGGCTGGAATAGTGAAGAAATGCTGCCAACACTAATTTAATAAGGTGCATTGTCCATGTGATTATCTTTGCCGTTTTTCCATCTGTGCTGTGTATTTCACTTCTTGTTCAAACAGGCTATGGGCAATTTTTAGAAAGGAGAATCACTAGGCTCAAATCAGGGAGTCCTAACTCTTCCAGGATCTTTCTTGGAAAAAGCACTTCCGTAGTGAGGTTTTTCATCTACAAAGTTAGAGGGGTATGCTAAAAGACCTTTAAGTCTCTGCAAGAGAGAATAACTATGATTTCTAGAATGATTTTGTCATACTGCTGCTCCATTAAAAGGTTTATTAGGGAGGTCAATGGAAACCCAAAGAAAATGATCTCCAGATTCTCAACAGATTTCATTTTCCTTTCCATCTATGCCTGTCCTCAGTCACTGGAGATAATCCTTAAGTGACAGTATTCCAAAGGCAAGTATTTCATGCTGAATCGTACATGCCTAGTTCACAAAAGCTGTTTATATAATAGTCAATGCATATAGCCATGAAAGAATGGAGAATAAAGCAAAAGTTTTTTAATCGACTACTTAAGTTATGGAGAGGCCACAAGGTGAAGTTATAAAGTAGATTTCTAGTCGAGAATGCCATCTACTGACAGTAAAATACTCAATATTCATATGGTTTTATTGAATGAAGAGTCAACAGTGGATTTCAGTCCTGGAGCAGTTAAGAATCTGGCATGTAAAAATAAAAGCCCATCAATTCTTAGCAACCCTCTGGGGTTTTTGTGGGTATATGTTTAATAACTGTCATATCTCAAAACAGTTCAGTCTAACCCCCCATATAACCTTAAAAATATAATAGTGGACAGATTTGCCAGCCATGCATGGATGGTTTGTATGCTCCTATCAGGTGCCCCATAACCAACTTCTTAGGATGCAAACAGATTTCTATCAAAAGCTCTCAAACCACCTCAGAAAAAAATAAGGCATTTTATAAAAGTAAAAACTATATGCCAAAGTAAAGAATCCTACATCTCTTCCTCAATTTTTCTTATGACTTTCCACTGACAAAGTCATCCATTTAAAACCTGCTAATCCCCTGGCAGGGCTGTTTTGAGATGTGGAGGGTGATACAGGCTATGATAAGGGCTCAATTTCAATTATAAGAGAAAATACAACTGAAAACAAGAATATTATAACCTCATGTTTTCCAACTACTGAACTGGCAAAGATCAAAAGATTTACACTGTGTTGGTTAGTGCAAGAAGTAAAAAAACATTCACACACCCACCATTTTTGGCGGGTGGATCCATTGGTACAAAATATATAAAGGATTATTTACCAATACTTATAAAAAGCAATAAAGCAATTTTTTTACTCTTAAATATCTCCTTTAAAATTATATAGTCTAGGAATATATAGTCATTGACCCTACTGGTTTTAAGAGCTACTTAAAGAATGAAGATTAAATAAAATAATTCATGTCAAGTATACAGAACAAAAAAGTATAGAGTAGTTCATGTCATTTTTATTATTATTAGATGATATGATTTAATCGTTTTAGAAAACACTACAAAATTTGAGACAAGTGTCACATTCATTATGGTAAAAAGAAAAAGCCTATGTGTGTACTATACATATCTATATCTAGAACATGATTATTTAAATGCTCTGGTAAGCCTTGCCAACTGGAGAAATTTCTTTACAGAAATGTATAATTTATGAATTATCATTTGTGTTAATTTCCTAGGAATGCTTTGTTTTGAATTAATAAATGTCTAAAAGAGTAGGGGAAAAAAACCCAAATCCTTATAATCTCAATCAAAATTATTATAATTCTATTAGGACATAACTGATTAAGTTGAAAAGTAATTTAAAATTTTTCCAGCATTTTCTTCTCTTTCTGTAACTAAATTACATTCTAGCCATTATCAACCATTCATTTTAGGTGAATGACAAAAAGAAAAAAATGTGAAGTGAAAGCACATTCATTTGACATTAACCCAAAATAACCAATTTGCTTCTCATGAGCCTTGGCTGTTGCTGAGGTGCATTTGTTAAATTATAGCAGCAATTTTTCCTCAGGAATCTTCTAATTTTGTTGCAATCACTGGAGTCATGTTTATGTATTTCCTTGCACAGATATACTGCTTCCTCAGAGAACTCTTGAGAATAGAAATTCTTTATCAGATGATTGAATATCAAACAGTGAGATGACTAGCCAGTTAGGTTAAAAATATGAAAAGACATTTAAATTTAAATATAAAGGAGATCATCTGAATGACAAATTATGGGTGATGTAGAGGAATGAATTAGGCAGAATTTCTTCCCTTCCTTTTACTCTCAGAGCTGCTCCATACCTAAGCAGTAAAGCTCAGTCGCACTATCTTATTGTTTAGAGCTCTACTGTCCAGTAAGGTAGCCACTGGCCAGATATGACTATTGAGTACTTTGTCATGTAGCTAGTAAAAATTGAAGATGTAGTACAATTGATGTAAAGTATCTCATTCATAACTGTTCTAATATTGGTACTTGTTGATACAAGATCTTGCCCTTCAAAACAAGGCATTGACCAGCCTGGTATTAAAGTCAGAAGGCACGAGTTTCCAGCGGGGTTACCTGGACAAATCATTTAAAGCCCCTGAGATTTTTTTTTCTTAGCTATAGAGGGCCCATCTGTGTGACCAACAACATTGCTATGAAAATCACTTAAGGTATAGATGAGAATTCTTCAAGCCATACACATTATGACACTTTAAGTGGTATTAATATTTAGTTTTATCTCAACCAACATTTGGAATAACTGCTCGTTTGTAATTCATCTAAATTGGAGCAGAAATACCACACCTTTGCTGCTAATCACAATGCTGTGTAGGACAGGCAGCAGCTGATTTGTCCAATCATTAAGTCATACCTTGGATTATTCCATAATAATTCTTTTTCAAGGGCTCCTGGGTGGCTCAGCTGGTTAAGCTTCTGCCTTCAGCTCAGGTCATGATCCCAGGGTCATGGGATAGAGCCCTGCATCAGGCTTCCTGCTCAGCGGGGAGTCTGCTTCTCTTTCTTTCTCCTTCTGACCCTCCCCACGCTCTTTCTCAAACCCCCCCCAAATAAATCAATAAAACCTTTTTAAAAAATTATTTTTCAAATCCAGTAAATAGAGTATGAATCTCTCAAAAAGCTTAATAATTTTAACAGTAACAAAATTAAGAGTAAACAAATTTTAGATTAAAAACAGATTCAAAATCAATGATGGTGTTTTCCTCCTAACAATTCTCTTTTTCATATACTCACATTCACTCATCAAACATTTCAAGTGTGCTCTACAATACAGCAAAGTAGACAAGATCACAAGCTTTGGAATTACCAACTCTAGAGTGTTAAATTTCAGCCACTTTGAGTGTTTTATGTGACCCTTCCAACCCTGTAATACTGGAATCAATTATTAAGTGTTGCAGGATTTTTGGACAATGATGTATTAACTAGAAAAAAATTAACTCCTAGCACATGGTATTTAATAAATATTAGCTAAAATAATATTTATTATTATTTAGTTATTGTTCTATACACTGAAGATACTAAAGACACAGGCTCTGCCTTCAAGGCATTATCAACACTATCATCTATCAGATGTATCTAAGGAAGTCTAAAGAGTAATTATTTTCCAGTATCCAGGAAACCATATGAATCTTACAGGCTGTTATCCTAATATTTAGCCCTGTGTAATTACAGCCTTGATCCTCTGAAGGATCCATTCAAGAAGCCTAAGGATTTTTGCAAACTAATATAGAGTTTACCTAATAGGTTTCATTTAGTCAGTCTTGTCATACTGAATTTCAGAAAGCTCTTGAGGAAACTAGTGGTTACCTCTTCTAGCAGGCTTAAAGTTAGCCTAAGTACTCTGTTAAATGGATTTCCTCTTAAGCCACTTTTTAATAACACACAAACCCACCATCATCACATCCTAATGCAATAATCATTTACCATGATCCTCTGGTTCAGTGAGAGAGGTGAGAGATAAATAATAAAAAACATCAATACCTTCTTGCATCCTTCCAGAAACTTGCCTCACTAAGCTCTTACCATGAGCACCCATCAGCTTTGCAAATTTATTTTCTTCCTACAATAAATCACAGAGTAGCAACAATGTTTAAAGCAAGGCTCTACTGGCCAATTTGGCAAGACCTCTATATTAAGAGTTTCTCAAAAGTTGTACCACTCGGTAATCATTTTTTATGTGGTGAAAAAAAACAAAAACAAAAACAGAATCCATATGGCCACAGCAGATTCTACCATTTACTATCAAAATGGAATGTCAAGGGCACCTGGGTGGCTCAGTCAGTTAAGCGTCTGCCTTCAGCTCAGGTCATGATCCCAGGGTCCTGGGATCGAGTCCCACATTGGGCTCCCTCCTCCGCCGGAAGCCTACTTCTCCCTCTGCCCCTCTCTCTCTCTCTCTCATGAATAAATAAATAAAATCTTTAAAACAAACAAACAAAAACAAAATGGAATGTCAAATTCCCCTTTGCAGATAGCTGTAAATTAATATGGCATGTCAAAATTTCCATACACTGGAATGACTGATTTCAAATCTATCAACCCAGTCCCATTTATTAACTATTAATTAGATGATAGAAGACACAATCCTACTTTCAAAAGACTGTTATTTTTAAATAGGTCTAAATTCTAGTCATTCATATATTATTACAAGTTGTTATAGATGGTCTTCAAAACACAGCTCTAACCAAGTAAATCACTTAATCAAAGCCTCAATGTTCTGATCTGTAAAATGGAGGTAATTACAGCTACACTGTAGTCATTTCACAAAAATATAAGAAATAATGTATATAAAGCACTTACCACAGTGTTATTACCACTACTGATGTTGTATTTTATTAGCTAGGGCAGGGGTCTGCAAACTTTTCAGTAAAGGGCCAGATGTTAAGTATTTTCAGCCTTGCAGGCCCTAAAATCTGTATCAATACTATGCAACTGCTCCCCTCAAAAGCAATCATTAAGACATAAACAAATGAGGGTGGCTGTGTTCTAATGAAACTGTATTTGTGGACACTGAAATTTGAATGTTATTTAGAACTATTATTCTCGTTTTTTTTGTTTTTTTCTCAACCGTCTAAAAAACAAAAACAATCTCAGTTGGTGGACAACATAAAGAACTGGAGAACCAGAAATGACCATCTGCCCATAGATTGCCAAGTCCTGGGCTAGAGGAGTCTGATTTGAATTTACATCAATTGATTCTATCATTAATTGGCCAGTTTTTATGGGGAAAAAAATCACTTGCAACAAATTGAAAGCACTTTACATACGAAACCATGTTATTTTCATTACCCTGTTGAACACTTTTGGAAAAATATAATACAAGTAATCCTGCTTTCCAAATTTTGAGTTACCTACATTAGTTACCTACATTAGTCGTTAATGGCTTTTTTCATAAAAGCAAAATCCTCCTCAGGTTGCTTTTGGTTAGCAAAAACAGGTACTAATACAGGTCTGTACAAAAGCAAAGTAGCATAACTCGAACTTTCGGGAAGAAGGGCATACTCTTTGCTTTATGCTATTTCAGCCTACAAGAGGTTTCATAGGGCCTATTTTTGGATAGTGGGATAAACCTGTGTTTTGATTTCACTATTTAAACACCTACCATTTTGTAGAAATTTTAGGGGTATTTCACCTCCAGTGTAAAAAGTTCAACAATGGCACTTCAAAGCACTGCAAACAAATTTATTTAGCATGCTCGTTAAACATATTGCTTATTTTCCTTACTAAATTAACTGTGGTTTGTGAAACAAACAAATGAATCTAACAATACAAGATGCAAAAAACAATTTCAATAAATAGGTCTTCATTTACTATTTAATCTCCTTTCTGCCACTGTCTTAAAAACAGCTGCCAGGAAGAGATGCAAACACCATATTTCTCCAGTTACATAATGTTAATTATAATGGAATTACACTACAAATAAAATCTTAATCATGTTGGCCACTCTTCTCCATGTTCTTATTACTCACAGACTCCCAATCCATTAAATCTGCTGTGCTGCAGTATTAAAATGGATGGAAGTGCAGGGGAGAGAGAAGATGAATTTGGTTTGGTCAAAAGGTCAAGGGATAATAATTTAGTTAAATAAGTAAAGTGAGGCATAATCTTTTCATCCTTTTTATATCTTATGCTTTTAATGCTGGATTATCTGCAAAATGAACAAAGGCAGTGAATATCAGGTCAGCTCTGCTGAGAATATCGAGCTGACAACAGCACTGAAGGATGTGCTATTGAGGTTCATATTAGTTGCTCTCACGACATTAACTTAGAGTTTGAAGATATTTATCAAGCATTCCTTATCTATCCATACTTTACAACCCACCAATTTATTTACTTCTTGAACTTAATTACAATGGATAGTGAAAATATAGGAATGCAAAGATAAATAAGCCATTGAAGTTTACAAATCCACAGGACAGGTTCATCTGTTCCTTTGTTTTCCCAGTCATGACATCAACTTAGCACCTAATTAACAAAATAGCAACATTACCATGGTTGGATATATGTACAGATTGTTAAATATACAGGTAATAATGAAGCATTGATACATACTATAAAGCCAGACTGACTGCGTTCTGTATACTTAGCCATTTATATATTTGTAGGATTATAGATAATTTACCTGCCATTCTAAGCCCAAATTTGTCTGTAACATGCAAATAATGATCATAGTTACCACAAATTGTTAGAAGGATTAAAACAGTTAACATGTGTAACTAGTTTTTATATTAGCTAACACAAAGTAAGAACTATGTAAATCATTATTAAATAAAGCAATGGCTAAAATACTTATTAACTAATACTCTATACTACTGTTTTTATAACACTTGTATTTTGATAGGTCACTACTATTTGGCTCTTTTTAGATCTACATGAGAAAAAAAAATCTAAAGAACTTAATAGCCCTATCCATGATAAATGTTTGCAATGATAAGGGTGAAAGAAAAATCTAAGGGTTGTTTGCCTCAAATATCACCAATGTCTGACATAATTAATGAAACAAAATTACAGGGCAATAGGGCACTCAGTACTAAAGCAGCTAATAATGAAGGAGTCCTTAACCAGCAGTGTAGAAAATTTGACTCTTCCATAATAACCCTGAAAATCTGCCACTTCATTAGCTCCTGCTCTGTATGTAAAGTGGTTACTCTCAATTCAGTGCTTTCTTCTCTTCCAAATATCCCTATGACCTACTATTTCCAAACTTCCAGGTCCTCAGAAATAAACTTGACATTATTCTTAACTCAGTTCCATATAACAGAGCATACCACTAAGCTAACGACCATAGGGAATGTCAAGATATAGAAAAGGCAGCCCCAACCTTCAACAAGTTTACAATCTATTTGGACCAACAAAAGAGAACATAAGTAAGACAAAAAGAGAAACATACAACCATACAGCAAGGAAGAACTAAAACATCAAACCTGGGTGCAGTGCTTTAATGTTGAGAGCGTTTTTACCAGTGTGTTATCTCATTTTGTGCCTCCATCCCACTCCAGTCCAGGAAATAATCCCCAGGAAATAAACTGTATTGGCATTATAGAAATACCATACAGAGCCTCAGGAAATCTAAGTAACTTGGTCCAGGTCTTAAAGATGGGGGCAGAGCTGTAGTGCAGAATCCAGATCTTCATACTCACATCTAAGATTTTAAACTACAGCACTCTCTTCTCTAAAAACAGAGACGCATAGGATTCCAGTACTCTGTTATAACTTCCCAGAGAGAGGATGTGAGACAGTTCATGATGAGTGGTTAAAAGTGAGCATGTTGGGGCACCTGGGTGGCTCAGTCAGAAGAGCATGCAACTCTTGATCACAGGGTTTTAAGTTTGATCCGCATGTTGGATGTAGAGATGACTTAAATAAATAAAACTTAAAAAAAAAAAAAGAGGAAGTAAGCATGCCGATGGAGAGAAAGGTCACTGCAAATGGGAAATGGTGCCAGCTCAGAAAGGTAAAGAACAAATTCAGGGCAATGGTTTTGAATGGAGACTTAGGGGGTGGGGGTGGCTGTGCTGACAAGAATAGAAAAGTCATTAGCCACTATTCTACATTTCCTACTGGCTGCACAAAAGCCTGGGGAGAAAGACCAGGGTTTTGAAGCAATTGCTTTGAGCATCAGTAAGCTAAATTTCAACTGCAATACCTTTAATGCCAATCTATCTATCCTGTTACCTCTCTTAAGACTCTGATATGACCCATACACTCGATCTGATTAACTGGGACTCCCCAAACCAACTGCTGCCCAATATTGAGCTGACAGGAAGCACTTTAGTAAATCTTAATTTCTTAAACACTTAGTTAGAAGTACTGTGCTAAAATCTCTTATTTCTTCTTATTTTATCTTCACAACAACCACAACAGGTCTGTCAGGGGTGCCCAAGACCACCCCTACATTCAAAGACTTGCAAGAAACACTCACAGAACTCAGTATCTAAGCTGTACTTATGGTTAAGGAATTATTACAACCATGTATTAGGAATACACAAATGAATAATAAGAGAAAAAAAACCACAGATGGAATCTGTAGGAATCCATATGCAAACTTCTTTATGTTCCCCTCTCCCATGTGGTGGTCAGAGAGTACACTCTTCTCCCAGCCATGAAAATGTAATAATATATGTGCAATATATCCATTCAGGAAAACCTATTAGGGACTCAGTACCAGCGTCTGTTTGTTGGAGGGCTGGTCCATAGGTACTCTCTGCCTAGAATTATCAAAATTCCAGATCACAAAAAAGGAGGTGTTGAGCACAAACCATATTATTTGTATTAACAGACTAGGCAGAGTGAACAACTCTTATCAATTAGGAAACACCTTCTATCAGTACCAGCCAAGGGCCAATCTTACAAGCACCTCTCTTAGTTTCAGGACTGCTCTATCAACTTTTCCCTGCACACGGGGCAGTTATTACTCCACAAAGATCAAGTAACTATAACACAGAGACATTCAGTAACTCATCTAGGATCCTAGAAGTTCTAAGTGCCAGTGTGTGTTAGTTTGACAGCTCCTTAAAAATACAGAGACAAAGGACTTGTCAAATGGTTTAGTTTTAGGAAAAATTCCAAGAAAGAGAAGGAGTAGAGGTGAGAAAGAGATGACTAGGAGGCAGGGAAATGTGAGGATGGAAAGCTCATCCAGGGGTGTATTTTTTTTTTTAAGATTTTATACTTAAGTAATCTCTACACCCAACATGGGGCTTGAACTTACAACCCCACAATCAAGAGTCACATGCTCTACCAACTGAGCTAACCAGGCACCCCCAATTAATTTGGTTACCACCATGGGCAAGTGGGGGTCAATCCCACTTCAGCACAGAGGGAAATGAACTTTAACATTGTCCATTCAAAACACTGAAGAGAATAGTTATTTAGTGGTTCTCCATTCCCTATTGGTCAAGGTTCTCAGGAACTATTAGCTTCCAATATTAAAGAAATCCTAGGGAAGAAAGTAAGAAGCCTTCGTGTGGTTTTGCAACAAGTGTAGGAGCCAAAATTTATATCTAGACAACGCAAGATGGGGCATAAAAGGTGTAAATGCAGTCTATATTAGCCCTTGGCAGTTTAACTTGCTCAGGCTATACCTGGGTCATCATGGTTGGCTTCCATAGCTTCCAGGGATTAAAGACACAAATAATATGGACCAACATGACAGTTTTAACTACAGTTCTCATTTGGTGTAGAAGAGGTTAGAGTAAAACTACATCTCAAAAATTCTAGGCATAACAGTATTTTTTACAGGAAGCTATTTAAGGCCAGCAGTGGTGTATATATATATAAAATTTTGCAGGAATTCTGACTCTGGCTTAGTCAAGTTTCTGTCAAATATCAGATTTCTATTAAATAACCTGTTAAATATGGACACACACACACACACACACACACATATATATAAAACTGTGAGAAATTTGTGTGTGTGTGTGTGTGTGTGTGTGTGTGTGTGTATACACACACAAACAACTGTGAGCAATGTATGTCTGTTGTTTAAGCCACCTAGGATAGGATTTATTTTGCTATGGCATCCCAAGTTACGACAATAGTATACCAGAAGAAGGAAACATTTTAAGTGGAAGCAGAGAAAACAAAAAATAGGGTAGCTGTATTTGTCTAAAACCAAGTAGTAAAATATTGGTCAACTAATTTAAAGTGTCTTGAACATGGTAAAAACAACAGCTTCCTGATAGTCGGAAATGAAGTGGATACAAAGTATGAAATGAGTCATATTTACAAAAAAAAGTTATTACAGAGAAATAAATAGAGGCATGGTATGAATTTGGCAAAGCAAATTCCATTCACTTTTTAAGGTCTGTATTTCTCAAAAATGCCATTTTTTATTGAGGAATATTTGATGGTTTAAGACCCTGCTCAAAACAACCATAAAAAATGTTTAAATCAGGCTGAAATGTGAATTATGATTAGGAGTTCTAAGTAAATAAACAAAGCTGATATAAATTACCTTGTCACAATTAAAATAAAAAAAAAAGCCATCTTTTTCTAACGTTTTATTTTTTATATACACCACAATTGAAGAATCTTCCAATGAACTGTGCTTTAAAACTTAGGGAGCAGTAACTTTAAAGCTCTGGGAGAGGTAGTTTAATAGATAATTCAATAGGTACTCTGGAGGCCTCTAAATAACATACAGGAAAATAATACACACAATGGCCCGGAAGAGTCACCATAACCCAAGTAGAAGATTTTGCCAAAGCCGTGCCAAATAACATTTTTCAGTAACCACTAAAAAAGGCATACAAGAAAAAAAATTTAACTAAGTGAAATAAAGTCCAGTTCACTGACAGAATATCTGACTGGTTCATGTACATTTCTAGAAGTTTTCTGTGTCACTGGGATATGAAAATTCAAAATTATCTCAGACATATATGTATTTTTGGAGCCCTACAAAAAAGTATTAAGTTATAGCCAAGATAGATGAAGGACCAAAATTAGGAACTGGTTAAAATATCTATCACCATCTCTCTTCCTTCAGAGCTACTGTTAACATCAAACTAGACATATGAAGATTAACACTGTGCCAACTCACCATCTCTGTGCATCTAGGTATTTATGGAAGATAAAATCTGCTTCATAGAAATGTGCTGAGAATTAGCTCTCTAGTATCTGCAAGCCCTTTGTAAACCTACGTGGAAGCTGAGCCCAAAGTCTTATCATTTCTTTAAACATTTAACACCTTCAACTCTAGCATTCTCTTTAACAGATGCTCCTCACAGCTCACATGTCAAAGCACAGCTTCCTACAATCCCTAAAAATAGAAAACAGGATGACACATTTTGGTCCTGATAAGCAAAATTGAAGTTGCTATAGGACAATCTGATAAGCCAATCCTAGTATTATGAGAAATGGAAGGACCTCATTCATGATAGGAGAATCTAGGGAAGGAAAAGAGTAAATTGGGACCAATCTTTCTTTGTTGTACATAAACACTCACTCTGCCTTTTGTCAAGGGAAAGGGTCCCTTTGGCTTAACTCTATAAATATGTTTATCAGAATATGTAAGGTGAAGAGTTGAAGATAAGGAATTTTTAAAAATTAAATGTCACATATCTAAGCCAACTTACAAATCTGTTAATTCTACATGTCCAGATTTGGACATGTGTCAAAAAAAAAAAGTATTGGACTTATGTTTTAGAACAAAGTTATAAGACAATATATACATGTTCCTCATTTCTTTAATATAAACATACCATACTATTGGATTCTAAAATGTACTTTTGTAAACTTTGAATTTATCTGAAACTGTTTCTAAAACTGTGTTGTATTTTTAATTCTTGTATTCTTTTCTCACCTTAACCCCTCCATAGAAAGCTGTGATTAAACTGATGGGGTCTCCTCCTAACTACAGACACATGCCAACCTCTTTCCCGTTCGCATAAATTCTGCACAAGCAATTCCATCTCCTTGTAATTTTATCCTCCTTGATCTTCACATGCCTGATTTTCTCATCCTGAGAAACTCAGCTGAAATATTCTCTTCTAAATACTGTATTCCCCAATATACTAATTAGTTTTCACCCGCACTGTCAGCCCTTGTAACCCATTCTTTCTTTCCACCCAATCACATTACTATCACCATACCTCTTGGTTATGGTCACATTTGTTTTTTCCAATTTATTTTCATGTGTCCATGGGTTAGGTGTCTCCCCTATAGACTTTAAGCTTCTTGAGTGGATTATCTACATTCAATTCATTTGCCACTCTTCCTACACCTAACATCTACTAGGCACTCAAATATTTAATCTAGGACTATGTACAAGTCTATCTTCAGATCTGGATTAGAAAAAAATAATGATTCCAAGGTAACCTATTCTTTATGCACTGCTGTATTTTCCAAATTTTCTAAAACAAAGATGTATTTCTTGTTAAATCAAGAAAAGTATCCCCTTTTCTAAGGATGGCTTTCCCTTTATAATGCTTTTCTTAGGGCTTTGATTTTGATATAGTCCAGGTATTTGAGTCAAAGGCAGTCATTTACTGCTTGGTCATCAAAATGTACATATTAGTCTTCTATGGAAAAGATGGTCCCATCAGTGAAGAAGATACCTATCTGGTAGTCCTGTTGGTGGTCATGACCTTCAAAAGCTTACTCAAAGAGGAAAAACAGGAGTTAAAAAATTGACAGTTTATAAGATCTAACAGCATGAAATCATTTCCAGAGGTACAGCAATCAATCTTTTTCTTAAATGGTATCAACTGCAAAGTCCATAGTGGAACAAGATTAACTTGTTTGGAACTAGACCAACCCTCAAGGCCAGGAAGGTGACAAGAGAAGGAACCTAGTGAGAAAACACACTGCCTGCAAGAACAGTTAACAAATAAAGGGCAACTTTTTCCTAAAATAGAAAAAAGGAAGTCCAAAGGAGAGGGTTGGTGAAGCATGGGGATGAAGAATCATGTCACAGAAAAGCCCAGTAGCATTCACCAAAGTCCCAAAAAGCAGACTAAATTCCAGGGGCTGAACTTCAACCCTTGAAAGAGAAACTTTAAGAAGTCAGGTAAAGTCATAATCCTACATTTAATGTAAAATCCTGAAGAGATAGGCTCTTGAACAGAGCATAAAGATAACTTTTCAGAACATGGGTCCAAGTGCCTATCATATAAGGGTATTTAAACTAAGTCACAAAGGGCAGACAAGCAACAAGCATAAAACATCCATAAGCTATAGAGTATTGGACTGTAGCTCTGTCAAATCTGCTGTGAAAGGGAAAGAGCAGCTCAAGAAAAGTAGCTAATTTCTATCTGTAATTTAAGAGTTTGATTCTATCTGTCATTAAAATGGATCTAAAGTAAACACTGTAAAATATTAACACGTCCAAGGAGGTTAAGAATACACACATAAGGGGCGCCTGGGTGACTCAGTCATTAAGTGTCTACCTTCCACTCAGGTCATGATCCCAGAGTCCTGGGATCCAGCCCCACATTGGGCTCCCTGCTCCGCGGGAAGCCTGCTTCTCCCTCTCCCACTCCCCCTGCTTGTGTTCCCTCTCTCGCTGTCTCTCTCTGTCAAATAAATAAATAAAATCTTTAAAAAAAAAAGAATATACAGGTAAGATATGGATTATCTTGTACAGTACTATATATAATTTAAAAGATTTATATCACTTTTTTAAGAATTAAAATGCTAAGAGACTATTTTCCTTTATGCAAAATTTCCTCTTTTCAACTGACCATAATAGTTTAGGTTACTATTTAATAAGATTCTTAGATTACATTTAACTATACTGAAGAGTATACACATTGAATTTATTTATTATGTACCTACTGGAATGCAGCATAAGCCTCTCCCCTTGGGTAGACATGCTATCCTACCTAAGGTTTTGATGGTTCACAGGATCATGGATTCATTTCATGTGATTGTTTTCTTGGGCTTTATGCTTTTTTTGTGAGGGAAAATTTTATGTTACCAATTTTGACTTTAAGAAGATTTATACTCTAATGTCAACTAATAATGTCAAAATTCTGTCATTCATAATGTCCCTCTCCTTCCATCTAAGACACTGCTTGTTTTACTACCTTACTACTCTTTGAAAGGAAAAAGAAAGATGGGGGAGAAGTTTGCATTGCCTCTTTCAAGGAAAAAACTGACTACCTTTACAAAAGCTCAACATTAGGGGCACCTGGGTGACTTAGTCAGGCCTCTGCCTTCAGCCCAGGTCATGATCTCTGAGTCCTAGGAAAGAGACCAGCGTCTGACTCCCTGCTCAGTGGGGAGTCTGCCTCTTCCTCTCCCTCTGCTCCTACCCCCACTTGTGCACTCTCACTCTCTTGCTCTCACATAAATAAAATCTTTAAAAAAAAAACACAAAAACTCAACATTAAACAAATATAAATCTGAACAATTGTCTGATCATGCTTGACCACCATGACGATACCATTTAAGGCTTGCCACTATAATCTACTCATTAACTGTCCAAATTGAGAAACAAACATGAATTGATCTGAAAAAAACTAAGTGTAGGACTGTTTGGGGATGTAGCAATATTCAGACTTCAATTCAACTATTTGCTCCTGTATCCCCTTAAGCTACAATGAACACAATTTCCATACTCAGGAGGCTGATGTATTTATTTTTAAAGATTTTATTTATTTATTTGAGAGTGACAGAGATAGCGAGAGAGAGCACAAGTGAGGAGGAGAGCGAGAAGCAAGTTCCCGCTGAGCAGGTAGCCCAACTCGCCCTCGATCCCAGGACCCTGGCATCACGACCTGAGCTGAAGGCAGCAGCGGCCCAAAAGACCGAGCCACCCAGATGCCCCAGGAGGCTAATGCATTTAAACCACATAACCCACCTGTCTAGGAGCAAACCTATTGAACAAATATGTACGTTTAAAAAAATGCATTTATAGACACCATTCAGTTTCAGCCCACATTGAAAGAGTACAAAATTTCTAAGTATGAAATTCGAGTGAAACAAACATAATACTCAGCCACATGGTATGATGTAATGAATCCCAGTTTGAAACAAGTGCACTAGCATTCTCCAAACTCATTTCTGAGCATGTTAATGGCTGTGCCATGCCAAAGAGCCCATTCTGCCGAAAAACTAAAAGAATAAAGTCCATTGATGTAGTTTGTTGCTAACCACATCCTAAATTCTGTAATCTTAGCTGTGTACAATATAAAAATATAGTAACAGAAACAAATCCTCAATTGCTACATTTGTTACTTTATCCTCCCAGGGAAATAATTTCCTAGGAGAAAAGTACAAACTCATTTCACCAATGTACCACTTAATGCACAAAAACAAAACCTACTTTTCATGGGGAAAACAGACTTTTGGTGACTGGCAATTGGAAAGAGTGATAGGAGCCTGGAGAACATTTGATCCCTTGGCAAGAGAAACCCTTACACTGCACTCTGCCTCAGCATCAGCTAAATTTGAGACCTCGGCACCTTGAGTTTATACATTAATGCTGATTCCTACTTTTCAGTGGAGAAACACTACTGAAGGTACAGGTGTAGAACATATTCCAGCTTTTTTTCTTCTAGAAAATAACACATATCTGCTCACTGTAAAGTAATTACTGAATGGTAATTAGAACTTAGAACTGGGGTTTAAATAACAAATGGTGGATTTCTTTAGGACCTGGCTCAAAATGAACTGAAGTCTTAAGTCCAGTGATTTTGCACAAGGTTCCAGGGAGGCAAGGGGTAAAACAGGAAGAGTATCAGGCCATGGACTAGGAGCTTCAAAGTCCCTGTTCTTCATGACTAGCTGTATCCTATCATCCTGTGGCCCTCAATTTCCTCATCCACAAAATGAGTGAGTTTAACTAAAGACACCTAAAGCTCTCAATTTCAACACTCTAACTGTCCCCTGTTTTTCAGATTATTTTAAGATAGTAATTTGTTAGTAAGCCAGCTTCCCAACTTGCCAAGCAACACCAAACGTAACAATTTATGAAGTGGTGCCAAAAGTGGCAAGACACCTAAAAGCTTTGAAACTGAAAATTCTTTCATATCAGGAACAAAATCTGTATTACATAAGAGCTATAATGATCACAAAGATTCATAAAGATCCCCAGTAACCTGTGGATCACACTTTGAGAAAATTTCTTCTCAAAATTCTTCAACCCGAGTTACATATAGGCATCACATGGGGTCAATTTAAAAAACATTGGTACTTAAGCTCCCATCTGAGATCAACTAAATAAGAATCCCTGGGGTCAGGCTCTGTCATTATTATTACTATTTTTTAAGCCCGCATACAATCCTAATGTTCAAAGACTGAAAGCCACTGTTTTAAACAAAAATAAAATTAATGAATAATGGGGGGCACTTTAAGGGCATTCAAGGAGAGCTTCAATATGGAAAAAAAATTTTAAAGCATCAGAATACCTATAACATTCTAAATGTATAATGTAAAAATTGTAACATTTCTGGGGGGGGAGGTGGCGTACAACCCCACACAAATAATTCTCGGACATCAGCTGGATGTCTTACAATCCAACTCAATTCTGATACCTATACCCAGAAATAATCAGGTTCCATAGGTAAAAGCTTCAGTCCTACAAGACTTGCCAGCCATTGCCTCTGCCTTGCCCAAATTCAGACGCAAAATGCAAATCCAGCAAATCCAGGTTGTTCCCTGTGCTGCTGACTGACCAACTACAAATTGCAGGTTCTACAATCCCCTTCAACTGAGGATGCCAATTCTAAATTCAGATTGTTACCTGTACTTTTAGCCAACTGGCTATAAATTAGAGGTTCCCACAACCTCCTCCTTCCTTGGGTTGCATTAATTTGCTAGAGAGGCTCACAGAACTCAGAAACATTTTACTTACTACATCATCACTCAGAAAGAGCCAGATGGAGGCCATGCACAGGGCTAGGCATGCTGAACAGGCCAGGAGCTCCCATGCCCTGCAGGCATGCCGCTCCCCCATTACTCCCCTGAGTTCCCAAACCCAGAAACTGCAAATAGCTGTGTTCCTGGGTTTTTAAAAGTCATGATTGCTTAAATCACTGGCCACTGGTGATTATTAACATCCAAGCCTTCTCCCCACAGAGGATGGGGGCAGGGGCTGAAAGTTAAACCCTCTACTCACACCACTGGTTCTCCTGGCAACCAGTCCCCATCCTTAGGTGCTTCCCAAAAGTCACCTCATTAACATAGCATGAGACAACTTGGTCACTCTCAAGGCTTAGGAAATTCCAAGGGTTTTGGGAACTGTGAGTCAGGATCCATGGGTCATTCAGATGACCAAATATATATTTTTCATATAAATCACAGTATTGCAAATGTGTTTCAATATTTTTAACTAACAACCAAGAAAAATATATATTTTAAATTCAATATGAAGAATTTACTAAGCTATTTTAAACTCATGAAGGGCAGTTGTTACAGACAAAATTGTGTTATCAAACAAGTTTTGAAATGCCTTAAATATAGAAATTTATTTTTATATCAAACAGGTTTTGGAATGCCTTTAATACAGAAGTTAAAACAAGAGTTGATTGTAACCCATGTAGGAAAACATACACATAATTCTCTAAGAAAAAGAGCAAATGAAACCAATAGTGGCTACCTTACCCAAGAATCCTCTGAAAATCCAATTATTCAGAAATTGTATTACTGCCCAAAATATGGTAATTGTTAAATAAATATTACTTGTTACTATCGTTCATCAATTCATTACTATTTGCTTTTGCGTTTACTTCTGGTAAAAAATAATAAAAAGCCTCTGCTTCCAATGAGCTTTGGATGTACTGAATGAAGTGGGCAGATTCAAACAATTAAAAGATGCTAAGAAAGAAGTGAGAAAAAGGAGGGCAACTAGGAGAAAGATGAGTAGTCTCTTCACAGAGAAGATGGAAACAGAGTTGAGGACCTAGTAAATTAGTAAGGTTTAGGGAAAGGAAATGAGAACTAACATGTTCTTAGGCGCAATAAGGACTTCAGTATGCCAGGACCTAGGGTCCCAAATATGATCAACTACAGCCATCATAACACATCACTTAAAAGATCGTGGTAGCTGGAACTACATCAGGACCAGCCAGGTGCCATCACTTCCTCTAGCTCTCTTCCTGTGAAGTCTCACAAAAGTGAGAATAAAGTTTTTATTGACATTATGAAATATCATATATAACTTTATGCATTTTTCAACTTATATTTTCCACATCACCATAGATTTCCACATCACCATAGATCATGGACATCTTTTCATGTAAGTAAATATAGACCTAAACTATATCCATTTTATGAGCTCCATATATTCTATTGTGTGGTTACAGCATAAATTTCAACCATGCTTATTAAAACAAGACTTGGATGAATAAAATTGAATACACAGAAACAGGGACATGGATATATTTATGCACCTCAATAAATATTCCAATAAAACAGACACTAAGACACACTATGTTACCAGTCAGGAAAAGGCTAGGTTATGCTTCAATAACAATAACACCACAAAATTAAAACTCAAGTGTCTTATAGAAATTTTTAGTTGTCACTTGTACTACACATCAGACATGGAACTGCAGAGTCCTGCTCATCACTCTCAATAGGAACCCAGGTTGACAGAACAGCTCCCAGTTGGAGCACTGAACACTGTCACGATAGGAGGCAGAGTTAGCAAAGGAAATGATGGCTGATTCTTAAAATTTCTCCCAAAGTTGTACTTACTATGCCTGTTTTAGGATTTCAGCATTATCAGGGGAGCTACAATAAGGTCTAGTGGAGGACCTTGTATTGAGCATAAAGTCAAAAGCTCAGGGTACATCTCCCTGGCTAATCTTTTCATTGGGAAGATACTATGTGATTCCAAGGTCAACCACAGGAAGCTAGCACACTATACAGTCCACTGTTGAATGAGAAGGCAGTGCTTAGAAACACAGACTTTTAGACAGATGTGGTATCACCATTATCCACTTAGATGATATTGGATTATTATTTGAACTTCAGGTCTTATTTTGTTATCTATAAAAGGAAAATAACACCCCCTTGTGGGAGACATTGGCTACTTGTTCACCAAATTTAATTTCCTTCCCCTCTGCACAAAAGGCTGGATTACATTTCCCAGGCTCCCTTGCAATTAGGTATACCACATGACCAAGTTCTTGCCAGTGGAATGTCGCTAAAGGGCTAGAAGTTTCTTCCAGGCCTGGCTCATATAAAACCATCTCTGCTATCCTTACCTTCTCTCTCCGCTCTTGTGCTGGGTGGAACAAAGAACCCAGCAAAGGACTCAGAAGCTCTGTAAAATGGTGAGCCACAACTAGAAAGACACATTTGTGTTAAACTGTTGGGTGGGGGCGCCTGGGTGGCTCAGTTGGTTAAGTGACTGACTTCAGCTCAGGTCATGATTCCAGGGTCCTGGGATTGAGCCCCCTATCAGGCTCCCTGCTCAGTGGGGGGCCTGCTTCCACTGCTTGTGCTCTCCTGCTCTCTCATTTTGTCAATTAAATAAATAAAATCTTTAAAAAATTTTAAAAAATAAACTGTTGGGTGAAATAGAAACATCTATTGTGTGGTAGTTGGGACTTTAAGCATTTAGCCTACACACACTATTGTACTCCCATATTAGGGCACTTATAAAGACTAATGAAAAATTAAAAGAAAATTCTTATCACAGTGCCCATAAATACTGCATACTAAACAACTACTAGCTATGATCCTTGTACTATTCTGATATTTGCTAGTTGATACGTATGAGTATTTTTTTGTACTCTAGTCAATTTCAACCTGCATAGGCACCATTACTGACCAATAAAGACATTTAAAACAAAATGGGCTCCAAAAGTCATTCTTAATATTACTACCTTCATATCAAATACAAATACTGTCCCATAATAGTCCAAAACTAAATATGGCTTCTTACTTCTTTTAGTAAAATCCCAAACCTTAGAAATGTTATTTCAAGGGAAAGGAGTACTCACATTCATTATTTCGAGAACACTGGCACAAATGTATATTGATTTTTAGGTTTTATAATGAAATTTGCTTGATGTGGTTTTCTTCACAAATGAAATGAACATTGACCTGCCCGATTGCATATTGACAATGAAGTCATCTTTAGATACAGAAGACTGTGTAGATACTGTCAAAGAAAGTTAGGCATGATGAGCGGGCTCTTTTATAAGTTGACAATATTAGTTCTGACCCTAACTTTGATCTTTCCCTATTGTTTAGAAAGGGAGGGCAGAAGATATTCTCTTCTTCCTCACTTTACCTCAAGAGTCCTATTTCTATAACTGACTTGAGAAGAAAAAGAAGAGAAGAGGGTGCATGGAAAGAAAAAGCATGTGGTAAGAGCTTGTATCTATGAAATAAACTGCAGGCAAAATATTCTCACCTGTCAGTAAAAATAACTCTTTACTAAGAAACAGAACTAGAATAGCTGGAATCTCTTCTGAGTATTCACCACCTCCCTACTTTAAATGCAAAGTAATGAAATGTATTCAGTTGTTTTGCGTTTCCTCAAAATGAGACTTTCATCTCTCAGAACTGCGGATTAAATGTTTCTCCGGTTATGTGCACAGGATACACTATCTTACCCACTCATTACAGAAGTTTGTTTAATAATTTTATGTTTCTGGAAAGGAAAAAACAGCCAGTTTTTTGAGAGCCATATACATGTCACTTTGCTGAGACAAATATTAGTCCCATTTCATTTCAGGTTTCTAAGTATTATTATTTGGACTCCAGGGCAGAAGAACTGAGGGACTATTTTACAATCACCTAAGCATATTTTTCATTCATTACTGAATGGCTGCTACGTACCTTGAGGACAACATATATATAACCCCTGCCCTTTGGGAGCTTATAATTAAGAACACGTTAGGTTGCATTTAGGCCCAAAATAGTTCCAGGAAGATAGAAGTCCCTATAATTCAAGTTGCAAGTCCCCAATAGAAGTTTTAGCTGAGGGACATCTGGGTGGCTCAGGTGGTTAAGTGTCTGCTTTAGGCTCAGGTCGTGATCCTGGAGTCCTGGGATTGAGTCCCGTATCAGGCTCCCTGCTCAGCAGGGAGCCTGCTTCTCCCTCTGCCTCTGCCTCTCTCTCTCACTCTCTCTGTTTCCCATGAATAAATAAATAAAATCTTAAAAAAAAAAGTTTTAGTTGAAGAAAAAAAAGTATGGCTCCTAAAATGGTCAAAGAAACATAAAATTAGGTTGGGGAATCCCACTTAAATCAGTGATTATACTTTTCTGCATTTTCACAGTATTCTTTCATGATCAGAAAAAAAAATTATAAAAATGGTGATATTTAGAAATTTAAAATACTTTGCATTATTAAATAATATGCTGGCTATGACAGAAAATCATCCATGTATTAAAAAGTATAGAGAGTAGGCTAAAAAAGCTGTTTTAAACTCAACAGTTCTTAAGAGACAATATTAATATCTTGCTAAACATAATTCATTTTGCTGTACCTTTTTCTCACCAAAAAGACAAAAAAAACTTGTGATTTAAAAAAGCAGTGACTATTTTTATTAACCAAAACCTAATATCTATATCTATCCACTACAAATACTTAAATATAAATGTGATGATATTTTCAGCTTCAGAGTAAACAGATTTCACAGGATTCTATACTGACAGTTATGAAACATTCATATATTATCAGGCCCAGAAATCCTGTCCTAACTCAACTTTCTCAATTATCTACTCAGTAAATTACTATTTCAAACTCCAAATGGGTCTTCAAGAGCTGACAGGCTGATATTCCTCTGACGAGGATGGCTTTACCTGATGTGGTGCCTTGCATCCTTTCAGAATCCC
Source organism: Eumetopias jubatus (assembly GCF_037043125.1). NCBI lineage: Eukaryota > Metazoa > Chordata > Mammalia > Carnivora > Otariidae > Eumetopias > Eumetopias jubatus. Next base: position 174,287,556 of record NW_028274807.1, read on the forward strand.
AGAACAAAAATTAACACAGCAGCATTTCTCTTATGTGCCCTAAATCTGAAGGGAGGAAAAAGGTTCAAAAGTAATTGTTTTTTCTTAAACTCTTTATTTAAAGGCTATTTTTTTATTTTTCTTTTAAGATTTTACTTATTTATTTTGAGAGAGAGTGTGTAGGTGAGCTGGAGGGCGGGGCAGAGGTGGAGAAAGAGAGAATCTGAAGCAGACTCCATGCTGGGCATAGACCCCCAAAGCAGGGCTCAGTCACACAACCCTGAGATCATGACCTGAGTGGAAATCAAGAGTCAGAAACACTGACTGAGCCACCCAGGTGCCCCAATGAAGCTGTGACTTTTAAAATTTCAAAGTCTGTGTACAATTTTTTAAGATTTATTTATTTATTTATTTATTTATTTATTTATTTATTCGAGAGACAGCGAGAGAAAGCACAAGGGGGTACAAGGAGAGGGAGTCTGACATGGAGCTCAATCCCAAGGACCCTGAGATCATGACCTGATCTGAAGGCACATGCTTAACTGACTGAGCCACCCAGGCACCCCAAAGCCTGTGTATAATTTTAAAAGCCATCCAGGAGTCTTATTTTGCCTAACCAATAAAACAGCAAGCAGAAACATACAAAAGTGTAAAACTCCAAGAACAATTTGTGAACAGATTCTACAATTGCAAAAGAAATTGTTTACCTACTTTTTAAAGGATCAAAAGAGAAGCTTATACTATTTTTCTGTGTAGTTGCATAAATTTCATTAAATGTGTATAATAACATCAAAGGAACTAATTCATTGTTAAGATTTGAAGGCACTGGAAGTTTGGGAATAATTAAAAAGATGTATGCAACTTTTTTTGCTGAGTAATGAATATGTCAAGAAATATGAATTTTACTAGACCTATTTATTAAAGTGTATACATCAAAGATCCTAAAAGTTAACCACTTCTCTGCACTTCCAACTATTCATAAGAGCTCCTCATAGAGTATAATGATGAATGAATACAAAACTTCAAATACAAGTTAAGAAATATAATTTACTATGAAAGTAAAAAAAAAATTTTTATTTACTTGAGATAGAAAGAGAGAGAGAGAGAGAGAACACATGAGCACAAGCAGGGGGAGGGGCAGACAAAGAGGGAAAAGCAGGCTCCTGGCTGAGTGGGGAGCCAGATGACACAGGGCTCAATCCCAAGACCCTGGGATGGTGACCTGAGCCAAAGGCAGATGCTTAACCTATTGAGCTACCCAGGTGCCCCACTATGAAATTTAAGAATTTAAAAACTGTAATTGTTTCCTATATTTATATGACGAACTTTTGAACATACAGATTTAAAATGCATACACATGATACTCATATACATCCCTTCATATATGTGTATATATATATATGAAGAAATTATAAGAAAAAAGGAAAGAAATTTAGAGCAACTTTGTTTTATATATTAACTATATATCCAGGTCCACATACTGATTCTGTCATTACTGGCTAGACAACTCTGGGCTCGTAGTTTCAACTTCTGTGTTAGTTTTGTTATGGCTAGGAAAAGCAGTGTAACTGATATATAATATATATAAGGTACTAAGTCAGCATATTACCTTAGATGGTCATATTGAGAGAAAGAGAAAGTGTGGGGAGGGACAAAGGGAGAGGGAGAGAAAGTATCTCAAGCAGACTCCACATACTAAGCACAGAGCGGGGCTCGATCTCAGGACCCCAAGATCATAACCTGAGCCAAAACCAAGAGTCAGACACTCAACCAAATGAGCCATCCAGGCACCCCAAACTGCACGAATTTCTTACATATTCTAGATATTAACCCCTTATTGGATAAATGATTTACAAATACTGTCTCCCATTCAGTAGGTTCCCTTTTCATTTTGTTGATGATTCCTTTGCTGTGCAGAAGCTTTTTAGTTTGGTGTAGTCCCATTTATTTACTTTTGCTTATCTTACCCTTTTGTATATGGTATAAGATAGGGATTTATTCTGATTCTTTTGCATGTGGCTGTCCAGTCATCTCAACACTATTTATTGAGACTATCCTTTCCCCATTGTATGTTCTTGGATCCTTTGTTGCAAATTAATTAAGCATGTATGCATGGGTTTATTTTGGGGCTCTCAATTCTATTCCATTGGTCTATGTGTCTGTTTTTATCCCAATACCATACTCTTTGATTACTATAGCTTTGTAATGCAGTTTAGAATCAGGAAATATGATGTCTCCCCTTTTGTTCCTCTTTTGCAAGATGGCTTTCACTATTCAGGATCTTTTGTCATTCCATATGGATTTTAGAATGTGTTTGTTCTATTTCTGTGAAAAATTACATTGGAAATTTTATAGGGATTGCAATGAATCTCTAGATTGCTTTAGGCAGTAAGGATATTTTAACAATATATTAATTCTTCCAATCCATCAATAAGGAATATCTCTCCATTTATTTGTATATTCTTTAATTTCTTTAAACAGTGACTTATACTTTCCAGTATACAAATCTTTCACTTCCTTGTTTAAAGTTATTTATAGGTTTTTTATTTTTTGATGCAATTATAAATGGGATTGTTTTATTAATTTCCCTTTCCAATAGTTGTTAGTATATAGAAACACAACTGGTTTTTGTATGTTGATTTTGTATCTCGTAACTCTACTGAATTCATATATTAGTTCTCATAGTTTTTTGGTGGAATATTTAAGATTTTCTATATATAATATCATGTCATCTGCAAATTGAGACACTTCTACTTCTTCCTTTCCAATTTAGATGTATTTTATTTCTTTTTCTTACCTAATTGCTCTGGCTAGGACTTCCAGTATGATGTTGAATAGGAGTGGTGAAAGTGGGTATCCTTATCTTGTTCTTGATCTTATAGAAAAAGCTTTCAGGGGCGCCTGGGTGGCTCAGTTGGTTAAGCAACTGCCTGCAGCTCAGGCCATGATCCTGGAGTCCTGGGATCGAGTCCCACATCGGGCTCCCTGCTCAGCGGGGGTTCTGCCTCTCCCTCTGACCCTCTTCCCTCTCATGCTCTCTGTCTCTCATTCTCTCTCTCTCTCAAATAAATAAATAAAATCTTAAAAAAAAAAAAAGAAAAAAGAAAAAGAAAAAGCTTTCAGTTTTTTAACATTGAGTATGATGTTGGCTGTGGATTTGTTATATATGGCCTTTATTATGTTGAGGTACGTTTTCTCTATACTCAGTTTGCTAAGTATTTATGCATATGTAGTAAGATATGTATATATTTTAATAAATTACTATGTTACCAAAAAGGCATAGCTACTCTCAGATTAAATAAGCAACTAATAAATTGTGATATGAGCAGTTTTGTGGGTCAGATTATGTTTAAAGTCCAATTTCTACCACTAGCTAGCTATGTAACCTCACGTAAATTACTTAGCTTCTCTGAATCCTAAATTTTGATAGTCTGCAAATTGATGGAAATGAATAAGTAAAGCACAAACATTGGGAGACTGGCTGTAAAAGACTCCATCATCTGAGACTTTGGAAAAACTGAAATTCAGTAAGTTCTAATACTCCCATCAGGTCTCAAACCCCCTTGGGTAGGGTTCTTAATAGTCCATAAGGTTTCAGATACACTCAACAAAATGATCCTTTCTACTTTAAATCCCTGCGTTTAAGCTGAAATTCAATGTACATGACCACAGAAGTATTTAACAGTGCTAAAATTAGAACCAATACTTGTATCTCCCATCTTCATGATTTTTCTAGGGAAAGCATAAGCAACAACAACACATTGTGGTGATTATCCTGTTATGTTATATAAGAACTAGGAAACTTAAAGTCAGGGAGCCTTGAAAATATGCAGATTTTTTTTCAATCAGAAAACATCTTGGGATCTATATGTTTCCTTCAAAATGAGGAACTGCTTAATGGATACTGAAGCTAGAGGAAGAAACGGAAGCTGCTCTTTGAAGGGAGGGGACAAAAGTCATATTTCCTTCAAAAAGCAAAGAAAAATGCCGGTAGGAATGTTTCATTCTAACAAGTGATTCTACTATATGGCTTAAGAACTTTGTTCTTCTAGTTGGGGATAATGAAAATAGCCACCTCTGTAAGATTTAAAATACTTTAATATATTTTATTTTGTATATAGGAGGGTGTAGAGAAGGTTGACAAAGATTGGGATAGGAAGATAACTAAGAATCTTTGAAGAAAATCATGCATTATGTCACTTTTAGCATATTATCATGTTTGTGGCTCTCTGTCTAATAGATTCTATCATATAATATCTGAATGCAAAGAGAAAAGTCTGGAATTTTTAAGTGATAAAGATTAGAAATGGAAAAAAAAATCTTTTCTCCCCAGCAGCATATGCCAGCCTACGATTCTCAAGGCTTTATACTCTGAGGTCACTTCCTAGGACTTCATTCTTGAGTACTTCTCGTCACCTGCTGGACCTGGCCATCAATCTAAGTAAGCAGATCTCTGAAAAGAAATAAATCTTTTGACAACTGGCTATTTTTAGCAATACTTTGACAAATGCTTAAATACTCAATGACTGGAGGAAGAAAGTACCTGGATGTAATTAGCAACTCTGTTAATTCTCGGTATATTCAGTTCTGCATTTTTAATTCTCCTCTTGTTTATTTGAACTGTTGATTAAGTGATTCTCTGCCAGCTAATGTATGCACTCACCTAGCCATTGATTATTTCAAATGACTGCCTTGAATATTTACTGCTGGTTAAATATTTTAAACCTCTACCAACATTATCTTGTACCTAATTAAGAACTCATTGAGGCAGTTTTTTTAAAAAAAAAACCTCTCTTTCGTTGTATTCTTGAAGCTAATTACAGGTAAAGCTTACTTGTTCTCATTTTGAGGCTTAACTTCCTGGAGGAAGGTGCCCTGTCCCATGGGAGGTTACTAACAAGAGCTTGGTGCAGAGCACTGTGTGTGGAGTGGGTGCTCACTGCAAAGTTCTTCTTCAAAGAATGAAGAACTGGCTACTCTATTCATCCCTCCGTTCTCTCTCCAGCTTCTATAATTAATCCCCTTGGCATTTCTCAGGGAGAAAGGTGGCACAACCTCACCCCCCACCCCCTAAGTCTCGTGTTGTCCCACCCACCACTTTCTCTTAAAAATAAAAGTTTACTTTGAAACTCATTTCCAATTAATTTTAAAATCAGCCGTTCTGAAACACAATTTAAAACTGTGGTTATAGGGGAGTCAAAAGAAACTTTGGAACTAAAGTTTTCAACTCTTCTCTGCTACTCTGTTGAAGCATGATGGGGCTAATGCCCAAGGTATTCCATTTAAAATGTACCACATTCTTTCAGGAGTAGGAGAGAAGATGTCCTTTCAATTTCTCAACTGGGAGAATTTACTGTCTTTACCTCAAAAGACACTATAAAACTGAAGGAACAGTAATACTTGGTATAGAATTTTAAACTTCCATCCTGCTTTACAATATATTGTTTCAGCAAATCCTCACCACCTCTATGTGAAGTAGGTAATTCTATTTCAGGATTTCTCTACTTTGGCACTATTGACATTTCAGGCCAGGTGATTTTTTATTGAGGCAGCTCTCCCCGCACGGTTTTTAGCATCATCTATGGTCTCTACCCACTAGTTGCTAGTAGCAGCAATGTCTATAGAGTTGTGATTGTCACAACTGTCTCCAGATATTGACAAATGTCCCCAAGTTTGAGGATGAATGATGACAAAATCACCCCCAGCTGGTAATCAATGATGTACCTATAATTCTGATTTTAGGAGGGGTATGTCATTAGAAACATTGAAGCAATTTACCCAAGTTTACAAAGACTGATTCCTTTCTTTAATTAACTTCCTAAACCTTCAGCAAATCTTTTTTTTAATTTTTATTGTTATGTTAATCACCATACATTACATCATTAGTTTCTGACATAGTGTTCCATGATTCATTGTTTCTGTATAACACCAGGTGCTCCATGCAGAGCGTGCCCTCTTTAATACCTATCACCAAGCTAACGCATCCCCCCACCCCCCACCCGTCTAGAACCAGAGTCCATCATCTCTCATGGTTCGGCTCCCCCTCCGATTTCCCCCCCTTCATTCTTCCCCTCCTGCTATCTTCTTCTTTTTTAAAAATTTTTTATTGTTATGTTAATCACCATATATTACATCATTTGTTTTGGTGTAGTGTTCCATGATTCATTGTTTGTTCATAACACCCAGTGCTCCATGCAGAATGTGCCCTCTTTAATACCCATCACCAGGCTAACCCATCCCCCAACCCTCCTCCCCTCTAGAAACCTCAGTTTGTTTTTCAGAGTCCATCATCTCTCCTGGTTCGTCTCCCCCTCTGACTTACTCCCCTTCATTCTTCCTCTCCTGCTATCTTCTTCTTTTTCTTTTTTCTTAAAATATGTTGCGTTATTTGTTTCAGAAGTACAGATCTGTGATTCAACAGTCTTACACAATTCACAGCGCTCACCATAGCACATACCCTCCCCAATGTCTATCACCCAGCCACCCCATCCCTCCCACCCCCGACCACTCCAGAAACCCTCAGTTTGTTCCTGAGATTAAGAATTCCTCATATCAGTGAGGTCATATGATACATGTCTTTCTCTGATTGACTTATTTCACTAAGCATAACACCCTCCAGTTCCAACCACGTCGTTGCTTCTTTTTTTATTCTTAACATATATTGCATTATTTGTTTCAGAGGTACAGATCTGTGATTCAACAGTCTTGCAAAATTCACAGCACTCACCGTCAGAAATACCCTCCCCAATGTCTACCACCCAGCCACCACATCCCTCCCACCACCCATTCTAGCAACCCTCACTTTGTTTCCTGAGATTAAGAATTCCTCATAACAGTGAGGTCATATGATACATGTCTTTCTCTGATTGACTTATTTCATTTAGCATAACACCCTCCAGTTCCATCCACGTTGTTGAAAATGGCAAGATCTCATTCCTTTTGTCGCGGAAAAATATTCCATTGTATATATATATATATATATACCACCACTTCTTTATCCATTCATCTGTTGATGGACATCTTGGCTCTTTCCACAGTTTGGCTATTGTGGACATCGCTGCTATAAACATCCGGGTGCACATACCCCTTCAAATCCCTACATTTGTATCTTTGGGCTAAATACCCAGTAGGGCAATTGCTGGGTCGTATGATAATTCTGTTTTCAAATTTTTGAGGAACCTCCATACTGTTTTCCAGAGTGGTTGCACTAGCTTGCATTCCCACCAACAGTGTAGGAGGGTTCCGCTTTCTCCACATCCCCGCCAGCATCTGTTGTTTCCTGACTTGTTAATTTTAGCCATTCTGACTGGTGTGAGGTGCTATCTCATTGAGCTTTTGATTTGGATTTCCCTGATGCTGAGCAATGTTGAGCACTTTTTCATGTGTCTGTGGCCATTTGGATGTCTTCTTTGGAAAAATGTCTGTTCATGTCTTCTGCCCATTTCTTGATTGGATTATTTGTTCTTTGGGTGTTGAGTTTGATAAATTCTTTATAGATTTTGGATACTAGCCCTTTACCTGATATGTCATTTGCAAATATCTTCTCCCATTCTGTCAGTTGTCTTTTGGTTTTGTTGACCGTTTCTTTTGCTGTGTGTGTTTCTTTTGTTTTTATCTTGATGAAGTCCCAATAGTTCATTTTTACCCTTGCTTCCCTTGCCTTTGGCGATGTTTCTAGGAAGAAGTTGCTGCGGCTGAGGTCGAAGAGGTTACTGCCTGTGTTCTCCTTTGAGATTTTGATGGATTCCTGTCCTACACTGAGGTCCTTCAACCATTTTGAGTCTATTTTTGTATGTGGTGTAAGGAAATGGTCCAGTTTCATTCTTCTGCATGTGGCCGTCCAATTTTCCCAACACCATTTGTTGAAGAGACTGTCTTTTTGCCATTGGACATTCTTTCCTGCTTCGTCAAAGATGAGTTGACCGTATAGTTGAGGGTCGATTTCTGGGCTTTCTATTCTGTTCCATTGATCTATGTATCTGGCTTTGTGCCAGAACCATACTGTCTTGATGATGACAGCTTTGTCATAGAGCTGGAAGTCCGGAATTGTGATGCCGCCAGCTTTGCTTTTCTTTTTCAACATTCCTATGGCTATACGGGGTCTTTTCTGGTTCCATACAAATTTTAGGATTATTTGTTCCATTTCTTTGAAAAAAGTGGATGGTATTTTGATGGGGATTGCATTGAATGTGTAGATTGCTCTAGGGAGCATTGACATCATCACAATATTAGTTCTTCCAATCCATGAGCATGGAATGTTTTTCCATTTCATTGTGTCTTCCTCAATTTCTTTCCTATTTTATACTTTTCTGAGTACAAGTCCTTTGCCTATTTGGTTAGATTTATTCCTAGGTATCTTATGGTTTTGGGTGCAATTGTAAATGGGATCGACTCCTTGATTTCTCTTTCTTCTGTCTTGTTCTTGGTGTATAGGAATGCCACTGATTTCTGTGCACTGATTTTATAGCCTGCCACTTTACTGTATTCCTGTATGAGTTCTAGCCGTTTACGGGTGGAGTCTTTTGGGTTTCCCACATAAAGTATCATATCATCTGCAAAGAGTGAGAGTTTGACTTCCTCTTTGCCGATCTGAATGCCTTTGATTTCTTTTTATTGTCTGATTGCTGTGGCTAGGACTTCTAATACTATGTTGAATAGCAGTGGTGATAGTGGACATCCCTGCCGCATTCCTGACCTTAGGGGGAAATCTCTCAGCTTTTCCCCTTTGAGAATGATATTCGCTGTAGGTTTTTCATAGATGGCTTTTATGATATTGAGGTATCTATCCTCTATCCCTATACTCTGAAGAGTTTTGATCAAGAAAGGATGCTGTACTTTGTCAAATGCTTTTTGCATGAATTGAGAGGATGGTATGATTCTTGTTCTTTCTTTTGTTAATGTATTGTATCACATTGATTGTTTTGCAGATGTTGAATCAACCTTGCAGCCCAGGGATAAATCTCACTTGGTCATGGTGCATAATCCTTTTAATGTACTGTTGGATCCTACTGGCCAGTATTTTGGTGAGAATTTTTGGATCCATGTTCATCAAGGATATTGGTCTGTAATTCTCCTTTTTGATGGGGTCTTTGTCTGGTTTTGGGATCAAGGTAATGGTGGCCTCATAAAAAGAGTTTGGAAGTTTTCCTTCCATTTCTATTTTTTGGAACAGTTTCAGGAGAATAGGTATTAATTCTTCTTGAAATGTTTGGTAGAATTCCCCTGGGAAGCCATCTGGCCCTGGGCTTTTGTTTGCTTGGAGATTTCTGATGACTGCTTCAATTTCCTTAGTGGTTATAGGTCTGTTCAGGTTTTCTATTTCTTCCTGGTTCAGTTTTGGTAGTTGATACATCTCTAGGAATGCATCCATTTCTTCCAGGTTATCTAAATTGCTGGCATAGAGTTGCTCATAATAAGTTCTTATAATTGTTTGTATTTCTTTGGTGTTGGTTGTGAATCTCTCCTCTTTCATTCATGATTTTGTTGATTTGGGTCATTTCTCTTTTCCTTTTGATAAGTCTGGCCAGGGGTTTATCAATCTTGTTAATTCTGTCAAAGAACCAGCTCCTAGTTTTGTTGATCTGTTCTACTGTTCTTTTGGTTACTATTTCATTGATTTCTGCTCTGATTTTATGATTTCTCTTCTCCTGCTGGGTTTAGGCTTTATTTGCTGTTTTTTCTCTAGCTCCTTTAGGTGTAGGGTTAGCTTGTGTATTTGAGACCTTTCTTGTTTCTTGAGAAAGGCTTGTATTGCTATATACTTTCTTCTTAGGACTCTCTTTGCTGCATCCCAAAGATTTTGAACAGTTGTGTTTTCATTTTCATTGGTTTCCATGATTTTTTTTAATTCTTCTTTAATTTCCTGGTTGACCCATTCATTCTTTAGTAGGATGCTCTTTAGCCTCCATGTATTTGAGTTCTTTCCAACGTTCCTCTAGTTTCAAAGCATTGTGGTCTGAAAATATGCAGGGAATGACCCCAATCTTTTGGTACCGGCTGAGACCTGATTTGTGACCTGGGATGTGATCAATTCTGGAGAATGTTCCATGGGCACTAGAGAAGAATGTGTATTCCGTTGCTTTGGGATGGAATGTTCTGAAGATGTCTGTGAAGTCCATTTGGTCCAGTGTGTCATTTAAAGCCTTTATTTCCTTGTTGATCTTTTGCTTAGATGATCTGTCCATTTCAGTCAGGGGGGTGTTAATGTCCCCCACTATTATTGTATTGTTGTCAATGTGTTTCTTTGCTTTTGTTATTAATTGCCTTATATAATTGGCTGCTCCCATGTTAGGGGCATAGATATTTACAAATGTTAGATCTTCTTGTTGGATAGACCTTTTAAGTAGGATATAGTGTCCTTCCTCATCTCTTATTACAGTCTTTGGTTTAAAATCTAATTTGTCTGATATAAGGATTGCCACCCCAGCTTTCTTTTGGTGTCCATTAGAATGGTAAATGGTTTTCCACCCCCTCACTTTCAATGTGGGAGTGTCTTTGGGTCTAAAATGAGTCTCTTGCAGACAGCATATCGCTGGGTCTTGTTTTTTAATCCAATCTGATAGCCTGTGTCTTTTGATTGGGGCGTTTAGCCCATTTACATTCAGGGTAACTATTGAAAAATATGAATTTAGTGCATTGTATTACCTGTAAGGTGACTGTTACTGTATATTGTCTGTGTTCCTTTCTGGTCTATGTTGCTCTTAAGCTCTCTTTGCTTAGTGGACCCCTTTCAATATTTCTTGGAGGGCTGGTTTCATGTTTACAAATTCCTTTAGTTTTTGTTTATTCCTAGAAGCTTTTTATCTCTCCTTCTATTTCCAATGACAGCCTAGCTGGATATAGTATTCTTGGCTGCATATTTTTCTCGTTTAGTGCTCTGAAGATATCATGCCAGTCCTTTCTGGCCTGCCAGGTCTCTGTGGATAGGTCTGTTGCCAATCTAATGTTTCTAACATTGTAGGTTACATATCTCTTCTCCCGAGCTGCTTTCAGGATTTTCTCTTTGTCTCTGAGACTCGTACGTTTTACTATTAGATGGCAGGGCATTGACCTATTTTTATTGATTTTGAGAGGGGTTCTCTGTGCCTCCTGGATTTTGATGCCTGTTTCCTTCTCCACATTAGGGAAGTTCTCTGCTATAATTTGCTCCAATATACCTTCTGCCCCTCTCTCTCTTTCTTCTTCTTCTGGGATCCTAATTATTCTAATGTTGTTTTATCTTATGGTTTCGCTTATCTCCCAAATTCTGCCCTCGTGATCCAGTAGTTGTTTATTTCTCTTTTTCTCAGCTTCTTTATTTTCCATCATTTGGTCTTCTATATCGCTGATTCTCTCTTCTGCCTCATTTATCCTAGCAGTTAGCACCCCCAATTTTTACTGAACCTCATTCATAGCCTTTTTGATTTCGACTTGGTTAGATTTTAGTTCTTTTATTTCTCCATTTCTCTAATAACTTCCATGCTTTTTTCAAGCCCAGCTAGTATCTTTAAAATCACGATTCTGAACTCTAGGTCCGACATTGTACTAATGTCCGTATTGAGTAGGTCCCTGGCAGTTGGTACTACCTCTTGTTCTTTTTGTTGAGGTGATTTTTTTCCGTCTTGACATTTGTCAAGAGGAGAACAGATAAATGAGAGAACAAAATGCTAACAGAGTAACAGTGTCCCCAGAAAATATACTCTAAACAAATCAGAAAAGACCTGAAGCCAGGGGAAAAGAAAGGGAAAAAAAGAAAAAAGAAAAAGATAAGATAAAAACATACAAAAACCAAACCAAACCAAACAAAATAAAACAGAATATGATCAAATATGATGGGGCTGGTGCATAGATCAGTGTCACACACTAGATTTTGGGTGTATTTTGGTCTGTTAGAAGAAAGTGCCTCCCAAAATTTTAAAGAATGAAAAACATATATGTACAAAAATAAGGGTGAATACAATGAAGGGATGGAATGCGACTGTAAAGATGAAAATTATAAAAAAATTTTATAAAAGGAATTGATAAGTTGTTTGAAAAAAGAAAGAAGCGGATTTAAAAGAAAAAGAAAAAAGGGAGAGAATATGATCAGGCAGGAGACTAGAACAATGCCATACACTAGAGATTTAGGGTTTATTTTGATCTGTTAGAAGAAACTGTATCTCAAAATTTTAAAGAGAGAACAACTTACATATATATGCCAAAAATAAGGGTAACTACTACGAATGGACAGAATATGACTCTAAAAATGAAAAATAAAAATGTTTTTTTTAAAAAAGGAATTGATAAGATGTTGGTTGAAAAAGGGAAAAAGAAAAAATCAAAAAAAAGTCAAAAAAATTAACTTTGAAAGACTAAAGAATCATGATAAAAAAGCCATGAATTCTATGTGCATTATTCCCCTAGTGCTGGAGTCTTGCCGTTCTCATTGATTGGTAAACTTGGTCTTGGCTGGCCGTTCTTGCTGATCTTCTGCAGGCGGGGCCTGTTGCCGTGGTTCCAAAATGTCTTTGCCAGAGGAGAAATTGCCCCGCCCTTGCTGGTCTGGGCTAAATAATCTGCTCGTGTTTGCTCTCAGGAGCTTTTGTTCCCTGCAAGCCTTCCGTACAGATTTGGAGGACGAGAGTGAAAATGGCCTCTCAATCTCCGCCCTGGAAGAGCCAAGAACTCGGGGCCCCACTCCTCAGTGAGCCCCAGAGAAAAGCAGTCATTAGCTCCCGTCTCCCCAGTCTCCGGCCGCACTCCGTGCTCACCCGGCCTGTTACTGAGCGTTTCTATCTCTGGCACCCGACTCGGTGTGGAGTCTCCAAACACAGCAGATCCCTGCGGTGTGCTCCCACGCCGCTCCTCCCAGAGGAGGAAGGGGAGTCTTCCTGGATCTGCCGCTTGTTGGGTCCCCGCTGGAGGAGCAGTGGCCTGACTGTGCCACGGATCACGGTTTATGGCAACCCTGAGCTGAGAGCCCACGCCTCGGCTCCATCTCTGCCGCCGGCTTCCCAGATCCGATACCTGGGAGCTGTGCTGCACTCAGGCACCCCCGGTCTTTCTGTGACCCTGAGGGTCCTGAGACCACACTGTCCCGCGAGGTTTCCACCCCCCGCTTAGCCCCTGGAGCGATGGCCCTCAGTGGAGCCGACTTCTAAAAGTTCCAATTTTGTGCTCCGTGGCTCTATCACTTGCCAGAAGCAGCGGAAGGAGGCCCCCTCCCCCGCCGTCTATCCTCCCGAACATCTCCTCGGATTCACTTCTCCACACGTCCTACCTTCCAGAAAGTGGTCGCTTTTCTGTTCAGAGAGTTGTTGCTATTCTTTTCTTCAATCTCCTGTTGAGTTCGTAGGTGTTCAGAATGGTTTGATACCTATCCAGCTGAATTCCTGAGACCAGATGAAATCCAGGTCTCCTACTCTTCTGCCATCTTGCTCCACACCCTCTCAGCAAATCTTTATCTCAAGCATATCCTAAAATCTATATTTCCATCTCCATCTTTATTACCACCAGTCAGACCAATGAACTGCCTCTTGCTTGAGCTAGTGCTATAATTTCCTATCTAGGATCTTTACTACCTCTCTTCCCCCTCAAATCCATTCTCCAGATACTGCATGAGTAATATTTGTAAAACCGATCAAACAGTAAAAGTCTGCAGTTTGAAACCTCTGATGTTGTCCCTATGTAAAAAAAAAAAAAATAAAATCCAAACAACTTATCTTGCTTATCTCTCTGATATCTCACTCTTATCCTGCCCACTGTTCACAGAGTGATCTCCTTCACATTCTTAAAATAGGACAAGTTCATTGTTGCTTTGTAGTCTCTGCATAAACTGTTCCCCCTGTCATGGGAGCCTTTTCCCTGACCTTGAGATCTCAGCTAAATTACTAATCTAAAATGACAACTTATACATTTCCTATTTTAATTCTCTACATAATATTTATTTGGTGTTTGTCTTACTATGTTACTTATCTTCTGTCTTCTCCAAAGAATGCAAAACTCCGGGATAGCAGGAATGTCTTGTCTATAGATTCACTGTTTTGTCCACCACTATATTCCTAGGACTTTGAACAATCTGGCACATAGTGGGCACTCAATTTATGCATGTTGAATAAAAGTATCAATTAATAACTAATAAACTGTGGAGTCAGGACCAGAAACCAGGTGATTCTTTCCATTATACTATTAAAAAAAATAAACAGTGATTTCAAAGCTATCAATTCTTATAACAGAAATATGGTAGTGATGGGGATAGAAGAAGGTGAGTAAGAGTCTCTGCACGGGAAAAGCTTACAATCTACGGGGCAGTCATGAACACAACACACACACACACACTTTTTCAAAAAGCACATGTGAGAAATGCCAAAACACTGTTATAGACATGAAACAGTAGAAAATAAAGAAGTACAGGATGGGATCACAAAAGTCTGCATTTAGGAGGTTGTCCTAAGCTGCATCTTGAAAAAAGCATAGGTCAATATATATTCCAGCAAACTGTTAAACTTTGGCCTTTGGGATCTGGATTAATAATGCCAAATGAGAGGGGAGGACCAGGTAGACTATGAGCTAATTACATTGCTTATATGTTTGCTGTAAGTATTCTGACATCTCTTGGCCATGGGACAGGACCCAGAGAGATGCTCCTTTCCTGCCTGAGTGAAATGGTGAATCAGCTTCCCCAGCCATTTCTTTGTGTCCTTGCACAGAACAAAAGCTGTCATCTGTGCTGAATGTTGCCAACGTGGCCCTCGGCTGGGATATTGGAACAGCCACTGAATGAGATGAGAACATAAAACTAGTATCTTTTGTGATCAGCATAATTTAAGAACTTGGAATCTGTGACAATAATGACTAAAATGATAAGAGCTGGTTTTCAAATAAAGTGTAATGGGAAGTCTGAAAAAGAAATAGCTTTGAAAATGAAACTCAAAATGAAGCAAATTAAGTCTCAAGTACATTTATGCAAGTCCCTGATGATTGTGGGGTGTGGAGGAAGGAGGAAGAGTATTTTATTTCTTTGACTCCACTCTTTCTTCTTGACTAATCCCATGCAAAATCAGAGGTCTGAAGTTATTTATAAATTTGGATATTTGAAATAAAAATTGGGGGGGATTTTAACTAGAACAGCATTCTGTGATTCTGATGACATATCCCTGCATAATTTGACAACCATAAGTTAAATTACTGTGGAGTTAGTAAATAGTAAAAATCATCATGATACAAATACTTTCATATCCTCCATGTACTGACTAAAAAAATCACATAATACCAACTTGAAAACTGGCACCAGTTTGAATTCTATGTATTCAAACATTAAAAATAAATCATTCAAAGGCATTATTTTCTTTTGCTGTGAGATGAGAAGATATATATTTCAGTGATAATAAAATTGAAAGCAACCAAGTTAATAGAAAAAATCTAAAATTTTCCAAAGCTAAAAAGAGCATTTTTAGGTAGACAAATACATCTTCCACCTTATATGACAGTATTACAGATCTGCAGTTCAGTATGAATTTGTCACTAATCAAGAACCCCACGTGATGAAACCAAAACGTCTGCCACACTGTCCCCTCCAGAGAATTCATGCATTACTGAAAATCCTCTATTTCAAAAAGTATGTACCTACCAGCATTTATCTCTTCACAAGACCAATATACTTTACTTAGGACAGCTTTAGAATAGGAGATTTATGCCAGAAAGCCTGGAGTTCAAATCTAGATATAGCCATTAATGAAATATACTAACAAGAGACAAAACCTCTGAGTTTCAGACTTCTCATCTATAAAATGAAGAAAGTAACTCCTATCCTGCAGTATTATTTGGGGGATTACTGGAAATGTAATACATTATGGCACAGAATCACAGCCCTGGCACATGGTATGCATTTAATTAATGTTAAATGCAGAATACTTCAGATGTATTCTATCCTGGTTACTCTTTTATTTAAAAAAATCAATGAATCAAGCTAGCAAACCAAGAAGCAATGAAAATTATTTTGAATTTAAAAACAGGTCATCACCCTCCACTACATACACAAGGTGAATCCAGGTAAATAGGGCATCCAGGGACATCTACAAAAGACTAGTAGATGCCTGGGAATCAGTTTGAAGAAGAAAGAACTAGGGAAATGATGCTAAGTTGTGAAGATTTAAAAGCTGGTACAACTTCAGGAAAGCCTGTGCTTCAATTTACTAATAGAAGAGGACTGAGAGCAGGTATCTTTCATAGGTCAGGAGTGGATCACTGAACAAAGCACACGAGAAGATAGGATCAATTCACAAAGACCACAGTCAACTAAGCCAAGAGCTTCACACAAAGATACAGTTGTCTGTATCCCTTTATGCCTGGCACATGGTAAGCACTAATATTTATTGAATGATAAATGAATGATACCAACAAAAATAGTGGAAAAGAAATCAGAGATCAAGTGACTGAGTAGATGCTCAATAAATAACTTTGTGTATTGAACAAATGAATGAAGGTTCCTTTGAGTCTACCAAGCAACCAATGACTAAAAGGATAAATGTGTTCTCAGAATATCTTGTCAATAAAAGAATTCAAAGTCCATGATAGAAACTGGGATTCCATGGTAGGGGTCAGAGGAAATCAAGAATATCAAGTTGGCGGGGCGCCTGGGTGGCTCAGTCGTTAAGCATCTGCCTTTGGCTCAGGTCATGATCTCAGGGTCCTGGGACTAAGCCCCGTATTGGGCTCTCTGCTCAGGAGGGAGTCTGCTTCTCCCTCTCCTCTGAACTTCCCCCCGCACTGCTCCTGCTCTCTCTCTCAAATAAATAAATAAAATATTTAAAAACAACAACAACACTCTAGCACCATTTTTATGCCTTCAGACACATACCTCAGACTACCTCTTTCTAAGTGAGGCATAAGAGCTCAGTAAAAAACAGCAAAGAAGTATTAATTTCAGCCTGCTCCCTTTATAGGAGATAACTTATAGATGATATAGCACTATGTAAATTACCATCTTCAGAAGTTGGATCAGACACAGATACTATTGATTACAGGACCTGCTTCCTTATCCCCATGCCATCTGTAGATTTTTGGGAGAAGTTTTTACTCAAAAGAAGATCAAACAAACACATATGAGCACTTACTAAAAGCTTAGCAATATATCAGGAAATACTACAACCCTTATCAATAATTTACTGAGAAAGCTGACTTATTATCTTCCCTGCCAATTAAAGAACATGTCTCTAAGCATATTATTTTACCGCCAAAAATAAGTTGGTTCATAAGGAGCTCCAGTATGCTTCAAGCCAAACTAGAGGATTGTCACTACAGTATTACCTTAAAATACTGGGAAATTGCCCACCCTCATTTTTGAAGGCAACTCTTCCAGGTTGGATAAGTTATGTGATCTCCAGGGTAATACCTGTCAGTGGAGCGTTTACCTGATATTATAGATCCAGAACTGTGTTAAACATTTAAAAGATGTCAGTTACTTCCTGTCCTATGTAGGCAGCTAATATTTAAGAATAGATGTTAATTTTGTAATTTTAAAATATTTTAATAAATATTTTTTCTTGTAATCTACATTATATACAGCACCAGAATA
The DNA here is from genome assembly GCF_037043125.1 of Eumetopias jubatus. NCBI lineage: Eukaryota > Metazoa > Chordata > Mammalia > Carnivora > Otariidae > Eumetopias > Eumetopias jubatus. Next base: position 174,305,068 of record NW_028274807.1, read on the forward strand.
AGTTATTTCCAAATATTATTATGACAATAAAGCTTTAATTTTTATAAGTCAAATTCCTGACAAATCAAATTTTTTTAAATTATAATGCACATATTATTACTCTGGTAGCATCATGAGTGAAAGAGATGATGCTCAAATATAAAGAGAATCAGTTCAACATCCCCTCACATATATACCTCCTCATTTTCTCTATGACTTGTATCCAGTGGTAATCTTTACATTGTTTCATTTTTAGCAATCTGCACTCATCATTTTACCACGTCTTTTGATCCATTAAACAAAAGCACCAATGGGACTAGAGTTCATAGAAGAGAATCTCCTCATTTTCACTCCTGATTTACTCATAAATTTAGAGTTGATTATAAAAGCATACACATATATTCTGGAAAGAAAAATTAAAAGGAGTGAAATTTGATAACTACCTCCTTAGGTGTTCATCTCTAACTGAACTAATTGGGGTAGAGAACTACCACATCCTAGTTCTCAGAGTTGAATACAAGTTTGTTAACTTCTTTTAAAAATACATTTTACAGGATCGCCTGGCTGGCTCATTCAGTGGAGCATGCAATTCTTGATCTCCACTCAGCGAGGAGCCTGTTTCTCCCTCTCCCTCTGCCTGCCGCTCCCCCTGCTTGCGCTCTCTCTTTCTCTCTGTGTGTCAAATAAATAAATAAATCTTTAAAAAATTAAAATTAAAATTAAAAAATGACAGAAGGTAACATAGCATGCTTAGAGTGCTGGGACTACTGGAGGGGTTCCTAAGGAAGGAAAGGGTGCACTACTAAATGGGGGGGTCCACATGAATTCAGTGGTATGTAATTTGCAGAAATACTTGAAGTAATTAAAGGGATAAAGGAGTAAGTCGTCAGAGGCTTCAGAGAGTACAAAGTTAAAACACAGGTCTGTGCCTGGCAATGTTTAAGGTCACTGGGGCTGGACCAGAACTAGTGAAAGAGTAGTAAAGGAAGAAATTACAAGGCTACATCATGTAAAAATCTCAGGTCATTCTAAGGCTTATACTCACAGTGAAACGGAAGCCACTGTAGGACTTTGAGCAGAGAAGTGTCAGAATTTGACACACAGTTTAAGTACATCACACTTGGTGAAACTAGCAGTGATTGGGGCGTGGGGCAAGCATAAAAGTAGGAGAAACTATTAAAAGGTTTTATAGTAGTCTAGAGAAATGAAGGTAACTCAGACCAGGACGATGGAAGTGAAGGTAGTAAAAATGCTATCCATTTCTGCGTGTGCATGTGTGTATTTCTATCTCAAAAATCTTTTTTATCTTGCAGTAATTTCAACCATACTGAAATTTGCAAGAACACTAAAAAACACCCCTAAACTCTTTACGTACATTCACCCACTAATTTAGTTTCCTAGGGCTGCTGTAACAAAGTACCACAAACTAAGCGACTTAAAACGATAGAAATTTATTGTCTCACGGTTTGGGAAGCTGGAAGTCTGAAATCAAGGTGTCAGTAGGGCCATGCTCTCTCTAAAACCTGTAGTGGAATCCTTCCTACTCTCTTTCTAGTTTCTGGTAGTTTACTGGCAAGCTTGGCTGTTCTTTGGTTTGTAGATGCATAATTCCAATCTCTACCTCTGTGTTTACATGGCATTTTCCCCAGGTGTCTCTGTGTCTTCACATGGCCTGCTTCTTAAGAGAATACCATTCATTAAATTAGGGACCCATCCTACTCTAGTATTCTTCAACTTAACTAATTACATATGCAATGGCCCCATTTTCAAATAAAGTCACATTCTGAGGTCCTGGAGGTTAGGACTTCAACATATCTCTTCTTGGTAGACACAGTTCAACCCATGACACTGAGTTACAACATTTTGTCCTATTTGCTTTTTTTAATCCACATCCATATTATTCTTTCTCCTGAACATCTGAAACAGGTATCATGGCCTTATACCTAGATGAGTTCAGTGTGTCCTTAAAAAGGGATATTTTCTTTTCTACCCACAGTATTGTTACTGCCTTCATTGTTCTGAATATGTATACAGAACTTTTATCTAATCTACTGGTTTTATTTCGTTTTTGTTAGTTCACCTAGTAATATGCCTTGTGACATTGTATTTCTCACACTTCAAGCTCCAGGTTATCATCTACTTAGTCACCATGTATCTTTAGTAGCTTTTAATCTGAAAAAGTTCCCCAGACTTTTTCTTTTATGATATTGATAGTTTTGAAGAATAAAGTTGATAGGCCATTTTTATAGTCCCTTATATCACCTTAATATTATCTTTCTAGAGTTTATATTCCTTCAAATTTAGAAGGCTGTTTTTATATAGGAGAGTCCTGAAGCATTAGGACCAGTCAGGGCCAGATCATTCTATAATTGACAATGCCAGAGATGCTAGGATATACATGGAGGGAGTTCTTCATATAGAAAAAAATCCTGCAGTGAAGGGAGAACAGATTAGGGGGTGTAGCTTGGAATCTAAATATTTGGGGGGATGGAGAACTATGGAAAATTTATTTTTGCTGCAGGGAAAAATGGGCAAATAAAGGGACAGTCAGCTGTGGTAAAGGCTCATCATATGAGTGGAAAAGGTTTAGGTATCCCCCTATGCCTGAGGCAGCTGAATCAGGAAAATGAGGAAATCAAAGCAAGTACATTGTACAGTGCATGACTTCAGCAGTTTGTCATCTTAATAATGAAGTTATAAGTGGGGCACCTAGGTGGCCTAGTCAGTTAAGTCGCTGACTCTTGGTTTCGGCTCAGGTCATGATCTCAGGGTCATGAGATTGAGCCCCAAGTCGGACTCCGCGCTTAGCAGGAAGTTGGCTTCAGATTCTCTCTCCCACTCCCTCTGCCCCTCCCACTTGTACTCTCTCATTCTCTAAAATAAATTAATAAATCTTTGAAAAAATAAAAGTAAAAAATAATGAAGCTCTAAGTATTTAAATTCTGTTATATGCCTGGATCACATGGCAAAACACACACTCACCAACGCCAACACCAAATATTTTCTTATTACTTATTTTTATAAATATTGGCAAGCCAATAGTGTTTTTCATGAAAAGTTAGAAAGTAGAAAAGAAAAATCAGTAGATCATTCACAGAAAAAGTAGCCATAGTTGTAATACAAAACAAACCTCACATGTGCTCTATGTAACTCCCAACTATTCTCCTAAAGATTTAATTTTGTAAGAGATGGCCTAAATCCCTAAATCAAGAAGTGTTTGTATATGCAAGATGGAGCCAGGGCTTAAAAGACCTGAACTGCTCTGTATGAATATGTGAGAAAAAATTTAAAATACTGAAGGGGTAAAAGGGTTTTGGGAGAGAGGGACCAGCCTGGTGAGGCACTACATGGGTAGAGAGGCAGGATTTGAGAGACCGCAGGGCAAAGCAGCCCCAAAAGGACAAGAATGACAAACAATGACCAAGAGAGTTTTCAAATTACTTGCTATGGGATATACTCAAACCTTTCTCCAGTTTTATCACTCTTATAGTATCTTTAATACAGAGGCTACACTGCTTACTGACTTTTTTGTGTGTAAAACTTGAAGGGGTCTGGGAGTTGAGTTCTATGTGTGGGTTAATGACCTCTCCCCAAAAAAGAACTACATTATGGTGAGAACCCTGGGAGGAGAATACAGGAGATTCTCACAGAGTAAAGGGCTAGGGATTAATAAAAATTCCTGGGAAAACTATAGATTTCCAAGGCTGTTTAACTGGTAATGTTAAAGCCATAAACTCCAGGGAATAAAGATTAACCCAGCTAATACCTGGATATATTGTGGAATATATAGAGAATTTTACTAAGGTGTGTGTGTGTGTGTGTGTGTGTGTGTGTGTGTGTGTGTGATATGTATGTATATTTAGTAAATGAACATATGTATGTACATATATTGTGTGTGTTGTGTGTATGTATAGTCTTTGAAATCCTGACCCCCACATGCATACTGATATATACAATATACATACCAAGATATACAATATGCTCAAAGGATGGAATTGGAAAAGAACAAGGCCCATAGAAGGCTTTAGGAATGTAATAGGCTCAGGATGGTTAGTGGGATCTGCTAAGATAAATGGTAGTGATTGAGGATGGGGGTCTGTAGATTCATCATTTTTTTGTCTCCTCCTCCACCCTGGAGACCCCTGGGTGACTGTCCCATACCTCTGAGATGTGGACCAGAATTCTAGTTGAGAGTATTCATGTTCAATACCCAGCTCCTGAGGAAGCAGTGTGCTAAAAAAAAAAAAAAAGAGAGAGAGAGAGAGAGAGAGAGAGAATCTCTCTACTTCCTGATACCCATGTCTGAGCTCCAGCTCAACTCTGTGGAGCATTGTATCTATTCTTCTTTTCCCTGCGTTTTAGGACTCCTTTTGTTTCTGTGCTCTCACCAGAAGCATTCTTCTATTATAATTATTTAAGAAAAGAAAAATTAGATAAGAGAACCCTAGATCCACTCACCAGCTTAGATTGAGTCTCATTTTTTTCTGTTCTTTTTTGCATTTTACTAAGTCAATGAGATGAGACGTCTCAAGAAAAAGACCATTATCTTTCTAGTGGAACAGGCTGAACAGGACAAAGGTTAAAGTAGGACTTCTAGACAAAGCTCATACATGAACTCACAGAGGACTCCAGGATAGAATCTCAAATATTGATTGAGTGTCCTTGAACTAGACTACTAAGAAACTATAAGATATCAGCAGGACAACAGAGTCCCATAGCACGTGTTCATTATCACCTTCCCATTGGAAGTGATGCTGGTCCAAGACTTTGTGTTAGGGCTGTTCTGGAAAGCAATGCTGAGCCTCTAAAAGCCTCTGATTACATGATAAAAGCATAGCTCTCATCACTATAGGTCTAAAATTCTACACCCATGCTCAGCAGAGGAGATATTCACCATTCACCTAAGGGTCACTTACAGAAAGTTCTTCGTTATCTGACTTTTACAAAGAAGGAACATGGGAATATACTTCAATCCACTCTAAAAATGAATTTTTATCCACTTCAAAGCACAGAAGGAACACAGAGTTTCACCAATTCAAAGTAGAAAATCGTATTTCTCTTGAATAATGAAGCTCCCCAGTAGGCCTAGACAGAAAAGAGTGAAATGGGTATCAGCCCCTCCATCTTTTCCTGCTTTTGGGGGGGGCAATGTAGAGTCAAGAAGACAATGGCCTCACCTGACTCCTCACTGTCAGGATCTCATTTTCTCACACATCTCCACCTCCTCCAGGGACCAAATGATTGATTTACCTGCCATCCTACAACACCAACCCTTCTTACTCCAGCATCACCACACAAAACTTTAAATCAATCTGACATGCTTTTCATTCTACTGAATATGATCCCAGAGAGATCTTCTACAGAGTTTCTCAGGATGTTGGCTTCTTCCATTCTAATATTTCCAGGCATGGTCCACATCTTCCACACCAGCCTAGTGGTAGACATCTGTGAGGGACTTGTTCCATCCCACTTCCTCACATTGTGTTCTACTCCAAAAGCCCCTTTCTCCCCATCCATCACACACCTCTCTCTGGGCACACCCTAAAGGTGGAGGCCAATAACTTCTTCTTTGGCTTAGACGTCAATAACACATGAAGATACAGAGTAATAAAGAATATGTATTTGCAGATTTGGGCAAAGAAAGAAAAGAAGGAGGGCCATTTCGAAAACAACTCAGGCAAGGCTATGTGATGGAACATGATACTCTAGTACCTATAACTCTTCTAAAGCAATTGAAGGGAAACAAGAGCAGATGCATAGAAACAGCACCTCCCGAATCCCAGGAAGTTGGGTGATGATTTGCAGCATAAATGAAACCAGCTCTTCCAGGGTCTCTTGGCTAGGCACGGGGAGGCTCTTTTGGCTATAGTCCTGCCATACAATGTAGCTCTTCTCCAGAAGAGTAACCCTTAGTCTCATTCAATGTAAAACCTATCGTTACCCAAAGCCTAATGCAGGCTAAAGGATCCCTACTGCTTTCTTAGCTGCAGCCTCTGCCCCACCCCAAAGTCCAGATCCAGTGCCTGTCTGTAACTAGGCCTCAATTACTGCCCTTACATGTGGCTCACATTGAGCCCCAGGCCTACTATCAAACCTCTCTCCCATTCAGATCAGGGCCTGTAGAATATCCCTCCCTAAAAGACTGAAAGAGAAGCAGTCTTTCACCCCACCTGAAATTCTACATCTGAAAATGGCATTTGTTGCACAAGCAGTTATAAAACTGTGGGCTTAATTGCCCTCTAAGATCCAAAGATCTCAGGGAGCATTTGCTCCTCTAGCTTTCAACATCCCATAGGACAAGGTGAACTTCCAATCCTACAGGCTAGTCCTTCCTGAAGGATGTCTGAACTAGGAAATGTGGAAACAACTTGTGTGTATCACTTTCAAAATAGATATATAGAAGATGAAAGGGGTCAGTTCACAGCATACAAAAGACTATAGCACCAATGAAGTCTAAATGTAAATTACTAGGAACCTCTCAGGCCTGAAGGGTCAATAAGGACTCTTACAGACCTCTGTGTTGAAGGGCCAAAGGATCTCAAGGAAACTGAACTGAAGCACCCAGAAAGATTCCATATAGAAGATCCAGATAATTCCCGCTAAGAAATGATTTGAGGAGAAGTCTGGGCCATAACCTGGGGATGGACCCAAAGATAAGCTACCAAGGGGCTAAGAAAGCTATCCAATGAAGACTCACTCTCAGGGCTGATGCAAAGAAGGAGACAAAAACAGATTTGATGAGTCACTCAGGGAATTACCCAATGGCCCAAGGAAGACCTCCACCAGAAGTACCCTGAAAACAGCAGAATGTATTCTTGGGCAAGCAGCAAGGACAGATCAATGAGGGTATGATCCATGAGGATCCATCCTTCCTGGATTATTGGCCATTCTACATTGCCACCTCCTAAAAAGTCCCATTCCCTCTTGGAAACCAGAAACTTGGTACCATCAATAAGTCAGAAATACCAACACATATGCTTCTTGGGAGCTTTCTTTCCTTGATCCATGTACTCTATCGGTACTACAAGCCCACTTTGTTTGCTTTCATGAGTGGCAAAAGTGAGGCTTACTCCTCAAGATCCTTTAATTCATAAAACTATGGTATTAGATGAAAGAGGCTCAATCTGGCCTCTTTCAGTCACCCATGTTTCAGGGGCAGACTCACTCAATTACTGAGCTGGAGAAAAAATGTAATTTTAAAAAAATGTGGTACCTACCCTGGACCATTTTCTCTTGTGGGAGAGCAAGGGCCAGAGGCATGACATGGTCTTACACAGACTCATCAAGCTAGAGAGGACAGCAAATACATTTTCAACCCTCACACTTTGCAACAAAGAGAAAACCTGACAGAGTATAAGTTAACTGGAAGCTGAAAGGGTGTCCCAGAGATGACTATCAGTCGAGCAATAGCAGACCATGAATCCAGGGGTAAAAATGAGAACTGTGCCTCAGGAGACACCCTGACATCACATAGTCATGCCTCAGAGAGTGAAGATATGAGGCATGAAGTTGGAGATGCACTGAAGGGCAAATGGTTCTAAGGAGATAGTACAGTATGACTACAGAGTCCATAGTGCCAAAAAAGAAAGAAACAAAGAAAGAAAAGAACAGAGAAAGAGACATTCTGAGAACCACAGAGCTCAGAAGTTCCCAATACTAACTGGCAAACAAAGTAGTCAAGGGTTCTAATAACAAAGGAATGCCCCATACAACCATGATTTTTGGTAGTCTAAAATATAGGGAAAACACACTTTAAACACCATCTTTCTTCTCAGTTAAAGTTTAAAACAGAGGCAGAACCTTAGAACCAGGCTCATAATTGTGTCACTGACGTGCCCTCTGACTCATTTTGGCTGCTACTGGCTCAAAGCCCCATCCCCATAGCATGCACAGCAGGGACACGGCACCTTCCCAGGTTTTATATAACTACATGGAGGGGAGGACAAGTGCCCTGGGGTAGCAGGAGCATGGATCATCTATGTTTCAGACCCAAAGATAGATCTAGAGTGTTGATTTAGACACAAATGAAGAAAATGAGTACTGCCAAAGTAAAGAATAGAGAGAATCCACAGGGGATACAGATCTGGGAAACTTCCACACCAGAGAGAAAGAGCCACCCTGCAAAAAAGAGAGGATCAACAGAAACCTGCTGAGTGAGATATCCCAGTTCTTGCCCCAAAAGCGTACAGGCTCTTCAAAAAACAATTCAGAGAAAGGAAGAGTCATTTGTCTCATTGTGTTCATCCAAGAAAAGGGAAAAGGCAGCAAGGTTCCCTGCAGAATGCCAAGTCAGTATCAGCCTTTCAGCAGAGCCCAGGCCCTGTTCAAAACAGAGCTGGCTTTTAGGTAGTGTAGACGCTGAAGACCTTTAGCACACATCAGTTATGGGCTTGATCCGGGAGAGGAGATTGCATCTAAGGCATATACTTCAGATAAGAGAGCAGAGACAACACACTGAAGAACTCCAGGCTCAGGCAGAGCCCACAGCTGAACAATCCTGTAATTACAGATCTTCCTCCTCCTTTAAGCAAAGCAAAGTGACAAGTGCCACATTCTACTACCTTCAAGGAGATTCTAAGGACCTGGATTTTTTTAAGCAGGAACAGGCAGTTCAGAAACAGGGATCAATGTCCTAGAAACAATGAGGAAGTCAAAGGTGACTGAGGCATACTCTTTCTATGCCTCCCAAGAAGCCTGTATCCCCTTTCTGTCCTCACCAGCTGCTATCCAAGATAGAAGATACCACAGCTTACCCCTGCCCCTGTTCTGGGCTCTGTCTTTTGAGCCTATCATTTCAGGTATGCCTGAAAAGTCCTCCTTCATTTCCTCCTATAAAGGGAAATATCTTTCAATGAAAATTTCCAGTCCATGTGGAAAAAATGTATTTTACTAGTTTGGTCTCTTAATAGGATGGTGGTCTCTGTTTCTCCTTCCAAAAATATTTTTTTCCAACTATACTGGTTTTTCTAATGAGAGTACTGTCTTCTCCACTGCATTTATAGCCAAAGCTTATAAAATCTCAGTAGCTTGGGTTGATTAAGTGAGCATCATTCTCAAATAGGACATTCCATCTAAGGCTTTGGTTGTACAGCCATTATTTGCAGTTATATATAATCCAGATATAAAAGAGCTGCTCTCCTTTACAGTAGGCAAAAAAAAATGATTTAAGTTCAAAATTGACAAGAACACAGTTAAAGACTAACAAACCAGATTATCATCTTTCAGCCAAGAGAGAACAAATCTCTATAAACTGTTAATTCACTTACAGAGACCACCAAATGGTCAGACCATAAAACAAAATTCCTAATCATTCTTGTCACTAATGAAGAATAACTTATCAGGCCAAAAATGAACCCAAAACAAACAAACACACACCATGAAATTAGTAGAGAACAAAACTAAAAAGAGAAAAACAGAGGAAACAAAATTCTATTGCTTCTTTGGATTCACTTCTAGGAGCGAAGAAAAGACATGAGTAGGTTTAAATTTCCTATAGGGTATACTTCTTTTGTGACAAAATTCACCTGGTTCTGACAATTGAACCCTCTGGATATCTCAGTGGAAGATCTCCAAAGCTCATAAAATATAATTAATTTTTAGAAAGTCAAAATCATGATTTTCATATAGATATAAGATTGACAGGTATTAAAGATTTTATTTTACTCATAATGAGCAAGCCAGTCAGATGTTATAACTGTTTCCTGTTTCTAGATATATTCTGAAAGTAGATCCAAAGACTTCCTGAAAGATGGGATATGTGATGTGAATTATTGAATCAAAACTAAAATTTTATCTCCCAACCATACGTAAATAGCTTTTTTTCATCCAGCATTTTTATAGTTGATTTTTCAGTATTTGTGAACACCAAAAGCATGTTCAGTATAACTCAAAACAAAGAAGAAAGCACCTGCTGTTAGGAACAGTCATTTTAAGTTGAAAAACATTATTCAGGAGAAAAAAAAACACACATACTGGGTTAGTGGCTTTATCTCTAAAGTGCCAGTTCTCAACCAAGACAAAAACAAACTTATGGGGAAATTTTGCTTGGAAAATACCTCCCAAATCACCAATAATTGCATTATAGGAAGACATATTTGGTTCTATTAATGTTATGAGTTATATATTCAATAGCCTTTTGGCTGACTGACCCATAATTTTAAACACTAACTTGGAGAATTCATAACATATACAATGAGCTCCATATTCAGTAGCTTTTTTTCGCTGCCTACCCCATATTTTAAACACTAATTCAGATAGTTCATAATGCATATAGATGGTAGATATTACATACTGGCTGTTTATTAAAGAAAACTTGGAATCTCCTATTTAGTGACAAAGGGATAAAAATTCATCAGATACAACTAATGTTGTATCTCCAGATTTTATTAAAGATGATTAACAACTTTATATCATCTCTAATCAGTTAATGTTATTGTTTATTTATGGTCTTGCCTTTGAGTAGATAACAACTAATAGGTAAGTAAGTAGGTAAGTAGATAGATGAAGTTGAGTAAGGAAAAAGGAAAATACAGTTGATAAAACTGATTTTCTATTTTACAAAGGGCTATCTCACTCACTGCATTCTGAACTAGGCACCACCTAGTGTAGTGTACTTGCTGAGATGCCAACCTCAGCAATACTGTCCCAGACATGCTGGAGCATAAATGTTAACATGGTGGAACATGATGTAATTGATGATGAAATTATACTTTGCTAGAACCTATTGGTTCTATTATATTGTTTTCTCAAGAATCCATTCATTGTTGGAATGGATTTGCTGTAGTTACTATAAATGCCTAGAGGCATTCAATGCCTATTCTTATAGGGGAACCAGCAATGACAGAGAATACCAACTAAAATTGGTTCATATCATTTGCTTATGTAGTATCTAATTTGTATACAGAAATATAACTACCAAACCACCAAAACTGGTGCTGTTGCTACCTTCTCTGAAAATTTGTTTGATTAGCCCACATCTGTTCTGACAGTCCAGCTAGAAGGACAATATGATAGTTAAAAACATAATGATAATTACTAATCCATGAGAGATTAAAGGCAACTTCAGCTTCTCTAACATTAATTTTAAGCCAATCAGCCACTGTATTTAAAACTTAACGTATAAACAGCAAAGTTATAGAAAGAAATAGCACTGGATTAATAGTAGACTGGGAACCTAAGTATAATATGCCTAGGGACATTTGAATTCATTTCCCTGTGTTGTTTTTTTTCCCCTCAAAAATAAACCAAATATTTGTTAGGGGAGTTTTAGTATGTTTAACACATTCTGCTGAATATAAATTTTCAGTATTTCACACAAGTTACCTATCCCTTCATGCATAGCTTAGTGGTGACACCCCATCATCTTTCACTACCCACACATCTAATATATGGATTAGCTAACAGTCTTTAAATATTTGGGGTCTCCTAAAACCCCTGAGGTGGCCAAGTTTGTTTTCTATTACTGTTTAAGAAATTAGGCACTAATTCATGAGTGTCATTTTCAATACCTAATATATTATCTCAATAATGCATTAATCACTTTAAAATGATGAAAAAACATTTTACAACATAGTTATGACAATTTTCCAAATAAAGCTTTTTTGAAGGTCATGCTGGAATCATTAGAGTCAATGGATTTTCAGGTTCACTTTAAGCAGAACCATTTTGTGTTGCAGATAAAACATATTTCACTGATAAACTGAAAACAAACAAGTTTCCCATGTAGTTGCCCTCAATAAAATGTTAACACAGTGAGTCCAGCCTAATCATGAACAGTAACCAGATGGCTAGGCAATATTTGACACATGACTTATCTGTCAATGCTTATAGCCACATACTCAATTCACTCTGGGTTTGACCTTGATTGTCTTACAGACTCTGTCAATCACAATGGCATGTGATTCTTCAATCCAAGGTAAACTTCCTCTATAACTACAATCAGATGGTTGCTAAGGCATTGCTGTCAGTCACGGAGTTATCCCCAAAGGTAGGCTTTCTATAAGTGTGTGTGATAGTCAACAAACTTCCAGTTAAAATGCCATCAAAAGACAATTTATGCTGTATTTGAGATAAGTTTGCCAGGCCTAGCTATCAGGAGAGTCCAATTCAAGAAATTGAATTGGGAACCTAATTCAATGGATAAGGAAGGTCAAGAGTAACCCTAACA